>NC_135352.1:41805466-42544548 GCF_023851605.1 Tamandua tetradactyla | reverse complement strand
TCAAAATGTATCCTAGGCCTAGATGAAAGAGCTAAACTATAAAATTTCTAGGAAACCTTAGTGAATATGGGATAGGCAAAATATTTTCAGGAAGGGTAATGAAAGCATGATGTATTTTTAAAATGATAAATTCATTCCAGTAGCAACAACAAAAAAGGATAGGATGTGCTCCAGCTTAAGAAAAAGGCTTAAGAAAATACCAGGAAATGGATTGGGTTGAGCAATAGGAATTCATTCACTCATGGTTTGAGGCTGAGAAAAAGTCCAAGACAAGGCATCATCAAGGCAGTGTCTTCTTTCCAAAGGCCGAGTGCTGGGGCGGGCTGCTCACCTTCCTCAGTCTTTAACTTGTCACAGCGTTTCCTGGTCTCTCTGTTCTCTTCTGGGTCCCACTGATGTTCAGCTTCTCACCTCCTGTGCCTTTCACTCTGTCTGGATTTCACTCTGCTTATAAAGGACTCCAGGAATAGGGTTAGAATCCACACTGACTGAGGTAGCCGCCCCTTAACAGAACTCACCTCATCAAAGGGTCCTATTGGAGCAGGTTAGCATGTCTTCCTGGGGTGCACACAACTTCAAACCATCCCAGAAGGATAGTTCCAGAAGATGTAGAGAAGAGCAATGTATCTTTCAAACATAACGTGTGTAATTTGCAAAGCTGGGATACAACACTCCACTTATCTCTTTATCTTTGTGTTTACTTCTAGCATTTAGCAGAAGACACATTATATAGTCTAAATAAATTTGTCGCAGGATTAAATGAAGTAGCTTAAAAAACTTAGAAGATGGATTTCCTGGGGTAAATGATCAAGGAAAAGCAATTGAACATATGTTATTGAACTGAATAATACGCAGGAGAGTCCATTTTTATATCTTCTTTTATTCACAGTCAGATGGTAAGAAAAATTTCTCTTGTGATTTATTATTTATAGAAGCTGCATAGTCTCCTTTGTCTTTTCATAGTAAATTTAAATGTAAAAATCTTTAAAGCTGTGTGTGATGGTTAATATTATGTGTGAACTCAGCTAGGCTATAGTGTCCAGTTTTTTTTGTTAAGCACTGGCTTAATTGTTACTACAGAGAGATTGTGTAGGTGGGATTAGCATTTACAATCATGTAACTTTAAATAAAAGACATTGCCCTAAATAACGTGGGTGGGTCTCATCTAATCAGTTGGAGACCTTAAAATAGCAATGAACAGAGGGTACCAGAATCGGAAGGAATTCTGTCTGGAGACCACATCCTCTACTCCTCCCTGGTCTTTCCTACAGACTTGGGTTAAGACTTAAATATCACTCCTGCCAGAATTTCCAGCCTCTCAGGATATGATACGGAATCCTAACTTGCAGCCCCCAGAATCACATGTGCCAATTCCTTATAAGTTTCTTTCTGTACGTGTATCCTGTTGGTTCTGTTAATCTGGAGACCCCTGGCTAAAATATTGTGAACTATAGATAATTTATATTTCCCATACGGTTTAATGAGAATACAACAATTATGTAGGAAATAAAGTAAATGGTAATATATGTACAAGCAGAAAATAAAGTAATTTAATAAAGGATTTTAAAGAATAAAATATTGCTATGTGTTGAAAGCTATGACAAATGATTTCCTGAGACTTGAATCACATAAAAAATTGATATAAGATAATGCTTGTCCTTTAAGAATTATAAATAGCATATGTTTTCCTACTATTTTTAATATTTCACATTTGGCATTTATTTTGTCTGACACTTAGGAAATTTGAATGTGAGAATAACAACAGCCTTTTAGTATTTTTGAAAGGTCAACTAATCTAATTTGATATCTTTAAATGACATCTCTGACTTGCAGTGACGGGTCCTTAAAGTCAGATGGTTTATTGGGTGGTAAATGATAAACCTGTTATAGAAAATAAGACCTTCATGGAAAATTTCATGATTCTATTATTATTTTTTTAAATAATAAAATAAGGAGTAGATAATACCCATGAGCCAGAATGATCTCGGTCTCCTTTTGAGTTGTTAGGCTAAGTTTTTGTGGAGAACATCAAAAGGAGAGTTTAATTTGGTTTTTACCATCAGTGACCCTATATTGTTAGGGTGAAAGGAGAAATGTGAGATAATGAGGGAGTGCAACAGGTGATGTTAAAAGGCTGCATTCAGGAGCGTCAAACCAATTTAAAAAACAGTTACAGGTTTTCTTCTAAATTCTGGAATAAAATATATAAAGGTTTTATGCTCAGGTAGCTCATAAACTAGCAGAAAGATAGACTTGTCACTTAATCATAATTTAATGTCTAGGATAATATAAATTTATCCATGTGTGTGTCACAAAAGATGATATTCATCAAGTTTGGGGACCAAACTGTAAGCGTAATTGGTTTAGACCAATACATTTGCTTCTTTCACACATGGCCTTTGTGTAAATAGAATTATAGGGAAAGTAAAATGAATGAAAAATAAATCTTTTACTCACTTACATTCAATCAATGATTTCCCAACTGACTTGGGTAAAATTTAAACTTCTTCCCAAGTCTTTTGAGGCGAATAAGATTTAACACTGGGTATCGGTCCGGCTTCCCCTTTTCCCTCTGTCGCGGGTATGGTCCTCTCAGGAAGGCTGAAGGCTCTCCCGTGTGGGGGTGCACATGTGCCGCTCTGCTTAGAATCACCCTCTTTCACACGTGCGCCTCACTCGCGCCTTCACCTCCCACCTCTCGCTCAAGGTCACTTGTGGACACCCTATACGTTCTAACCACTCTCCCTCCAACATACCTTCAGCCCCCTTTCTTGTCATGCTTTTCTTCACAGCACTTGTCATAACTGACATGTTTTGTCTGTTTATATGTCTATTACTGACCTCCCCACTAGAATAAAAATTCAAAAGGGCGAGGATGTTTTTCTATTGTATATAATGCCATGTTCCTGACAGTTAAACTCATGTTTCCCATTTAATGTAAATGTAATAAATATGTAATTAAGTAATTATTGAAATTACCAGCTAATCATCAGGAGCTGTCTTAGAACCAGCTCTTCAAAAGGAAGAGAGTTGGAAAGACTCGCCTGTATTTCCCCATTCTGCTATAATTTAGTACTGCCTCCCGCGTGATTGGTGATAGCAGGGTTAAGTAAGTACAGTTGTCTCAATAAGTGACATCGTCCGGAATTATCAACAGGTTTGCTTTGTTTTGGCATTGCTTTTGATAACAGACAGTTTATTCTCTTATAAAATATTCATTGTTTTAGTGTCCAATCTTCCTATAAATTTAATCTAAAAGAAGAAACTCTCAAATACTAGGAGAAACTCTCAAATACTAGTTAAAAAATAAATTGGCATGACTGACAAGAACATGAGGAAAATGAAAATACTCAAACCCATTTATGTAACATATTGGTTAAGAGTAAAAAGATGAAGAATAAGTGCTTGGTGACTAGTGCCCAGTTGAGGGCTAACTGGAAATCAACAGAGGCATACAAATAAACCATTTATATCACAGTGCAGTGAGGGAAGAGCTAAAACTGCATCCAGCACACTATGCTAAACTGAGGATCTGGAACTGACCATTAAATGTAGACTAAAAAAGGTTCAATTATTTTCTAATGTCAAAAAGCTAGTAATTGAATTATGTAAAAATGACATTCCAAGCTCCCAGTTAACTATTTGAGTCAATATCAATAATTTCTACTCTATTTTTGTACAAAATAACTAGCAAGATTATAAAATCTATAAGGCTCACAGTAAAGTTAGTTACATATTATTCCTCACTGTGTTTAAAGTGAAGGAGGGAGGATTCATCAATATAGCTTATCCTATTACATGAGAGACATTTATAACCTCACTGGCATTAAACCGTTCTTTGAATATTGACCCTAATAGACTAATAATAGCTTTTTAAACAAATCATTCAGCCTCAAAGTTGGTAGCCTGCTAAGAGCATACCATAGATGTATCTTCTACATTTATAGATTTACTACAATGATTATACTACTTCCTAGTGTTATATTGTAGCTTTATAATAAACTATGAACCAGATAATGAAAGTCCTTCAACTTCCTTATTCTTTTCCATGATATTTTAGTTCTTACAACCATGGTAAATCTATTTATTATTCATATCAACTTTTTGTTCTTTTGTAGGTTCCTTAGAATTTCTGTAAAGATGATCATGTCATTTGCAAATAATACAGTTTTATTTCTTATTTTCCAATTTCTATTACTTACAATTATTTTTCTTACCTTATATCACTGGCTTCAATCTCCAGCACAGTGTTGAACTGAATTGGCAAAAACCTGCCTTGCTTTGTATGTAGCATTAGGAGGAAAGATACCAGTACTTAACCATTGAATGTGTTGTTGTAGTTTTATATGTTTGTATAAAAACATCATATATGTTTGTAGCATATATGTATATATATACATACTCCTTTTCAGGCTGAAGAAGTTCCTTTCGTTCCTAGTTAATAAGAGATTTTATCATGAATGAGTTCTGAATTTTCTTAAATGCTTTTCTAGCATCTATTGAGAAAATAAAATTGATTATCCTCTCAATATGTTAATATGGTAAATGATGTTGATCAATTTAAATGCCTGAACTGCCCTAAAGCAGTGCATGAGAATTCTGTCAGGTTTCATTTTGTTGGTTTTTCTCGTTTTACCATACTAGTGTGTGTATATGTATATATGTAGTGACATCTCACTGTGGTTTTAATTTACCTTTTTCTGCTGGTTTAAAAGGTTTAGCTTTTTCTTTTCCAGGGTTTAGCAATTTCTTGGCCATTCTTATGTCTTCCTTTTTAAAGTGTCTGTTAAAGTTTTTTACCATTTTTAAAAATTGGGATGTCTTTTTGCTCTGTTGAAGAATTAATTATATATTCTGGATATTAGTTTGCTGTTGGCTATATCTATTATGAATATATTCTCCCAGTTTGAGGGTCTCCATTCATAGCCCACATGACCATGGATATTGACAAGTCCAAATTCTGCAGGGCAGGCCACAAGCTGGAAACACTGATAAAGTGATTCTGAAATCCAGCAGGTCCCAATCCCATGGGGGAGGCTGAAAACTAGAAACTCTGACAAAGTTGAAATTGCAGTGCTTAGGAGAAGCCGGCTGGCTGAAGTAGTGGCAGAAACTTTTCTTTGTAACTTCTGAAATCGTCAATTTTAGCTTTTAAGACCTTCAACTGATTATATGAGGAGACTCCCCACATTTCTCAGGGCAGTCTTCTTTGTGGAACATGGATGCAACCCAGCCACGGATGAAATCAATTGATTATAGATGCAAATCCATGTATCAAATACACACAGCAGCAATCAGACCAGTGCTTGCTGCAATTCAGCACCATACTCTATCCAAGATGACACATGAACTTAACCATCACAGGTACTATTGCCATTGATCCATTTATTTACTCTTTGACCAATAACACATCTTGATTATTGTGGCATGATAGTAAGTCTTGAAATCAGACAATGTAAATACTCCAAAATTTTTCTTTTTCAAGGTAATTTTTTCTAACCTTTGATTATTTTATCTTTTGATTTCCATGTAACTTTCAGAATAGCTTGTTAATTTTGCAAAGATTCCTGTTCAAATTGTGATGACTATAAAATTGAATCTCAAATTTGGAGAAAATTAATATAGAATATTACTTTATTTTCCAAACCATGTAGATGGTACTTCTATTTTTGTAGAACTCATTTGCTTTATTTCCACAGTGTTTTTTAATTTTCTATATAGAGATGTTTTATTACATCGATTCCTAAGTATATTATTCTTATGGGTCTTATTGTGTTTTTTCTTTGGTATGTAGAAATACAATTAATTTTTATTTGTAGATTTTGTGTCATGCAACATTGTTAAATTGACATTTTATTTCTACTTTCCTAGACTCCTTAGGATTTTCTATCTACTCGATTTTGCCATCTTCAGAAAAATGTAATTTTACTTCTTTCTTTCCAATCTTTATGTCCTTTGTTTCTTTTTTCTTGCTTTCTCACATGGGCTACATCCTCTAAGTCAGTACCAAGTATAAATGGTGACAATGATCACACTTGCCTTGCTCTTGATTGTAGAATGTTTCATTGTTAATATGTTGTTAGACATCATAAGGCAGTTGGGATGGCTCATCCTAAGTGCACAATAAGTAGGTAAACTCTGTGACTTTAAGAAAACAATAACAATACTGAATTAAAGTTACTTGGATTTTTATTATCACAGTATAATAGAAAATCTTAACAATGTCAGTGATAAAATTCTTTTTCAAGATAATTATCATTTTTGTGTTCTAATTTTTAAAGAATTGATGTGGTTAACAATCAGATTAGCAAAATTTTAAATTTATCCTGTAATAAACACTGTTCTCTACACAGTAATTAATTCAGAAGATCCTAGTTAAAAAGTAGGACACTAACAAACTAAACTCAGATAAAACATTTATTTTGAGAGTAAGTGTAATGGTTGGGGTTTATTTGTACTTAGGTCAAGTATAGTTAATGTTTCCAATCCTTATTGGGCTACATATTTTTCCATTTAAACAGTGGATTCAAAATAAACATTGCTGGTATAGTTTATGTAAAGTCAAAGAAACATAATGTGAATCACTTGAGTTATCTCATTCTCTGTGATATCTTTGGGATTTTCTACAGTTTTAACAGTTTTGGAGGAAATGTATTGCTTCTCTTCAGCCATATCTCATATGATGGTTAATTTTATGTGTCATCTTCTCTAGTTTATAGTGTCCAGTTGTTTGATGAAACACTGGCCTACACGTTAGGCAGATTATTTTGTAGATGTATTAGCATCTACAATTAATTAACTTCAATTAAATGAGATTATGCTCAATAGCATGGGTGAATCGCACTCAATCAGTAGGAGGCATTAAGTGCAAAGAGAGAAGAATAAATTATGCCTCAAGACTATACCCTCTGTTTTAGTTTGTTAATGCTACCAGAATGTAATATAGCAGAAACAGGATGGCTTTTAAAAAGGGAATCTACTAAGTTGCAAGTTTACAGTTTAAGGCCATGAAAATATCAAAAATATCTAAAATAAGGCACCCATAAAAGATTACTGTGCTGGTTTGAAAGGATGTATGTACCCTAGAAAAGCCATGTTTTAATCCTAATCCCATTTTATAAAGGCAGCCATTTCTTCTAATCCCTGTTCAGCACTGTAGGTTGGAAACTTAAATTATCTCCACAGAAATGTTAATCAAGTGTGGGTATTAATAGTAGATGGAGACGTGATTCCACCCATTGGGTGGGTCTTGATTAGTTTAGTGGAATCGTATAAAAGAGGAAATATTTTGGAGAGAGCTGGAGATTCTGAGAGAGCAGGGCATGATGACAACCATGAGACGCTTCACAACACCCCAGAACCACGAAGCAGAGAGTCCACCAGCCAGCAGCTTTTGGAGATGAAGAAGAAAAATGCTTCCTGGGGAGCTGGAAAGGAAGCTAGCAGATGATGCTATGTTCACCATGGACCTTTCCAGATGAGAGAGAAACCCTGACCATTTTCGCCATGTGCCTTTCCCTTGAGAGAGAAACCCTGAATTTCACTGGCCTTCTTGAATCAAAGTATCTTTCCCTGGATGCCATAGATTGTATAGTTCTATAGACTTGCTTTAGTTGGGACATTTTCATGGCCTTAGAACCATAAACTTATAATTTATTAAATTCTCCTTTTAAAAAGCCATTCCATTTCTGATGTATTGCATTCTGGCAACTAGCAACCTAGAACAGTTAGCTGCATTCGAGAAAGGCCGATGCCATCTGGAATACCTCTAGTCAGCTGGAATGGTACATGGTGACATCTGTTAGCTTTCTTTCCTGGCTTATCATTTCATAAGGATTCCCCATGGGTGTTTTCCTTCTGCATCTCCAAAGGTCTCTGGTTGTGCAGGCTCTGTGGGCATTGAAGCTTTTACAAAATGATTCCCTCCTAAAGGGCTTCATTAAGTAACACGACATTGAATGGGTTGAGACACATCTCCGTGGAAACCACCTAATCAAAAGGTCCCACCCACAGCTAGGTGGGTCACATCTCTTGGGAATAATCTAATCACAAGTTTCCACCCTAGAGTATTGAATCAGGATTGAAGAAATGGCTGCCTCCACAAGACTGGATCAGGGTTAAAATGTGGCTTTTCTGGGGCACAAAATAGATAGAAATGGACACATCCTCTAATTCTTTCTGCGCTTCAGCCTGCTGTAGTGTGTATTCAGGGCTTTAACAATACTGTGACCAGAATTTCCAGGCTGCCAGCTTTCCCTAAGAAATTTAGACTCAAGGCCTCAACATTACCCTTACTAGAATTTTCAGCCTCTGCCTGGCCTGCAGAATGAAGACTGTCAGTGCCACAATTGTATAGCCAATTTCTTAAAATAAATCTCTATCTCTATCCCTCTCTAGACATATACAGGCTCCTATATCTTGTTGGGTCTGTTTCTCTGGAGAACCTTGATTGGTCTAGCTCCTCAGTGAATAATGCTGCACAATTCAGGTCTATTTAAGTACGTATGAGTGAAAAGATTTTCCTTATAAGATAATATAAATGTCTCACAATGACTCCTTCATGAACATTGATACAAACACTTTTTAAAAATATTAATTTTAAAATGTTTCTATTTTCTGGTTGGAAGAAAATTTTTACTAGTTATTCCAGGTCAACACGGTCTTTCTTTTGGCACTATAAATAAATTGTGCCATTTTTTCTGGCTTCTGCATCTTGATTGAGACTTCAATTATCATTCTTATAATTGTTTCACAATATGTGCTGTGTCTTTTTTCTCTGATTGATTTTTCTCTGATTGTTTTCATCATGGGTAGTCATCAGTTTGATGAGGACGTGCCTAGGTGTGATTTATTTATTCTGCCTAGTGTTTTACTGATCTTTGATATCTTATTCAGTGTCTTTCATCAGATATGGAAAATTCTTGGCCATTGCCTCTTCATGTATTTCATTTTCAGTCTCTTCTCTTTCTGGCACCAATTATACATATGATATTTCATTTGATATTAGTCAATAACTAAATTAAATATCCTGTTCTCTTTTTTTTCTTTCGGTTTGGGTTTCTATTCACCCACATGTGTTAACTGATTTTTTTACTGTAATGTGCCAAACTGTTGATGAGCTTATTGAAAAAATTCTTCTAATATTACCTTTTTATTTCTAGCATTTCCACTGGAATTGATTTTATAGGTTCCATTTCTCTTTTGAAATTCTCTATGTATTTATGCATGTGTTCCTTATTTATAATAGGTAAACAGATAAAACTATTCACAATAGATACATTATATAACAATAGATACAATGTATAACATTTATCATTGTCTTTTCAAAGACTCTGCCTTGGGGTCTGTAAGTTGTTTCCTCTCATTGTTGGTCATCTGTTTTTGCTTCCATTGCAGAACATCTTTAAAATTTTTTTTTGCTGTATATTGTGTGTTAAAGATTAGTATAGACTTAAGTAAAAATATATTTATGTCCAGGAAAGAGCACGTCTCTTCTTTTGTCATATTTTTAATATGAGGGAGTAACTTAGTTCTGGTGTTCTCAGTGCCCTATTTGATGGTTTACAATTGGCGTCATATGATATGAAGGCAGGATGAAGACTGTCTCTTCAACAGAACTCGGTTGTAGTCCAGGTGCTTGGGGGTTTTATCTCATCCTGCTGTCCTGTCCTCAACTTCCCACACATTATGGTGTGCCTCAGATGGGTCTCCCTCAGCTCCCCTCCTCTCCCCCAGCCACGGGCATTAATTCCCATTACTCAGTCTTTAACAAACTAGATAAATGTAATAAATGTTTGTTGCTTTTCATTGCAGCTCTCCATGGGTTTTAAACATAATATATTTTTAAGGTTATCCAGGTCATTCTTATTATTACAGGTGGGATGGTTTTCTCTTCTGACTTTCTGAGTCTTCAGTAGAAATGGAAGTCTCTTAATGTAACTTTTGATGAAAAAAGAGCTACTTGGTTTTTAAATGCAATTTTATTGGTGTATATATATATATATGTTCACAATCTATATAAGCATTCAAATTGTACAGTGTTTCAACTATCATTATATAGCTGTGCATTCATCATCACAATAGATTTTTGAATATTTTCATTATTCAAAAATATAAATATAAGAATAAAAGTAAAAAAGAATACCGCAGGGCAGGCCACGGTGGCTGAGCAGGCAGAGTTCTCGCCAGGTGTCTACCTGGGTTCGATTCCTGGTGCCTGCCCATGCAGAAAAAAAGAAAAAGAATCCCCCAAACATCCCAGATCACCCTCACTCCCTATTATTTATTTATTATTTATTTTTGTCTTTCTTTTTCTCACTCATCTATTTGCACACTGGATAAAGGAGTGTCAATCACAAGGTCTTCAGAATCACAGGATCACACCTTAAAAGAATATAGTTATTCAATCATCTTCAAGAATCAAGGTAATTGGATTACAGTTCAACAGTTTTAGGTATTTCCTTTAAGCTACTCCAATACACCAAAAAACCGAAAAGGGATATCTATATACTGCATAAAAATAGCCTCCAGAATGACCTCTCTACCCTGCTTGAAATTCTTAGCCAATGAAACTTTATTTTGTTTCATTTCTGTTCCCCCCTTTTGGCCAAAAAGTCTTTCTCAGTACCATGATGCTGGGGCCAGGCTCATCCCCAGGGGTCTGAGGATGACCTGATAGCTTATTCAGTGTCTTTCATCAGATTTGGAAAATTCTTGGCCATTGCCTCTTCATGTATTTCATTTTCAGTCTCTTCTCTTTCTGGCACTGATTATATATATGATATTTCATTTGATATTAGTCAATAACTATATTAAATATCCTGTTATCCTTTTTTTCTTTTGGTTTGGGTTTCTATTCACCCACATGTGTTGTGGATGTACGTCCAGGGGTGTAAATTTCCCACATTTCCAGGGAAATTTACACCCCTGGAAGTCATGTCTCATGCAGGGGAGAGGGCAATGAGTTCACCTGTCAAGTTGGCTTAGAGAGAGAGCCCACATCTGTGGAACAAAAGAGGCTCTCTGGGGGTGACTCTTAGACATAATTATAAATAGGCTTAGCTTCTCCTTTGCAGGAATAAGTTCCATAAGGGCAAGTCCCAGGACTGAGGGCCTGCCCCATTGAATTGGCAGCCCCCAGTGATTGCAAAAATATCAGGTCTTCCCCAGGGGAGGAAGTTTAATATTTCCACATTTTCATCCAGTCCCTCAAGGGAAGTTTGCAAACACTTTTTAATCTTCTGCCCAGCTTACTCTTGGATATTTCAAGGTATCACACAAACCTGTACAAACCAACAAGCTCTCACTCCTTATTCATGGTTCCATGTAATTATGGTGTTCAAATAAACTGACCATACAAGTTAAATTAGAGAGCATGCTAATGGAAATATAAATTTTCCACCAATTAAACATCTCTTTAGCCTTACACAGATGTTGAAGTTTTAAAATGCAGTTAATATCATCCATTACCTTTAGTCCAATTTACCTTAGTACTACCAAGATCAGCTTCACTCATTTCTCTAATAGAAGTCTGATAACTTTTTCAGTGTTTTAACAGTTGCTGAATCAGCTAATGCTGATTTTCATAGCTGTAGAACGCACACTCTGAGTTTCAGGTGTCACACAAATACCTAAATTTCAGGGAATGAGGGGGGGCCACGGTGGCTCAGCAGGTAAGAGTGCTTGCCTGCCATGCCCAAGGACCCAGGTTTGATTCCTGGTGCCTGCCCATGTAAAAAAAAAAAAAAAAAATTCAGGGAATGAGCAGGTTATACATAAAGAATTCAGCCTCTCAGAATTTAGAAATAACTATTACAACTCAGGAATAGACGTGACTGCTGTAAGAGCTTGCCTATTGCCTACAATAGACCTTCACCTGATAACCCTTGTTCTTGAATTCAATTCTCAGGGTTTTTACATTATAGTTAGTTCATGTTTATGAGGTGTTATAATATCTGTCTTTTTGTTTCTGGCTTATTTCATTCAACATATACTCCTAGTTGCATGCCTCGCAAGTTCCTTCCTTCTTGCAGTTGCTCAATAGTCCACTGTATGCACACACTTCAGTTCCCCTTTCCATTCCTCAATCAATGCACTTTTAAGTCACCTACATCTATTGCAAGACTGGAACACTGCTGCCATAAACATCAGTGTGCAAATGTCCCTGCTCTCAGTTCCTCCAAGTGTGTACCTAACCAAGTCACCTCACTGCCCTACAGCTGGGCTGCACCACTGTACTTCTTTCTCTCTGAATAATGAAAAGGTACAACTCACTCTCCACATTTTCTCCTGACTTGTATCTCTCTGTTCATTTTTAAACAGTTTTATTCATATATCATATAATCCAACCTAAGTGAAAAATCAGTGATTCCTGGTATAATCATATAGCTGTGCCTTCACCACCACATTTTATATGAGGACATTTCTGTTTCCTGCACAAAGAGTTCCATACCCCTCCCCCATATCCATTTCCTACTGACGTTTAGTTTTGGGATAATGCCTTTGTTACATTCAATGGATGCATATTACAATGTTACTGTTAACGAAAACCCCCAGTTTGCATTGATTATATTTTTCCCTGTATACCATCCCATTTTCAATACCTTACAGGGTTGAAATTCGTTTGTCCTCCCTCATGCAGAAACATTCTTATATTTGTACATTTAATCACCATTATTGTCTGCTCTCGGCATTGCTGAGTTCTACTAAACCAGTCCTTATCCTCTGTCTTTCCTTCTGGTTTCATACATACCCCAGCCCTTCTCCTCAACCACACTCGCATTCAACTTCTTTGAGTATACTTATGTTATTGCACTACCATCAAATAGTGTTGTGTCTATTTTTCTATCTTTACCATCAGTCCTTTTGAACATTCTGTACTGCTTCAGCACCAAATGCCCAATCTCTACTCTCTTTCTATCTCCTGATAACTTGTGTTCTTAACTTTAACTCTCAAAGTTCACTCATTAATGTTCGTTCAAAATAGTGAGACCATACAGTATTTTTCCTTTTGTCTCTGGCTAATTTCACTCAATATAATGTCTTCAAGGTTCATCTATGTTGTTACATGATTCATAACTTGATTCTGTCTTACATTTGCATAGCATTCCATTAGATGTATATACCACAGTTATTTTTTAGTCATTCGTCCATTGATGGACACTTGGGCTGTTTCCATCGCTTGGCAACATGAATAATACTGCTATAAGCATTGGTGTGCTAGTGTTTGTGTCTTTGCCTTCAGTTCCTCTGAATATAAACCTAGTAATGGGATTGTTGGATCATATGACAATTCTATATTTACCTTCCTGAGGAACCATCGAACTGCCTTCCAGAGCAGTTGCACCTTTCTATATTTCAACCAACAGTAAATAAGTGTACCTCTTTCTCCTCGTCCTCTCTAGCACTTGTTTACTGTTTCTTTGTTTTTGTTTTTTTTTGATAATGGCCATTCTATTAGTTGTGAGATGATATCTTATTGTGCTTTGCTTTGATTTGCATTTCCCAATAGCTAGTGAGTTTGAGCATCTTTTTATGTGTGTTTTTTTTTTTTTTTTTACGTGGGCAGACACCAGGAATCAAACTCGTGTCTCCGGCATGACAGGCGAGAACTCTGCCTGCTGAGCCACTGTGGACCGCCCTTTCATACGTTTTTGAGTCATATATATTTCCTCGTCTGAAAAATGTCTGTCCCTGTCTTTTGTCCATTTTAAATTGGGTTGTTTGTCTTTTTGTTGTTGTGTCGTAGAATCTCATTATGTATTCTGGATATTAAACCTTTATCTGAGGTAATGGTTTCCAAATATTGTTTCCAGTTGTGCATGCTGCTTTTTCACTTTCCTGAAAAAGCCCCTTGATGCATAAATGTGTTTAACTTTGACATGAACCCACTTATTTCTTTCTTTTTTCATTGCTCATGGTTTGGGTATAAGGTGTAGGAAACCACCTCTTATCCAAGATCTATAAGATATTTCCCTACATTTTATTCTGAAGGTTTTATGGTCTTAGCTCTAATGTTTAGGACTTTGATCCATTTTCAGTTAATTTTTGTATAAGGAGTGAATTATGGGTCCTTTTTCATTTTTTTGGATATGGATATCCATTTTTCCAAATGCCATTTTTTGAAGAGGCTGCTCTGTCCCAGTTGAGTTGACTTGACCACTTTATCAAAGATAAATAGTCCATAGATAAGAGAGTCTATTTCTGAATACTCAGTTTGACTCCATTTGTCAATAAATCTGTCATTATACCAGTATCATGCAGTTTTGACCACTGTAGTTTATAATATGCTTTAAAGTCAACTAATGTGAGAATTCCCACTTCATTCCTCTTTCTCAAGATATTTTTATCTATTTGGGGCACTTTGCCCATCCAAATAAACTTGGCTATTGGTTTTTCTATTTCTGCAAAGTAAGTTGTTGAGATTTTTTTTTTTTTTAATATGAGCAGGCACCCAGAAACGAACCCGGGTCTCCTTGTTGGCAGGCAAGAATTCTGCCACTGAGCCATCATTGCCCACCCAGTTGTTGGGATTTTAATTGTATTATTGAATCTATAAATTGGTTTGGGTAAAATTGACATCTTAACTATATTACATCTTCCAAACCATGAACATAGCATGTCCTTCCATTTATTTAGGACTTCTTTTATTTCTTTTAGGAATTTCTTATAGTTTTCTATGTTTAGGTCTTGTGTCACCTTGGTTAAATTTATTCCTAAATACTTTATTCTTTTTGTTTCTATTGTAAATAGATTTCCCCCTTGATTTCCTTTTCAGATTGCTCATTACTAGTGTATAGAAACACTGCTGATTTTTGGGTGTTGAGCTTGTACCCTGCCATTTTGCTGTACTCAGTTACTAGCTCTAGTAGCTTTGCTGTAGATTTTTGGGGGGGATTTTCTACATATAGAATAATGTCAGTGAAACTTTTGCATCTTCCTTTCTAATTTGGATGCCCTTTTTTCTTTTCTAATTGCTGTAGCATGTACTACCAGCACAATGCTCAATAACAGTGATGACAGTAAACATCCTTGTCTTGTTCCTGACCTCAGAGGTAAAGCTTTTAGCCTTTCCTTATTGAGTATGACCTTAGCTGTGGGTTTTTCATATATTCCCTTTATCATGCTGAGGATGTTCCCTTCTATTGCTATCATTTGAAGTGCTTTCATCAAGAAACATTGTTGAATTTTGTCAAATTCCTTTTTTTATCTTAATCAAGTTGATATGCAGTTTTCCACTTTGATTTATTGATGTGGTGTATTACATTAATTGATTTTCTTGTGTTGAGCCACCCTTGCATATTTGGAATAAATCCTGCTTGGTCATAGTGTATAATTCTGTTAATGTGCAGCTATATGCAATCTGTGAATAGCTTGTTGAGGATTTTTGCATCTATATTCAACAAGGAAATTGGGGTGTAATTTTTATTTCTTGTAGTATCTTTGCCTGGCTTTGGTATTAGGGTGATACTGACTTCATAGATTGAGTTAGGTTAGCTTTCCTCCTCTTCAGTATATTTGAAGAGTTTGAGCTAGATTCATAATTCTTTCTTGAATGCTTGGTATAATTCACATGTGATGCCATATGGCCCTGTACTTTTGTTTTTTGAGAGCTTCTTGATGACTGATTCAATCTGTTTATTTGTGATTGGTTTCTTGAGGTCATCTATTTCTTCTCAAGTCAATGTTCATTGGTCATACTTTTCTAGGAAGTTGTCCATTTTGTCTCTGTTGTCTATTTTATTAGCATATAGTTGTTCATAGTATCCTCTCATTATCTCCTTTGTTTCTGCAGGGTTAGTAGTTATGTCCCTTCTCCCCTTTCTGATTTTGTTTATTTGCATTCTCTGTTTCTCTTTGTTTTTGTCATTCACCTAGTGGTCCATCAATTTTATTGATTTTCTCAAAGCACCAACTTTTGATTTAGTTGATTCTCTCTGTGGTTTTCATGTTCTTAATTTCATTTACTGATGCTCTGATCTTTATTGTTTCTTTCTTTCTGTTTGCTTTGGAGACAGTTGGCTGTTCTTTGTCTAGTAACCCCAGGTGAGCTGTTAAGTCCTCAATTTTTGATTTTCTTTTTTAATATAGGCATTTAGGGTAATAAATTTCCTTCTCAGCACTGCCATTGCTGCAACCCATAAGTTTTGATAGTTGTGTTTTCATTTGTCTCAAGATATTTATTGATTTTTCTTGTAATTTCCTCCTTATCCCACTGGTTCTTTAAGGGTATGTTAATTACTTACCATATATTTGTGAATTTTCTGGCCTTCTGCTTATTATTTTCAACTTCATTCCATTATGATAATTTCAATTTTTAAAAATTTATAAGATTTGCTTTGTGTCCCAACACGTGGTTTATCCTGGAGAATGGTCCATAAGCACTTAAGATGTATCCTGCTGTTGTGGGGTGTAATGTTCTGTAAATGTCTGTTAAGTCTAGTTCATTTATAGTGTTATTCAAAATCTCTATTTCCTTATTGATCCTCTGTCTAGATGTTCTATCCATTGATGAGTGTGGTGTATTGAAGTCTCCAGCTATTATTGTAGAGGCGTCTACTTCTCATTTCAGTGTCATCAGTGTTGGCCTCATGTATTTTGAAGCGCTCTGGCTCAATGCATTAATATTTATGGTTGTTATTTCTTATTGATGAATTATCCCTTTTATCAATACATAGTGTCCTTCTTTGTCTCTTCTAAATGTTTTATATTTGAAGTCTAATTTGTCTGATATTGGTAGAGCTACCACTGTTCTTTTCTGGTGAAATATTTTTTTCAACTATTCACCTTCAATCTGTTTGTTTTTCCCCCTTGGGCCTGAGTGAGTTTCTTGTAGATAGCATATAGATGGGTCCTGTTCTTTAATCCATTCTGTTAGTCTGTGTCTTTTAATAGGGGAGTTTAATGCCTTAATATATATATATATCATTACTGAAATAACTAATTTATTCTGCCTTTTTGTCTTTTGGATTTTATATGCCATATCTTTTTTTTCCCTCTTTTAACTCATACTGATCAACTTTATTTCTACACTCTTCTGTATTCCTCTCTCTCCTGTCTTCACCTGCCTGCCTGTCATGCTCATTTTCATATTTCTTGTAGTACTGGTCTCTTAGTCGCTCTCTCAGAGTCTGTTTATTTGAGAATATTTTAAACTCTCCTTCATTTTTGAAGCATAGTATTTCCAGGTATAGAATTCTTGGTTGGCAGTTTTTCTCTTTCAGAATCTTAAATATAATGTACCCCTGCCTTCTCAGTTCCATGGCTTCTGCTGTGAAATCTGCACATAGTCTTATTGAATTTCCATTCTATGCGATGGATCATTTTTATTTTTCTGCTTTCAGAATTCTTTGTCTTTGATATATGACAATCTGATTAGTAAGTGTCCTGTAGTAGGTCTATGCAGACCTATTCTGGTTGATGCACTTTTTGGATCTGTAATTTTATGTCTTTCAAAAGTTGGAAATTTTTGGTGATTATTTCCTCCATTAGTCTTTCTTTTTTCATTTCTCTTCTCCTTCTGGTACACTTATTTCATATATGTTCAGGCACTGTATGAGACCCTGCTCATATTTTTCCATTTTTTCCCCCTAGTTGTTCTTTTGTTGTGTGGGATTTCAGATGTTCTGTCCTCCAGTTCACTAATCCTTTCTTCTGTCTCTTCAAATCTGCAGTTGTATGTTTCTGTTTTGTCTTTCTTCTCTTCTGTTGTGCCTTTCATTTTCACAAGTTCTGCCATTTAATTTTTCAAGCCTTTGCGTTCCTCTTTATGATCCCCCAATGTCGTGTCTGTGTCCTTCGTCTCCTTTGCCATATCTTTCCTCAACTAGTTGCTTGATTTAGCATGTTAGAACATTGATTTTTTGTTTCAACTCCTGGATCTCACTTGAAATGTTCATTTGTTTCTTTGACTGGGCCGTATCTTTGTTTTTCCTAGTGTGACTCGTAGATTTTTGTTGGTATATTAGCATCTGATATCCTCGATTTGTTTATTCTGGAGGTTGTTTTCCCTTGTTTTTTACCTGGGGTTTTCTTGTTGGTTGGCTTTTTTCTCTGGCTTTTTTTTTGTTTTTTTTTTTCAGTGTTCAGTTCAACTAATTCTAGATCTCTAGCATAGCATCGATTTAACTGTTCAGAATTTTTCGGCTGTTGTTTTTCTGTCCTTGCTCTGCATAAATGGAGCCTTTTTTTTCCCAAAAAGGTGGTCTCCCAAGATATCATTGACCCTAGTAAGATTTTTCCAGAGGAGATAGTTCCAGTTCTCAGGAAGAGGATGAAATCAGCATCTAGTTTCCTTTGGGGTGAGACCTAGCAGGCAGTTCAAGATTCCCAAGAAGCCTCTAGGTTCTGTGCTTTTCTAATCCTTCCCAGCATGTGGGTTTGTCAGCCTGCACCTCTCCACGGTGTAATGTGGTGCCTTTAATTCCAAGATGAGCTTGTAGCTGCAGGCACATGGCGAAACACAGGCTGATGTAGCAGGTGGATTTAGGCTTGGCCTCTGGACCTGACTTCTCTGACTGAGGGCCACCACTTGAGCTGGGCCCTGCCCCTTTTTTGGCTCTCAGACCTATCTTAACTCCACCTCTGCATGGATCAGGGCTAACAACTGAAAATGTCTGAGGCTTTCTTTAATGAGCTACTTAGAGTAGCATTTTTTTTTTTTAACAATCAATTTCAAAGGCAGTCCTCTGCCAGAAAGTTTCACCTGTCAAGAGCTGGCCTTGGTACTGGGCTCTTCATGCTTTGGGGCACAGCCCTTTTCCAGTATTCTGAGCTGGGCTGACTCTGAAACCTGAGTTTTTTGTTTTTGTTATGTTTTCCCCATCAACCCCTTCCCTGCTTGTTCTCAGTTTATCTGTGCTTGGAGTTTGTATTCAGCAACCACGTGTGTTAGTTAAAACTGCAGGTGAAGCTTGCTGGGCTGCCCTCTGTGGCTCCCAGCAGAGACCTCTTCCTTTTCCCCTGGGAATGTGCTTTTGAGAAGCCTGCTGTGCCAGTGGGGCAGGGCGCCAGCCTCCGGAGTTTGGGGGCTTTACTCACAGTTCTGTGGTGTGATCTCAACCACTCCACCCATTCCAGACTGGTGTACAATGGCATATAGACTGGTAGGATGTTCCCAAGCAGTTGTTCCAGGCAGTTCCTGGCTCATTACTCGCTGGCTGGAGGATGAACCAAATTCCATACCTTCCTATGCCGCCATCTTGCCTCCTTAGCCACTACTTGATTTTCAAGTGATTAATTTCTTTTTTTCTTTGCAGTTTATTTATGATTCGTATTTTTATGTTATGTTTAAGATATCTTTACCTGTTCTTAGGACACAAAGATGTTTATACTCTTTTCTATGAGCTTTATTGTTCCTTGCAATTACTTTAGTGCGATCTGTATTCTAGCTGTCATTTGAGAAGAGCTGTAATAGCATGAATCTATGGATATTTTGTGTTTCATTGAGGGTGAAGACCCCTCTTATATTTTTATTTCATTTGTGATTTTCATTAGATTTGAGAAAACAAGTAAGTACTAATGTTCTTCCTTTGCTCCTTCTAATCAGTCTGAAAGTATTTAGCAATAAAAACATTCTCTAATCAGAGTGTTTTTATTGCTAAATACTTTTAGATTGTAAATATTCTCTAATTTCCTTGGAGTTGCATAAATTCATCTGAACCTATTTAGAGTGTAACAATGTTATTTCAGTTTTCAGCAGTGAGAAGGAATGTAAAGTAGATTAATTCTAGTGTAGTCAGAGATATATAGGGTAATGTTTTGAAAACTTAATACTTACATCTATATTGCCCAAGAGATTTTATTGATTTTACCACTCTAATCATTCAAATTCCAATTTGGTTTAGTCTGCATTCACATGAAGCAACCCCTGAGACTTTTTGTTATTTGTCAGGTCTGATTATCGGAAGAACAGGGAGGTCATGTGGTTAGTTAGGATGGAAAGAATTTATACTTATTTCAAGACTAACTACCATTTTACAGGCTTATTTAAGGCTAGTTTAGAGGAGATTAATATTTTAGGGGTAAACCTCTCTTGGGTAATTCAAAACTATCTTTTTAGCATTTGGAAGATATAATCCTTATAGATAATGCTTACTACATGTGATTTTTTTTATTTTTTTTATTTTTGGCATGGACAGGCTCCAGGAATTGAACCCAGGTCTCCGGCATGGCAGGCAAGAATTCTGCCACTGAGCCACCATTGCACCAGTGCACCAATGCACTCAAGTAATTGCATTCATAAAATGTGAATTTTATGCTCTTTAAAAGGTGAGTGATTTAAGATTTCTTTATTGTAAATACATTTCAACCTTGTTGAAAGGCCTGTAGTCTTATTATCAGAAAATTATTCTAAAATCTCAAAAAATATTGTAATCTTATTATCAGAAAATTATTCTAAAATCTCAAAAAATGTTTTTTTCTTCCCTGGTCCTTTGTTCTTGTCAATATTTTAACACAGTAATTTGTAGCTGAATTCTCAGTTTTTGAATAGAAAATATTATATTATGTTAAAAATTGAGGGTATGTAGGTCAATCTGTTTTTGCATTAATAAAGTTTAGTGCAGCATTTTTATAGAAAAAAGAAATATATTTTCCCTTTCCAGCATTGTGTACATTTTTCATAGGTACAGTTTAGAATGCCACCATCTAGATTATTTTTCAGTGAGAAGTGACATGTGCTCCTTGAACTAGTAAGTTTTAGGGCAACACTTGTGCTTTGTTCCCCCAGAATGTAGCAGCACACCATAAGATATAGTTGAAATTTTATAATAGCACGGAATTACATGACAAATTAAAAACTTTGAAACTAAGTATTATTTTTGTTCAAATTCTGAGAGGACAAGACCGGACAAAAATTGGAAATTGACCATGAAGTTCCTGACTAATTCAGAGTGGTTTGTAGAGCTGAGTGGTCAGGGTTGGCTTGACGTTGAGCCTGAGTGGTAGGCAGGCTTCAGAGCTGGCCCTCGGCGACCCCACCTTCTGGAATTCCCACCTCTTCTCTTGAGTGTGGGCTGGACCTGGGGACCCGCTTCCTATGGACAGAACAAGGCAAACGGGATGAAATGTCCCCGCTGTAACTACAAAAGCCCGTGACTCTGGGCCTGCTGGTGCTCTCTCTCTGTTCCTTCCCAACGTGCGTACTTTGATGAAACAAGACGCTGTGATGGAAAGGCTCCTGTGCCAAGCACCTGAGAGTGGCGTCTCACCACCTGCCCCCGAGGAGTGACCCCTGTGACCGCCTGCGTGACGCGAGCCTGGAAGTGGATGGAACCTTCTGCAGCTGAGCCACGACATGCGACCCCAGCCCCAGGAACATCTTGACTGCAGTATCGTGGGAGACCCCAAAATGGAGAAATCAGTTGCGCCTTGCCCAAACCTGGACTTGTGGAAACTTGATATAATAATGCTGTTCTTTCAAGCCATTTGGTTGCTGGTTAGTAATTCATTGTGCCGCAGTACTCAACTGAGACGGGTGGAATGAGCTGGGGCCCAGAAGAACTGGGCTTAATGGGGATGAATAGGGGAGGGAGAAGAGCATTTCAGGTCAAGGGACTTAGATGAATGAAGGCCAGGAAGTGGGACTAATCTCTGGTGACACTGAAGTGGAGATTGTGAACCATGGAACAGTGAAGACAAAGGCAGATGTAATTTGTAACAGATTCTTGCAAGCCAGGACTTGGAAGGCATATTAGTTATAAATAGCAATAATAGCTAATAGTTAATTGAGTGATATCATGTACTACACAATTTGCTAAGCATTTGATAAACATTAGCCCATTTGATTCTCACAATGACTCTATGAGAAAGACATTATTTTACATATAGATGAGGAAACTGGGGCTCAGTTTACTTATTATGAGCAGTTTTCCCCTGGAAAGATTGTAAATGTGTTGCTTTTTCTAGTAGTGGAACAAATATCTTGCGTTACATATCTGTTCAACTATTACATAGATATGTTTTGATTATGTTAATACAGTTTCATGATCATGTAAATATTTCTCCTGTCAAAGACAAACGACTTAAAATTGTTCATACTTTAATAATTAGGATATAAGCATTTTAGAGATTTTAAATTGACACTCAGGTTGGATTCATAGAAATTAAACAATTCTTCACAATAATTTTCCCCCCAAGATACCCTTTCTACTCTATATTTTAACTCTAGTGAATCAGACAAGATATCAACAGAGAAGATATATAGGTGGCATCTTAAACACTGGTTGTTTATCAGTAAGTTTTCCTTTTCATTTGACTCACTGTCTGGTAAAGTTAATATTTCTTTAAAACAAATGTGTGTGAAGGAAAATGAGGGGGTAGACCTGCATGATGTCGCTATTCTGCTACTTTAGGAATTTGAAGTCACAGTGAGAACAAAGATCAGGTTTTGAATTGTGGGACAATTGCAGAAGTCAGGAAATTGCAAACTGTGAGCTCAGAGCCTGAGATTAGGGAGCTAGAGATCTACGTGATACAGTGGCGGGCTTGGGCTCAATTTCAGTGGCTCAATTATAGCAAATTGAAAATGATTGTGCTTGCTTTAGATTAGGAACTGTAAATTTAGTAATCCAGGTGCTTTTTGTTTTGTTTTTGAGCTGATAATAAAGCTGCTTAAAATTACAGCCAGAAGTGAGTATAGAGGACGAGTTTTAAAAACTCAAATGCCAACAGGGGGCATCAAAGAACAATACAGAATTAAAGGGGGTCTGAGAAAATCAGCTGGTTTAAAAGGGAAATCTTTATATGTCTTGGCTGAATTGTTGCTATTTGAAAATTCAGGTCCAATGATGACATTTTTTTACTTTCAAGGAATGTCAGAATGCCACATTTTTGTTTGAAGAATCCCACTTTATATTTGTCAACGACTTCAAGATGTTTAATTACTGTGAGGGCCAAATAAGGCATATCTGATCTACAGACCATCAGATTGAGATTTCTGGTACAGAAATCATTAAATCCTTCAAAATCATTGTCAGAATATGTTGAAAAGATTAAAGTTTTCCATACACTAATCTTCAGCCAAATCTCTAAAACAAGTCATTGCCATGGTGTCCTGGTTAATCCATATATAATGTCAACTTGATTAAAGAGAGCTGTCTAGCATTACAGAAATGTCAAAGACCTTTCTAGTTACCGTATAAGCTAGGCAGAGTTATCATATTAATTATTCAGCAAATTGTAGGGGCATTAAAAGGAAAATTAAATAGGATTATTTGCCATAAAGCTATTGGAAGCTAATCTTGTAAGACTGGAATGCTCAGTAAAATTTTATCATTTTCCTATGAGGTGTTGTAAGTATATATTTTTCTTTGTTATGAAGATAGACTTGTGTGAGAAAAAATAAGTTACGGGAGAAAAGAATGTTACATTTTCAAAGTAAAATATCAACATTTTGTTCAATCCTCTCCATCATGAACGCTGCATTTATTCCTCACCTGTCACTCATTGCTTCATTACTTCTCTATTCTTTTAACTCCTCAATCAGTGAGGTGAAATCAAAGGGGCACATTTAAACCTTTATTCATATAAGGAGAGAGCTGAAAGTAGCATTAAGTATTACATAAAATCATGGGATTTGGAATAAATAAAACTGTTTCATTTCTTAAAAAGTGGCAGACAGGTCCTGATTGTGCTATTAAGTGAAAAAATAAAACTTAAACCTCTGCTCTCAAATAGTTGGCTTGTCCTATGCAAGACCTGCAGACCTCTGGAAGAATTTTGTTTGTTCCTATTTCTGACAAGCTTAGTGAGACACCTTTGAAATTGAATGACTGACTTTTCTTATGGAGATTTGCTCCCTTGGTGTTCTCTAAGGATGTTATGCATGCATGTGTCTGCAGCCCAGCCTCATAAGTCTTGTGCTGTAGGCAGCAAAGAGCTCTTTTAGATTGCAACACTGGGTATATTATCTCCCAACAACTAGGATATTTCCCTGGCATTTAATACCAGGTGATATCTTAAATCAGATGAACTAGAGCTTCTCTGATATTGGTTGACTGTACACATTAATATTGCTTTGCCTTTTGAAATGATTTCGGGCAAGAGAATATCATCATTTCCCACAGAGAAAAAATGTTCCTATTACAAAATCATGAACCAGATAGCAGAATGAACTATCGCTCTTTTAGGTTCAATGATACTGCTAATAATAGCGCACCTTCCCTTGGGACTCTCTCGAGGATCTGTACTCAACCTTCAAGTTCATTTTCCCTGGTAATAATTTATGATGTAATTGAATATTTTTTAATGTCCCTTAACCTTCCCTAATGTTTTTGTTAGAGGCTTCTTGTCAGGAGGAAGTCAACATGGCAATTGGGGTATTAAATTAGATTGACAGGCAGTTCTGCTTAGGAAAAGAACATTGGAAGAGGGACTCAGAGAACTAAATCCCCTAAGGAAGAATCTCTACCAATGCTGTACGTGGAGAGAAAGTTGGCGAGTTGAGACTGTCTTCTCTAGGACTCTCAACTCATTTCTACCTTGTTTGTTGCTTTAGGCAGGATAAAGCTTGAAGTCTGAAATACTTTTTTTAAACATCAAGTCTGAAACTACCTAGTTCAAAGGTACTTCTTGAGGCATCCTTCCCCTGAAGTCTTCTCCAGGAGGTGAATGATTTTCCACTCGAGGCTTCCTGTCACTAGTCCTGAAAGTAGGAGAGATTGCCATGCTGCTTTCCATTACTGCCCCCAGACCACCTAGCTCTTCTTCAACACCCACCATTGAATATTTTGTCATCAGATTTGATCACCTGCTCTCCTACCATCTCCTGATCCCAGAGTCACTCCCAATCATTTCCCTCGAATTGCAATTCCTGGCTGCCTGGTCACTTTCTCCAATGTGACTTCTGTCTTTATTCTCGGTGACATTGAGGTACAGATAAATGTGCCTTCCAACCACCTGGCCTCTCAGTTCCTTCAACCCTACTCCTCCGGTGATTGTGCCCTTGTCTTGGCCTCTTCAGGCATGTGCTCCTACGTCATATTTTCTACCTTCACACCACCAATTACAGCCACCCCCACTAAACTCTCAATTTCATGTCTCACCCAACGTGTTCCTCCAAGTTTCCAGGTAACTCCCTCTATGATTCTGACCTCTGGAAAATTTTTGGGCCCACTGTGACCTCTAATTCTTTGATTCTACAGCTTCTGGTTGTGTTTTAACCCTTTAACGTTCTGTCTTCTTTTCTTACCCCCCATAAATTCCAATCGAGTCACTCCTTCACGCCCACCTGCATTCCCATGTTTCGTTCCACTCACTGGCCAAGCCCCAGCCCTGCCTCCTCTGCTCTGGGACTGATGCTGCTGAAAGCGGATGGAGAGAAGAACACACGCATGTTAGGTGGTCTCCTGGCGAGACCCTAGTGGGCTGGGATGCTGCCTGAGAGTCATAAACCATCTCCCGAGTCCATTCATTTGTTCACTCTCCTAGGCAAATGCATCACACCCGCGCCTCCCTCC
Organism: Tamandua tetradactyla; assembly: GCF_023851605.1. Lineage (NCBI taxonomy): Eukaryota > Metazoa > Chordata > Mammalia > Pilosa > Myrmecophagidae > Tamandua > Tamandua tetradactyla. The sequence goes on along the minus strand of NC_135352.1, from coordinate 42,519,091 downwards.
TCCATGCTTTTCCCCAGCTGGTTACCTTGTTCCCTATTTCACTGAAAAAAGGAAAGCAATCAGAAAAGGTTGCCCACATCACCACATCTATCGCCTAATAGCCCCTGCACCCACACGCTCTGCCTTTATGCCTGTGATTAAATGAATGGGCCAGTCTAAGGCTGCCCTTTCCAATTGTGGCAGGCTGTGCTTTTCTCTTTTTACTCATTCCTGTTGCTGTTTGACTCTGACATTTGAAATGATGCCCAGCGTGATCATCTTTAAAACTGTAACCTGCCTTCGCATACCAGCGACCCCTAATCTTTTTACCTGCTCTGTTTATTTCCAAAGTACTTACTATCTTCTAAAATAGTATGTAATTCACTCATTTATTATGATTGGTTTTTAATGCCTGTTCCCTGCTAGAATGTAAGTCTCCTGAGGGTAAGGATCTTCATGTTTTATTCATCATAGTAGCTCAATTGTCTACAACTATACTTGTAAGTTCTAAAAATTTTCCACTGAATCAATAAATTTTTGCTGAAAAAGATGCAAGCCATTCAAGGTAGGAAATGTTTCTGTACAGAGACATAATTTTGTCATTTTGCTGATAATTTCAAAAAGAAAATCCTTCCTATCTTACAATTTTTCACCTAATTTAGACAATTTGTAAAAATACAGTTTATTATGCATTCATTTTATATCCTTAAAAACATAATTTCCACTTTAAAAAATTATGCAAAGAGACCTCTTCCATGATGTCACTTAAAGGACCCTCTAGCCGTCCCCAGACTGGACTGCACATGGCTCCTTGCTTCCTCCTCTAACCACGCCTCCTCCATATGTCTTTTAGGAGAGAAGCGTTAACCTTGAAAGGCCAAAATATTCTCTTAAGGATACAAACTTCATGGAGATAACTACATTCTTTCGATAAGCGACATCCAAAAGCTTATGCTCCAATTTCAGGCAATAAAATAAATTTTAAGTGCATGTTTTAATTTAACTGTAAATTTAGAGGATTTATCTCATGCAGCCATGGTAGTATATTTGCATATCACTTCTCTTTCTCTTCGCCCGCAGGCATGTAAAATGGTTAGTTATAAAAAGAGCATCTTTACAAGGCTGAGTATTACCTCAGAAACCAAAACTTTATTATAATAATTCAGAAAGATTATCATCTCTTTTAAAATATTCCCTTAAGTCTATCATCTCATTAACTTACATCAATTCAAAATAGAAGCCCCCCATGAGTACATTTCTTCCGTATCTTTTTTCCCCAGCTGTTATTCATACTTTCTGATTATGCATCAGAAATCTAAAATGTCCCTGGAGTCACTGAACCTGCCTTAATAAGCTTGTGTGTAATGCAAGCTAAATTCAGACACACATTCATCCCAGCTGAAGTAGTTTCTTCTTGTTAGACCCAAGCGTGTATGAGACGAAAAGTGTCTCCAGCCCGCTCACGTTGTCAGGCAGCCTGCAAGCACAGGATGCTTTATCGCTCGCAGGGCTGCAGCATCAGGAGAGGAAGGGACCAAAGCTACATGCAGTCTGCTTTAGCTTCCCCACCCTCCCATCTCATCAATGTTCTTTCCTCTCCTCTTGTGGTCACAAGTGCCAGAGACAGTCATACTGACAGCTTTCTCAATTTCTGTGAACTAATCTAAAGCTACATTTTCCCTTTTTGTTCCATAGATGGCTTTTTCAGTCTACGTCCTTTGCTTCCTTTCTGCTCACCTCCCCACCAGAAAAATATAAGTGAAGCCTGGGAGCGTGGTAATAAAATATTCTTTTCTTTCTTTCTTTCTTTTTTGTTGTTAATCAAAGGCAAGCAGTAGATTCACAAGGTCAGAGTTCTGACTTTCCTAAAGGATTGCAATTCGGAAGTTCCTTGAGGTTTCTGAAACAGAAATAAGTATCAACTGGAAAGCTTTATTTCTTTTCGAACTTCACATTACTTTTCCTCCTAAAGCAGCTTCATTAAGTCAAGCCTGCTATTTGCCTCAGACTTGCCATCTACAGGGTAGTGAAAAAGGACTAAATTAGACTAATTTGATGCTGGGAGTTGCTGCATATTCCATGAATGAACAGCTTCCTACTTTGTAAAACTGGGCTCTAAAATCAGTTAAGTATGCTTATTATGGTGTTCCTCACTAGTTAGCTCAATGTCTTATCAGGTTTCAATGCTTTTGCTTCTGAATAGGGATGGGGAGATGATTAAAATTCTAGGCAACTACATATATCATGGAATTTGAAAGGTGTTCATATTTCTTTGTCTATAAATCTTTTTCCCAAGGACCATTTAAAATTCCTTCATTTCTTGAGTTTATGATTGAGTCAGTGACATTAGCTCTCAATACAATAATATTATTTGGGTATGTTTAAAATACATAGTATGAATAATTCAATTGAAATGTTTCAACTAGAATAGCCATTGCAGAGAGCATATGAAAGAGTACTACTAATTTTCTGAGGTTGGGGTAGGGATGGAATCAGAAATTAGTCTTGAAGGGACTCTGGAAAAGGGTAGCTCTAGTAAAACAAGAATCAACATGGTGGCCTTGAAGATTTGGGGAAAGAGAAGTCTCAAAATGAGTTAGAAAGGAAGCAAGTATTAACTTTATATGTTGCATTGGGCAATTATTCAACTTAGCTATTGTAATGTGCATTTGAGAATTATTTTCATTATGGACTTAGTCTAAGATCTTATAAAGCAATGATGAGAGTCATGTTGACTCTGCTTCTGAAGTCGGGCAAATAACCTCGGAGAGGAGCCTGGCAGATGTTGATGGTCAGAAAAGTCTAGGATAGAAAAATAAAAGCACATGTTAGCACCAAACATTCAATAGAAAGAAAGGGAGAAAGAAAAAGGAAAGAGAAGAGAAGAGGAAGAAAGGGGGATGGAGGGAGGGAAGGAGGGAAAGAAGGAAGGCAGGAAGAAAGGAAAGAAAGAGAGAGAAAGAAGGAAGGAATTCAAACTCAAAGGGTAGAACTAGTGGGTTGAGCAAAAAAGAAGGCAAGTTCAGGCAAAGTCAGGAGCTGGAAAATGTAAAATATATATATTTGATTTTTAATGCAATTTTATTGAGATGTATTCACATACCATAAAATCATGCAAAGTGTACAATCAGTGGTTCGAAGTCTCATCATATAGTTGTGCATTCATCACCACAATCAATTTTTGAACATTTTCATTATTCAAAAAAATTAAACTAAGAATAAAATAAAAATGAAAAAGAATACCTAAAACACCCCATACCCTTTTTCCACTCTTATTATTTATTTGGTTTTGTCCTTATTTATTTATTTATTTATTTATTTATTTATTTTTAGTCATTTGTCCTATGCGCTGGACAAAGGGACACCAGCCATAAGGTTCTCACAATCACATGGTCACAATGTAAAAGCTCTATAGTTATACAACCATCTTCAAGAATCAAGGCTACTGGATTATAGTTCAGTAGTTTCAGGTAATTCGTCCTAGCTATTCTAATATACTAAAAACTAAAGAGGGATATCTGTTTAATGCATAAAAATAACCTCTGGAATGATATCTTCACGCTATTTGAAATCTCTCAGCCCCTGAAACTTTATTTTGTTTCATTTCTCTTCCTCCTTTTGGTCAAGAAGTTTTCTCAACCCATGCTGCTGGGTCCAGGCTTATCCCTAAGAGTCCTGCCCTACATTTTCAGGGAGATTCACACTCCTGGGAGTCATGTCCTATGTAGTGGGGAAGAATAGTGAGGTCACCTGTCGAGTTGGCTGAGAGAGAGGCTATATCTGAGCCACAAAGGAAGTTCTCTGGGGGTGACTCTTAGGCATCATCAGTAGGCTTAGCCTCTCCTTTGCAAGATAAGTTACATAAGGGTGAACCCCAAGACTGAGGGCTTGGCCTATTAAGTTGATAGTCCCCAAAGCTTGTGAGAATATCATATCTTCCCCAGGTATGGAAGTTTAATATTTCAACATTTCCCCAGTCTCTTAAGGGGGCTTTGCAAATATTTTTTAAATTTTCTGCCCAAAGTATGTATTGGGTCATTACACTAACCTGTGCAAACCAACAATCTCATTCCATATTCAAGGTCCCATGTAATTATGATGTTCAAATAAACTAACCATACAAGTTGAATTGGATATGTGCTACTGAAAATATAAAATTTGTACCAAATAAACATCCCTTCCTTTGGTTTTACACATAAGTTGAAGTTTAAAGCAGTCAATATCATTACCCTTTAGTCTGACCAGATCAGCTTCATTTATATCCCTAATGGAAGTCTGAGCTCCATTTCAGCTTTGTCACTAGTTGCTCTGTGAGGTAATTCTGACTTTCCCAGCTGCAGTACACTGGCTGTGCAACTCAGGTGTCACACAGATACCAGAAGTTCTAGGGAGCCACCAGTTTATACACAAAGAGCTCAGCATCTCAGAATTTAGAAATAACCATCACAATTCAGGATTATGTTTGGCTGCTATAAGAGCTTATAGTCTAGGAATCTTTACAATAAGTCTTCCCCTGATAACTTATGCTCTTGGATTCTATTTCAAACTTTGCATATTATAGTTAACCCATTTTATTGAGGTGTTGTAACGTTTATATGTTTGTTTCTAGCTTTTTCCACTCAACATCCTGTCCTCAAAGTTCATTCACTTACTTGCATGCCTCATGGCTTCATTCCTTCTTGCAGAGGCTCAGTAGCCAGTTGTATGTACACACCACAGCTCCCCCTTCTGTTTATCACTTGCTACCCTTAGGCTACCTCCATCCATTGCAAATTGTGAATGCTGCCACTTTAAACACCAGTGTGCAAATGCCCATTTTTCATTTCATTTCATTTTGCTCCTTGTTTTCAATTCTTTCAAGTATATACCTAATAATAGGGTTGCAGGATCCTATGGCAACCCTCTACTTAGCCACCTGTGGGACCACCATGCTGCCCTCCAGAGGGGCTGCACCGCTCAGCTTCCCTATGAACAGTGAATAGGGACATCCTTCTCTTCACCTTTTCTCCAGAACTTGTGTCTTTCTGTTTATTTTTAATTTTTTTTGTGCATATGCTGTACGGCAGGGGTCGCATTTCATTATTTTTCCATGTGAGTATCCCATTATTGCAGCACCATTTGTTGAATTTTTGTTTGTTTGATTTTTTTGTTTGTTTGTTTGTCATTGTTTTTTGGGTAGTGCATGGGCCTAGAATTGAACCAGATCTCCCTCATGGCAGGCGAGAATTTTACCACTGACCTACCTTTGCACCCCTCTGTTTATTTATTTATTTTCTTTCTTTTTTTTTTGCATGGGCAGGCACTGGGAATTGAGCCCAGGTCTCCGGTATGGCAGGTGAGAGCTCTGCCTGCTGAGCCACTGTGCCCCACTCACTTGCTTATTTTTTAAAAGGTTTTATTCACGCACCATCTTAAGTAAACAATCAGTGATTCCTGGTAGAATCACATAGTTTGCATTGCATTCACCACCACAATCTTTATAAGGACAATTCCATTTCTTCTGTACAGAAAGAAAGAGGAAGAGGATAAAAAAAGTAAAAGGAGGAACAACAGCACACCCAGGATCCTGTATCCTCCCTTTTGTCCCCTCTCATTGACATGTAGCTTTGGTATGCTGCTTTTGTCACTTTTATTGGAAGCATATTACAGCGTTACTAACTATAGACTCTCGTTTGCAATGATCATATTTTTTCCATATCCCATCCCATCTTCATCGCCTTGCAATGTTCACATTCCTTTGTTCTTCCTTGTGCAAAAACATTCTTGTGTTTGTACATTTCAGCACCACCATCGTCTCCTCTAGGTTTCGCTAAGTTATACAGAACCAGCCTCTATCTTTCTTTCCTCCTGGTGCACGCATGCCCCAGCCCTCCTCTTTCAGCAGGCTCACGTTTGTTCAGTGGACTTACAGTGTCGGTGTCGTACCACCCGTTTCTGGGTCTTTACACTCAATCCCGCTGAACACTCGACTCCTTCAGCATCAAAGGCCCAGTCTCAACCCTCTTTCTATCTCTTCACAATCTGTGTCATTAACTTTAAGTCTCACAGTTTGCTGATTAATATGTTAGTTCATATTAGTGAGAACTTACATTAAACAGGGAAAATAAGCCTTGTTTTTCAAATTAAATTTTACCAGTAAACAGTCCGCGGTGGGCTCATCGGTGGGGTTGGGGTGGTGAGACCGTCTCGAATGCCCGGACCATGCCTCTTGCATTCTCTTTCTTTCCTTCCTGCACTTCTCCCCAAGGCAGAGCCGAGCAGCCCAGAACCCTGTGAGAGTCCGTTTAAAAGTTATTGGCGTGGGCCACGGCGGCTCCACAGGCAGAGTTCTCGCCTGCCATGCCGGAGACCCAGGTTCTATTCCCGGTGCGCCCGCCCATGCAGAAACAAACAAACAACAACAAAAAAGCTATTGGATAAGTGGCAGTTTTCCTCTCTGAGATACTTTTGGACCTAATATTATTTTTTGTTTTTAAGGGTCATCAGGTAAACACGTGTTTCTCTTGCCCCAAGTTCATGGACATGTTTATATCACTATTTTTATAGATTAAGTTCCTAGAAGGGGGGCTGAGAAGGCATGCAACTCAGGCCCTTTATCAGTCGCTGCTAGAGAGACGAACCTACGTGGGGCTCTCTCTGCCGGAAGCACCCGACTCCGGTCTGTGACATCAGGGCTTCAAAAACAGAAGGAGTCTATGGCTTTGCACGAAGCAGGAGATCAGATGGCCCATCCGTCCGAAATGTGTCCCAGAGTCTAAGGAGATTAGGGATTTTGAGATTCAAACAAGGGTGGATGGAGTTGTTACAAAATAACTGTCACCGGGGCCGAGACCAGGCGGTCACACCCGGGAGAGGAGTAAATGTCCCCAAGACTGAGGCCAGGCTGGAATGATCATTGCAACAGTCAGTGTAGACAAGGGTGGGATAGTTCGGTTTCAGTAATTTCAGGTAGTAACTGTATAAATCTATACAATAGTTCAGTAATCATAATCATTCGTTAATTCTTAACTTCTCAATTGCACTAGAATTATATTTAATCAAGAAAAGTCCCAAAGCCTTTCTTATATATCCTACTCCGTTCAGCATTTGCAGAATGGAGACTTGGTACCTAAATGGAAGCTTTGTTCCTAATAGAGCTGCTGGACACTGTTGCTTGAGTTTGTAACAACCGTGGCCTCTTAATTCTCTCCTCCAGAATTAGGTGGAAACTAACCCCTCCAGAGGGGCAGTGTGGCTTCGGCTGGGTGAGCACACGCCACTGCACAGAGCACGCATTGCCTGCGGGCGCCCAAATCCCAAAAGGAACGGGAGAGAAAGGGCCAGGGCTACCCATACCCTCTTCTCACAGTCAGGTGAATTAGTCCCCACCCTTCCAGGAGGACCGAGAGTGGGGCAGAGACACCAGCAGTGTAATTACAGTGCAGATCCCTCCACACAGACACATAAAGTCAAGTTAGGGACCAAAGGATGTCACTTCATACCAGATGAGGACTTGTCCCTCTAGTTCCACCCCTTTGCCCACTACAGTTTTATTTACTTTTATTTTTTATATTGCCAAGGATATTAATGTTTTCATTCTGTAAATCTATCCGTTAAGTCTGTGTTGTGTTACAGGCTGGCTATGAATGTTAAAAATCAATAAATAGCTCATATGACTTTTGGCTATGCAAAATAATATAGCTCATATTTTCCATATATTTGTTTTTTATTTTCTATATTCCAGAAGATTTTCTAAAATTTACTGACTATATTATTTCACAGCCATATTTTTAGCCTTTCAACACTTGTCTCCTGTTCTCTGACTGTTCCTGCTAATAGCACTTGATCCCTGTTTCATGAATTAAATATCTTAGCATGAATACGCTTAAAGACTTCTATTTCTGACATGGACAGTGGAAATTTTTTATAGCTTATTTTGGCGAAATATGTGTGCAGGGGTTGGAAGGCAGGTGAAGTGGTTTCACAACAAAATAAGTTTCTGATATGGGAAGAGCTGCTTGAATCTGATAATTTACCAAATCTTCTCTGTATCTGGGGAAGGGGGAGGGATTCCTTATCTCTGCCTCCTTCCCCCACCTGCCTAGAGTGGATATGTCTTAGGGATCTTTCCAGCATCACTTTCCACTTTCTTTTTGAAAAAGCTCTTCCTTCCCTTCTCATATGGTTCAAAATGAAGCTGGAATCCTGCAGGTCCCCCCCCTCTAATCCCCATTTATTGGTCCATAGGTGGTTCCTCGTTCCAACTAGGCTCCACAAAGACTTTCTGCAACTTTTTAACCTAGAACCAGTAACACTTGTGTCCAAATTGCAGTGGAGTTAATGAGTGTCCCAGAGGGGCTAGGACTCTGTCGCTGTCTGTGTGGAAGACGCCTGCCTGAGAGAATGCTGCTGGTCTGTAGAGAGAAGCACAAAGGAGGTGTCAGGTGGAGAATCTCCTAGTCGTGCTTTTTCTGGTTCTGATTCTAGTCATCAGTGAGGTTTATCTCCACTCTCGCTCTTTCTGTATTTTAGCTTCATTGCCAGGAACATCTCCATTTCACTAAACAAGCATTGTTTCTCTCACAGGCAACTAGGAGTTCTGATTTTAATTTATATCCCCAGCTGTCAACTCAGCTTCTCAGACGCATGTGCAAATTGATTCATAAATAATACTCTTATCAATAATTGCAGCTGTACCCTTTATAAGCACTACATGGAGACCCGGGTATAGAAGAGATTTCACAAAATCACCAGTGGTTCCAACTCTATGAGCCAACAAGAGATGCATAGAAACAATGTTTTTTTTTTTATTCTCTCTTAGATTAATATATCTCTTTGCTAGAACAATGAAAAACATTTCAAATTATTTAGATTAGTTGGGTTGTAGTACAATCATCTAAGAGTAGTGACGATGAGAATTAAAAATAATTAGAAAGGATTCTATTCCTACATGTACTTACAAGACCAGTATTTCCTTTGATTTTTCTTGATGCTAGAGCAGAGAAAGTGATTGGTCAATTATTTGAACTTGTCTTTAAAACTGAGCTACTCTGTTAAGTCTGTTCTGAAATAATTGAGTCGATTATCTGGGTTCTTGAGCAGGTGTTAGCTTAGATTCTTTAAAAATAAATCATGTCAGACTAATATGAGTCTTTTGATGGAGTATCTAAGTTAATTCATGAAGAGGTATAGTTTATCTTGATTTTAGCGTTGCTTTTGATAAAGTGTCTCTCAAAAAGCCTGTGAATAAGTCCCCAAAATATGGCATTAGCATAAGATCGCTAAAATAGATGAGCAACTGGCAAACTAGAGAACGGAGTAATACATGGACAATAATTCTTTAGGGCAAAGTTGACAAGTAGGGCTCCCATGGGCTCAGAATTAGGGAATACTTTAAGATTTATATGGCTAATTTAGCAATAGGCTCAGTGTGCCAGCAGTGCAGTCTGCTGGTGACTTGTAGACGGTAGTTAGAGTTTCAGAGGAAGATGGGTGATGAGGACGAGTAGACAACTAGGTCCTCATATCCAGATCCCAGGAGTTTCAAGCTCATAACTGAACAGTGTTTTAACTGAGGTTGGGACAGCTGGACCATGTGGAGTTCAGGTAGCTTCGACCACATTTAATGGGTTGTGCTCAACAACCGAAAACTTGAAGGCTGGGAATTGGTGGCAGTGTGGGTTGAATTGTGTACCCCACAAATATAATTCAGTTCCTAACCCCTGGTACCTGAAGATGTGACCCTCCTTAGAATTAGGGTCTTTGGAGATGTAATCAAGTTAAGATGAGGTCATAAAGAATGAGAGTGGGCCCTATTCAATGACTGGTGTCAGTATAAAAAGAGGGGCATTTGGACTCAGAGACACAGAAAGGAGAAGCCCATGTAAAGGCAGAGGCAGCGGATGGAGTGATACATTCCAGAGGCCAAAGAACTCCAAGGATTACTGGCACCCACCAGAATCTAGAAGAGAAGAATGGAACAGATTCTTCCCAAAAGCCTTTGGAGGGAGTTTGGCCATGCCAAAGCCTTGATTTCAGATTTCTGTTCTACAGATTCTGAGAGAACAAATCCCTGTTGTTTTAAGCCACCCAGTTTGTGGAATTTCTTACTGCAGTCCCAGGAAACTAACACAGTTGAGGCATCTCTATTATTGGCTGAGTTTCTATTATTGGGTGAGTAGTCCTCAACCGTGGGAATTTTTTAGGCTTCTGTGCTGGCTTGAAGCTGTTGTGGAGCCCAGATAAGATTGTGTTCTTTTAATCCATTCTTGCGGGACAGACCTGTCATGGGTGGAACATTTTGATCAGGTTGTTTTCATTGACATGTGACACACCCAATTCGAGGAGGATCTTACTCCATTACTGGAGTCCTTTAAGAGAGCTCCTGGAGGAAGAGCTTATACAGCATGCCCTGGGAGAAACGAGCAAGGACCAACAGAAGTCCAGAGACGTTTCGGAGAGCAGGAACAACAGACATCGCCATGTGCTTTCCCATGTGACAGAGGAAGCCTGAATGGCATTGGCATTTCTTCAGTGAAGGTATCCTCTTGCTAATGCCTTAATTGACTAAGGGCATTTCAATGGCCTTAGAATTGTACCTTGTAACTTAATAAATCCCCATTGTTAAAAGCCAATCCATTTATGGTATATTGCTTTTCAGCAGCTTCAGCAAACTGAAACAGTCTCTGATTCTATCAAGTATTTGGCAGGAAATTCTGATCTTCTTTCGCTTAGTCCTCTAATAAAAACCAGCACTCCCCACTCTGCTTTTGGGTGCATAAAGGAAGATGCCAACAGTTCTGAGAAGCTCGGCTTCCCCGATCAATATCCTAAATGCTCGTCCTCACTTGGTCCTTCTTCACATCTCCTCCTTGGTCTTTTTTGTTGGCTTCCCATAGATGATTTCCAGAAGCTCCCCAAATAGGGGCTTCTTCTGGCAGCAGCAGCAGATCCTTTGATGGCAGTGGTTCCAAATCAGTTCTCAGTGGTGCTTCTCCTGTTATAAAAGAAGATACATTTTCTTGGTATCTCTCATAATCTTCATGGACTCCATCACGTTTTAAGGATTGTCAATAATCTTGCATAGCTCTAGATCTCTGCCCATGAAAAAGCTCAATATCAGTTTTTCTCTTGACTCACCTCTAAAAGTAAGTCATAGTAACATCTCAAGTTTAGCCTCTAGTGTCCTTTTCATGCAATTTCACAGCTTTTTCAAGAGAGCAAAGTTGTGAGTCTTTAGTCCTCAGAGCAGCAGCATCATGCAGGAGCGTGTTACAAATGCAGAATCTCAATCCTGTCCCTCAGCCACTGGAAGAGTCTCCCATTCAACATGATTTCCATGAGATTTCTCTGCACATTGGCATTTGAAGTCCATTGGGCTAGTATTGCTTTAGAGACAGATTTAGAGAGAAAACCGAGCTTTGGTGTCATTTGAGTAGAAACTGATGTAGCTTGCTTGACTTCAATTATACCTTATTTTGTCTGTACCATCATCCAAGGATATATGTAAAAGACAGCAATAGGATGCTTCAGGTGACTAAGTCCTTTGGTTCATAAGTCTTAAAAATGACCCTATGAGTAGCTTAAGAAGGAGTAGAGGCATATGGCTGTGAAGCCGAGGACATAACCAGTAGTGAAAAAGAAACTGCTCGAATCAGAGCCCAGTGGTGAGGGATGCTTTGCTCTTTAGGGAAAGAATTGCCATGACCCAGGAGGGCTGCAGCTGAGTTATACAGTGCTGTGTATTGCAGAGAAGATTAAGTGGCCCATCCAAGTGTCCCGTGTCCCTCTCCACCATCTCTCTTCCTCCTCTACCTCTCAGCTCCGGCTCTGGCAGCTGCTGTTGGATTGTGGTGGCAGACTGAAGCGGCCCATTTCTTCAGCTTGCATTTTACCCCCAGGACCACAGTTTGGGTTTGGAAGGGGAAGAGATCATTTTAAAATCAAGTTATTTTTTAGTGAACTTTATTCTGAATCAAGGAAATTCATGTGCCTATTTTATAAATCCTGAGTTGCAATGCTATATTTGGTTCTAAATATTGAATGTAATTAAGGAGTTTCAAATTGGTGAATGATGCTGAAAATGGCTGTAAAATTTATTCAAAAATCAGAATAACTATTTTTGTGAGGGAGGATTAAAAAATGAATACATTTATGTCTGAAGAATACATTTTAAAGCAGGATGAGGAGAACTGATTGAATCTAACAATTATAGAGGGATAGTAAATAAATGATTGATTATAAAGAGGAAAAAATAACCCATCTTGAAAACCTGAACTGAGGGAGGGTGTCAATTTCAACAGCTTAATTTTGACTGGGAAAAGCAGGGATAAATCATGGGGTCAGCTCCAAAATGTAAAGACATGAATTGGAAAAATTATTGAAAAGTAATCTAAATATATAAATAAATTGTTTAAGGAGAAATTGATGTAAGAATTATGTAATCGGGTGTTTCAAACTGTCCTAACTTTCTTCTTGAGCATCTATTTGTTCCTTTACCTACAATTTGTCTATTTTTTTAGTTTTTCACATGTAACTGCTTTGTCAGTATCTCTTTTAGCTCACTGTCGCTTTGCTAAAAATCTCTAATCTTCAGTGTGCTCTAGAAATCTTGTCTCCGCTTACCTGTATATACTGGGTTAATTCTTTATCATGTGTAGATGAGTGTAAAACAGCCAAGTTGCTAAGTAGGCAAATCAAGACAATTCAGATATTTCCTTAGAGGTATTTGAGGAAGGAAAGGAATGTGAATGGTGAATAATAATACTTATATTTATAATGATACTGTACTACAGTTATGTGTTTATATGGCAGATCCCTCACTGGATACCTATTTCCTCAATGCGAGGAGCTGGGTGGGACTCTTTTTGCTGTTTTCTCACAGTCCAGCAGAGTAGAGAGTGTCCAGTGCATGGAAGATGATTGTAAGATTTGTTGAATGAATATATGTGGAGAAGAGGCTTGGAGGCAAAAATATGTTTTGGCCACGGTTTACATCAATCGGGAATAGTCTTAGCAGACAACAGAAAAAGCTCTAGACTTCAGCCTCCCTACGCTAAGTGTGGTCCATGCAGCAGCAGCCTCACTGTCACATTGGGGCATGTTGGAAATGCAATCTTGGCCTCAGTCCAGATCGAATGAATTTCAACAGTGAATTTCAATTTCAATGAAATTCCTGAGGGGATTGGTTAACACATTAAAATTTGAGAAACATTGTTCTAAATGGAATCAAACCATTTTTTTTTTCACTTTGGACAGTAGTGTAAGGGGGCTCATTACTCAGAACGTATTTGCAGCTCATGTTTTTTACAGCTCTTTTCTTACAGTTCCCTAAGATTATATTATAACAAAATGTGCTAGAGTATAAGGTAAAATGCCAATGGGACATTTCAAAAATAATGAAGAAAGCAAGTGGTGATAGGTGAAGGGTAACTGAGTTACACAGACTCAATGAGGATGGGAATTCTGTTCCCTCTGACTCTCTAGGACCTAGGACTGAAGTGGGAATGTAACTGGAGCTCAGCAAATGTTAGCTAAATGCATTAGGGAGTGGATGAGCAAAGTCCATTGACTTGCTATGTTGCTCTCCTTAGAAGCTGTGCTGGTTTGAAGCTGTTGTGGGCCCCAGAAAAGACCGTGTTATTTTAATCCATCCTTGGGGACAGACCTATTGTGCGTAGGACCCTTTTATGAGGTTGTTTCCATGGAGATGTTTCCATTCAAGGTGGATCCTAATCCTTCACTGCAATCCTTTATGAGAGGATAAGAGGCAGAAAAGCTGAGAGCTGGAGAAGTAAGAAGTACCCACAGGAGCCGAGAGAGCCACTGAAACCAGACCCAGGAGAGAAGGTCAGGCAGACGTCGCCGTGTTTTTTCCCTTGTGAAAGGGGAACATCAGATGCCAGCCGCTTTTCTTGGAAGAAGGTATCTCACTCTTATGCCTCAATGTGGACATTTTCAAGGTCTTAGAACTATAAATTTGTAAACTAACAAATCCCCACTGAAAAAGCCAACCCTCTTCTTTTATATTCCATTCCAGCAGTTTTAGCAAACTGAAACAGAAGTGTTCTGCAACCTTTCTTTTTTTAAAAATTGCCTCCCAAATATTGTTTCTCTGGATTAGGAGCCCCATTAATTATCTTCACCTTACTCTATGGATGGTTTGGTATCTTCTTCATAACCATTCCATTTTGATAGCCTCCTCAAATACATTAATTAATAGGCTGTGAATGCTCTTGCTTCTTGTCTGGTAATTCTGTAACAGATCGAAGTAAGTTCTTTAAGGTAAGGTATTTATTGATTAGATAATAGCAGAGATCATTTAGATGGAAGGGTGCTTGCTTCTGTTAACCTGAAATCACAAGGATTTAGTTTAGTATTCCAAATTTGGAAAAGAGATTCCTGCTGTGGCTAGTTCTTTGAAGTTGCCTGCTCCTTTCACTTGAAACTTTCAACTTGGAAGCCAGAACGTGGTCTGATGTGTTTGAACCAGGAAAGGTGGTTGAAATCAGAGGTAAGATTAGAATTGGAGAGGCTAGTATAGTACAGGAAGAGAGCTACCAGGGATTTTCACTGTGCTAATTAACGTCCTTGGGACATAAAGAGGAAACTACCTATATATGCAGGAACAATTCACATATGAAAGTGCCTTTATAGATGGATTTGTGTGTAGATCTCCAACATTTCCCTGCATTTGCCATGCTCACAACATATTGCCTTCATTTCCCCTTCTTACTTCCCAGGACCCAATCGCCTGTTCTTTCTCCTCTTCCTTCCTTTCAACACTTATCATATGGGTTGCTTGAGCTGACTTCAAGGTTAGAAAGTGTTAGACACACTGTTTACATTAAGATCGCAAGTATCTAACAGAAATGTTTACATTTTAATTGAGTTAATTTCTTAATCCAAAGTTAAATATTCTTAATTCAGCCAGCAATATGTCATGAAGGATTTGGAAGTAGGATGAAAGATGTGCAGGAACACAATTTTCTAGTAGATTTTAAATTGATACCAACCAGTGGGCATCTGGCTTGATGATGTACACATGGACACACTAAATAAACTACATTTTCACCTCAGTTCTTGGGTCCCAGTATTGAAGAGCAGAACCTGTTCAACTGAGATTTCCTCTAAATATCCACTCACTTATAGCACAGCATCTAGGCTAAGTTTTGCTGCTATTTTAAGGAAAATATTCAAACATTACTTAAAAAACAAGCTAGGATGTTTGACACTTTCAGGAAAGAATAAAAGTCTAAAACATAATGCTACTTTTGACCTGTATTAGCTCTTTGTGCCTTTTTATTGACTTTTTAATTTTTTTATCCTAAAACTTACCAATTGGGGAAATTTTATATTATTAGTATTATTTTTTTCAATTTATACTAATAGTTAATGCCATCTCAACATTTGGACAATTAGACTACGAATTTTAAATCTTTTGGTGCAATTTTTTATTGTGTTATGTCAAGCCATTAATTCTTTCATTAAAGAAAATTTGGGTCATGTGGGAAGATGCCTTCATGAAGTGGTAGCCTCAAATGACTCTGCCATGTAAGCTGTCTTGGAGGTCATGGAACAGAAAGTTTACAGACAATACCAAATCTCTTGAATCACATAGTTTATTAAATCCTGGACTTTCTTCAAACTTTTCACCATTTTAGTACTTTTGCAGCAAAACAAATCCTGATGATCATGCAAAAGGTTGAAAAAATAGAAGAAAAGAGGAAGATGTTGAATAAGTTAACACACGAGGAGAGGGTGCAAGCCAGTGCAAGGCTGGGTCCTGGAGGATGCGATGCTTGCGTGTCCTCTGCCTCCCTGGAGGACGTGGTGCCCGGGTGTCCTCTGCCTCCCTGGAGGACGTGGTGCCCACGTGTCCTCTGTCTCCCTGGAGGACGCAGTGCTCGTGTGTCCTTTCTGTCTCCCTGTCCTTTTTCTGGCAGGAGTTGTGGTTATCAGAACTAGAGAGGTTTGAGCACAGGAGCCCACAGTTGAAGGTCAGCTGCACCATTGACATAACTTGCCTATGGGGAGATGCAGGTGCACAGATGCACAGGTGAGCACAGGTGAGCTTGCCAATTTGCCTGTTCAACAGCCATAAGCCTTATTTGCGGGTTTAGGGCAGGGCACACATGGAATCAGAGTGGGATCATACTAAGAATCACCAGTGTGTGCATAATTTAGAGGTAACATTTGTCAGCCTAGAAGTGGCATAATCTTGACTTGGTCTTTCTATCCCTCCTTATTTATATGTAGCAAATCTTCATTCCATCATACTTTCTATTTATTCCATTTTGGGTTACTAACTTACTATCTACATTTAACATGTCTGATGAATTCTGCCAGTATCTCATAAACTACTTGCTTACTCATTGTCTTTTCTTGACATATTCCATGAGCTTAGCTTATACTTCATAAGCTACTGCTTTGCTTCCTGTCTCTGCTTACTATTTTTCACGAGTTCCCTCTATCCCATTTCCTTCAATTCCCTAGTAGAGTTGAATTTCATCTAAAAATCCAGCAAAGCAACAATATAATTTGCATGATATTTCATCGTTAGTATAATTTACTTTATGTTCAAAAAATAATTTTTAAGAAAATGCCACTCAAATTTTATTACAGTATCAATTATGTTTGTAAATAATGATAATGTTAACCCAATGCTAATATTAACAGTATCAGTATTAGCATAATATAAATATTAACATGGATTAAAACACCAGGGAATTAGGATCGAGTGTGCAAATGCTGATATTGGATCCCCTAATTGGACATGTGCTGAAATGTGAGGGAAACCACCAAAATCGGTTTACCTAGTATATTAGTTAGGGTTCTCTAGAGAAACAGAATCAACAGGGAACACTTGCAAATATAAAATTTATGAAAGTGTCTCATGTGACCGTAGAAACGCAGAGTCCAAAATCCACAGGGCAGGCTCCGAAGCCGATGACTCCAATGGATGGCCTGGATGAACTCCACAGGAGAGGCTCACCAGCCAAAGCAGGAATGCAACCTGTCTCCTCTGAGTCCTCCTTAAAAGGCTTCCCATGATTGGATTTAGCATCACTAATTGCAGAAGACACTCCCCTTTGGCTGATTACAAATGGAATCAGCTGTGGATGTAGCTGACGTGATCATGACCTAATCCTATGAAATGTCCTCATTGCAACAGACAGGCCAGCGCTTGCCCAATCAGATGAACAGGTACCACAACTTGGCCAAGTTGACACCTGTCCCTAACCATGACAGTCCACCCCTTGTCAACTTGGCACATATATATATATATATATATATATATATATATATATATATCACCTTAGACCATACTTAATTTCCAAATGAAAACAAATAAGCACACATTTTTTCTTTTACCTGACAATACTCAACTGTCCTGCATACAACTGGAAACACATTAAATCTCTCCAGAATAGGGTGCAAATCCTTGGGCAACATTCATTCTTAAACTTGATATCTTACAACTTAAATAGTATAACACAAACAAAACAGCATTACAGTCCTCGTTTCTGTAACTGATCACGTGGTCGAAGTTCATATTTATCACTACCTTCTTCCACTACCCATTCCATGTTCCCTTTCCCCTCAGCAAGCACTTCAGCTGGCCGTGGTTCTTTGCCTGGTGGGGTGACCCAAACCTTCATTCCTGAAGTCTCAGAGCCATTAGTGGTCCTGCCTGGATTGTGTTGTTGCAGTTTTCCATTGATTTTAATCACAGGGCATGGTAGTACTAATAGACGCCCCAGGGGATCTCCTATATTTCAAGAAAACTCTTCTTTACCTCCATTATGTAGTTGCAGTCCTACTTCCTTCTGATAGTCAGGGTCAATTACCCCAGACAATAATGTAATCCCCTTCTTGGTGTGTTGATCCAGAGGCATAAGTAGTCCAAAGTGGCCAGGTGGCAATCTTAACTTCCAGTTCAGTGGTATCACTGTTGTTTCTCCTGGAGAAAGCACACCCCGTTTTGGAACTAAAACCTGTAGACCAGCAGAACTCAGGGTAGCAGGGACAGGAAGCAAAAATTTTCCTAGTGGATCACTAGGAGTAATAGTGAGTGGCACCACACCCATTTCCACCCCTTGGTTCCTGGACCCATGGATCCTGGCTATGGGAGAAACAGCACCATACAGCGGACGCTGATTCAGAGCATACACAGCTTCCTGGAGAACATTACCCCAGCCTTTCAAGTTTTTGCCACCTAGTTGGCACCGTAATTGAGTTTTCAAAAGGCCATTCCACCGTTCTATCAATCCAGCTGCTTCTGGATGATGGGGAACA
Source organism: Tamandua tetradactyla (assembly GCF_023851605.1). Taxonomy (NCBI): domain Eukaryota; kingdom Metazoa; phylum Chordata; class Mammalia; order Pilosa; family Myrmecophagidae; genus Tamandua; species Tamandua tetradactyla. Next base: position 42,500,836 of record NC_135352.1, on the reverse strand, counting down.
TGGTAAGACCAGAGAATTCCATGAGCATGTGCCCATTCCCGCACTTCATTTGCTGTGAAGTATGTTCCTTGATCCGAAGCAATGCTATGTGGAATACCATGACGATGGATAAGGCATTCTGTAAGCCCACGGATAGTAGTTTTGGCAGAAGCATTGCGTGCAGGGAAAGCAAACCCATATCCAGAGTATGTGTCTATTCCAGTTAGAACAAATCGCTGCCCCTTCCATGAAGGGAGTGGTCCAATGTAATCAACCTGCCACCATGTAGCTGGCTGGTCACCTCGGGGAATGGTGCCATATTGGGGGCTGAGTGTGGGTCTCTGCTGCTGGCAGATTGGGCACTCAGCAGTGGCTGTAGCCAGGTCAGCCTTGGTGAGTGGAAGTCCATGTTGCTGAGCCCATGCATAACCTCCATCCCTACCACCATGACCACTTTGTTCATGAGCCCATTGGGCAATAACAGGAGTTGCTGGGGAAAGAGGCTGACTGGTATCCACAGAATGGGTCATCTTATCCACTTGATTATTAAAATCTTCCTCTGCTGAAGTCACCCTCTGGTGTACATTCACATGGGACACAAATATCTTCATGTTTTTAGCCCACTCAGAAAGGTCTATCCACATACTTCTTCCCCAGACCTCTTTGTCACCAATTTTCCAATTATGGTCTTTCCAAGTCCCTGACCATCCAGCCAAGCCATTAGCAACAGCCCATGAGTCAGTATACAAACACACCTCTGGCCAGTTTTCCTGCCAAGCAAAATGAACAACCAGGTGCACTGCTCGAAGTTCTGCCCACTGGGAGGATTTCCCCTCACCACTATCCTTCAAGGACACCTCAGAAAGGGGTTGTAATGCTGCAGCTGTCCACTTTCAGGTGGTACCTGCATATCGTGCTGAACCATCTGTAAACCAGGCCCGAGTTTTCTCTTCCTCAGTCAATTCACTGTAAGGAACTCCCCAAGAGGCCATAGCTCTGGTCTGGGAAAGAGAAGGTAATGTGGCAGCAGGAGTGGAAACCATGGGCATCTGTGCCACTTCTTCATGTAACTTACTTGTGCCTTCAGGACCTGCTCTGGCTCTATCTCGTATATACCATTTCCACTTTACAATAGAGTGCTGCTGTGCACGCCCAACTTTATGGCTTGGTGGGTCAGACAACACCCAACTCATGATAGGCAACTCAGGTCTCATGGTAACTTGGTGGCCCATGGTTAAGCGTTCAGTCTCTACTAAGGCCCAGTAGCAGGCCAAAAGCTGTTTCTCAAAAGGAGAGTAGTTATCTGCAGCAGATGGTAAGGCTTTGCTCCAAAATCCTAAGGGTCTGCGTTGTGATTCTCCTATAGGGGCCTGCCAAAGGCTCCAGACAGCATCTCTATTTGCCACTGACACTTCCAGCACCATTGGATCTGCTGGATCATATGGCCCAAGTGGCAGAGCAGCTTGCACAGCAGCCTGGACCTGTCGCAGAGCCTCCTCTTGTTCAGGTCCCCACTCAAAATTAGCAGCTTTTCTGGTCACTCGATAAATGGGCCGGAGTAGCACACCCAAATGAGGAATATGTTGTCGCCAAAATCCAAAAAGACCAACTAGGCGTTGTGCCTCTTTTTTGGTTGTGGGAGGGGCCAGGTGCAGCAATTTATCCTTCACCTTAGAAGGGATATCTTGACATGCCCCACACCACTGGACACCTAGAAATTTTACTGAGGTGGAAGGCCCCTGTATTTTTGTTGGATTTATCTCCCATCCTCTGACACGCAAATGCCTTACCAGTAAATCTAGAGTAGTTGCTACTTCTTGCTCACTAGGTCCAATCAACATGATATCATCAATATAATGGACCAGTGTGATGTCTTGTGGGAGGCAGAAACGATCAAGGTCTCTGCGAACAAGATTATGACATAGGGCTGGAGAGCTGATATACCCCTGAGGTAGGACAGTGAAAGTATATTGCTGACCTTGCCAGCTGAAAGCAAACTGTTTCTGGTGGTCCTTACTAATAGCTATTGAGAAAAAAGCATTTGCCAGATCAATAGCTGCATACCAGGTACCAGGGGATGTATTGATTTGCTCAAGCAATGATACTACATCTGGAACAGCAGCTGCAATTGGAGTTACCACCTGGTTGAGTTTACGATAATCCACTGTCATTCTCCAAGACCCATCTGTTTTCTGCACAGGCCAAATAGGAGAGTTGAATGGGGATGTGGTGGGAATCACCACCCCTGCATCTTTCAAGTCCTTAAGAGTGGCAGTAATCTCTGCAATCCCTCCAGGAATACAGTATTGCTTTTGATTTACTATTTTGCTTGGTAGGGGCAGTTCTAGTGGCTTCCACTTGGCCTTGCCCACCATAATAACCCTCACTGCACGAGTTAGAGAACCAACGTGGGGATTCTGCCAGTTGCTCAGTATGTCTATGCCAATTATACATTCTGGAACTGGGGAAATAACTACAGGATGGGTCCGGGAGCCCACTGGACCCACTGTGAGACGGACCTGAGCTAAAACTCCATTGATCACCTGGCCTCCATAAGCCCCCACTCTGACTGGTGGTCCAGAGTGACGTTTTGGGTCCCCTGGAATTAATGTCACTTCTGAACCAGTGTCTAATAATCCCCGAAATATCTGATCATTTCCTTTTCCCCAATGCACAGTTACCCTGGTAAAAGGCCGTCAGTCTCCTTGGGGAAGACTTAGAGGAAGGTCAATGGTATAAATTTGTGGCAGTGTAACAGGTTTCTTCCCCATAGGGACCTGGCCTCCCGTTCGTTCAAGGGGCTCAGGGTCTGTAAACTGTTTCAAGTCTGGAAATTGATTAAGGGGCCGTGACTCTGTGTTTTTGTAACTCAGGTTAGACTTCTGTTCCCTTGACCTAGAACTCTTTTGTTTATACAGCTCCAACAAGAATTTAGTAGACTGCCCTTCTATTGTATTTCTAGGCACCCCATGATTTACTAGCCAATGCCACAAATCTCTGCGTGTCATATAATTTTGATGCCTCCTTTGAGTTTGTTGTCTATTATAATAGCCGCGTCTACCCTGTCTTTGGTGATTAAGTGCTGCCACCTGGCTTCTGCCAACTCGGGATCCTGTCATCCCCATTGTGTTTAAGGATTCCAGCTCAGTGACAGCAGTTCCTACAGTAATATCTGACCTACAGAGAAGTGCAACCACAGAGCTCTTGAGGGATGATGGTGCTAGTCTCACAAACTTATTTCTCACTGTTCTGGTAAAAGGTGCATCTTCTGGACATTCCTGGGGTGTAAGAGCAGGCTTTGCATGATAAATCCACTCTAACATCCCAATCTCTCTAAGCCTCTGGATCCCCTCATCTACATTATACCAGGGCAGTTCTGGCATTTCAACCTCAGGTAATGTCAGCCACCTTTTGATCATGTTTCAACCCACCGCCCAAACAAGCTGTTAACACCTTTTCTAACTGCTCTAGCTATAACATTGAATGCAGAATCTCTGCTTAGTGGGCCCATATCAATAAATTCAGCCTGATCCAGCCTTATATTCCTCCCACCATTATCCCACACTCTTAAAATCCATTGCCACACATATTCCCCTGATTTCTGTCTATATAAATTGGAAAACTCACACAGTTCTTTTGGAGTATAATGTACCTCCTCATGTGTGATACTTTGTACCTCACCTTTAGGGGCCTGTTGGGACTTTAGTCTAGTTATAGGTCTAGAAGAAATGAGGGGTGGTGGGGGTGGGTCATGAAAAGAATTAGAAATATCTCCCAAGCCATTTGCTTCAGGGCTTTCATTTGCAGTTTCATCTGGTGAAACAGGATTAATAACTCTAGGGCTAATCCCTTCAGGAGGAGGTTGGGTGGGCAATTCCTCAAGGCAGGCTGGAGGTGGGGCAGCTGTGTCCTCAGGGAAGACTATTACAGGGTTATCTAAAGAAGGCTCAGCATGGTCTAGGGTTTCAACCTCACCCCCACATCATTATCAATCTATATGTCACCATCCCATTTTTCAGGGTCCCACTCCTTTCCAATCAATGCCCTCACTTTAACGGCAGACACCATGCAAGACTGAGATTTCAGTTTACGTTGTAAAGTTGCTACTCTAACAATAAGATTCTGAGTCTGATTTTCAGAGATCTCAAGTCTACGGCTACAGGAAATAAAATTTTCCTTCAGGATACTCATAGAAACCTCTACATCTTTCAGACGGCGCTTAAGCTTCTTGTTTGAAGCCTTAAGTCCATCCCTTTCACCCTTTAATGTAGACAGTGTATCTAACAACAACCAACCAACATCTCTATAATTCTTATTTCTACAAAACTCTGTAAAGGTGTCAAAAACATTATCCCCCAGAGTCTGGCTTCATATAAGCGAAGCATTAGGAGAATCGAATGATGATATTTTGACTATCTCCTTTGCCAACTCAGTCCATGGATTGGGAGTGTCATTCTGATTATGGGAATCAGAGTCCTTAGTGTCTCTGAGCCCAGTCAGAGTGGAAAACCATTCATAAAAACCCATTTTTAAGATTCTGTTCCTTAAGAACCACTCCTGGTACCAAGATGTATTAGTTAGGGTTCTCTAGAGAAACAGAATCAACAGGGAACACTTGCAAATATAAAATTTATGAAAGTGTCTCACGTGACCGTAGAAACGCAGAGTCCAAAATCCACAGGGCAGGCTCCGAAGCCGATGACTCCAGTGGATGGCCTGGATGAACTCCACAGGAGAGGCTCACCAGCCAAAGCAGGAATGCAACCTGTCTCCTCTGAGTCCTCCTTAAAAGGCTTCCCATGATTGGATTTAGCATCACTAATTGCAGAAGACACTCCCCTTTGGCTGATTACAAATGGAATCAGCTGTGGATGTAGCTGATGTGATCATGACCTAATCCTATGAAATGTCCTCATTGCAACAAACAGGCCAGCGCTTGCCCAATCAGATGAACAGGTACCATAACTTGGCCAAGTTGACACCTGTCCCTAACCATGACACCTAGTCTTTTTGTTTGTTTGTTTTCCATGCTGTATTTGGTATACTTTTCAAATTTTCTATGATCTGTAGATTTTGTTTTTATTCTTAGAAATACTAAACTAATAGTGGAAAAGTTGCGAAGTAATTCCAAGAAACAAACTTCTCTTTAAGCGTGGTGGTAGGAGTGAACATATGCTTCAAGCAAACCGTTTCTTCTTGCTCGCTGATAAATGTCTCTCTGATACGGGCTATTTCCTAACCAGCTCTTCTCCCCAGGCATGCTATTTTCATGGAAACATTCAGCATACAGAAATGATCTAAAAACTTGTGACTTATCAAGGCAAAGATTGATCTGATATGCTCTGTGCATATACAGGGCAATATAGCGGTTGTGAGTGAAGATTTTGGAGTCAAATTTCATCACCTGAAACCCCAGCTCTTCCACTCACTCGCTGAATCTGCTTAACTTCTCCCTGGCTCAGTTTCCTAATTTCTGCAATGGGGATGATGATAGTTCTAACTCGAAATTTTATTGTGAGGTTTAAATTAAGGTGATGACATGCACATCTTCAAATTATGTAATTTTAAAGGATTCAGTAGCCCTCTTCTAACCTCACGAACCCATGGTAAGATCCTTTGACCAGTACATCTAATATTGTATGTGTCGTAGATACAAATAAGAAGGCAAGATTTTTCTTTAATCATTGAAACGTTCCTTGAACATTTACATTTTTCAGGACACTTCACCTCCTAATACTTGCCCTTTTTTGATTTATTTAGCTAACTAAAGATAAAGAAACATTTTGAGTTTACATTTTCTGGATTAATTGAAGACCATTTTCAGATGATTTTAAACTTTTTCAACTTTGTTTTAATTTTGCACACTTGATATTAAAGTGTCCCTGCCATTCATTTAAATAATGTTCCAGTCTCCTCTAATCAGTGTAATTATATCCTGTTTAAAGATTTATATTACATTTTTCCTAAGTATCATTTCTATCTTGCCATTAAAATTTTATTAGTATACTTTGTTACTGCATTTGTCATTTTGTTCTTATTCTATCAGGTTCCTGAAAGGGATATTTTAAGCTATGCTAATTTGCTTATACAGCAAATATGACTAAAATAAAACTAACTGACTTACTGATCACAGTAAAATTTTATCATCTTTCTGAGTATGCAGCTTGAATGCAGAGTTGCTGTTAGTTTGTGTAGTAAAGGGAAACAAATATCTTCTCACTAAATCTGTTACATTTGGCTCTTGCCAAAGAAGCAGCATAATTTGCTTAGAGGTAGCTTTCCCACCTTTATACTTTAAAGATTTCTAGCCAGAAGTTTGAAAATGATGAGTGCTGAAAAAATTTAGCAGTATTTCCTTTTTGATTTGGAATGAATCTTCTGTGTAAGGCCACCTTTTGCATATAACAATAGATGCTATAATTGAAGATATTGATTTATTGCTATAGACAACATCAAAGGAGAATTTTTGAATGAACTGATTAGTTTTTTTGCCAGCCAACCAGATATTTTGTTTAGAGGGACATCCTTTGTCCTTCCAGTGTAGAAAAACTCAATTCATATTCATAAACTGACAATTTCATGACATGACACGTTTTGGGGGGAAAGTCTGTGTGCATAAAAAAAGTTTGCATTTAAAATACTCAAATATTGCACTTTTCCTAAGTCTCTCAAGTCATCAGTGACAATAGAATAAGAAGGATATCAACTTTGTTGTCTGTGTTTAGTTTTATTTGTTCATGCATTAATTTATTGAATACTAATTTGCTAAGTTCTGTTCCAGAATCTTAGTACACAACAGGGAACAAAACTAACAAAGTTTATGCTGTTAGGGAACTTCCAGTTTTATTCTGGAACACAGGGAATTGATCAAACTGTATCTATCTGTCTGTCTATCTATCAGTCATCATCATGAACATCTTTTTATCTGTCTATTATATGTCAGGTGATACTTTCTATGAAAAATAATAAAATATGATAGCAAGATAGAACATGAAGAGAGGAGGTAGATTTTAATTGAATCTGATAAAGGGAATTGACATTTAAATAGGGGAAGAAAAAGATTGAAAGAAATAAGGTGTCATTAGAACTGAGACCTGAATGAGGTCCATTCTTTATTTTTATATAATGAATTTCAATACTTTAGCAAGAATAAAGAATATTAATACAATGAGTAACAGACAATAGTTCAAGAATAAACATTTCTAGGTTTTAGACTCAGTAATTAATGATAGAGTAACATGTTAGTTATATATTAGCATCTTTTATAATATTAAAAAACTTAGGAAAATCAAAATGAGGAAGATATTATCTGCCAATTTTATCATTCAAAGACAATTTATTTCAATACATTTTGTTAAACATGCTGTGTTAGTTTACAAGCTGCCAGAATGTGATATACCAGAATTGAGACGACTTTTAACGTTACAGTTCTAAGCCTATAAAAATGTCCAAACTAAGGCATCCAGGGAAAGATACTTTAATTTAAGGAAGGCCAATGTGTCAGGAACCTGCCTATCAGCTGGGAAGTCACATGGCTGGCATCTGCTGATCCCTTCCTCCTGGGGTCCGTTGCTTTTAGCCTCTGTTCCTGTGGGGATTCCTCACTTTGCTTCTCCAGGGCTGGCTTTCAGCTCTTGGCTTCCCTTGGCTCTTTCTAGGCTCTGGCTTTCTTAGCATCTCATGGTGACATCTACTGGGCTCCACGCATCTCCAAACATCTGTGTCTCTGTTCGCCATGTGTCCGCATCTGTGTCAGCTCTGCTCTGAAGTTTCTGTGGGCTCTGAGGCTTCTGTCATTTCTATCTCCCTCTAAAATGTTTCCCCTGTTAAAGGATTCCAGTAAACTAATCAAGATACACCTGAAATGGATGGAGTAACATCTCCTGCTAATCAAAGGTAACACTCACAATTGACCGTGTTCACATCTCCGTGGAGATAATCTCAAGTTTCCAGCGTACATTATGAATCAGGATGAAAAAAAATGGCTTTCCCCACAGGAATGAATCAGGATTAAAACATGGTTTTTCTGGGGTACATAATACTTTCAAACCAGTACACACGCATTTTTTTTCTTTACATAGTTGTTAATTTTATTTGCATTTAATTCTCCATTGTGACAATTTCTATTATAAATATTTTATAAATTAAACTATCATACACTCTATAAAACCACAATTTCCTCATAAAGTGTATATGCTCATGGTAGGAAATAATTCCACATGAAAAGGAAGTGACTCATATTAGTGACAGCGAGCCTTGTGTTCTGATGATCTGTCTTAGGGGAAGAATTGACTTGACATTCCAAATGGTTATAAAGGAGGACTAAAAATAAACAAAAAAACATTTGCGGAGGGGCTGGGCAGGACATTCCCTTGGTTTGCTGAATTCACCTTCTTTCCCATTCCATCATGGCGCCTGGAAGGTAGGGGCTTCGGGTTGCAGTTTGGGTCTGCTCAGTTGCTCTTGCTTCCCTTGGTTTTGCCAAAAAGAGTGGAGCCTGATTGAGGGAGTAGGGAGAGGAGTCACCTGACACTAAGGCAGAGCAAAAAAAAACAGAAATAAAGCAAGGTAGAGAGATATTGAAGAGAGGAGGTGCATTTTAATTTAATCTGGTAGGGGGAATTGACACTTAGGTAGTGGTAGAAAGAAATGATGCCATTAGAACTGAGACCTGAATGAATGGGGTCCATTCTTTATTTATATGTAACAGGAAAAAGTGGATATAAAACATGGTAATATGTCTGACATATGGCAAATGTTTACATTTTTATGCATATAAAGAAAAAATAGGATAAAGTAAGAGAGACAGAAAAGAGGCAATATCTCTGAACAGTGGGAATCAAGGGTGATTTTATTTTTAATATTTGGATTTGTTTTTCAAATTTCCTACAACATGGAATTATTCATTATAATGTCATTAGCAAGAAAGGACAATGCAGAATAGCTGTATCCTCTGTTTCGTTTTGTTCTTGGCTCACCTCTATCTGTGGTCAAAATAATAATCAGCAGCATTCTCTTTTCTGTGTCTTTCTTTAGCTCAGTGAGCAAGGTGCTGTAATAAGTCTGTGAATTTAGCATAGCTTGTTTTAACCAGCTTATGGAACAAAATAATTTCAAGTATTCATAAGCATTTAAATAGGTGCTTAAATGACTATATCATTGAAACTTTTTAAACACACACAATTCGCTTAATTTAATTAATGTTTATTTTCCGATTTCCATCTGTTCAGTTTTATCTAATAGTTTCTATCTATTATATATATATCCCTTTAAATTTATTATTTCTCTAGTAAAAAACAAAAAAACTCTTAATTTCACTTCTTATCAACATTCTGAACCTATGAACATTTCCTCAAAATCTTTCAAATTTAATCTATATGATAAATTTAATAACTGGATTTTTATGCTACTATAAAAACTTATAATAGTTCTTATAGCCAAATTCTTTATTATTAAAAAGCAGCTTCCCATTAAAAATAAATTGTTTAATTTATTAGATTGTAAAGCTTAGCATTTCAAGCTTATAGAAACAAATGCTATTGATTTATTGCTTTTCTTTATATGACATATTGGTCAGTTTTATAACAATGTTATGGCAGAGTTACAAAATAAACAGGGACACTTATATATTTCAGTATTTGCTTTTCAATAGCATACTGTGTTGTCAATGTTCCCCAAAAGATAGCCTTGAAATTATGAATGCAAAATTGTAAAGAGATGCAACAATAAATAAGGAAATCTATACCCAGAGAGAGAAATTGTAGTCTACCTCTCAAAAATTCATGGGTAGGAAAGAAAAAACAAATAAGCTTTATCGTAAAGATATGTGTAAAATGCTGCACCTGGAAAGTAGAGACTCTGCCCCTTTAAAGCACTTTGGAACAAATATAAAAGGAAGACTTCCACAAAGTCTCTAAAGGATTTAAAAAATGATCTCACAGACTACATTCTCTGCTCATCACGCATTCTTTAAAAGCTTATGGATTAAAGAGAAACTTAAAATATAAGTTAGCTGTATCCTGCATTTTGATATAGTAATCTGATATAATTCTTATCTTTCTTTCCATATACATAATGTGTCCTCTCTTTGTCTTTTTAGAAGACTTTCTCTTTAATTTTGACCTTCAGTCTAAATGTTTTGGTTGCTGTTGTTTTTATTTGTTTGCTTTTGCATTTAACCTGCTTGTTGTTCTCTGGGATTCATGGATATATTTGGATACCACCCTTGTCAAAATTCATGACTGTTGATTATACTCAGTAGACTGTAATTTCTATATTACATTGATCTATGCATCTGTCCTAACACCAGTACACCGCTGTTTGTTTAATGCAGTTTTGTATCAAGTTTTGGCATCAGGAAGTGAGTCCTTCCATTTTGTGCTTTTACTTCAATATTGTTTTGGCTATACCCAATGAAAATTCTTTCAAAAGCTGAAAATATTCATCCCACAAAACTCTCATTATAAAAAATATTGAAAGCAGTCCTTCAAGCAGAAGAAAAAAATGATAGCCAGTGGAATTATGGATTTCCACAAAGTAGTAAAGAACATTGGAAACAGTAACTACATGATTACATATTAAAGTTTTAAAAAATATTTAAATATTGTTTTAGCTTCCAAACTGCTAAAACAAATATCATAGAATGAGTGGGTTGGCATAACAACAGGAACTTATTGGCTCATGGTTTCAGAGGCAAGAGGCTTGCTCTCTCGGGGGTCAGTATCTCCCATTTGGCTGAGAAATTTGGGGGTTGCTTGGCTTTTCTATTACATGGCAATGCACAAGGCAGGATCTTCTTTCTCTTTCATGTTCCATTGACTTCCAGCTTCTGCCTGTGCCTTCTCCTTCCATGTCCATTTCCTGTGTGTGTAAGAACTTCAGTCATATTGTATTAAGACCCACCCTTAGACAAGGTGGACTGTCCTTAATTTATAACACCTCAAAGGTCCTATGTACAAATGGGTTCACACCCACAGGTCCAGGGGTTGGGACCTGAACATGCCTTCTGGGGAAGAGAAGATTCTATCCTCACAAATCATTAAAAGAAAATTGTCTAAGCAAAAATAAGAGCACTATGGTATGGAGCTTATAACATGTAAAAAGTAAATGTATAAAAAAAGTAGCACAATATTTGGAAGAAGAGAAATAGAATCTATTTTAAGATTATTTTTATTATGTTTGAAATAATGACACTTGAAGGTAGCTTTTGATATGTTAAGCTTGCATTCTATAAACACCGAAGCAATCATTAAATAACTAGTAGAGAAACCTAGTAAATCTACAAGCAAAATGGAATTATTTAATCCAAGGGAACACAGAAAAAAGAGTCTTCTGCCTGAAGGACTGCTTTCAATATTTTTTATAATGAGAGTTTGGTAGGATGAATATTTTCTGTGAGACAGAGGGGACAAATTGAAAACCAATCATAATATAACTTATTTAAATGTAATCATATGGAATGTAAGCTTTTTCTAAGTAACCCAATTAAATGGTAGATATTGTCAGTTAGGATAAGAAAGCACAATCCAAGTGTAAGATGCATATAAGAAATGCACTTTAAATGTAAACATGAAAATAGAGTTGAAGGGGGAATAAATGGAAAAGTATGTGCAGTGCTAACAGTAATCCAAAGAAGGTTGAAGTGGTTATGTCAATAAAAGATGAAGAAGTTTCCAGAGAAAAGAATATTACCAGGGATAACAAATATCATCTCATAATGACAAAAGGGTCAATTTGTCAAAAGGACATAATCATAGTTATGAATCTATTAAGAAATCTTCAAAAAGTGATTGAACCAAAAGTAGAAGTAAACAAATCCACAATTATAATAAAATATTTTAATATTATTTTCAATAACTTATAGAGCAATAAAGAACTATAAGAATATAGAAAATATTTATGTTTATGTATAGTTGGAAGACTCATTGTTAAGTTGTTGACTACCCAAATTGATCTTTAGATTTAATGCAATTTCAATCAAAATATGAAAAGGTGCTTTTTTTGGTAGAAATTGGCAAACTTTTTCTAAATTTCTTATGGCAATATACAGTTTTAATTTTCAAAGTCTGAATTAAAGAACAATGTTAGAAGACTAACACTACCTGATTTAAAGACATAAAAATACATTTATCAAGACAATATGCTATTTGTAAAAAGAAAAATAGTATAAAAGAAGGTAGAAATGGAGGAATAAATGAACAAAATTTATAAAAATACAAAAATACTTTTCAAATGTAAAATATATATAAAATATAAAAGTATATAAATATTTGGCAATATAGAAAAATATAAAAATACAGAAAACAAATAGCAAATTGTATCTGATTACATTAAATATAAATGGATTAAACACTCCAATCAAAAGCGAGATCAGCAGACTGTAATGAAAAATAACCTTATCCAACTATATGCTTGTCTGAAAGAGACACATTTTAGATTCAGACACAATAGTTTGAAAGTAGGATAATGGTAAAATGATAGACAATGCAAATGTTACCAAAAAAGGAGCTGAGTGCTTATAATAATATCAAACATATTAGACCTTAAGACAAAATTGTTATTGAGCACAATGCTAATTATTTGACAATTCTAAAAAGGGTTTATAACAAGTACATATGTATATCTGTTATAGTATATATTGTTATATGTATATATATATATATGCACCTAATCAGGGACCCCAAAATACATGAACAAAAATGGACATAAGTGAAGGTAGAAATAGATAACTCAATTATAATATTTGGAGATTTCAAAATCTCACTTTTAATAATGGATAGAATAACTAGACAACAGATCGACAGGCATATATAGGTTTTGAAGAATACTATGAGCCAGTTAGAGTTAACAAACATCTGTAGAAAAATCTGCCATGAAAATCAGAATTCACACTTTTCTCAAGTGCACATTAACCATGCATATTAACAGGATAAATAATATGCTAGACCATAAAAAGAAGTCTCAATAAATTGAAGAGGATTGAAGTCACAGAAAGTATTCCCTGACCAAAATGGATTGTAATTTGAAATGAATAAAAGAGGGAAATTTATAAAATTCAAAAATATGTGGAAATTAAACAACACATTCCCAAATAATGTCAAAGAAGAAATTACAGGAAAATTAAAAAAAAAATTAAGATGAATGAAAACCAAAATACAACAAAAATTCATGGGTTGCAGCTACAATTTTTCAAACAAATTTAGAAAAAGAGCAAATTAAATGGAAAGCAAACAGAACTAAATAAAGAAGAGGTAAGTGGAAATAAATGAAGTAGAGGACAGAAAATTATTAGATAAAATCAATGAAAGCAATGTGATTCTCTGAAAAGATCAAGAAAATTGGCAAAATTTAGCTTGATTTACCAAGAAAAAAAGAGAAAAGATTCAAATTACTTATATCAGGGATGAAAGTGGCAACATTATTACTAACATTACAGAACAATAAAAAATTCCAAGGGAATAATATGAACAAATGTATGCCAGCAAGATAAATAAGTTAAATGAAATTGATAAATCCTAGAAAGACACACTGTAACTGACTAAGAAAAAAAAATAGAGCTAAACAAAGAGATTGAATTAGTTTGAACAAACATACAAAAAACCTCCCCACAAAGAAAAACAAGACCAGATGTCTTTACTGGTGAATTCTACCAAATGTTTCTAGAAGGATTAATATTCTCCTTCACAAATCTTCCAAAAAAACAGAAGAGGAGGGAGTACTCCTCAAATCACTTTATGAGAGCTGTATTACCCTGATACCAAAACCAGATAAGGATATCATAAGTAAAGGAAACTACAGACTGATATCCCTTATAAATCTACGAAGAGACACCTTCAACAAAAGCAGCGAACAGCATCCAATGACATATGTAAGGACTGTACCCCAAAGCCAACTGCAATTTATCCCAGGGTTCCAAAGCCATTTCCAAGCATAAAAATCCCACATTCATGGGTTGGAATCGTTAAGTACAATAACGTGACATTTCATCCCAAAAGGGTATACAGTTTCAACTCAATTCCTGTAAAAAACCCCAGCTAGCTTTTTTGCAGATATTGACAATCTTATCTGAAAAATCACATAGAAAACCAGGGACCCAGAATAGGCATAACAGTCTTGAAAAAGAAGAGCAGCGCTGGTGGAATCACGATTCCCAATTTCAAAATTTACTAAAAAAGTACAATAAACAAAGCAGTGTGATAGCGACATAAGGATAGGCATACAGACAAATAGAACAGATGGGAGAACCCAGTACTAATCCTTGACATTTGTGGTCAACTGATTTGCAGCAAAGGTGCCAAGGTCACTCAATGGGCAGAAGAAGTGGCGTGGGAACAACTTGATATCATGTGCAGAAGAACGAAGTTGAACCCTTCCCTCACACCAAACACAAAATTAACTGAAAATGGATCAGAGATTTAAATATGAGTTAAAAAAAAACACAACCCATAGAAGGAAACATAGATGTAAAGTTTTGTGATCTTGGATTAGGCAATGATTTCTTAGATATGACACCGAAAGCACAAACGACAAATGGAAAACATTAGATAAATGGATTTTTGAATAATTAAAACTCTTTTGCCTCTAAGAACACTATCAAAGGTTAAAAGACAAATCAAAGAATGGTAGAAATTATCAGCAAATCATTTATTTAATAACTGACTAGTATCCAGGATATATAAATAACTCTTACATCTCAACAATATAAAGATTTGTAACTCAATTAGAAAATGGCCAAAGGATTTTAACAGATACGTGTCCAAAGAAAATATACATACACACGACTGATTTAGGGAAATACAAATCAAAATCAGAAGGCACTATCACTTTATACCTACTAGGATTGATATCTCTTACATCAAAAAGAGATAATAGCAATTATTAGTGAGGATGTGGAGAAATTGAAACACTTTTGATTGCTAGAGAGAATGTAAAATGGTGTAGCCACTTTGGAAAACAGTTTGGACGTTCCACAAAAGTTATACATAAAATTACCATATGACCCAGAAATTCTACTATGTGGAAAAATTATATGTATATGTATCCCAAGATAATTTTTGCATTAAAATATGTCAAAAAAACACTTGTATGTGAATTTTCATAGCAGCATTGCTCATAAGAGCCAAAAAGTAGAAGTGACAGATATGCCTATCATTTGCTAATGGATTAACAAAATGTGGGATATCTATCTACTCAGCCATGAAAAGGAGTGAAGTACTGATACATGCTTTAATATGGATGGGCCTTGAAAACATTTTGCTAAGTGAAAGAAGACACAAAAGGCCACATATTGCATGATTTCATTTATATGAAATATTTACACTATGCAAATCTAGAGACAGAAAGCTAAGGAGGAGTTGTCAAGAGCTGGAAGGAGTGGGAATGGATTGTGACTGCTGATAGTTATGGAGTTTATTCTGGGATGATGACAATATTCTGTATTAGATACAGTGATGGTTACACAACATTTTGAATATAATAAAATTCATAGCATTTGTGTCAGTTGTGTACCCCAGAAAAGCCACATCCTTTAATCATCATTCGGTATTGACGGGTAGGATCTTTCTGATGATTTCTATGGAGAGGTGATCCACCAAATTGTGGATCATAACTTTTGGTTGGATGGTTTCTATTGAGATGTGTCTTCATGCATTCCAAGTGGGGTTGCTTGCTGGAGCCCTTTGAGAGGGACCCATTTTGGAAAAAGCTTCAGAACCAACAGAGCCCACAAAGCCAGAGACCTCTGGAGATGAAGAAAGGAAATGCCTCTAGGGAAGCCATTCATTGAAGAAGTCTGGAGAGAAAGCTAGCAGATGTCACCATGTGCCTTTCCAGCTGAGAGAGAAATCCCGAACATCATACATCTTCTTGAACCAATGCGTCTTTCCCTAGATGCCTTAATTTGGACATTTTTATGGCCCTAAAACTATAAACTTGCAACTTAATAAATTCCTCTTTTTAAAAGCCATTCCATTTCTGGTATATTGCATTCTGGCAGATTATGCAAACAAAAATGGCATACTTTAAAAATAGCAAAATATACTATGTGATCCAGCTAGTACATAATTTATATAATGCTATATGCAAAAGTGTTCAAAATAACTCTATTTGTAGTAAGTAAATTTGAGTAACAATCCATATGTCCAGCAGGTGCATGGATAAACACAGTGGTATATCTATTCAATAAAAAGGAATGAATTATTGATACATGGTTAAATATGGTCAATATCAAAATAATTATACTGAGTAAATAGAGACATATAAAAAGAGAATATACTGTAAGTTTCCATTTATATAAAATTCTGGAAAATGGAAATTTTAAACTTGAGCAATATAATCATTGGTTGTTTGGAGACAGAGGCTGAGAAGTGGGAAGGGTTATTAAAAGCAGCAGATGGAAACTTTTTGGGCAGTGGATATATTCATTATCATAATTGTGCTGATTATTTACTGGAGATATATATATATATATATATGCCAAAACATATTAAATTGGACATTTAAAATATATTCAATGTATGATATGTCAATTAATCCTCAATGAAGCTGTTTGATAAAAGAAAATTACGTGCAACAATGAAGGAATGTGAGATCTTCGTTCTCAAAATATGACATGCTTGCTTTGAGCTTAAGAATTCTTACTTGAAGTCTTGTTTGATATCAGTTCTTTTGCTCGAGGATTGCTCAGACATTGCCAATGATTGGAATTGAAAATGCACAGTGTATTTGTCCTTTATAGTTAGGCTGAGTGGGTAATTCTACGCAGCCTTTCCTCCACCTGTAATTTTTCATTGGTTGTATTTGTATGCAAATTGGCCAATATTAATCATTAGGTGTGTCTAATTATAAAGACAGGTTATAGGTGATATTTTGAATATTGGAAGAACTAAATAAAGTGGATCAGAAAATATTTTCTATAGGGGCTCATGATTTGTTCTGAAGTGTCATTAAATCGTACAGGTGAAGGTGCCCTACTCGTACAAACAGCAGGTGAGAGATACTTAGAACAAACTTAGAAGTAATGTATAAGGTCATTGCCTTCTAAAAGAGGAGGAAGGATTCTTATGGTTCAAATACTTTTCCCAATTTAAAAACTTAGGACTTTTGAAAATGAAGCTTAATTAGTCCAAAATTGGATTGGTGTAATGAAATGCCAGTCAAAAGAGCACTTAAAGTTCTTTTTAAAAACCTGAATTCTAAAATAAAAGGACAACATGATAGATTGAAAATATAATGGATGTTTTCTGGAAACAAAGCTTCAAAATTTCATGGGTTTTTAAGGTAAAAAGCAAAAATTCATAGATGCACTAAGGTTTAGAGTTCTAGGAGCATGATAAATATCTTTCAGATTTAATTAATGTTTTCACTTTCTGGGTTGCTCCTGTAAAATTTCATGGGTTTTTAAGGTAAAAAGCAAAAATTCATAGATGCACTAAGGTTTAGAGTTCTAGGAGCATGATAAATATCTTTCAGATTTAATTAATGTTTTCACTTTCTGGGTTGCTCCTGTAACTACTAAGTCATTAATTTGTGGATTCTTTGTAGCCTTTTTTTTTCTTTGTAGTCTTTTTATAAATAGTGTTACAAAAAAAGTAAAGCAGTTTTGTTACTATTCCAAATAAATAGGCGTTACATATTAATGAGATTAATTTATATTACATTAATATATTGGTTAGGTAGGTAATCAATTTTAATTAAGATTACAATATTCTGCTATTTGAAATGTATTTGATATCTTAAGCACTTTATTTTTATTTGTATGTAGGTTGCATTTAGTATTTCTATATGTGGTGTTTTTATATAAGAATGGGTATTTTTAAAGCTTTAAAGAAAGTGGCTGGTTTATATATGAACTATTTCATATTAACAACCTCCTTGTAGAAGTTTTTCCACCCAAGATCCTGTAGCAACATCTTCCTTTCCTGTTGTTTATTCCACTTTCTGGGGGCATTATCTAGTTCTTACTACAGCCTTTGGTCTGAGACTTTGCTTGGGTGTTAGCTGTTAGAGAAGGGGACATTCCAAGCAGGAGAAGCATTTTTATTTCTCTCCTCTTCTCTGCCACTCCAATCTTCTTACTGCTGCTTCTCTTTGTACTTTGTCTTCTTTCTAACATTTTAGTTTTAATATTAGAGTCAGAGTCATCTTTAGTATATGTAAAGAATCATGCAGGGCAACTTGGGAGGTATGAGGCTAATTTAATGAATGCCCCTTGTTTTGTTTTCTGGGAAGTTCCTTGTCTGTGACCCTTCTTAGCCACAGGATATGCCCTTTGGAAGGTTCTTCCTCATTATCCAACCTCCAGGGAAACATCCCACATGGGCACTGGAGGACTTTTCCAGTCTATTTCTCTCTCAGATCGTTCAGGATCCAGGGGATTGTTCAGAGAATCAATCGCATAGTCACAAGACTTTGAAAAGTAAACTTCGGGTTGTTTTGGTCATTCAATTCCCTCAAAAAACTTAGTGAATCTCTGTTTTGTATTTACTTCTGGGAATTTCCATGTGTGAGTAGCAAGAGCCAAAGTTCATGTAAAGATATGATTTTTAAAGCCTGTAGTCTGAACTATTACTGGCCAGTTCTTTCCTTTGTTACAGCTCAATGGTGGATACCTGAAATAATGGGCTTCTGTGGGAATTCTCAGGGAAACTGTATCCATTGAGTTCAACTATTTCAGTTTTGAATACAGAAGCATTTTGCATTTTCAAATTCCCAAGGATCAAATTATTGGATTCTCCAGCAACTTATCTCACATAATGTCAAAAAAAGTGCTTCCCTTAATAAAGTTCTGTTTTCTTCTATTTCTACTTTTATAACGACTGACTGTGGACTGAGATCATCTCTCTCATAGAATCTCACTAAAAGTGGCAAAAATAACCAGCAAACAACATTTAGATATTTTTCTAAACGCTCTCAAATGTGAATGCTAAAGGTCATGTGCTCCAACATGCATTGGGTGAAAACATAACGAAATGTTTTGTTATGAGACAGCAAGACCCCTAGGATTCCATACTGAAATATCTATACCCTCAAAGCCTGTGGTTTAACTGGTTCCACAAAGGTAAAGTCATATATTTAGATACTTTCACTTATTCCAGGTGCCTATTCCATTTAAATATTATTATTATTGCTAATAATTTTTTCTCTAAGATGCAGAAAATTCAGAAAAATAGTGAGAAATAAAAACAATTTTTTTTTCTCTCTCCTACAAGTGAAAACTTGAGGCAAGTGGTTCAGAGCTTCTATCATAGTTGGAAAACCTCAGATACATAGATTATTCTAGCTTGTTTCTTTGTTCTTTTCAATATATGACTTCTTTCTCAAGGTTACAGAGCCTTTCAAACTCTAGCCAACAGAAAACAATACCGCCCATAGGCAGAGAGAAGAATATGAAGCAGGGGGCCCATTGCCTTTTTTTAAAAAAAGAAAATTCCCTGTGATTTGCATTCCCCACCTCTAGTTTTAACTCACTGGCTACAAAATGTATCTGATAAAGAGTCATGTGGCCACATATATCTGATAAGGAGGTTGGAAAATTCAGTTGTTAAGCTAAAAGCAATATGATTCTATTGAAGAATAAAAGGGGAAATGGATATTGGAAAAGAATTAAATCCTGCGATATTTTGTGTTGATTTTTCTGATAGTTTCTGCCATATCATTAAAAATCTGCTTATAATACAATTTTTTGAATGAAAAAATTAAATATTTTTATTAGTTTTCTGCAGAATGGATGAGGTTTTACATCAATTATATGTCTCACCTACCTTTCTCCATCTTTCCAATCTATTTTTAGCTGTATCTTTAATAATAGATTTTTGTATCTTAAGTAATAATTGAATTATATCTTAATATTGACTTGTATTTTAAGTAATATTGTTACATCTTTATCTTTCATTCCATTAAATGTGAGCATATCTTAATATTCCACCTTTGATGAGTATAATAATGTCCTTGATTTCTTGAGTAAATGAAATTCAGATTTTAATAGAAATTGCTTTAAGTTTACATACCAACTCGGGAAGGATATGGTTCTTAAATATATAAAGTGTACCTACCCACAAATTTTACATTTCTCTCTATTCAGGTTTTGCTTTATATCATAAGTAAAACTATAGAGTAATAATTCCTTCAAGTTTTTATTTGAATTAAAGTGTCCCAACTCCCTATTTAATTATATTCTTTCCCGATCTGAAATGGACCTGTCTGTCCATGTGTGGATGATGTATCCATCACATCACAGAAACAGTTCCTGCTGTTCTCCTTAGCTTAATTCTCTATGATTTAGTTCTTTCATGAGAGGCATAATCAATTCTAATCACCATGTTGGATATAAACAAATAGCTAATAATTTCTGTGCTTTCCTCCTTGTTTACTTTTTTTTTTAAAGAGGAATATTTGTTTTAAGAAAGTGCAAATGATTATCCCAGAGATTCCAGGGATCCTAAGATTTCCTTGCTTGCTTTATTTTCAGTCCCAAACTTCTTATTTTGAATCATGGGCTCTTGAGTGAGAAAATAAGGCTGACTCCTAAATAAAACTTATTTAAAATGTCTAATGAAAATTTTATGACTACTTTGGCAAGTTTCCACAAACTTGCCAAGGATGTTTTCACAATTTTAGGAGTTTTAAAAAATGTATTAAAATTTAATGCTGAAATTACCTGTTAGTTATACTTTAATTAATAGGGTAAATATATTTTTCAATTCAATGTTTAGTCACATTATCTCGGATAGTTTTTTTTTTTCTTTTTCCCCCGACTTCTGAGTATTATAATCATTCTAGAAAAAGAAGTTTGGGTGCTGAAATTTTGTATTCTGGAAAGTTTGTATGGTCTGTGAGAATATCTGCAATCAGTGTCCTCCTAGAAAATCACAGCAAACATAGTAATATATTTTATAATATTTTATGCAATTTACACAAATATTTTGAATTATACCTTATCAAGACAATTCATCTGTATTACACAAAATAGTTTCCTTTATTTGCTTGGTGCATTGTCTGGGCATTTTGACATGAAATATTACTTAATGAAGTAAGTGGAATGCAAATATGGTCTGGCTGACTAGGAAACTATATGTTCAAACTTGCTAGAAATTGTTTTAGTAGCTAAAATCAGTAGTATCTTCCAAGAAAAGAGATTATTGATAGACCTATCAGAGAATATGTATGACGTTATCTTTTAGCAGTTCCATTGATGCTAATGACGTGAAATAGAAGCTGGTCACTTAATTTGTAGAAAACATTTGCTGAATTTTAGTTTACTGAAGTGTAGGACCTCAGAATATGTCAAGTCATTTTCAAGTACCAGTAATATGTCTCAATCATAACCAGTTCAGTCATTCTATCAGAAAGAAACATAATACCAGAGAACTGATATAGTCATTTATCTCCTTTTAATTAACTCAAAAATTTCTGAGCAGCAGGAAGTCTGCTTTAATTTGTTTTCACTTCTATTAGGTAAAATTGGCACCTCATCACACTTGTACATTAACTTATCAGTGTGGCAAATTCCAGGCCAGCAGGGTACTTACGGAACGCCAGCCGCTGATTATATTTGTATATTCATTAATGATTCCTCGTAGTCCGAACACTTAGCAGCAGGGCTGTGCCTGGCCTGTGAGAGCAGCAGTTGAAGATGAGTTTGGGTCATTACTGAATAAGCTGTTGTTTCTGTTGTACGGAAATCATGAAGAAGACAGGTCAATTAAAGCCTCATGGATTCTCTCTCATTATTTGCTAAGTGTACAAATAAAACGATCTCTGTAATACTGGTGAGGGCCTTTTTAAACAAATTGTTTTATGGACTTTATCATGATCAGAGAGCCTAGTTACAATCCCAGTTGTTTTTCTCTGGGTGTGAATATGGTCTCCAGGACCCAAGATGAATCTCTCTCTTTGCCAAAATGGAGGCTTCTTCTTGAAAAGTGTCAACAATGAAAGCACATTAAGATGAAATTGCCACATTTCCTAGGTTGTGAATGAGAAGGAAGAATGTGATTTTATTTTCCTGTTTTTGGAGCAAGACTCTTCTCTGGTATAACTGAATGCTCTTTGAACTGTTTTTCCCTGATTGCTGATCAAAATTGATGGATTTAACAGGAAAGTTTCCCAGTTGGCAAGCAAAGTTTACTGTTATCAAGCTTTATCTTACTTATATTTTGAGACATATCAGGGATAGATAGATATCAATAATGGTGTTTAAAGTTTTCTCTGAGTTCTCTGATGTATTTGATATTGTTACATTACATTCAGTTACTAACAATAAAAACATAAAAAAACAGACATGTATGATGCTTAGGGAAAATGAAAAAAGGGAAGAATTTAAACTATCCTTTAGCAAGTCTGGATTGAGAGTTCTTTCGGTTGCATGGCAATTCTGGAAGCAAAGAAAGGGAATGGAAAGGTCAGTTCATGAAGTCCTTTGAACTAAAAATAAAGAAGCTCTTGGATGTTTTAGAAACGATCTCAGGATATGTGCGCCTGTAGTTGGCCTTCAGTGATTCTACAATAATAATTCTTTGCTCTGGGGTCCTTCTTACTTTTAGGTTCTCAATTTTTTTCTTCCATAAGAATGATGATGATAGGACCAACCATTTCACAGGGGAATTTTTTTAAATCTTAGTTATTCTAGCAGATATTGTTAGAAATTTAGCCATAAATATCTTTATCTTCCAATTTTATACATTGCACATAAAGACAGATACGGGAGAGGACTCAGTCTTATATAAAGAGCCCAGTCTCCCAGTTAGAGCTGTAGAATATGCATCTTTAAGATCCCAAGTGTAAAACCCAAACAATGGTCCCAAACAGGATTATGTGTTTATTTACCCTTCTGTTCGAGGCACAATAATACTTAATCCTCAGATCAACACTGTGGGGAAAATATTATGGATGGAGAATAAGAAACCAGAAGTTCTGAGATGCCTGTGTCTTAGTTTGTGAGCTGCTAAGACAAATACCATACAGTGAGTGGGTTGGTGTAACAACAGGAACGCATTGGCTCATGTTTTCAGAGGCAAGCAGCTTGCTGTCTCTCGGGGCAACATCTTCCATCTGGCTGGCAAACTTTGGGATTCCTTAATTTTCCATCACACGGCTATGCACAAGGCAGCAGCTTTTCCTTTCTCTTCTGTTTTCCATTGACTTCCAGCTTCTGCCTGCATCCCATGGATTTTCCTTCTGTGGCCAGCTTCCATTGCTTCTATGAACTTCAGTCGTATGGGAATAAGTTCAGCCTTCAAGCACACCTTAACTAACATCTTCAAAGGCCTTGAAAATGGGTTTATTCACAGGCCCAGGGGTTGGGGCCTGAACATGCCTTCTCTTGGGAACATGATTCAACCCCCAAGAATGTGCATTAAAGCTGGCAGAATTAGATAGAATTCTCAAGTCCGTTCTTTTCTATGTTCATTTTGTGTCACTACTTTAAAAATTTTCCCACTATAAAAAAATAAAATATTTAAACTTTCTTTAAACCTCTGATGCTGTCCACATGGCTGTCAATAATGAAATAAATGTAGCTTTTCATCAGGTCCAAAGACTTACCATTGTCAATACTAAGTAAATTTTTAAAAAATTTCTGTATGAAAATTTTGAGACCAACTTTTTCCTGCATCTTCTTCTTTTATCAACAACACTGTGTTAGGCTTGGATGGTCTCTTAAACATGCAGCTGCAGTTTAATTAGAGTAGAAAACAATTCTAAATCTTCAACCTCTGTACCACATCATACTAAAATGACCTTAAAGGGAGGAAAAATAGATTTTAACTTCAAGGAAACTTCATAGTGACAATAATATGACTGTGTCTAGAATAAGAGAGAAAGGGAGAGAAAGTTTAGAGTGTATGTCATTTAACTGAAAATTTCTAGGTATGTCAAGAGACAGGACCATATGACAAAAGCCCAAGGGGAAAGCAAAACAGTAGAAACAGTCTCATAGGCACACCAGATATTGGAGTTAGGAGACAAGTACTTTAAAAAACCTACTTAAATATGCTAGAAAAACTAGAGGAAAAAATAGAGCAAAGAGATTCGAAGATGAGTAATTTCACCAGGAGATTGGAATATGTGAAAGGAATATGAAGAAATTCTAAAAATGAAAAATGCAACAACCAAACAAACAGCAGTTAAACAGCTATTGAGACATAAGAAATGAGGTTTGTGAACTGAAAGATAGGTCCATAGAATGCTCCAAACTGAATTTCAGAGAGAAAACAGATTTGAAAATGTAAAAAAAAACCAAGAGATATGTGTGGGATGCACTCCAAATGTTCAAAATGTTGCAGTTGGAGTTCCAGAGGAGGGGAGAGAGAGAATGGGAAAAAAGCAATAATTGAAAAGATAATGGTTGAGAATTTTCTAAAAACTGATGAAAAGCAGCAACTCACAGATTCAAGAAGCTATGAACCACAGTCAATAGAAATAAAAAGAGAATCAAACCTGGATACATCATAGTAAACATGGTGGAAACAAAAAGAGAAAGGGACAAACCATTAAAGCAGCAAGGGCGGGGAGTGAGAGGTGGGTGGACACATTACCCTGACAGGAATAACAACAAAATGTCTGGAGACTGACTCTTCAACAAAAATGTTGAACCAAGTGACAAGGGAATGATATATGTAAAGTGCTAGGAGGCATGAGGTTGGTAACCTTGATTTCTTAGACAGAGAGCAAACTTTAAAACAGAAATAGAGACATTTTCAGACAAACAAAAAAAATGAGAGAATTTGCCCAAAACTGACCTGCATTAAAATAAATGCTAAAAGAAGTTGGATAATTTCAGATGGAAAAATTGGGAAATGTAGAAATAATGAAGACCAATGGAAAGAATTATAATATTGGTATATAGCAAGGGACATTGATTTTTCAAAACAAAAAAAGAATCTTGTAGGATTTAAATGCATGATTATGCAACATAAAGGTAGGAGAGAGGTAAATGGAATAAAAATCTAAGTTTAAGAATTATTGGTGAACTCTTAAAAATAACAGGTTTTGTCCTACTGTAATAAGTTAGGAATACACATTGTCATCTCTTGGGTAAGGTAATAATAAAAGGATAATCATTTAATAGAGACAGGGCAGAATAATTAAATACATGATGAGCCAAAAATGAAGTTAAAAAGGAAAGAAAAAGCATAAAACAGGTGTATCAAATTGAAAACAAATAGTAATAAAGCACACAGTATCTTTAGTATTATCAGTAATTATATAAAATGCAAATTGTCTAAAAACTTCAAGTCAAAATCTTTAAGATTGCCAAGTTGGACTTTACAACACAAAAACACCCCTTAACTGCATGCTGCTCATGAGAGATGTCGTGTAAGTATTAAGTGGAATGATTAAGGTAGAGTTCCTGTAGATGTGAGACTGGTGCAAAGGTGTGAGGGCCTGGAGGAGTAAACCATACCAAGAGGCAGAACGTTTTGGGCAGGAAACGCAGTTAGAGGCATAGCCTGACCTGCTTAGGGCGTGAAGAGGCCAGGTGGCTGGAGCTGAGCGAGTGGAGACCAGACCACTGGCAATCAGAGATGTGAGAGCAACCAGATGACAAAGGGACTTGTAGGTTTTGGATTTTACTCTCAGTAAGCTGAGCAATGAACATAGGATGTTGAGCAAAAGTGCAGTGATTTGCCTTAATTTAAAAAGGATTATCTGGGTACTATTCTGAGAAGTGAACAAGAATACATATTAGGAAATATTGCCACACTTCAAGAAGAGTTAATGTTGGCTTAGATCAGGATGATAGCAAGGAAGATGTTGCAAATTGGCTGGACTTTGGATATGGTTACATCAGTAATAAATTCAGAGCTCAGAGGTGTGGTTTTCTGCCATTGGCTAGAAATACGAATTGCCTATTGATAGCCAACCTGATTTAGGAAATTCAGGGTAGAGGCAAGATACAACATTTAAAAGGTGAAACTTAGTCTTATAGCTAGTTGAATGATTGTATTAGTGGATGTGAAAGTATCAGATGCAGGAGGCAAGTCATTGGTGAGAAAAGGAAAGCCAGAAACACAGGAAAGAAAAATGGCCACAAGTGAGTAAAGGCTGTCCTTCTGTTACATTTGTTGAGAATCCTTCCCTTGGTGGTTGGCTGTTGATATGAGTGTCCTACTGCTCAGAAAAACAAGTTTTCTTCAGGGTGAATTCATTATGGGTGAAAGAACTCATGAAAGAAAAAAGAAAAAGAAAGAAAAAAAATATGTTATATTTTCCCATTCAAATAGCTTTGTAAATAAATAATAATTCCCTTTCTCTCTGCCATACTCTTAGCAGCATATTGAGTGCCCACTGAAACATGTTCTTTGAAAAATTCATATTGTATAATAAGTAATGATTGATGGTAAATTGGAAAAGAACACGTGCCCACACAAAAATTGCCCTTCTTTTCCTAGGTTCATCTATAACCGAGGATAATTCCCTGTATAATCTATCTGCTATAGAATTTATAGAATTCTATTTTTTGGAAAGCATTAATCTTTATTTTTTCCTTGTAAAGGGAGTATTCAATTGTCAACGTCATTGGTGAATCTGATAGAGACAATTCAGGAACACCACGAAGATTAATGGTCCTGTGATTTCCCTGACAGTGTATTTTCAAGTCCCCAGTATCTTGCCAAGTAGTGTTAGTATCTACTGTGGGGCACTCTGCTGTGTTGGCAAGGAACTGGGGTTCACTTTTACGTTAATAGATGGGTGTGTACTCTCAGTGTCCCCAAAATAAACTACTTTATAAAAGTCTAATATTCAGTGATATAAAATACTGGTTTTTGCTGAATTTGGAAATCAAATTTTGTTCTAGAAATCTCAGATAACACTGTGAGAGAGAGGAAGAGTCATTGCTCATTTCATATTGAGAACTTCACATGTGACAACTCCATAGTTAACACGTAATGTATTTCCATTCAATTCAAAATGCAAAATGTTCTTCACCATGTTATACATGTACAACTTTTTCTTTTTCCAGTATATGTCATGAAAATGTGAGAATACATGCAAATGGAAAACTCTTGGTTCTTACCAGTTTACCCATGAAAATGAATATTTCATAAATTTTATGAGAAATGAGAAATGACTATAATACTACTTTTGTTGTGAAGCATTAAGAAAAAATCCACAGATATAAAAATTTTGCATAAAAACATTTTTAAATGAATTTTCTCTAAGTAAAAACAAACATTTACTTTGTGATGATTTTGAAAGACAGAACCTTCTATGTGTAGTAGAATTATGATACTCAAGGAAGCAAATCCCAATGCTTTGAGAGTGAGATCATTTTTACTTGGCTAATTCCTTGCTAAAACTTATGATTGGAAAAACAAGCAATTTCTTTCCTTATAAAAATAAGCCTTATAAAATAATGAAAATTATAGCAATGAATGTGTAAAACATTGCTTTTGTTAATTAACATCAAATACATAGTGCTGGGAAACTTTTGTTTTAATTTCCTGGCTGCTAAAACAAATACCATGCAATGGGTTGGATTAAATAATGGGAATTTATTGCTTGTGGTTTTGAGGCTAGAAGTCCCAAATCAACGTGTCACCAAGACTCTGCTTCCTCCCCAAAGACTGGCATTCTGGGGCTGGCTGCCAGCAATCCTTGGTCTTTGGCTTATCTGTGGCATGGCAGGGTACATGGCGGCTTCTCTGTTTCCATTGATTTCAGGCTTCCTCCCAAGGCTTTCTTTATCTGTTTCTTTAAATTTCCTTCTGCTTATAAAGGACTCCAGTAATCGGATGAGGGCCCATCCTAATTCAGCTGTGCACACTTTCACTGAAGGAACCTCACCTAAAGATCCCATTTACAATGGGTTCACACCCACAGGAATGGGTTTAGTCTAAGAACATGTTTTCCTGGGACGCATAGCTCCAAGCTGCCATGCCTTGTCTCACAAAGCACAGATGGTGAGAAATTTTACTGAAGTCAAGTTTAGGAGATGGGAACATCTCCCTTCTTTCTGAGGGATTTCAGCCACGTGGGTCACTGACAAAGGAAGTAGCTTCTATTTCCAACAAAGGTGCAGAGCTTCAAAGAAAGGGTTCTTGCACACAATAATCCACATATACCGTAACTTTGTATTTTCCAGAGAAGTAAGACAGTGGGTACTTTTCCAGTCATATCATGATGTGCCTAAAACAGTTTTTAAGAAATAATTCCTAATAGGACTTGACCAAAATCACATAAACAAGGTTTTCCACAGGTCACAGTGGGGCTGAAAGCTGCTGGCTGAGAAAGGTTGCGGAGGTGTCCGTTTTCTAAACAGACACCTCATGCGCTCGTTCCCATTTCCCACGTCTCTCAAAACGATTCTGCATAACCCATGCTCTTCCATGCAGCCCTTCTAATTCTCTCTTTCTGAGGCGTGCTGTGGTTCCTCTTGTGTGCACTTTCCCTTGCTGCAGTATGTTAATAAGCCCAATTTCATTTGACTGTATGTTCCTTATAATGCTGTCTTATGCGATTTTATATTGGCAACTTCAATTGTTCTAGCAAACCTAATTGAATGGCAAAAGGAAAAAACAACCCTCTTCATCACTGGGAAATAAACTCCAGAATATCAATCATTTTAACTTTCTTTAAAAATTTACAGAAAAATATCACTTCTAACCTTGATAAAAGAAGCTGGGTGGAAATGACAGACAGGGAGTTTGGGGATTATGTGAGAATGTATCCTAGAATAGTCACTGTCCCAACCGGCTTCTCATTTGTTCAGCGGTTATTGATATTGTAAATCTCAAGGGGATATTTAGAAGATGTGCTTATGTGACATCTGGGGTAAATGTTTTTAGAAGCACTGGAGAATGTCGAAGGGGTCAGAATCGTGGCTATAGGCTAATGTCTGGATTTTCAGAGAGAATAAAATAATTCATTATGTTCTTAGAAGTAAACCTGGGAATTTTGATGTTGATTCTTGGGGTATGGCTGTGGGGGGGCAGAATGGCTAATCAATGGGTAGATTTCTGAATATCAAGAATGAAAACCTAAATAAGATCTGAACTTCAAAAGACTAGACTAGAGAATGGGATAGGTGAGTGTCCTAGTTTGCTAGCTACCGGAATGCAATATACCAGAAACAGAATGGCTTTTAAAAAGGGGAATTTAATAAGTTGCTAGTTTACAGTTTTTAGGCCATGGAAATGTCCCAATTAGAGCAAGTCTATAGAAATGTCCAATCTAAGGCATCCAGGAAAAGATACCTTGACTCAAGAAGGCTGATGAAGCTCAGGGTTTCTCTCTCAAGTGGAAAGGCACGTGGCGAAACTTGCATCATCTGCTAGCTTCCTCTCTAGATTCCCAGGAGACGTTTTCCTTCTTCATCTGTCTTCAATTCTGTTTTGTGGATAATAAAGTTGATCTTGAGGATTTTTTCAGCTATTAAGGAAAATAAGAGAAATTCTTAACATTTGAAAATTTGAAATCTCAGTGTATAATTAACGCAGTATTATTCAAGACACAGTTATTCACCTTCATCAGATATTTGATGATCAAATGAGAACGACGGTGAATTTGTTGGTGGGTGATAGAACTTTCTTGAACTCTTGTTTTTCAATGTGTGTGCCTCCTTTTATTGCTGGTGTGCATATATGTGTATTCACCACCACTTACTGTGTGTATGTGTATTAACCAGCTCTTTTATTAAGGACCATTTAGAACACAGAGTTAACTTCTCTGATGACTCTATTTGGTATTGAGAAAAATATCAAATGACAAAAAAGATTCTAGAGAGTGAAACATTTAAAATACTTTGAGACTTTTGGCCTTGGTTATTATAATTCAGCCAACAGTGTGCTTGCATAAGTCAGAACTAATTCCCATCAGCCCCCTGTCTGTTTACACTGCACTTTTCATCTTTCCTTCCTTTTTTCATCTTTATCATAGTTTTCTACTAAGTTTCAAGCAGTGGTTAGTATTTTAGGATTAAATTTCCCAGGTGCCTTTCCTTCAGGTAGAAAATACTGTGGAAGAGAATGCAAACTATTTCCAATAAAAAATGTGCAGGTGTGAAAGCCTTAAAGAGAATGAAAATGTCTACATTTCAACAGGGAAAGTTTTAAATATGTTTGATATTAAGGTGTTGACAAACACATTTTGCCCAGTTTTGTAACTTCTCAACCCAAGTTGATTTGCTATGCCTTAGTAGTAGGCAATCTGTAACCCTACACATAAACTTGATTGAGAGGCAGAAAAGCAGAAAAAAGACAAAATACAAGAATAGTAATATTTATTCATTTAGCAAATATTCTATGATAAACCTACTGTTTGACAGGCACTCATCACATTCTGGTGAAAGCATGCTGAGCCCTGCTCCCTGGACTCAGGAGACTAGATGTTATTTAAGTATCATTTTTCAGTGCTGTTACAGATGAATAAGGCTCTATTAGCAATTACTTCTAACATGAGTGGGAAGGGGTACAAGGCAGATTTCTGAGGTAAATTACACTTAGGACAAGGTGATCTAGAGATGAAGTTAACACTTACTGAATTCATAGTAAATGCAAAACATGGTGCTAAGCATATTACATACAGTGTATCACTTAATTTGCTTAAAAATCTAGAGTGAGAAGCAGTACAATTTTCTCCCTGTGAAGGGAGACTTTGGAGATTCTATGATTTATTATTATTTACGTTCACATGCCCAGTCAGCACAAATGCAGGTTTTGAATTTAAGTTGCCCTCACTCCAGTACCTGAGTCCTTAACCACTTCATCGCACCTCATACCTTTGAGGCATTGCCCCTTTTTGTAACATGCATTTCCACTACCCCTCCCTTCCTCAACCTTTAATCTGCTTTCTATCATCTCAGTGAATTTGCTATTTCTAGTCACTTCTTATAAGTAATATCATAATATTTTTTTCCTTAGGTGAATAGGATATAAAAGACCATCCCTTCCAATGTAAAGCTTCTGATACCAATTGTATTGGTATCAAGTTCTATCAGAAATTGCAAAGACTATAATAATTAAATCCAATTAAATTCTGACTCTGACTACCAGAAGTTAGTGCAGACCCCATGGGCTAAGGGCGATGCTCTACAAGCCTGGCCCTCAGGCACCAGCCTCAAGTCCAGCGGCTCAGGTCGCCCACACCTCTCAACAACTGGCCACAAATTTGGAGGTTCCAACCACCCCTCCAGGTTTGACAATTCACTAGAACTATTCACAGAACTCAGAGTGCTATACTTACAATCATAGTTTTGTTATAATAAAAGGATTTTATAGTAGTAAAAATAAGGAGCCGAAAGAAGAGATGGATAGGGCAAGTGTGGGGGTTCTTGAGCATCAGATTCCCTGTCCTCTATGTGGGGTCAGAACATGTCACCCTCCTGGCACAGCAACCATGGACTTCCTCAATCACGGAAGCTATTCAGAGCTTCAAGTACCCTGAGTTGACACGGGTCAACTCCTGGTAGTCAGAGTCAGAATTTAATTGGATTTAATTATTATAATCTTTGCAATTTCTGATAGAACTTGATACCAATACAATTGGTATCAGAAGCTTTCTGTTGGAAGGGATGGTTTTTTATATCCTATTCACCTGATTGATGGAATCAGTGCCCGTGTGTTTGAACTCAGTCTGCAGCCTCAGTCCCCTCCCAGTGGTTGGGAAGGTGGGCTGATATGCCCTGGCTCAAAGCCCCACCCCCTGCACCCCCACCCTTGCCCCAAGACTGCAGATGTGGGAGCCTTCCCTGTCATCTCATTAGCATATGAAGAACAAAAGACACTGCTCTCACAGGAAATTTAAAAGATGCAGAGGTTACTTCTCCAGAAACAGAGGACAAAGACCAGCCAAGGTTTTCACTATACCACATTATGTGCCTTGGTTATTTCACTGAGCATGTTTTCAAGGTTCTTACATATTGTGTCATATCTTATAACTTCAATCTTTCTTGTGGCTGAGTTCTACTCCACTAGTGTATGCACTGCCTTTGGTTTTCCATTCGTTTGTTTCTGGACACTTGAGTTGTTTCCACCCTTTGGTTATTGTGAATAATGCTGCTGTAAACATAGGTATACAAGTGTCTGTTTGGTACTCTATGTTCACTCTTCGGGTAGACCTGCCAGTGGGACTGTCATGTCATATGGAAATTCTATATTTAGCTGTTTGAGGAACCATTCTATTGCTTTCCAAAGTGGCTGCACCATTTTATATTCCCATCAACAATGCACTAACTTTTAATTTCTCAACATCCTCTTCAAACCGTTTATATATATATATATATATATATATTTACTAATAGTCATGCTTGGGGGAAGAAGTCGTGTCTTATTGTGGTTTTGATTTACATTTCCCTAATAGCTAATCATGTTGAACACCTTTTCATGCGTTTAAATTTGCATGTCTTCTTTGGAAAAATGTCTATTCAAGTCCTTTGCCCATTTTTAATTTGCATTGTTTATGTTTTGGTTGAGTTCTAAATCTTTCTATATATATATATATATGAATCTATGAATATGTATTTACGGTGTCCTCACTTGGTTGTACAATCAGTGGCACTCTCAATTTTAGACAATTTTCTTTGGTCCATAATGACAAAGAACTGACAAACAGCCTCACTAACTATCAAATCAAAGCTACCTTTGTCACTTGTCCCTTCTCCACAATTAGTTACCTCTGGTGGTTCTGTGGTACTGTTGATGTCTTGCTATTAACTACTGGCGATGGCATGCTTTTATTTACTTTTTAATTTTTTTTATATAGCACGCATTTTTAGTGTCCCCCTATAAACATCCAGTATTGATTCTTTGCTATTGGATCATGAAATAGTTTATGCAAGAACTTACTTATAATTGTAGATGTAATAAGTGGGTACGTGGCACTATACATCCCCTTTCAATCATATTCACCGTCAATATGGCAATGTTACTTATAATCCCCCCCCAGCCCCCTAATTAGTTACCATCACTTCTATCTGTTCCCTTGCATTTAAGTTCAACCTTTTATGGTAGCCTTTCCCCCATCTATAGTTTTATGTATCTTCTAGGTCTTCTATATTCTATAATAACCTTGGGGTCATAATAGCAGAATCATGCAGTATTTATCCTTTTGTGTCTGACTTTAGTTCACTCAGCCTTATGTCCTCAAGGTTCATTCATGTTGTCATATGCTCTGGGACTTCATTTCATCTTATGGCTGCATACTATTCCATCTATGTATATAACAATTTTGCTTATCCACTCAGATTGTTTCCATCTTTTGGCTTTTGTGAATAGTGCTATTATGAATATCGGCATGCAAATGTCTGTTCATGTCACTGCTTTCAGCTCTTCTGGGTACCTACTGGGTATTGGTATTGCCGGGTTATGGGGCAACTCAATATTTAGTTTTCTGAGGAATCACCAAACTGTCTTCCACTGTGGCTGCACCATTATACATTGTCACCAACAGTCAATAAGTGTTCCAATGTCTCCACATCCTCTCCAACATTTGATGTTTTCTGTTTGTTTCATAGCAGCCATTCTTATACGTGTGACGTGATATCTCATTGTCTTGATTTGAATTTCCCTTATAGCTAATGAAAATGAGCATCTCTACATGTGCTTTTTAACCATCTTTATTTGTTCCTCAGAAAAATGGCTATTTATATCCTCTGCTCATTTTATAATTGGGATGTTTGTTCTTTTGTTGTTGAGCTGTATAATTTCTGTATGTTCATAGGATATGAAGCATTTATCTGATACATGATTTCTCCATATTTTCTCCCATTGAGTTGGCTGCCTCTTCACTTTTTTGACAAAGTCCTTTGAGGCACAGAAACTTTATTTCAAGGAGTTCCTACTTGTTTAGTTTTTCTTTCATTGCTTGTGCTTTGGGTATAAAGTTTAAGAAGCTACCTCCTATTACTAGATCCTGAAGATGTTTCCCTGCATGTTCTTCTAGAAGTTTATGGTAATGGCTATTACATTTAGGTCTTTAATCCATTTTGAATTAATTTTTGGGTATGGTATGTTCTAGTTTGCTAGCTGCTGGAATGCAACACACCAGAGATGGACTGTCTTTCAGTAAAAGGGGATTTATTTAATTGACATATAGTTCTTCAGAGGAAAGCCAGCTAACTTTCAACGGAGGTTCCTTCTTACATGGGAAGGCACAGGGTGATCTCTGCTGGTCTTCTCTCCAGGCCTCTGGGTTCCAACAACTTTCCACAGGGTGATTCCTTTCTGCATCTCTAAAGGCCTGGGCTGAGCTGCGAGTGCTGAGATGAGGTATGCTGAGCTGCTTGGGCTGTGCTACATTGAGTCTCTCATTTAAGCACCAGCCAATTAAATCAAACATCATTCATTGCAGCAGGCGCGCCTCCTAGCCGACTGCAGATGTAATCAGCAACAGATGAGGTTCACATGCCATTGGCTCATGTCCACAGCAATAGAAACAAGCACCTTCACCTAGCCAAGTTGACAACTGAATCTAACTACCACACGGTGTAAGATTGGGGTCCTCTTTCATTCTTTTGGCTACTGATATCCAATTCTGCCCCAGTTCAGTGGATTTGGGGGCCTATTTGGAGATCAATTGTCCATAGATTTGGTGGTCTATCTCTGCACTCTTGATTAGATTCCATTGGTTGATATTTCTATCTTTGTGCCAGTACAATGCTGTTTTGACCACTGTGGCTTTACAGTAACCTTTAAAGTCAGGAAGCGATAATCCACCTGCTTCATTCTTTTTTTTTAAGGATATTTTTAGCTACTTCAGGTCTCTTTTCCTTCCAAATAAATTTGGTACCAGTTTTCCCAAATCTTCAGTGTAGGTTCTTAGGATTTTGATTGGTATTGCATTGAATTTGTAGATCAGTTTGGGAAAAATTGATGTCTTAATGACATTCAACCTTCTCATCTATGAGCAAGGAATGTCTTTACATCTATTTAGGTCAATTTTAATTTCTTTTAGCAATGTTTGTAATTTTCTCTGTACAAGTCCTTGACATCCCTTGTATTCCAGTTTGCTAGCTGCCAGAATGCAATATGCCAGAAATGGAATGGCTTTTAAAAAGGGGAATTTAATAAGTTACAGATTTACAGTTCTAAGGCCATGAAAATGTCCCAATTAAAGCAAGTCTATGGAAATGTCCAATCTAAGGCATCCAGGGAAAGATTCCTTGATTTAAGAAGGCCAATAAAGTTGAGGGTTTCTCTTTCAAGTGGAAAGGCACATGGTGAACATGGCATTTGCTAACTTCCATTCCAGGCCTCTTGCTTCATGAGGCTCCCTGGGAGGTGTTTTCCTTCTTCATCTCCAAGGGGTTGCTACCTGGTGGACTCTGTGGTTCTCTTGTCCTTCTATCATGGTTCTGTGGCTCTTTCCTCATTCTCAAAAGGGCACTGTCTCCAAAGTGTCTCCTTTTTTATAGGATTCCACTAGAATGATCAAGACCCACCTAGAATGGGTGGAGACACATCTCCATCTAATCAAGTTTAATACTCACAATTGGTTGAGTCACATCTCTGTGGAGGTAACCTAATCAAGTTTCCAACCTATAATGCTGAATAGGGATTAGAAGAAACAGTTACTCCCATAAGATTAATTAGGATTAAAACATGGTCTTTCTAGGTTACATAAATCCTTCCAAACCAACACACCTGGTTAGGCCTATTAGATACTGAATCCTTTTGGTTGCTATTTTGATGGATGGATTTTTTTTCCTTAATTGTCACCTCAAATAGGTCATTGCTTGTGTATAGAAACATTACTGATTTTTGTACATTAATCTTATATCCTGTCATTTTGCTGAATTTGTTTATTAGCTCAAGAAGCTTTGTTGTAGATTCCTCAGGGTTTTCTAAGTATCATGTTATTTGCAAATAATGAAAGTTTTACTTCTTCCTTTCCAATTTGGTCACCTGTTATTTCTTTCTCCTGCTTATCACTCCAGCTAGGACTTCTAGTGCAGTGTTGAATAACAGTGGTGACAATGAGCATCTTTGTCTCATTCTCGATATTAGGGGAATACTTTCAGTCTTTCACCATTAAGTATGATGCTAGCTATGGTTTTTTCTATATGCCCTTTATGATACTGAAAAAGCTTCCTTTGATTCTTACCTTTTGAAGTGTTTTCACCAGGAAAGGATGCTGAATTTTATTGAATGCTTTTTCAGCATCAATTGATATAGTCACGTGAATTTTTCCTTTTCAATTTGTTAAATGTGCTGTATTATGTTGACTGATTTTCTTGTGTTGAACCATCCTTGCATTCCTGGTATAAATCCCACTTGGTCTTGATGTATAATTCTTTTAATGTGTTGTTGATTTTGATTTGCTAGTATTTTGTTGAGAATTTTTGTGTCTATGTTCATTGGGGAGATTGGTCTGTAGTTTTTCTTTCTTGTAGTGTTTTTACCCAGTTTTGTTATTAAAGTGATGTTACTGTCATAAAGTGAGTTAGGTAGTATTCCTTTTTACTCAAAGTTTTTGGAAGAGTTTGAGCATGATTAGTGTTTGTTCTTTCTGGAATTTTTGATAAAATCCCCCTAGGAAGCCATCTGGCTCTGGGTTTAACTTTGTGGGGGGATTTTTGATGACTAATTGAATCTCTTGTGATTGGTTTGTTGAGATCTATTTCTTCTCAAGTAGTGATAGAAGTTCATGTGTTTCTGGGAATTTGTCCATTTCCTCTAAATTGTCTAGTTTGTTGGCATATAATTGTTCATAGTATTCTTTTATGATTTTTAAAATTTCTTCAGGATTCATGGTAATAACTTTGCTCTCATTTCTGATTTTGTTTATTTGTGTCCTCTTTCTTTTTTACTTTGTTAGTCTAGCTAGGGGTCCATAAATTTTATTGATTTTCTCAAGGAACCAACTTTTGTTTTTGTTGATTCTTTCTATTGTTTTATTCTTCTCCAGATTGTTTATTTCTGATTTAATTTTTGTTATTTCTCTCCTTTTATTTGCTTCAGGGTTAGTTTGCTATTCTTTCTCTAGTTCCTCCAGGTGAGCAGTTAAGTCCTTGATTTTTGCTCTCTCTTCTATTTTTTTTTTGCATGGGCAGGCACCAAGCATTAAACCAGGTCTCCTACATGGCAGGTGAGAATTCTGCCACTGAACCACCTTTGCACCACCCTTTCTTCTGTTTTAGTACGGGCATTTAGGGCAATACATTTCCCTCTCAGCACTGCCTTTTGCACATCCCATAAATTCTAATATGTTGTATTCTCATTATCATTTGCCTCCTGATATTTACTGATTTCTCTGGTAATTTCTTCTTTGACCCACTCCTTAATCTCCATATATTTGTGAAAGCTATGTTTTTTTGGTGATTATTAATTTCCAGCTTCATTTCATTGTGGTCAGAGAAAATGCTTTGGGTAATTTCAATCTCATTAAATTTAAACAGACTCAGTTTGTGTCCCAGAATATAATCTATTCTGGAACATTTTTCATATACACTACAGATATACCTATGATAGACATTCTATGTATCTTGGTGTTTTGGGGTGTAATAATTTATATATCTACTAGGTCTAATTCATATATCACATTGTTTTGGTTCTGTATTTCCTTGTTGATTCTCTGTCTGGTTTTTCTATTTATAGAGAAGAGTGGTATATTTTCTCCCACTATTATTGTTGAAATATTTGTAGCTCCCCTCAGTTTTGGCAATGTTTGCCTCACATGCTTTGGAGCTCCTTTATTGGGAGTTCCAAAAAACAATTATGACTGTTATTTCCTCTTGGTGAATTGTCCCTTTTATTAATATGTAGTATCCTTCTTTGTCTCTTGTGATGTCTTTATATTTAAAGTCTATTTTATCTGATATTAATGTAGTTACTCATGCTTCCTTTTAATTACAGCATGCATAAAACATCTTTTTATCTTTTCACTTTCAATCTAATTGTGTTTTTGGTTCTAAGATGTGTCTCTTGTAAACAGCATATAGATGAATTATATTTTTAAATCCATTCTGCCATTCTGAATCTTTTAATTGAATTTAGCCCCCATTAATATTCAAAGTTATTAATATAAAAGCAGTTCTTGAATCTACTATCTTATCCTTTAGTTTTTATTTGTAAAATCAATATATTCTTTTCCCTCTCCCTCTTTTTATCCTTTAAATTACCATCACTAGTAATTTCTTCAATTCTTCAATTCTGTGCCCTCCTCCAGACTTCCTTCTCCTGTTTTTTTTTTTTTTTTTTTCCAGCTATCAGGACTCTCTTTAGTATTTCTTGTAGGGCCAATCTCTTGTGTATTAGTTCTCTCAGTCTTTTTTTGTCTTTGAAGATTTTAATCTCTCCCTCAAAATTGAAGGATAACTTGGCTGGATGAAAAATTCTTGGCTGGAAGCCTGTTTTGTTCAGGATCTTAAATATATCATACCATTACTTTCTTGCATCCATGGTGTCTATTGAGTAGTCCAAACTCAGTCTTATGTGGCTTCCCTTGTATGTAGTAAATCATTTTTGTCATGCTGCTTTCAGGATTTATTGTTTCTCGTCAACATTTGACAGTTTGATTAGTATGTGTCTTGGAGTAGGCCTCTTTGGATTTATTCTATTTGGAGTTCATTTGGCCCTCTTTGTTTTGTGTATTTATGTCTTTTATAAAGGTTGGGAAATTTTCCTTGATTAAATCTTCCACTAACTTTCCCAGCCTTCTCCTTCTGAATACCAATGATTCTTATCTTTGTGTGCCTCTTGTTGTCCATCCTTTCACTATGATCCAGTTCCATTTTTTCCATTCTTCTTGAAATTTGTTCTTTTGTGTTTCCTAGTTCACTTGTTATGTGTTCTATCTCATTAATTCCTTCCCCTTCTTTGAATCTGCTATCATGCATTTCTAGTATACTTCTAATTTGATCTACTATATCTTTCATCTCTGTGAAATCAGCCATTTTCTATGTAATCTTTCAAATCTTCTTTATGCTCTTCTAATGTCTTCCTGATATCTTTTATTTCTTTATAAATATCCTTGAGTAGTTATTCCATATTCTGTGTCTCCTCTGGAGTTTTGATTTGATCATTTGGATGGGACATTTATGCTTGGATCTTCATAGGATCTTCATGTGCTTTGTGATTTTCTGTTGTGTTCAGGGAATTTGATTATCTTACTAAGGTTATTTTGCAATTTTGTTTCCTTCATTCATCTAAAGTTTTGTATTTACTTAGTTTTACATTGGAAGTTTCCTTTTGCACTTTGTTTGTCAGTAATTCCCCAACAAGCTAAGGGCTGGATCTTATGTAGGAGGTACAATTCTACTTGAGGCTTTATTAAAAGCTAGATAAAAGATAAGATAAAAAAATTAAAAAAAAATATGAAAAAAATTAGCAACTAAAAAGCACACCTTACCATTAATATGTCCCAAATTCAGAAGGGGACACCCCAAGATATAGTGGGAATGAGCTAGACTGGTGCCCACATAAAGGAGAAAAAATAATTCTCAAAAAGAAATAATTAAAATAAAATAAACTAGAATAACAAAAAAAAAAATTTAAAAATAGAAATGCAATGAGCCTCCAGGCTCCCTGTGGACACTGTCAACTATGGACCTACATAGGGATGTTTCCCTGGACAGCAGCTGGGCTGGCTGGAGCAGAGGGATGATCAGTCCTTCTGATTGCAGCTCCCCTCATGCCGCAGTCCCTGGTGGGGCTCGTGGCCAATCCAACCCACTCGCTCTCCCCGTCCTGATACCCCTGTCTCTCTCCTCTCCAGATCACCTGGGGGCCCTCTTTGATTACTCACCCCATGGACTGCAGTCCTGGTCATTCTCTCCCCATCCCCATCTCAGTCCATGGAGCAGGTGAACTCAGTCTACCCCCCTCCACCATCTTCCTGGAAGTCAGTTCTTCATTTACTTTACATATTAAATCCTTACTGGATTTGTGGTTTGAAACTATTTTCTCCTATTTGGTATCTTTTCTTTTCACTTTCTTGATAATTTCTTTTGATGTGTAAAAGCTTTTAATTTTGATGAAATCAAACCTATGTATTATTTCTTTTGTTGCCATATCTGAGAAATTACTGCCAAACTCAGGTCATGAAGATTTGTCTTTATATTATTTTTGGAAGGATTATCTTTAAGTTTTGAAAAATATATTTGACTTTTCTTCTTCACAGAAATTTTGATGGATATGTTAATAAAATATCTTTTTATGTATAAAACTCTAAGACATATGTTCATATGGGAATATAATATTTTTTACAAGTTTGGTGTTCTTGTTGGAATGAGTATCTCTTCATACACTGGCATTTTCCATGTTGTGATTATAACGAATCACTGCCTATGGCTGTGTCCACCCACTGCCAAAGCATATGACACTTTAGTCAAAAATGATAAAAATTAATGTGATAGAAAAAGGCAAACCATTTGTTCAAAATCATGTATGCAAATCAACTAGGTTTGTTGACTCAGAAACTCCCATTTAACTAATTTTTTATACTTGTTAGTCTTCCATTGTATTCCTTTTTCAGATTTAACATATTCCTCCAGAACATTGGAACATATATTCTGACTTATAGTATTTATTTACTTTGTTCTTGATATCTTGCTTCAAAGGCGTGTATTCCTTTTTATTGCTTTATTATTAGTATACTGTAAAAATGCTACTTGAGGCATTTGTGAGGGAGTTAAATAGGGTGTAGTAAAAGGCAGACTCCATCACTGAGGGTGCTTTTGGCTGTAGGAAATAGAAAATCCAACTTCAAATGACTTAAATATTAAGAAGTAACATAATCCACAAACCAGAAAGTTTTAGAGTAGCTTAAGAATTTGTTAATTCATTGGCTAAATCATATCACTTTTGCAAGTTCCGTCCTTCTGTCCCTCCTTCTCTGCCATCCTGTCTGTCTTCACTAGCTCTGCTTATGGTCGCAAGCTGGCTGTGGCAGTTCCAGGTATCATGTAACACACATAGAAGAAGAGCTTATCTCTTCCTATGTAGCTTTTTGATGAAGGAAATCTTTGGCGAGGTTACCCTGCAGACTTCATTTAACTGAAGAGAATGGGGTATGTTCCATGCCTGACTTTAGCCCATTTGCTCTCGGGCTGATTCCTCCTCTCTCCCCTACTCCACACTTCATCTCGGTTAGGCTTGACTTCTGAGCTGGTGCACAGGCTCCCAAGACCACTGGGTTCTGGCTGGGTTTGGCTAAAGGAAGCTCCAGTTGGAGAATGAGGGATAGAGGAGGGGGTGGAGAGAAGCCAGGATATTTCTCTTCCTTGCCTCTTCTCAGGCTGCACCTCCGGCAGCTGCCACTCTCCTCTATTGGTCCAAGTGCCCTGCACAGGCAGGGGGTGATGACAGATTCTGCAGATGGTGCAGGATGCTGAGCTCTGGCTGGTCTTCCATTCCCTTTGTCCTTCCACTTTGAGAAGTGGGAGCTGCTTGGTGGTCTTGCCATCCCCCTACCTGGTTTCTCAAGCCTTGCATCACTTATTTATAAAAAAAATCCCTGCACTGAATTAGCCTATCTCAAATACATGCAGTGTTTATGTATTCCTGGTTAAACCCTGACTGAGACACACACCAGCCTTTAAACTGATTACGAAGGGAGTTACAAAGTTACGAATTACAAAGGGTTTACAGTTGTGATGAGGACCTGGGTATCCCACATTTTCCTTGGGGCAGAGAACCTCAGAAAGCTGTGTTGCTGTTTGGAAGGATGAAAGTAGGTAGTTTGTGCTATACAG
This sequence comes from Tamandua tetradactyla, assembly GCF_023851605.1. Classification (NCBI taxonomy): domain Eukaryota; kingdom Metazoa; phylum Chordata; class Mammalia; order Pilosa; family Myrmecophagidae; genus Tamandua; species Tamandua tetradactyla. The sequence goes on along the minus strand of NC_135352.1, from coordinate 42,459,228 downwards.
ATTTTGGGTAATTCTTCTGTTTTCTCACTAAGATTCTGCGTATTTCATGGAGTAAGAAACCCCTACATTTGCCTGACAGTAATTGGTGTAAAAGTACATAAAGCAGAAGTATTGCAAAGTAAGAGGTGTTAAAAGAATTGAAAAATTGTGTTTGGTTCCAGATTGAGTTTGCCATATACAATGATGTTTAGCATTTCTTTAATCATGTTGCATGCTAGTTTCCTCTCCAGTGAAGGAGGGATGCTGCACGCTGGGTTGGAACGTGGGCTTGGGAAGGGAAAATGTGTTGTCATTAGGCCTTACTGACATGGCTGATTAGATAATAATAGTAAGTGCTGTGCCAGTAGGAAAAGGCTCAGGCACTTTTATTTGGCTTGTTTCTGTATGTTGAAACGTGTGCTAATAATAGGAATACTCCTTTCATTTTACTTTCCTTGTCTTGATTATACTGGTTACTTCTGAGTTTTGCAATTTGTGGCTTTTCAGTGACATGGGGGCTAGAGTAAGGTGTGAAATGTAGGTTTTGAATATCCCCTATATTCAAGGTAAGTTTGGGGAGGAAGGACAGCATATTTTTGCTGCTTTTTTCTTTGCTGACTAAATTAAAATATGGATTTGGAAAAAATTAAAATCTCACATTAATTAGTGTGACTAATTAACCACTGTTTCTCACTTGTTGTAGACACTACTCTAAATCATTATTCTGTCTTCCAGATGAAAGATGACAGATAAAAAAGAGAGGTTTAGGGACATTGCTTTTTACGCATGAGAAGGTTTATTAAAAAGAGTAGTAGAGATCTGAATACATGGAATCAGCGAGGAGAGACCAGACAGAGAAAGAAAACAAATGTTTGGAAAGCAAGAGCATTTGATTGAGGAAATGGGCTATGCATGGGAAGGTAGAAATTAGATTGTTTTAGCAGAATGCTGCTGCTGAGAATTTGTCATAAGACAGAAAGGGATTACAGAAGATGGAGGACAGATGATGGTGATGCACCGTCAGAATTCTCGCCTGCCATGCCGGAGACCGGGGTTCGGTTCCCAGTGCCTGCCCATGCTGAAAAAAACAGAAGATGGAAAATCAAGTTTCAGAAGATGCAAGCAGAAACAGGAGGCATGCTCTCAGCCACATCCACCACAGAGAATAGCAGTGGTGCATGGACTGGACGAGATGGAGTTGAGAAGTCTCCTAGTGAGAGGCACCAAGGGGCAAGCGCATAGGTTACCAGGGGATGAAGGCGCTTGTAAATAGTGGCAACCAATGTATCATTGTCTTTATATCTAAAAGATAAAAGGGGTAGAAAAAGGGTGAAGAAGGTAGAATTTCTCTAAGGACAAAGCTAAGGGATCAAGCAGGGTTGTGATGAATGGAGAAAGTTGATTAGTAAGAGTGAATAAGGACTAGATAAATGATGTTTTCCCCTTTTTATTACTTATTTTTCACACTTTAATAACATAATATCTTTTGACTGGATTTTTGACTGAGAATATAAAGGGAAGGGAATACTGCTTATTGATTTCTTAAATCCTAAAAAATATCAAGTATACAACTGCAAAGTTGATATAATTAGCTCAGTTTCACAGATCATAAAACAGACAGTTGGAGAATCTATGGTATTCAGAAAAACTGACTTGATAAGAATTTAGGCAGATTAGAATTTAATTCTGCATTTTTCAAGGTCACCACCATTCCTTTTCCCAGTGACAAAGGAACCGTGTAAGTGATACAGAGGGGCTTTGCCGCCGACACAATCAATGCTGGCTTCTACCTACCAGTAAACAGTTCTGTTCTTTCTGCCCTCTGACAATTCCTTTCTTACTGAAATGAAAATGCAGAAAGGAGAAACTCCCCTCAGTGAAGTTTGATATATATATAGAAATGTCTCCATGTTATAATGTGGAATGGGCTGTACTAGCTTAAACATTTTAATTTTGTGGTTGGTCAAAATTTCTCAGGCCATAGGCCCCCGAAGTATAAACAAAACCTAACTTTCCAGTTTTTTCAATAACCCGACTTGGGCTCCATCACAGACTCCCATCCGGTCTGATGGCAAGACACTTGGCAAGGCCATGGATGAGGGTGTGTGACAGTCTTCTTTCCACCCCAGCAGATGCCCCATCTCACCTGGTGCTTGGATGGGACATCCTCCATTGGCCTCGACTGAGGACCCTGAACTGTGGTGCGGGGTCCACTGCATTTCTCACTGTGGCAGGGCCATGAGGCACCACCCCCTTCTCTCTCCCTCCTCGTTCTCTTGTGCCCTGTCTTTGCTAATTTCCTCATGTTTTCTGAGCCCCAGGGGAGGTTTGGCTGCACTCACAGGCTTCTCTGGGCAATCATGGTGGGGCAATCATGAGCCTCTCCTGCCTCTTGCAGCAATTTATTTACTATTGTCCCCACCATGCCCTGATGATGGAGGGGAATTTCCATGTTCCAGCATGAAGCAGGGCACAATTATCTTCTATTTTCAGTTTGTCACAGTTAACTGAAGGCCTTTCTTCACTCTATGCCTAGCATTGGTCATGGCGGTGGAGGGAAGATTATGCAGTACTTACGGAGAGTTTTGCTAGTCTGAAGCACAGCACAGTTGGTGGCGGGCAGGAAATTACTATCCTATTTTTTAATTCTTAAAAATGCAGAATATGATGTCTTTGTTCTCAGGCTGCAGAATAACTCTTTTGGGGAAAGTCTAGACTCAGAGGTAAAAGAATCATGGAGATTAAAATAAGACAGTTTCATTTCACTGCAACTATTCTGATTTCGTTTTGAACAAAAATTCCACTTCTTGTTCTATATTTCACAGCCCACAGCTCTTGTGATGCACAAACATCTGAATTCGTTCATTGTCAGGCACTTAATCGTTATGGGAGTGAGAAGCCTGGTCATTAGTGTGCATCTCTGGGACATTTTATTTTCACACTGTGGTCCAGTGAATACCTGCAGTATGACCAGTTTTTCCCCTGCTCTGAGTGGATTTTATTTTTGCAGGGTTAGGGTTAGGTCACGCAAGTTTAACCTTTAAACTCTGCTCCCCGTGTCGAGGTGGCTCTTGGCCTGAAGAAGGCTGTGGCATTCTACATTTCCAGAGGCCCAGGTTCAAGTCTGAGAAGTATGCGATGCACTCGTAATGCCACCGGCTCTAGCGAGTGGTTTTGTCAAAGGGCTCAGCACGCGCAGAAGCTTTTGCTGTGGTTTTTGGTGGAGTTTGCTTCTCAGAATTTGGTGGAAGTCCATTTCCACTCTTTCCTGATGCATTAGAGAGAAAACAGGGGCAGGTAATCCTCGACGTGCTGGTGCTTCTAGAAGCAGAATCTTCAGAATCCCAGCTGACCCTTGCAGCATGTTAAGACCTGTCCGTAAGGACTTCTCATGCTAAATAATTGTCCTTTGTGCCCTTGCTGTTTCACTTGAAAGGACAATTCAACATTTTACAGGAACATCAATAAAGATTTTCTTTAAGTAAAACGTGAGGATATTTAGTATATATACATCTGATCATAAAGCTTTAACGTTATTAGTTACTTAAAAATGTTGTGCATATTCTGAAGATGACTGTATTATACCCAATAGAGATTTAATTTGATTGGAAATCCCCCAGACTTGTGCCATTTTGCTCATGTTTAAAGAGATGAAATTCTGGCTTGTGATAGTAACTGCACAAATAAAGTTGTGGTTGTTAGGTTCAGATGTCAACTTGGCCAGATGAAGGTGCCTAGCTCTGTTGCTATGGACATGAGCTGATGGCATGTGAAGCTCATCTGTCTCTGATTACACCTGCGGTAGGCTAGGAGGCGTGCCTGCTGCAATGAATGACATTTGATTTAATTGGCTGGTGCTTAAATGAGAGAGCTCAACGCAGCACAGCCCAAGCAGCTCAGCATACCTCATCTCAGCACTCGCAGCTCAGCCCAGGCCTTTGGAGATACAGAAAGGAATCACCCCAAGGAAAGTTGTTGGAACCCAGAGGCCTGGAGAGAAGGCCAGCAGAGATCACCCTGTGCCTTCCCATGTAAGAGGGAAACTCAGATGAAAATTAGCTGCCTTTCCTCTGAAGAACTATACATTTTTAACTAAATAAATCCCCTTTTATTAAAACCCAATCCATCTCTAGTATGTTGCATTCTGGCAGCTTTGGCAGACTAAAACAAAAGTCAAAGCATATTTTGGAAGAATCGCTACTTAATCTACCCTTTATTGAAGTAACATTTAAAGCACAGCCCCTCCCCCACCCCATGTTCCACATACACAAGACCTAAAATACCCTTCCACCTTCTGTCCATGAGGGCCCAAATCTTTATTTTATGTCTTAATTTCAAACCTTATTTACTGTCTTTGTTTCCAGGGTTGCTATGAAAAGTACCACCCAATGGATTGGCTTAAAACCAAGAATGTATTGGCCCATGGTTTTAGAGGTGAGAAGTTCCAAGAACTCAGGAGGCCACCCCTGCCCCTGGGGTTGGATGGCCCCTGGTGACGGCCCCATGGCTCGCACCTCTGCTCCTGTCACTGCGTCTCTCTCTTTGTGTCTGTTTTCTGGCTTTTCTCTATGAGGCCTCCAGCAATATGTATTAAGGCTGATTGTGATTCAGTTTAACCACAACCAGACAGGATCTTAGATGATCATGTTCACAGTGAGCCCACATGAAGTGGTGGCACATACCCAGAGATCTGTCCTCACAGATGAGTTTGATACTGAGCAATGGGCTCACTGCCTGATGCACCCAGACCTCGATGCCACAACAACAGGTTTGAGAAAAGAGTTTTATTGTGTGGTTGACTGGCAAGGAAACAGGAGGCAAGCTCAAATCCATCTCCCTGATCCAATAACTAAAGGAGATTTGTGGGATGGAAACAAAGGGAGGTGGAGACCGTGATGGGGCTTCAAGTTAGCATATTTTGATTGGTGGTTTATAGGACAGTATATATATATATATGGTAGAAATATGCAAAGGGCACATCTTATCTTCCTTTTGGGGGACCCATTGCATTTAATTTTCTTCCAAGAACTTGTGCCCATCATCTTGGTTCCAAGGAAGATGATTTTTGTCCCTAGTGTCTCAGGGGTCGTTCAGGGAAAGGATCTGTGTGTCTATGTCTGCATATGCTCTGCTGATGGCCGAGTTTGAGACTAAGTTTGACTACCTGTAAAATAAACTTTTAGTAATGAAAGAGAAAGAAATTCTGATAAGCAGCAGGTTTTGGCCCAAATCTTGAATTTCAGTTAGGACTCCTATCCGTCTGCCTATGTTTTCAGGTTCGTACCCATTGGAACTGGGCTAAGATTAAGAATATGTCTTTTATTGGGTTACATGATTCAGTCAGCCACAATTACACTGAAAGGTGAGAGACAGTAATTGTGTTTATTTCCTGGGAACGCTGTAAAAATCATCATGATTTCAGTGGATAAAAACAACGAAATTTCTTCTTGCACAATTCTGGAGGCCAGAAGTTCAGAATCAAGGTGTGAGTTGGTTGTGGCTGGTTCCCCCTTAGTCTTTAAGGAAGACTCCTTCAGTGCCTCTTCCAGACTCTGCTGGCTCCAGATGTTCATTGGTTCGTGGCTCCATAACTCCAATCTCTGCCGCCAGGTTCACATGGACTTCTCCTCCTTCTCCCTGTCTGTGTCTTCTCTCTTCTGTCTCTCATAAGGATTCTTGTCACTGGATTTGGGGCTACCCATATAATCAAGGATGATCTTATCCCAAAATCCTCTGTGGTTACGTCTGCAAACCCCCTTTTCCAAATAAGGTATAATTCACAAATTCCTGGAGCTCAAATATGAACATATCTTTCGGGTTTATTATATCATCATGGCCACCTTTTAGCATTTGTGAATCTTCCCACAATGGCTGTGTGTGCTACCTCTGGGTCTTTCCTCCTGGTTTGTACAGAGCGGACAATGAGGACCAGTTGGCCATAAGAAGAGAAAGAATAGCAGGAATCGGAGGATGGAATTATTCTATCCGTGATCATTTGACTGACTTAATCTTTTTAAAATTCCTTTCAAGACTTGGTGTCAGCAGAATGAGAACTTATTCTTTAACTTACAATGTAAAGAAAATCAGCCTTGAGCCTGAAGAAATGCATTCTGTTCAGTGTGTGGCAATCCTGACTTACATTTTTAAGTCAGTTTTATGCCTTCTTACTTCATGGCGGCACCACGATGAATAACCGCTCAGCCATGCGCCTGCAGGAGCCGTTCCAATGAGCCATGCACAGACGGTCTACTGTATCACTAAGTTTAATCATTGCAAAAGATGAAAGCCAAAAGGAATGCTAATTAATTTAAAAGATAAATGTTTTATATTTTGCAGTGGAGTGTAATTTAAAATGACAGTGACCTTTAGGCAAAATGATAGTGCAGGAGGAGAAAAGAAGAAACGTGGAAGACGTTCATGTGGAGATATGAATGGTGGCTGGTGCCTCTAGGCATCCTTCACACTCGAGGAGCAGTTTTCAGTATTTGCTAAAGAAAACTGATTAAAAATGGTTATGATAACAAAGAGTCAGAATATCTGCAAGCAAAATGTCACCCACTATAATTATGTAGTGACAGGATCTGTAGGTTTTGAATCCTTTCATGGTTCCCAAAGGGCAACATTGATTTTAAAGCATAAGGCTCGCAGTGAAAGTGTGTGGAAGGAAAACACTGGTCAACTTAGGAAGCTACATGCAAAGGACTCTACTCACCTTGCTTTCTAGGGTGAAAAACAAAAGTAATGAACCATGCATTTTCTTAATTTCACTAGCCTTTGAATTTGAGCACTGATGTTTAACTTTTGGGACAACTGATTTTAGGTGACACAGTCAACAAATTCACTACTCTAGTGTAGCTCTGGCAAGAGAAGTATAAAACGTGTATACAGTAGGTTAGATACTGATGGAAGGGAGGGACTAGCTATTTTGATATCACTTTTGGGAGGTCCCATCAGGCCTCAATTTAGAAAAGGGTTGGTTTTCACGTGGAAATATGAACACAAGGAACACTTTTTAAAGGGCATCGATATCAGAGTAAAGGAATAACACGGATAAGCTTTATGGCTGAAAAGGATGTCTTAGAAAATTATCTTGTGGAATATGGTATTTTCAGGTATAATTTTCAACAATTTCAAAACTCAAAATATCTCCTGTATCTTCAAATGTTTTCCTTAGAATGAAGTGACTCTCTGATTGTTAGAACAGATGGCACAACTACCAACTAATTTTCAAAATTCTCTGTGGATGTAACAGATATGCTTTGGGGAAGACAGAATAAACACACTTAAATGACATGCTACCATGAAATTCTGTAATTTATGTGAAAAATTCATGAAATTAAATTTGGCTCTTTGAGAAGACATTCCTAATATTACAAAATTTATTATCTATATAGCTTCTGATTGAGCAAAAATGCCATTCATATTTGTCTCTTTCTAATCATTATATTTTAAAAATATAAAATCTATATATGATAAATAAAGATTGTCCTACATCCATGAGTTTGTCTGGCATTTTATATCTTGAGTTTCAATGATCTTCAAGCAAGCACTTCATATCTTTGGAATGAATATTTGACTTTAAACATTTGTCATGGACTGCGTTCTTTTAATTTTTAATTTCATTCTTTTTATTAGAACACTAAACACAAAAATAGTGCATTGAGTATTTCAATGAAACAAAATGGTTTTCTATTTTTGCTTTCCATATTATTAACACATGAATGTCTTTGAGTCACTTTGCCAGCCATGAATTATCTCAAAGAAATTTTCCATTGCTTTCTAAAATTTAAACTTTTCATTTTTCACTACTAGTTTTTCCAGGCCAGCACATATAATCAAGTCTTTAATCTGTGGAGACTCGGCAGGGGTGTTTCTTCCTCAATAAAAGTGTTATATAAGTTGGGCATCAAAATTTCAAGACTAACAGTATTTGCATGTCAATTTATATAGGAACAGCAGGGAGGGAGCAAAAATTCCTTTTGATAAGTATATAATATAAAAATGATTTCCAATATTTAAGAACCTCAAATTACATGGCAATATTGTTTGCCTATTTAGAAAATTAAGTTGTACTAATTTGATTGGTCTTTCTTGTAAAGTTGCTTTAATATGCTTGAACAAATGTTGTAAAGCTCTTTATTTCCTTTTTTATTTTTGATTATCTTATTATCTTTGTTTTGTTGACAAAAAGCGAGTGCCAGTGATTTCATTTCAATAAATTGAGACATAACATTTTATGGATTTAAAAGTGCATAAATAATTCCTTAGATTTCTCTGTGTCCCCAAAATCATTGAGAATAAGAAATAAAATAGTGGTGGATTGAGAAGATGTCTTTTTTTTGGTGTTTATAAATGGTGTTATTTATCTTACTCTATCTTAAATATCTGTAGGTTAGAATGTCAGGCACAATAAATTTGGATATTTATTCACCAATAGTCTTCAAAAACAGTTGAAAGTGTACATAGCATATTGGTGCAATATTTTATTTACCAGTCTTAGACTACCAATACAATGTTCAGATAGGATTTTTCAGTTTAATTTAACAAACCCATGTTTTCAAAAAGCTGATATGACTTGCACAACAACTGGAAATATTTCTTTTCTTTGACTCGTTGAGATATTGCCCCCACATTCCACCTCAACTCTAAACCCCTGTCTCCTCAGATGCTGCTCTCTAGCCTTTTTTGCTATTAATAACTCTCAGCTCTAAACCACTTCTCACCTGTCCAAGTGTAACCTGCATTGGGGTTGAATTTATAAATGCAATTTTGTACTACATTTCCTCTGCCCTAGAGATTGTCTGTAATTAAAAGATCCCAAAGAACCTTTGCAGAATGATCCATAGAACATGGGGCCAAAACGATTCCATACTGAAATAACTCCAGGACCTTGGCTATGGCTATTGAACTCGTTGTAGAAAAAATCAGAACAACATGTTGGGTAGACATATTAAAGCTGAGGGAGCCACAGTGGCTTAAATGTTTGTTCCCATTACATAAGCTGAATTTTTTTCCCTACTAGGTTTATTCAAATAATTTAAGAAAGAGAGAGAGATGCCAAGTTGTTAAGGTGCTACAGTCACATAATGTCTAAAATTTTGATGTTGTGTTTATCATCAAATTCTTATTTCATTAACATATCAAGTGAGTCTCCCAAGTGAGACACTAAAACTCCAGATATTTAGCATGTGTGCACATGTGCTTAGGTGTGCAATGGAGTCATACATGAGAATTTCTATCTTAGGAGCCAAGATAAAATAGACATCATCTACCAATGAAAACTGTGGACTTCCATAGTAATCACAAAAAACTAGTTATATGGTGCTTAACTCCGTTACACGCACTATGATAAATATAGGTTGAGAATGAATTTTCAAAAAAGGTCCCAGAAAAGACATTTTGAGCATGCTGGGTAGTACATCTCCTATGGAGGGGGGAGAAAGGCAGTATCTGCTCCTGTCTTCAAGCCTGGTGGAAAGGGGCTTTGACAGTATCACTTCTAAAGCTTGATCTTTATCAGTTGTGGCTGAGGGGGTCACAATCAACTTCTATCTGATTCCTGCCTGAGATTAAAGGAGAACAAGAGAAAATCTGACTAATAAGTAATAAGTATGAAATGGAAGTTGTTGCTTTGCCAGAACCAAGGACTCAACAATGTTTCTTACAGATACCATGTGGGCCACGTATTAGATACAGTATCTGGGTTATAATAAATCTTCTTCAATAGTACAATGGCTCATGACACCACAGCAGGGAGAGATTCGAAATGTACGGCTGGATCTCACAGGTTAGTGGAAGCAGTAATGCAAGCTAGTGGAGGTACTTGCTCTGTTTATTGAAACTTTGAGCAACCCCACGCACCCCCCTCCCCAGTAGCAGTGGTGACGGCCAGGACTTCAAGACAACCATGAAATATCCATGTGAGACCTGCTAGGAGTAGAGTGCATGGAGCCACCATATAACAATTCCTGTCAAGTGAAAACTCTCTCGCTTACCTTTCCTTCCTTCTCCAATGCAGAAGGGGTTAAAAAATATTCGAAAAATTGATGGAGAAAGGAAGAGCCAAAGGCACTTCCTTTCTCCATGGTAAACAATCTGCTAAGAACATGGCTTTCTAGGAGAGGAGAAGTTATTGCATCTGATTTACATTAAAAGCTTTGGGTATTACCTGAGACTGTATACTAACATCTGAACTGAGTCTTGTGTTTGGTGATTTGAAAAGAACACGGAACTAAGAAATACCCAAAAAGAAAGTCATGGAACTTCCCACATTTTCATTTAGTTGGTGGGGAAGTATTAGCCCTGATGGATAAATTTGAAGTAAGCACTGGAGAAAAAATTAAGCTGTTTTATGACTACGTCCCATAAGACATCTTTTAAATATTTTTTTCTTTTAACATATAAAATTATTTACAGAGAGTTGTAAGAAGAGTAAAAAAGAATTCTCATATATTCTTCACCCAGATTTCCCAAATGATTAATTTGCTATCTTATCCTTACTATTTTCTATATTTGAAACTGGAGTTTAGTTTCAGAACCACGTGAGAATAGGTTGCAAAAATAACCTTTTACTCATCAATGTTTATTTCCTTAATAAAGGACATTATGTTATATAACCTCAGTATACTTACCAAAATCAGCAAATTAACATTGATACTATATTGTTATTTAGTCTGTAGACCTTATTTAGAAGTTCCAATATCTCAATATTGTCTGTTGTTAGCAAAAGAAAATCCCAGAGAATGTATTGCATTTAGGTATATCATCATATTGACCTTCTATAATATAAAACAGTTCCATAGATTTTTTTTTTTTGCATCTAGTCATGATTATATTTTGAAGGAAACAGGCTAACTAGCCTGTTTCAGCACCACAAGGTTCATTTTACCTTTCCCAATATTTATTTGTAGCTCACTTCTCCAATAGTGATGAAACTTCCTCTCATTAGCCACAGTAGATTTATTTCCACTCTCAAAACTCGAATACCCAAAGAGTAAATGCTGAATTGCTAGCCTCTGACTCTGAAAAATAAGCCTCATAACTAGAGGACAGGGTTTGTTTGGAATTATTTTTTCTTTACCCTGAGTATACATAGGTTACTATTACATTTAAAAGTTAATAAGATTGCTCTTCTCCTTGCCTCATGCCCACTACCCACTCAGTGTGGTCATATTATTTAATTGAAATACAGGTTTGGTTCATTTATTTCTATCTTTTTATTATATTAGGTTTGCCCATCTTTTCTGTTTTGTTGGTTTTCTTCCTTTTTCTTTCTTATTTACATTGTTCTGAAAATCAGAACTGTGACAAAATCTATATCAGAGTTGTGTTACTTCCCACAAATTCCTTCTATTTTTCCACCTCATTCTCACCCACCCCTGAAAGTAATCAATACAATTAGTCTCTGATTTGTCCTTTATTTATATTTTGTTTTATGACCAAATGGGTAGATAGATATATTTTACGATTTCCCCTTTTTCTTATATAAAAATATATAAGATAGATACTTATTTATACTTAGCTTTTTTCACTTATATATTCTAGAAATCATTTCAAATGGATTCATAGATAACTTGTTCATTCTTTTATACAACTCTATAGCATTCCACTGAGTGCTCCTCACACCATAGTTTATTTAACCTCTTTCCTTTATTTAGGCAGGTAAATGGTTTCAACCATTGTGAAATTATAAAGAATGTCTCAACGGATACAGTCTTGTTAATATGCATTTTCACATTGTTGGAGGTGATTCTTCAGAGTATAGTAATGTTTGTTTAATGCACCATTAGTTACAAATAACATTATGTGTTACAACCAGAAATGCATATGATAAAACAACTGAATGAAAAAGAGCGGTACAAGTGTACAGGGGTGGTTCAGTGGTAGAATGCCTGCCTTCCAGGTGGGAGACCCGGGTTTGATTCCTGGGCCATGCACCCACCCCCCAAAACAAAAAGGATGGTACAGAGTAAAAATTGTCTCTCTACTCGTCCATTCCATTCCCATGCTGTACTTCCACTTTTACGAGTCAATCTCTTGTAACCATTTCTATTTAAAGTTCTTCTGGTTGTTACATCACCAAACAGTATAAATGACTTAAATTACTAGGTTTGGGGTCATAATTGTTAAGATCATGTAAGGGTCAAATGCCCAGTGATCAAGATATCAATTATTAACATTAAAGGTGGATTGTATAGTAACAATTATGCAGTTAGTTTTGTGACTTTAATTACGCTTCCTATTGCTTCTCGTTCATTTCAAGACTTGGAACAACGCCACTGAGGGTGTGTTAGAGCCAGACACAAAACACCCTAACAGAATCACTGAACCACCAGCATATTAAGGTATACTAATGATATATCCTTATTTTTTCTGGATTCTGGAATATTCCATTATGAATGTTTACAACTTCCAGAATAAAAATGTGAGGAAGAAGCATTTACAAGTATTTTGAAAATATCTTGATCCATAGGCATTTACTTCATATGCAAGTTGTTTGAAGCACTATAACAGAGATCTCCTGTGTATGTACTTTAAATGAATAATCTCCTACCCATGTAAATAATGTGTGATCAATATTGCTAATCCAACTATTGGGAACCAGGTGATTGATTAAGTGGAAAACATACATAAATTGAAAGTACAAATACATAGATTAAGTAGGAATTGCCTTTCATGAAAAATACTCAGTATTTTGCTCTTTTCATTTGGCTTCATCTTTAAATATGTGAGGACATAAATAAAATCAATGCATATTTAAAAATTCCTGATACAGTTTATATTTAGCCAGGCAGATGGGAAGGGAAACAGTTACAAGATAAATTGTATGTCTTTATTTGTTATAGGCTATTTGTCATTATAACATATTGAAATTAAAAGAGCCATTTTTGATATCATTCTTCTACAATATATTCCCTTTTGTCACTATTCTACATATTGTGTCTTCTTTGAAAACAAACACATTTTAGAGAATCCATTTTTGAGTCAATTAAAATGGAGTCTCAAAAAAAATGAGTTCTCATAGCAGTTGATTATACATTAGGAAGAGCTTCTTAAGTTTACAAACAACTGTTTAATAGATTACTTTGGCATGAGAGATTGTAGGTTCCCCCCCTCCTATTAAAACTCTTTTAAAGAGGCAAGTCCCTTGCATATCTGCAATAATTTGGATCTGAGATAATTTGGGGGCAGAGATATCAACTAATTAGGAAAATTCAGAAATTTATTGCTCTGTCATTAAAAAAAAGATACAACCCACTTTCAAGGTGTGATTATATGTGTCTTGGCACACAATATCTACCCATGGTAAACAGAGATTTATCAGAGGTAAGCAAAGCTAACCTCTGGAAAAGCTGGTGATGTGTACTATTCAAATGTGTTGATTCCTTATTCACCATTATTAATGGAAGAAGTTTGATGTCTGCTCTCAGGTTAAATAGAATCCCTTGAGCAGTTGCATAGACACAAAATGAAGTGTGATGCAGCTGACATTAGGAATAAAGGACTATACAAAAGCCTTTAATCAAACAGATAAGCTAAGTGAGATGTTTAAATGGAACTATGGAGGGAGGACACTCCTGCCAGACAATCCAGAAGAGACAAAAAATGAATGAATAAAATTTCTGGTCTCACTTGGACGTCATTTGCGTTCTTCTAGCAGCTGTAGGCAATGAACCTGGGCATGGGAGACCAGGAGACCATCGCTCACTAGGTAGGACGGTCTGAAGTTCGCTTTAACAAGTCGTATGTGTTCCACCACACACGCTCCCACACCTGGGCAGGCTGAAGGACTTGGTTGCAGCGACTGAAGAGCACTCTCCATTGCTGCTGAGAACTTACAAACAAGCAGTGTTGTTCTCAAAGACAGGAAAAGGGCAGACATGGGGTCTGCTGTGGGAAAGGTGGCTGAGCAAGGGTGCAAGCACCTTTTAAGCTTGGCAGTGCATTACAGTCTACTGTAATAATTCATCCAAACTGACGAGTTCCGTAGGCTTAAACTGGATTTCTTTCATAGGAAAGCGAATGCCATAGAAAATAAGGGACATGGTGCATAAAGTATTGTGATTTCACCTTACTGAGACCCACAGGATGTTTATCAAAATATTGTAGAACTACAGTTTAGTTCTAAAGAATACTTAGGTTAAAGCAGAAGTGAGTGATAGGAAAGCAAAGTAAAAAAGGCTACTTTAAATAATTTAAATAGGAGGGAGTAACGAAAATTCAGTTGGCCAGGTTGGTGGGGGCACTCTCTTGTTTGTTGTATTAATTAGAAGACTTAGTTGAAGGAATATTTATTAAGTTCATGAAATATAAGAATACTACCCAGTAGTGACTACTTTGTGAAAGAATTATAAATATAATGATGGTGTAAGTATAGGAAAGCCTATTTAAGGAAAACCTAAGTTGATTAAATACAGGGTGAATAAAATTTAGTTTCCAGAAGTGAGGCAAGACGATGATCAAATGTTAAACATAGATAAGCAAAGTACTGGAAATGATAAATAACAGTCTAAATAGTAGGAAATACATTCACCACGGCTTACTCAGCCTAGTCTTCCACCAGCGAGCCTTCTGAAAATAATATATCAGAAAGAACTCAAATCGAAAGAAAGGAAACTGAGCTAGAGACATTTTCTGAAAAGGAGAATGTGTTGATTTTTCAGGGTGTTGTGTTTTACCTTGATGATTTACTGGGCATGTTGGAAAGTTGGAAAGGGCTTACAGGAACAGTGGGAAGAGATAGGAAATGGCCCGTTAAGGAAAGGGACTAGCTCTTGGAGCACACTAGCTAGTGGGACTAAGCGGGAGTAGGTGTATACAAAGTGATACTGCACTGCTCTGAAATGGCTGTGGGATTTTGTTTCAAATATGCATTTTCCTAATTCGTCAAAATAAAACTCAGTGTCTCCCTGGCATTATCCTAGGGATTATGAAATGGAATACAGCACAAAATAGCTCAACCTGGTACTCTTGTTTTTGTTTCAAAATAGGTGGGCAGCCTAGGGCAGCAAAGGAAATTAAGCCTTGTTTCTTAAGACTGAACCGGAAAGTCTGAAAGCAAGACTCCTTGCTGTATCCCTCAGTCAATGCTCAGTATATCTCTCTTCCACTCTTCTTGGTTTCTCTCTGGCTTGTCTGCTTCTTTCTCCTCTCTCTTTACAAGCTTCCTCCCCTCACTCTTCCCACAGCCTGGGTGGATGTGTCCTCTCGGGTCTCTGTCTCTGCCTCCAGGCCTGTCAGTTAAAGTTAAGGCAGAGAATCTGATTGGTCGCTGGCCACATTGGCTGGTCCTAGATAGGTATTGATTTTGATTTCAATCAATGGCTTCCAGGGTCAGAAAAAGCACTGGATGCTGGGCATAGGCCCAGCCCTTTCAGGTACTGGGTCAGTGGACTCTGATTAAAAGAAAAAGGACAAATCTACAAACAAAGAACAGTAGACAAAGAGATCCCCTAAGAGCTAATTTCCAAGGACATCATCAACATAGCGATGTAAACAGCTAATGAAAACCTCTCCCCAGTGAGAGAAAAAAAGACAATTCTAACTTGTTCAGAACTCTGGAGAAATGTATAGAGTGGGGAAGGATCCTACAAACGCCAAATTGAGGAAAAAATATCAGGTAGGACAGTTCAGTCCTGGACCAGTCGGTCTTCTCCCCGCCCCCCCCCCATCACTTGGTCTTTTTGCTGAAAGGCACAGAAATAGTTACTGGGAATCATCTCACCCTCCACCAGGGACACAGACTAAAAAATCACTCACAGCACTGAGACAGACCCCACCATTGGAGAGGCGGGGGGCAGGAGAGGACATTTCGAAGCTCAGGTCACAGAGGGACGAAGAGTCTGAGAAGACGTGGACAGAGGCTGTGTGTCCAGCCCTGGGTCCACGGGCCCTCCACGGCCCTTGAGGGAAACAGTGATGGGGGCCCTGACCCTTTCCTGGGGGACGGCTGAAAACTGGGACAGTGTGGGGACTCCTCTGCCACAAGCAAAGTGGGGAACAGAGCCCCACATTGAGTCCGAATTTGGCCAGCAGAGTGAGGGCACAGGAACCCCACAGTTTCAACCCTGCCCGGTCAGATGCTTCTGGACACGAGGAGGTAAATGCCTTCTGAGGACGGTTATGTTCCCAACAGCCCCATCTGCTAGTAGAGCGGAAGGTGCAGGGTTTTTCAGAGCCTCTCCAGACCCTGTCCCAGGCCCAGTGGAATTGACCCGTGCATATTGCATGGGAACCTGGCCTTGCTTTGGCTGGGAAATGTGGACAACACAACTATTAAAGCAGTGCCCTGGAATAAGCCCAAGCTTTCTGGGTCAGCACAAAGCAGCACTATTGGGAGTCAGCAGATTTGTTTTACCTACACATAGAGAACTTGCTATGGTGCCCAGTGCCTACCTGCCCCCCATTCCAGAGGCAGGCTGCTGCGGGCACCTGGTTTTCTTGGGGGGAGACCGGAGGACAGAGCCAATCTGACAACTGGTTGGAGGGATAGTCAAAAGCAGTTAGATAACAAAGCCAGTCAATAAGAAAGCCCCACACAAAAGTGAGAAAATGACTCCAGAATAAACTAATTGAGAAAATCAGATGTCTAGAAACCAGAAAAATATCACAAGTCATACAAGGAAGCATAAAGATATGGCCATGTCAAAGGAACAAACTGACACTTCAGATGAGGTACAGGAGTTGAAAGAATGAAATTCAAACAAATCCTCTAAATCAAATAAATAAGTTAAAGGAAAATGTGGCAAGAGAGATGAGAGATATAAAGAAGACTGGGTGACCATATAGAAGACTGTGAAAGCTTGAAAACACAAGAGGCAGAACTTATGTAAGCATAATGGAAGAGATGAAAAATATGATGAAGACATACAACAGCAGATTTGAAGAGACAGAGGAAAGGATTATTGAACTAGAAGACAAAATATCTCAAATCCTACACATGAAAGACCAGCTATATAAAGGAATGGAAAACTATGAGCAAGGACTGAGGAACTGACCGGCAACATGAAGCACATGAATATATGTGTTGTGGGGCTCCCAGAAGGAGAATAGAAGGAAAAAGGAACAGAAAATATAATGGAGGAAATAATCACTGAAAATTTCCCAACTCCTATGAACAATATAAAATTACAGGTCCAAGAAGTGCAGCATACCCCAAACAGAATAGATACACATAGACATACTCCAAGACAGTTATTAATCAGATTGTTAATGTCAAAGACAAAGAGAGAATTAAGCAAGCAATGAGAGAACAGTGATCCATCACATACAAGGGAAGCTTGATAAGACTAAGTGGAGAGTCCTCAGCAGAAATGATGGAAGTGAGAAGGCAGCAGAATGATATATTTAATATACTGAAAGAGAACAATTGTCAGCCAAGAATTCTATATCTGGCAAAACTGTCCTTCAGAAATAAGGAAGAGTTTAAAATACAGATAAACAGACACTGAGAGAGTTTATGAACAACAGACAGGCTCCATAAGAAATACTAAAGGAAGTACTACAGGCAGATAGGAAAAGACAGGAGAGAGAAGTTTGGAGAAGACTGTAGAAATGAAGATAATCAGTAAGGGTAACTAATAGGGTAAAAAGAGAGGAAAAAAATTAATATGCGATATAAAGTCCAAAAGATGAGATGGTTGAAGAAAGTACTGCTTTTACAGTAATAACATTAAATGTTAATGGATTAACCTCCCCAATTAAGACATATGTTGGCAGAATGGATATTAAAACAAGATACATACATATGCTGTCTACAAGAGAGTCATTTGACAAAAAAAACAAAAATAGGTTCAAAATGAAAGGTTAAAAAAAATATTTCATGCAAGCAACAACCAGAAAAGATTGAGGGTCTCTATACTAATATCAGATAAGTTAGACTTCAAATGTAAAACAATTAAAAAAGACACGGAAAGACACTACTGATAAAAGGGACAATTCATCAAGAAAAAATAACAATCATAAATATTTATTAACCAAACCAGAATGTTCCAAAATGCATGCAAACACTGGCAACACTGAAGGGAGAAGTAGACACCTCTACAATAATAATTGGAGACTTCAAAACACCACTCTCATGAACAGATAGAACAACTATACAGTTGATCAATAAGGAAACATAAATCTTGAATAATATGATAAATGGACTAGAGTTAACAGACATACACATTACTTCACCCAATGCAGGATATTTATTTTTCTCAAGTGCTCATCTATCCAGGATAGATCACATGTTGGGTCACAAAGCAGTCTCAATTAATTTAAAAAGATCAAAATTATACAAAACAGTTTCTAGGATAAGAATGGAATGACGCTGGAAATCAATAACAGGCAGAAGGCTGGAAAATTCACAAATATATGGAGCTAAACAAAACACTGAAATAACCAGTGAGTCAAGGAAGAAATTACAAGATAAATCAGCCAATATTTTGAAGCAAATGAAAATGAGAACACAACACATCAAAACTTACGGGATGTAGCAATGGCAGTGCTGAGAGAAAAGTTTATTGCCCTAAAAGTCTGTATTAGGAAAGAAGAAAGAGCAAAAACTGAGGACTTAATAGCTCACCCAGGGGAACTAGAGAAAGGACAGAAAATTAAACCCAAAATAAACAGGAGAGAAATAACAAAGATTAGAGCAGAAATAAATGAAATTGAGAACATGGAAACAATAGAGAGACTCAACAAAGCCAGGAGCCAGTTCTTTGAGAAAATCAATAAAATTAATTGACCTTATTTGGCAAAGAAAAAGAGAGGATGCAAATAAATAAAATCAGTTATGGGAGGGGTGCACAATACTGACCCTGTGAAAATAAAGGAGATAATGAAAGGATACTATGAATAACTATGTGCTAACAAGCTAGAGAACTTAGTTGAAATGGACAACTTCTAGAAAAGCATGAATAACCAACATTGGCTGGAGAAAAAAATAGATGACCTCACCATACCAATTACAAATAAAAGGGATTGCATCAGTTGTCAAAAAATTCCCCAAAAAGGAAAGTGCAGGACTAGAGGGCTTCAAATCTGAATTCTATCTAAGAATGCAAAAAAAAAAAAAAATGTTAATAGCCATACTACTCGATCTCTCCAAAAATAATTTCAGAGGAGTGACAGCTACCTAAATCTATGAAACCAATATCACCATAATACCAAAACCTGGTAAAGATACTATATGAAAGGAAAACAACAACCCAATGTCTTTAATGAGTATAGATACAAAAATCCTCAACAAAATATTTGCAAATCGAATCAAGGAGCACATTAAAAGAATTCTACATCATGACTGCATAGGTTTTATTCCAGGCATGAAAGGCTGGTTCAAGAAAAGAAAATCAATTAATGTAGTTCACCACATCAATATATCAAAGGGGAAAAAGCACATGATCATGTTGATTGAGGCAGAACAGGCATTTGACAAAGTTAAGTAACCTTCCTTGATGAAAATACTTCAAAGGATAGAAACAAAATGAACCTTCCTTAACATGAAAAAGGAAACATGAATAACCCACACCTAACGTCATACTCAATAGGGAAAGTCTGAGACTTTTTCCTCTAAGATTAGGAACAAGACAAAGTGCCACAGTTGCCATTGTTATTCAACGTTGTACTGGAAGTTGTAGCTATAGCAATTAGGCAAGAAAAATAAATAAAATGCACCCAAGTTAGAAAGGAAGAAATAAAACTTTCATTGTTTGCAGATGACATGACCTTATATGTGAAAAAATCCAAAAAAATCTAAGGTAAAGCTCCTAGAGCTAATAAATGAGTACAGTAAATTGGCAGGATACGAGATCAGTATGTAAAAATCAGTAGTGTTTCTATACCTTAATAATGAGTAATCTGAGGAGGAAATTAATTAAAAAAATCCATTTACAATAGGAACCAAAAGAAAAAATATTTAGGAATAAATTTAACCAAAGCAATTAAAGGCCTAGCCATAGAAAATTACAAAACATTACTAAAAGAAATCAAGGAAGACTTAAGTAAATGGAAGGACATATTGGGTTAATAGATTGGAAGACTAAATATAAGTAAGATGTCAATTCTACACAAATTGATTTATAGATACAATGCAATGCCAATTAAAATGCCAATAACTTACTTTTCAGAAATTGGTTTCAGAAAAACCAATAAACACATTTATTTGGAAGGGCAGAAGCCCCAAATAGCTAAAAATATCTTGTGAAAGGAAAATGAAGTGGGAGGTCTTATACTACCTGGCTTTAAAGCATATTATGAAACTACAGTGGTCAAAATAGCATGGTACTGGCATAAAGACAGATGTACTGAATAATGGAATTGAAGTGGGTGCTCACAGAGATGCCTCTCATCTACCGACAGTTGGTTTGTTTTATTTTTAAAAACTTTTTTATTGTATAGTAAAATATATATACAAACTAAAGAAATTAAAAAAAAAACTATAGTTTTCAAAGCACTCTTCAACAAGTAGTTACAGGACAGATCCCAGAGTTTGTCATGGGCTAGTATACAATCCTCTCAGATTTTCCCTTCTTGCTGCTCCATAAAATAGGAGGCTAGAAGACTTAAATATTTTTTATTATATCAAAAGAAGGACTTTTTTCCTTCTTTTTCTTTGTGAAAAATAACATATATCCAAAAAAAGCAATAAATTTCAAAGAACAGCACCTCAGTTAGTTGTAGAACATATTTTAGAGTTTGACATGGGTTACATTTCCATAATTTTATGTTTTTTTTTTTTTTTTTTAAAGAGAGAGGGAGGAAGGGAAGGAAAGACAGAGAGAAGGAAGGAAGGGAGGAAGAAAGGGAAACATCTTTAAACATTTTCTTGTTTTATTGTATTTTGTTTGTTTGTTTGTTTTTTACATGGGCTGGGGCCGGGAATCGAACCGAGGTCCTCCGGCATGGCAGGCAAGCACTTTGCCCGCTGAGCCACCGCGGCCCGCCCAAATTTTATGTTTTTACTTCTAGCTGCTCTAAGGTACTGGAGACCAAGAGAGATATCAATTTAATGATTCAGCTTTCATATTCATTTGTTAAATCCTATCTTCTCTGTATAGCTCCACCATCACCTTTGATCTTTCCATCCCTCTCTTTAGGGGTGTTTGGACTATGGCAGTTCTAAATTTTCCATATTAGGAGGGTCTGTCACTAATATAGGGTAGAGAGATGGAACTATCTAATGTTCTGGAGAGGCTGGGCTAAGTTTCAGGACTTATATAGACTAGGCACCCATCTGGAGGTTGTAGGTTTCTGGAAAGTTACTCTAGGGCATAGAACCCTTGTGGGATCTTATCTATTGCCCTAGGTGTTCTTTAAGATTAACTGGAGTGATCCTGGTTGGGGGTTGGCAGGTTATGATAGGTAGCAAGGTCTACCTGAAGCTTGCTTAAGAGCAACCTCCAGAGTAGCCTCTCGATTCTATTTGAACTTTCTCTGCCACTGATTCTTTATTAATTACACTTCTTCCCCCTTTTGGTCAGGATGAAATTGCTGATCCCATTGGGCCAGGGCCAGACTCATCCCTCTGAATCATCTCCCACACTACCAGGGAGACTTCCACCCCTGAATGACAGTTGGCTTTTGATATAGCAGTCAAATCAGCTCAACTGGGAAAGAACAGCCTCTTCAACAAATGCTGCTTGGACAATTGAGTAGCCATATCCACACCTTATATAAAAATTAACTCAAAATGGATCAAAGACTTCAACATTAATACTAAGAACATGAACTTTTAGAAGAAAATGTAGGGAAATATCTTAAAGAATTTGTGGGTGGGTCGTGGTTACCTGGACCTTACATCCAAAGTGTGAGCAGTGAAAGAAAAAATAGATAAATGGGATCTCCTCAAAATTGAATACTTTTGCCCATCAAAGAGCTATTTAGGGAAGTAAAAAGGCAGCCAACACAATAGAAGATAATATTCAGAATCCACATATCAGATAAGGGTTTAATATCCAGAAATATAAAGAGATCCTAAAACTTAAAAACAAAAAGTCAAGCAACCCAATTAAAAAATGGGCAAAAGACATGGATAGACATTTTTCTAAAGAAGAAATACAAATGGCTTAGAAACATATGTAAGGATGCTCATCCTCACTGGCTGTTAGGGAAATGCAAGTCCAGGTAACTATCTCCTCACAGCTACTAGAATGGCCATTATCAAACAAAACAAAACAAAACAGAAAACTACAAGAGCTGGAGAGGATGTTGAGGAATAGATAGACTTACTCACTGTTGGTGAGAATGTAGCCATTCTGGAGGGCAGTTTGGCAGTTCCTCAGGAAGCTAAGTATAGAATTGCGATATGATGCAGCAATCCCACTACTAGATATATTGTTGGAAGAACTGAAAGCACAGACAAGAACAGATGTTGTAAACCTATGTTTGTGTGACATTATTCATCATTGCCAAGAGTTGGAAACACCCCAAATATCCATCAACAGTGAAGTGGATAAACAAATTGTGGCATATACTGATGATGGAATGTTGCTCTGCTGTAAGATGGAATAAAGTCATGATTCTTGTAAAAATTGGGATGGACCTTGACATTATGTTGAGCAAAAAAAAAAGAGGGAAAAATATTGTATGGTCTCACTAATATGAACTAACCATGGTGATCAAACTCTGAGTGTTAAAGCTGAGAACATAAATTATCAGGAGATAGAAAGAGGGTAGAGATTGGGCTTTTGATGCTGAAGGAGTACAGAATGTTCAACAGAATGGATTCTAGAGTTTCAGGAATGGATGCACAATGCTGTGAGATGGTAGCACAATATTGTTAGTATAATGAAAAAAGCTGAGTGAAAGCATGGTGAAAGAGCAAGACTAGGGTTATGTATGGCACCAAAAGGAAAGATAGGGGATAAAAACTGGGGCTGTATAACTTAGCAAAACCTAGAGTATGAAACAATGGTGATTAAATGTACAAATATAAGAAAGTTTTTACATGAGTGAGAAAAGCTGAATGTCACGATTGCAAGGTGGAAAAATGAGATGGTATGTGGAAAAATACAATTAATGCAGACTAGTGTCTATGGTTGATGGTAATGTTGAAATGATCTTTCATTAATTGTGACAAAGGCAACATACTGAAGCTAAATGTCATAAGAGAGGGACATAAAGGAGGAGTATCGGATTCTTGGTTGTGGTGTTGTTTCTGTCTCTTTTTTCTTTTCTTCTTTCTTTGCAGAAGAAATGGAAATGTTCTCATGTACATTGTGGTGGTGAATGCATATCTAAGTAATTATGCTGGGAGCCACTGACTGAACACTTAGAATGGATGGTGTGGTGTGTGGATAAAACTGTTTAAAAAATAAAGTGAAATTTACAAATGTTGGGGAAGATGCGGAGAGAGAGATTTGTCTGTTAACTGTTGTAGGGAAGTAGAATGGTTCAGCCCCTCTGGAGGGCAGTGTGGGGGTTCCACAGGACGCTGAGTGTAGGGTTGCCATATGGTTCCGCAGCCACATCATCAGGTATGTACCTGGAAGACCTGAAAGCAGGGACACGAATGGACAGTTGCACACTAGTGTTTATGGCATCATGGTTTGTGATATCAGTGGATGAAGGTGGCTAGGTGTACATCGACTGATGACTAGAAGGGTGAACTGTGTGTATGTATGTGATGGAATATTGAGTGGCTGCAGGAAGGTACAAAGCTGTGTGCAGGCACCTCGGTGAATGAACCTTGAGGACATTATGTTGAGAGAAATAAGCCAGAAAAAAATGGTCAAATAGTGTATGGTCTCACTAATATAAACTGTAATGAGCAACCTCTGAGAATTGAATTTGAGAGGATAGGTTATCAGGGGATAGAAAGCAGACAGAGAAAGACTGGGCAAACAATGATTAAGGCGTATGGACGTTCATTGTAAAGATTCCTAGATTGTAAACTTTGACAGCAGACACCTCTTGTGTTAGTTAGATTCAGTTGTCAACTTGGCCAGGTGAGCATACCTAGTCTTGTTGCTGCGAACATAAACCAATGGTACGTGAACCTCATCTGTTGCCAATTACATCTGCAGTCAGCTAGGAGGCATGTCTGCTGCAATGGGTGACATTTGACTTAATTGGCTGGTGCTTAAATGGGAGATCGCAATGTAGCACAGCTAAGCAGCTCGGCATTCCTCATCTCAGCACTAGCAGCTCAGCCCAGGCCTTTGGAGATGCAGAAAGAAGTCACCCCGGGGAAAGTTGTTGGAACCCAGGGACCTGGAGAGAAGACCAGCAGAGACCATCTTGTGCCTTTCACGTAAGAAAGAACCTCAGTGGAAAGTTAGCTGCCTTTCCTCTGAAGAACCAACAAAATAAATCCCCTTTTATTAAAAGCCAATCCATCTCTGGTGTGTTGCATTCCAGCAGCTAGCAAACTAGAACACCTCTATTCCTGAGTTTTAACTCTTATTTCTAAACTCTGAGATGCTGTGCTCTTTGTGCATAACCTGGTAGTTTCCTGGAACTTTGGGTGTCTGTGTAACATCTGAGGCTCAGAGGCAGTGTGTTTCAGTTCTGAAAGTCAGCATTACTCCATGCAGAGCTCAATTAGAGACCTTCATTAGAATTAGAATCCAATTAGAGATCTAAATGAAATGGATCTGGTTAGTACTAAGGTATATCAGAATACAAGGAAAGGATAATATTGTCTGTATTTCCAAACTTCAATTACTGTGAGACCAAAGGAAGAGATGTTTATTTTGTCCAAAATGTAAATTTTCTGTACTACATTCATCAGGTCAGTTAATCCAAGCAACCATATTAAATAGAACCTAGAATAGGGAATGAGACCTTGTTATTTTGTATAGGTTAAGATAATACCCCAATATATTCCAGAGTATTTTGCACAGAAAATTAAATATATATATATATATATATATATTTGCAAAGTCCCCTTGAGGGACTGGGGAAAAATGTGGAAGTATTCATCTTCCCCACCTGAAGAATTCCTGATATTCTCTCAAGCATTAAGGACTCCCAATTTAATAAGCCAAGCCCTTGATCCTGAGGCTTTTCCTTATGAAACTTATCTCTGCAATGGCAAAGCTAACCCTATTTATAACCATGTGTAAGCATCAGCTCCAGAGAGCCTCTTTCGTTGCTCAGATGTGGCCACTCTCTCTCAGCCAACTCTGCAAATAAACTCACTTCCCTCCCCCATATGTGGGACAAGACTCCCAGCGGTGTAAATCTCCCTGGCGTTGTGAGGCATGACTCCCAGGGATGAGCCTAGCCCTGGCATTGTAGGATTAAGAATGCCTTCTTGACCACAATGGGGGAGAGAAATGGAACGAAATAAAGTTTCAGTGGCTGAGAGACTTCACATAGAATAGAGAGATTACTCTGGAGGCTGCTCTAATGCAAGCTTCAGCCAGATATTGCAGATTGCCACAGTATGCCAAGCCCCAACCAACAGTATTCCTGAAAACCCTAAATAATACCCTGGGCTCTATATAAGACTCTATTAAAATGTTACTAAGTTTATTTTTTCAGAAACTTAAGGTCTGCAGATGGCTCCCATGCCAGATAAGCCCTGAAACCCAGAGGCACCAGTCTCTCTAGAAACATCAACCAGTTTCATTCCTCTACTCCATAATGTTGACACCCCTTTATAGCATGAAGAAGTTAAAATGGTCATTGCCCAAATATCCCTGAAGATTAAGAGAAAATGATCAAATGAGACGCAGGAGGTATAATGGAGAAATTTGGATTTAACAAATGATTATGATTACTGACTTAATATATAGATATTTCTTGTAAGTTTCTAATGTTTTAGGATAGCAAGAAGGAAACACCAGAATTTGGTGGGCTGTAATCTAGTAGCCCTGATCTTTGGGAATGATTGTATAACTGTAAAGCAAAAAAAAAATCCATTTGCCCATGTTTGTATGGATCTACTTCTGCATGTTTTTTTCTGTTCCAATGATCTATTTATCTCTGACTTTCTACCCTGTCTAAGTTAACTTACCTTTATTGCAAGTCTTTAAATTGGGTAGAGTGCAATACTAGAGGTCAATAAGAGGGGGTGGTTAAAGGTCTTTATTTCTTTTTTCTGGAGTAATGCACATGTTCTTAGATTGATCATGGTGATGAATGCACAACCATGTGATGATACTTTGAGCCACTGATTGTGTACATTTGATGGATGGATTGTATAATATATGAGTATACTACCATAAAATTGCATTTGGAAAAAAGCTCATTTACAGTATTAAAAGTAATACTGAATTGAACTCACAGATTTGCAGGCATTGAATTGAACATCCCAACCACTGGAGTTAGGGATAGGAATTTTAGGTCTAGAGGAATGTGATAAGATCCTTGGAAAGTAATATGGGCTGTTTGAATTGCAGTTATCTTTGGTTTAAAGGGTACATGAACATTTTAGGAAAAATATAAGTTATATCTGAAATTTTGGATACAAAAATACTGTACTAAACTATAGATATTCAAATCAAAGTTTCACTCATTAGACACATGAGTTTGTGAGAGCAATTTTTTCATTCATAGAAACCCAGTTGTAATTGTAATTCTAATACTAAATAAATGATATTTATTGAGTTCAAGTAAAAAAGAAAGCCCTTTCCGTAGACATGATTTATTACAGATTCTTTTACAGAAGTGCCTTTAAAATAGCCTAAAAGCATGTTGAATTGGTGCTGTTATGGTATCAAGTGCTTTTAATTTGTGGATTTGGTTACATTAAGTGTCTTGCCTGAAAATAAGAGATTTGATTTTCAAATTCAAAGGAATAGTGAAACATTCTACAAGTTGAGTGATTTTCTTGAGTTTCAAAAACTCTTTCTTTCATTGTTTGTATTTTTGTAAAATGAGATTGTGGGACACCATGCCTTTTTATATTCTCATGATTTGATAAATGCAACACTCACCAGTCAACACTTGTTTTTAGAAAATCTACCTTCCGTTTCAAAATCTCTGGCTTTACAATCCTTATTATTGGAAATCAATGCTTGTCCAATTCAGCCATAAAATTAATTGTGAACTTGGTTGCTCAGATCTTAAGAGATTTGAGAAAGGAAAATAACGAGAAGAAAATACATCACATTGGCAATTGTTTGTTTCCATAGGTCGGGCGAAGGAGAAGCCAGAATTGAGGCTGATGATAAACAGTGACAGCAAAGTTACTTTTTATTTTCTAAAGAAGAATGCATTCATGTATTACATATGCATTTAAATGCTAATATAGAAAAGAGATAATATTTTCATTTGCAAAGATGATTATGACTGGAAAGAGAAGGTTGCTTTGTCTTAAAAAATCTGTAGAGTGAAAAATAATTTGTGGTCTCATTCTTCATTATGGTTAATATTTGTCAAGCATAATTTGGTGGTGTGTGGTCTTTGATATCTGCAAGGGACCGGAGAAATCATTAATATTTTCTTCTGTCATTCAGTATTTGTGATTTCACGAATTATCTTAGACATTAAACGGAATATATATGTTTGTCCGCTTAAACATTCTCTGCATAGACACAATCATCAGTTCACCTAAACTCAAGGCAAAAAATTGCAAACATTCTAGTTCGCAGTTATGGAAAACTCTTTTCGAAAGATAGGGACACAGAACATATTTGATAACTTAGAAACTCCTCACAAGATGATTTTTATGTCTAGTCTTTTCTCATATAATGAGTGCCCCTTTGCCACGTTAAAAGCCAGATTCCCCTGTGAAAGCCTGGATTCCACCCATCAGAGGAGGAGTTGGTTTTGGAGGCCCAGAACGCGAGCAGGGCGTGGGGTTTGGGAGAGTGGATGTCTGGACAGGCATGGCTGCAGGTACATCTCCTTTGCTGCAGGCTCTAAGGATGGAGATTCTTGAGGTTGAACCTGAGCTTCACCAGAGCTGAGCAGTCCCGGGGGAATGGTGACGCATTGTCCCTGCCTGGCCTGGAGACTTCTCAGTGACGCCCTGAGCCCAACGCTCTCTGGAGCTCTGTAGATACTGTAGCTACTGAACAGACTGGATTCTGCCATTCGCAACATAAAATCTGTGAGTGATGCAATAGTTTAAATAGTTTTTTTCTGCATTATCCACCCATATTATATTCTTCAAGTTGGAAGAAGTCATCATAGTTCTTTTTCCCATCTCATCCTTTTTGTAGAAGAATATATAAAAAGTTTATTCATAGATGAGATAGCCTAGATGTCCCCAAGGGCACTTGGAAAACAAGTGCCCACTTTTGTATAATGGACATAATTCAGTTTTTGTAGGTAAGATTTGGGAGTTTATAGGAAGCCACCAAATCCAGAGAAATTTTAGCTTCTCTGTTGATCATATAGTTTATCTTAATAAGAGACTTTGGGCAAAAAACAAAGGCATGAGATTGAGAAATCTACTTCCAAAGTGAGAACCTAGGAATCGTTGAAAGAAGTTGAAAATCAAAGTGCCTGAATTCATACACCATTTTATTTTATAAATGAGAAAATTTACCCCCCAAATAACCAATATGTTTGTCATGGAATTAAATACTTTCAGAGCTGAATCCAAGGGCTTCTGGTAAGTTTGCTCCAGTGCTTTTTCCATGCCACCTTGGCTCTGAGTTCTTTGCGGCAGGAGATTCCTGGTTTCTGCACCAACGCTCTGTGCCCTTCAGGGAAACTCCGGGAAAGTTAAGGTTCAGGCTTCCTGCTTTTGCTCTCACTCCTTTAACACTGTTCTTGAGAATCCAGCCTCATCAATGAGTTCATTTCCCTTGCTCTCTCCAGGTTCCAATATCAAGAGAAAAATAACAATGCCAGTTTGCCTAATAGAGTTGCAGAGCATTTCTGAGGTTATGTCTGTGTAAGATATTGATTAATTTGAAAATCTCTCAGAACTTGGCCTCTCTCTCAGGTTATTATTACCAGAAGTCCTCATCCTGAGTGCTCATCTGCAAACCCTCATTTTATCCTGTATTACTCTTCAGTACAGATTGCTAAGGAAACAGATCGTCTCTGGTTGATTTTCCAGTTACTTGTCCATTTTAAACCAGATTGTCCTTTGTACACTGATTCATTCATTTGACAGATATTTACCAAAGGTGCCTACTATGTGTTGGGTATTGTTCTAGGCTCTAGGGACACATATATAAATAAAATACTAAAAAATAAAATGGACTATTATTCTCTGTAAGGAACTCACATTCTATTACAGGAAGACACGTGCACTACCAAGCAAGAACATTATAATGCATGTTTGAAGGATGTAAGTACTGAAGGAAATATTGAGTAATGCGAGGGAAGCAGATGCTGGGGCTGGTTTAGGGGCTGCAACTTCAATAAGCATCAGACAAACAACTGGGAAATTGGCATTTGAGTAAAGACCTGTGGAAGAGTGACAATGTTGAGGGTGTGTTGAAGGTTTTCAGAAAGAGAGAGGGTATAAACTTGTTACCTGGTTGAATAGAGAGTAAAATAATCTGGGAAATCTGCTAGATTGTTGGGCCCTGTTAAGGGCCCACTTGAGATTTGTAGGCATTAATTTAAAATGAGACAAATCAGAATGTGTGTGTGTATGTGTGTGCGTGTTTCCGCCCACATTTAGTAGTACTGGTGCAGACATGGAGTAGTCAGAAAGTTGGATTTAACAAGAATTGCAAGTATGACGAAGCAAGAGAGTGTCAAAGAAGCTGAGAATGTGATTATGATTGCCTATAAAACCAATACCTGGAAAAGAGGGAAGAAGGGCATAGTATGATATAAGAATAGTTAAAAGGTAAGAGCATCAACTGTGTGTCTTTGTGGAGCAAAGTATTATTGGAGGTTATTGGAAGTTTCTTAGTGATGGTGATAACTGCACTGACTTTTATTGAGCACGCACTCTGGGCGTGGTGCTAGGTGCTTTAGATGGATAAAACCTTTTCAGCCTCACTGTAGGCATATAGGCTAGACACTATAGTAGAATTGACCTCATTTTATAGGTGAGGAAATTGAGAAGGAAATAAAAGTGAGGGTAAAAATAATCCTGCTCATCTCTACCTTGCAGGACTAATCACGTTGAGATAAAGTCTACTTTACAATTGCTGTTACTCAGCAGATAAGGGATTCGAGCATGCACAACACATAACTTAATTAAATGGCTAAAGGCAGAAAAGGTGACAATTCTTCTGTATCCTCAAACATAAGGCTGGGTCTATCCTATGGGTTAAAGGATACAGCTTTAATTTCTAGGCTTAGCAATGTGAGCTTCACTTACATGAACAGAAGAACTGCCTGTGAATATAAGGAAAATTAAGCCACTAGGATAGTATGCTTTAATTTCTGACAAAGCTAAAAGGTTTTGATATCTCATTTTGTGGTCTTCAAAAAACACAAAGCAGTTCTGAACTATAACTTCACGATATTTATGTCTAATTCTGGGTATGAGAAGGCATGATCTATTTTCCTTATAAATGAAATATGGTAGAATATGTATTTATCAGTGAATACAGAAAGCCTAATACAATTATCAAAGACTGGCATGAATTAAGTAGTTCTTTTAGATATGACCCCAAAAGAAGGAAATGAGAATTCATCTAAGGCTGCACAGGTGGTTCAGTGGTTAGAATGCCTGTCTTCCATGCGGGAGACCCGGGTTTGATTCCTGGACCATGTACCCCCTCCCCCCCCAAAAAAACCTCATCTAATGGGTTCATAAAATTAAATCATAAGCTGATGAAGAGCTGCCTCCACCCTCAGATGTCCTTCCTAACTAACATTTGTAATCTATCTGTTCAAGTTTAAAAAATGACCCAGCAACAATGTGCAGTGCCTGTTACTAGGAAGAAGCCATTAAAGGCAGGTGAATAATTCAACTGATGCATCTGGGATTCAAAACCCCTGGGCTCCGCATGTCACTGCAGTGTATTTAATAACCCAGAGCTGCATTATCTTGATGGTTACTTTCTCTCACCTTCCCTACTTGGATTTAGTAGACATTGCATAGTCACTAGTTAGGGTAACTTCTCTTAGTTCTCCAGGTAATTGGCACCTATAAAGTAAGCGGATATGGCAGCTAAACTAGCCTCTGTCAATGAGTATTTAAAAGATGACAGTGGGAAAGTGAGAAGAAATTTATCCTGTGATCATGCATCCCACATTAAATTAGGGTGAAAAAGCAGAAAGCATCATTTGAGGCATCGAATCCATTCCCATAGTAACGAAGGACCATCACTTACACTTTATTTCTCAGTGCCTGTTCCGATAGCTGTCACTTTTAATTGATGTAACTGACAGAGGCTTCCTGAAGTCTGCTGGGAAGTCAGTTCTGGGCTAATATACCTCACAGCTCTTTTCTCAACCTCATTTCTTCCTGATTGTGCTTAGGAAAAACAACAACAACTTTATCTTTATTTACCTCTTTCTTTCCCTTAATAAGTCTCTCCAGAACCTGTATGCAGCTCTATAGATTTCCATTAAACTATTTGAGGGCATTTCCTCGGAGGAGATGGACGATGTATTAATATATTAAGTACCACCCTCCTTGAGGACTCTGCATGTCATATAAGATACGATGGCCTTAGGAATGCCCTTGCTTCATTCTGTCCCACTTTTTGTCTCTTTGCCCCAAGATCGCTTTGTCTTGCTTCACCGGACAGCAAATAGGAGTCTCAATGGAAAACTGGGCAGATGATACGAATAGGCAATTTTTAGTAAAGGACTCCTCAAATTTGATTATTAGTGGGAGGAATACAGATTGAAACAATGAGTTATCAATTCGTGTCATTTTGGACCAGTGGTTGATAACACGTGTCAGAAGAGATGTGCTGCCATCAGGTCCTCATCCACTGCAGGTGGGAATGGAGAGGGCCCTGCCGTTCTGGAGAGCAATCTGACAGTACTGAGTCAAATTAATTCTGTGTGTCCTCCATGATGCAGCGAGTCACCTCCCTGAGATATGAAAATAAAATAAAACTATCCTCACCAATCTAGCCAGCGCTTCCTCTCAACCATCTCTCTTTACATGGCCACTGAACTCTCTTTAATGCAGGCATTCTGCATTAAATGTGAGTTTTCTATCTCCATCCCAATTTACTGCCCTGAGTGAAGCCTGAGGAATCACCTGATATATACTCTTTTGATGGAGGAAAAGAAGCATTTGAGTCTCCTATCTAGAAACTTCATCTTCTATTCTCAAGGGCAAAGGAAGAGAGAGCCGTCCCAAGGCCAGGAGATGTGGTGCTTTGTTGAGGCATTTCAGATCATGGGTAAGAGTGTCTAGGCAGGGCCGCTGGGTTCCCCAATACTTCATATGAGCTCTGTCTAAGATTATGGTGCCAACGTCACATTGTGGACAGAGGGGAGCCTGACCCTAAGGTCAGCCTAAGCTTCCTATGTCCCACTTCATCGGTATCACTTTTTATCTTCTCCTCCACCCTTCGTTTCTCCAGTCCAACCCTCATTTTTAACCTACGTCCTCATTTCCTTCTGTTCTGATTTATGCTCAGTCCTCATCCCAGTCAGCATCTCAGAATCATAATTCATCCCTTCCTTGAATCTTCCTAAAACTCGGGCTGAATTCTACCCTTAGTGGTTCCTAACTTAGAGCTTCTCAGTGCTGAAGCTCAACAAATCCATTAATGAATTTCAGGAGGACCCATCAGGCTGTCTAAAATATGTATTAACTTAAGATCTTGAATGGATGTGTTTTACTCAGTGTGGTTGGCTGAATAGTGACCCCCAAGTTCATGGGCATCAGAATGTGGCCTTATTTGAAAACAGGGTCTTGGCAGATGCAATTCATGTAAGGATTGAGATGTGATCAGACTGGATCATGCATCCAATGAGAATGACCTTATGAGAGACAAAAGAGGAGACACAGGCACGTAGAAGGCTATGTGAAGATGGAGACAGAGAGTGGAGTTACGCTGCCACAAACCAAAGAACCTCTGGACCACAAGGAGCTAGAAGAAGCAGGGAATGATTCTTCCTAGAGTCTTTGGAGGGATCACAGACCTTCTGACACCTTGATTTAAGACTTCTGGTTTCCACAACTGTGAGAGAATAGCTTCCATTGTTTTAAGCCACCTAGGTTGTGCTACTAGCATAGGAGAGTAATACCTTAAGGTGACACCTGACCAGCAACTTCATGCCAGTCAGATTTCAGATTGGTTTTACATATATATCATTCACTAATAAAAATCAGAAAACATCGCCTTTCTATTGCTGCTATATATGATCCTTCAACTCTTCATTTCCTCTTTGCTAGATTTTGATGTAAATTGGTAACATCTATTGTGTGTAGAAGATGCAAATAATAAGAGCCCATTGACAGGGACTGTCTAACCCGAGGTGATTTTCTTTTAATGTGACACATGCAAAAATAGATGGAGATGAATAATTTCATTAAAATATATAGATTTATTGTATTAACATGCTTTTTATTATTTAGCCTAAAATAATATTTACATTTTTCTGCCATTTGTAAATTAAATAGCATGGTTAGTTTTCCATTATTTTTCTGGAATAGCAGATTCTACATCATCAATATGTTTCTGATTCATTTTGTATTTCATTGCACCATGCAATGAAATTTATTTTGGAAAAAAGTGAAATCCTGAGGGAGCAGAGAAGAGAACCCACTTCTTGAGTGGATGTGTTTCTCTATTATGATATTTATACTCCCAGAGGTAAGAAACTTGCTCTTTTTGTTTATTTCTGTTGTAACTGGCAGATTTTTATTGTTCTCTGCTGAGGTATCACTGATGCCCAATGTTCCGTCTTATTGCCATCTCCATCTTCTGAGTTTTCTGAATCTGCTTTTCATTTTCTTCTTTCTAGTTCTGACGAACTTTTCTTACATAATTAAACTGCTATAAGATCTTTATTACCCAGAAGCATATTCGAGATTTTGTCCTTCCAATACATAGTACTTGGAAACCTACACGTGGTAATTAATAATCTGTTGAACACCTACCATATTTCAGCACATCAAATTGCTATTTCCTTCACACATTTTATTGGAAAAGCAATAGGTTTGCAAGTTTGGTATCATAATCTCAATTGTACAGATTAGAAAATGGAAACTTCTCCAATGAAAAAGAAATAACCTTGAGTTCACACAATAAGTGAGCGATGGCTTTGGAGCTATGACCTAAGTTTGTTTGATTGCAAAGCCCGTGCTGTGTCCACCTTGCGAGGTCTGTTTTCAAAACAAAGCTCAGATGAGAAGAGGGGAATTAGAAACTGTTACTGGATTATTCCAAGACATATTAGCTCATAAAATATCTGCCTGCAGAAGACTGATTGCCTTTGGAAGTCGCACACTTCCTTCACCCACAGGGCACAGCCCCACATGCCCATCCTTTGTCCATGCTATCCGTACTCTCTATGAGTATATCCCCATCTGAAAAACAAACTCCAGTTATCATGTGTCGTGTTTTAGTCATGCAGCTTATTCCATTCCTAGAAATAGTTTAGAATTGGTACTATTCATTCTTCTTTAGAAACTCCATATAATTCTCCTTGAATCCATGGTACACAATTTCTTAAATGACTACACTGCTTAATGTGAACTACTACAGTAGAGTATTCTTCCAAAAAATTATAAAATATAGTGAGTTAATTTGTATTACTTCTCTTCCTACTCTTGCTTCCCAATCAGTTGTTACGAAGTACAGACCACTTGTGAGTCAAATTATTTTTTCTTAAAATCAATAAGTTCTTTCTGTGCTTCTATTTAAAACATTCCAAACTTGTTAAGTTTATCACTGTTGATCCATGTCTTGTTTTTCTTTTTTTTAGTGAACAAAGCTTTATTTTTCCATGGTGGTAAAATTATTGCTATTTATTTCTATTGATTTTGTCAGGCTAATTCCCATTTTCAAACAGTATTCATGTCCTTTTATGTTGGATCTTCTATGATTCAGTTTTTATTTCCATCTGACTGGATTTGATCTCTCCCTTGAAATGGTCTTGCGTTTGTTACCAGAATCCTTTTGCAAAGTTTATCTCCGCTGTTTTGGGAAAGCTTCCAGGGCAGCTGTGTAAGCAGCTTATTGGCCAGGATTTATTGCCTCCTGGGTTTAATTCATTTTCATGTAGGTGCACTCCAATTCTGTTCATAAGGGATAAAAAAATGCTTTCAAACTAAGAACTCCCTTCCTTAGAAGCCCTATCACTCTCTATTATATAAATGGCACCCTTTCATCTTTAAAAATAAAAATCACCGAGAAAGCCACCTTAAAATGCCTCTTTTTCCGTCAGCACAGCTCACTCTAAGAATCATTTCCACTCAAGTCAGCTCTATGAAACTCTTCAGTGACTGATTTTTCCTCCTTTTCTGGCATATTCTCACTGTCCCTGATCACTGTTAGGGGCGTTCGGTGGGGTCACTTGCTTGCTACGTTCACTCTTTCAGCCCTTTATGAGCCGGCAGGGCATGACAAAGGGAAGCCATTTCATAGTTTTGCTACCTAATCTTAACAACTCATTTTTCAAAGGAGTTTCTTACAAATGCTTCCACTTCTTATCACATCTGAGGGATAGAGTATCTCAAAGAGCAGCTGTAAGCACTTGCCAATTAAATCTGAGCTATCTCCTGTAAGGTCTTTTAGCTCCCTTTAAAGAGGGATTTCTCTATGTCTCAGATCTGTAAATTGCACTCTTTATATTGCCATTTATGCCACAAGAGGTTTGTGACCTCCGAATAAATTTTTTGAAATGGATTTTCATAGCATACATGACTTCAATTTTGGATTTGTCAGTCTTTTTTTCCTGTACAAGAGAGAGGGCAGAAAGGGTATCACATTTTCTGAAAAGAAAACTGATATATAGCTATAATATAGCTTTACAACCACTCAAAGCTTAAAGAAATTATAGAAAAAACTCATGCAGCAGTTTGTTTTTTGTAAAGGACCTCAGCATAGGAAAATAATATGCAGAAGAAATCACTGAATGCAGTGTACACTTCATAAAATTGTTTTTGATCCTTAATCTACAGAATATATCACAATATGTGTGTATAACATATTGTAAGTATTCAGTATATGTAAATTGAATGAAGTAGTGATAATTCAATATTTTAAATCTCAGCATAATATGTGATATTCCCCATTCTTATAAGAAAGTTTCATCAATTGGCATCTTAACATTGGAAAAATAATGAAATTAATATTTTAAAAGGCAGTGAAGAGAAGACATGCTTCTGGCAAGATGGAGTGGATGCATACTTTTCACCTATTCTTCTTGCTAAATATAACTAATAACCCTGGCCTTTATATATAGCACAAACACAAGAAGACTGAAAGGTGGAAAGAAGGTGGCAAACCAACTAGGAACCTTGGGATCCAAGGAATGACGTAGTGTTTAGTTTCCTGGGTTTTCTTTTTGCCTCATATATCCCAAACTTGCGTCCATTCAGATGCATACATTTTTAATTTACTTGATATTGGAAAATGAGCTTCAAAATATAAATTGTGGTACCATATAGACAATATGGGTTTTGGTCAAATGTAACCTTTCACATACTGAGAAGGCCCCAATAAGAACAAAATAAAGCATATTTATAGTTTAAAGCCTCTGAAGGGGCATTATGAATAAAAATTGTTTTCTCATTTAAATTACTTAATGTGTTTCCATGAAGTACACCAAAGAGACAGTATGTTGAAGAAACCCAAACAAACTTTTAAAGTTGCCAATGATTTAATTTTTTTTTTTTTTTTTTTTTTTTTTTTTTTTTTTTAAAGGAAAGACAGAGAGAAGGAAGGAAGGATAGAAGGAAGGAAGGAAGGAAGAAAGGGAAACATCTTTTAAACATTTGCTTGTTTTATTGTATTCTGTTTCTCCGTTTTTGGTACATGGGCTGGGGCCGGGAATCGAACCGAGGTCCTCCGGCATAGCAGGCAAGCACTTTGCCCGCTGAGCCACCGCGGCCCGCCCTGATTTAATTTTATACAAGTTTTTTTTTGCTATTTGCATAATCTGATTACATTATTTATAATTAACTTCCCTGGGCATGTATTTGCAGCTCTCTAAATCCCTCGGTATCCTTCTGCCTCATTGAAAAGTTGTCACGTTTGACAACACCAATCTGGCATTTAAATGTGGCAAATGTAGACCTCACGTTCATTCTTCAAATAACTTTCAAAATGATGGTTTACCTTGTGCCCACATCATTTCTGCCTTCAGTTCTCATTGGTCAGAGGCTCCAAAGTAGAGCACTTCTGCTCAACTCTGCATTCAACTCAATTACATAGAGAGCACTTGCCTTGTTCTGAATAATTTACATATGTAAAAATGGAAGGGATGATTTTAAATGCTTTTTTGTTCCTAGAAAGCACAATAAACAATTTGTTGTTTGTTTTGAGTATACTCAGTGGATTAGGATTAGATTGGAATGCACTTCAGATGCTGAAAAATGTAAAGAAAAAGAAGATGTTTCAGTGTCTTAGTCTGTTTTCTTTATAGCATACTGTTTGGTGTATTGTGACTCCCAATTCATTATAAAGTCATAAATTTGCTCTATAAAAAACTTTCTTAAAATCACCAGATATAGCCAACCTCTCTCCCTCCCTAATTACATGTTTTCTACTGCCTACACATAGCTCAAACCTTATGTTGACTCAAGCTAGAACAGTTTGGCTTCTCTTTTATTGCTATAATGACTGGAAAATATGCTCACTCTCTTTTTTCTCCTGTCTTGTTTCAGTGGATTCCTGTTATTACTTCCCTTTTCATTTCAGCTACCATTATGAATTTAAAAGCACATGCATATCTCAGTAACATTTCCCATTTATTTATTGTTCCCAACTGTTAGGAGAAGAGATGAAAATTCCACCATCTCAGCTCATTCCATGATAAGATATCTTCATGCCAACAACTGATGCAGATCAAACTGAACATTTCTCTGGTGAGTTAAGGTAGATATATTAACTTCATTTTGATAAAACCTGTTTGATGTAAATGAATATCTAGATTTCAGTTCCCCAACTGTTTCTGTGACAATAAAGAAAATATGAGTACTTCTGGTAGTCTGGCTGTTCTAGTTTGATAGCTGCCAGAAAATAATATACCAGAAATGGAACAGCTTTCAAAAGGGGGAATTTATAAAGCTGCAAGTTTACAGTTCTAAAGCCAGGAAAATCTCTAAATTAAAGCAAGGCTATAGAATGTCCAATCTAAGGCATCAGGGACAGATACCTTGGTTCAAGAAGGCATATTTATATGATGATATTCAGGGTTACTCTCTCAACTGGAAGGGCACATGGTGAACATGGCGACATCTTCTAGCTTTCTCTCCAGGCTATTTGTTTCATGAAGCTCCCCCAGGGGCATTTTCTTTCTTTATTTCCAAAGGTCTCTGGTGGTGTGGGCTCTTGTGGCTCTGAAGTTGATCTAAAAGGGGACTCCAGAATGTTTCCTCTTTCAAAGGATCCCAATAAACTAATCAAGGCCCACCTGGAATGGGTGGAGCCACAACTCCCTCTAACCAAAGGTTAATACCCATAAATGGGCACGTTGCATCTCCATGGAGATAATCTAATCAAACTTCCAACATAGAGTGCTGAAAACATATAAAAAGAAATGGCTGCCTCCACAAGATGGATCAGGATTAAAACATGGCTTTTCTAGGGTACATAATCCTTTCAAACTGGCACAGTGGCCAACATTTGGTACCATACTAGGTTTGAGCAAATTCTACTCTCAAAGAAGGAGTCTTACAATCCCATAGAACATGAACTTGATGTTAAATTTTTCACATATACCCAGGAAGTTCACAATTAAACAGATAATCATAACACAGACAATTAAAGAATCTCAATTAAATGTTAAGGGTGATAGTTCATGGACAGCTCATCTCAGTTTACCTGGGAATTTCTGGTGTTAGCCCTGAAATTCCTGCTGAAAGACGAAAGGGAGTCCAGTTTGCAGATGACAGCATTGTATTCAGATCACCCAAATTTTGCCACAGCAAAGGAATCCCGATCACATAAAGAACAGAAATAACTTCAGGCCTTCTAGGGATGGCAAGCGATTTTTATAGACATAAAAAGAAGTTGGCTTGACTTCTATTGATTAAAGAAGGGTTTCTCCATTTGATAGGGGCTGGTTTAGGGCAGGTGGGCTTTATTTTGTTTTGGATCAAACATAATGAACGAGGGGCTTGGTTGGCTACCTTGGTCAGCTGCCTTGGTGTAGATTTCGAATTTTAAATGATGTCAAGAGGAAACTCAGGAGTTCAAAAAAGGAAGTAGGGCATGGGTTTTTGTTGGCTCTGAGGGGTCCTCAGGACTCTCGCTATATAATTTCATCAGTCCCATGCCCCTGTAAACCTCAATCCTAGGCTAACTGGAATGGTTGATAACCCAGAAATAAGGTTATTAAATTTAATTAAAGCTATTCATTATATTTGTAGAAATGCAATTATATTTTTAAGATAAGTGAGTTTATTAAATGCATAATAATTTAAAAATGCATTATTTGATTAAATGATCATTAAAGTTATTTCCAGTTATTTATTTTCAGAAGTAATTTTTCAGTGAAATACTTTGCTTTAGGAATAATACAATTAAATCTGAAGTTGTGACTGAAATGGATTTTTGAAAAACACTTTCTGTAGCAAAATAAAGACTGACTAAAATCCTACCATTTAAATGTATTTGTAGGGCCATAAAATAATTAGATAAATAAAATGCAGTCCTTTTTTTTCTGGGAACTTACAGAAACCACTTTGTAATTCTGATACAATTCTAACCACTTTCTGTGGAAACCACTTTGTAATTCTGATATTTGGCATCAACAATTGTATACTGACTTATTCATCTGTAATAATCCATAATGTTGAGAACTAGTTGTAGTTAACATAGATCAATGCAGTAGATGCTTTTTTTTTCATCAGATATATACTGAAATGATAAAATTTGGTCCTTCTTGTCTAAACAAAACAGGCTTATTCTTTTGGAAGTGAGTTATTTAGGCCAATAAATCTAATTTTTAAAAAATTAATAAAATATTTTGATTTTATATGGTAGGGTTAAGAACACCACATTATTGAAGAAATAAAGTATGATGAACATAAAAATGTCTAAGAAAATAACCTAAAGAAATATCGAGCATTTATATGGTTGGTTATCATCAATCTTTATTATATTATCAATCTTTATGTAACATAAATGGTTGCTTCCTGGGTGGCACGGTGTCGTTCAACAATGCTACAATTTGGTTAGGTTTCTAGACCAGCCTGAATAAACTAATAAAAAGAACATAATTAGTGCTAGTGAAAAAACAAAAAAGTAAAAATTTATAAAAATACTTTTAAGATTTCTTACCTTGCACTAGTATGAATTTAGGTAATGCAGATTTGATTGTGCCACTTCATACACACACACACAAAGCATACACACATTCGCTGGTAAAAGTAATTGGATCCTTAGTATCTTAAGGATTAAGATCAAAAGCTACCAATATCCAAAATGCCCTGTATTAGCTGCTTCCCTCTTCATCATATTACACTCTACACAGCCTCTCCTTGCTCCAGCTATATTGACCTCTTTTCTTCATGCTTTCATGGTGACATTTACTGTTCTATTCCATCTTCCTAGAAAGCTCGTATCCCTCAGACTTACAGTCAGGCATTACATGCCTTACTCTCCAGTTCAGACCAGGTTCTTTTCTATATTTTTTCACAGAACGTTGCCGCATTATTTTATAGCATTCATCTCAGGTTGCTTTATGCATCCATTCGTGTGAATATTTTATTAACATCTCCCTTTTGGGTCAGCCTGTGGGCTCCGCGAGCAGGGACCACATCTGGTCCTGCTGACACCACTGTAAGCTCCCGCCCAGCACAGTGCTTGGCCTTTAGTAGATTAAAAGGTTGTTTATTTAAATTTTTGTCTTACATACTGCCATTTGAAGAAAAGCAGGTTAATTATTAAAGGATGGCAAGGAAGAG
The DNA here is from genome assembly GCF_023851605.1 of Tamandua tetradactyla. Taxonomy (NCBI): domain Eukaryota; kingdom Metazoa; phylum Chordata; class Mammalia; order Pilosa; family Myrmecophagidae; genus Tamandua; species Tamandua tetradactyla. The sequence goes on along the minus strand of NC_135352.1, from coordinate 42,418,403 downwards.
GAAAACAGTACATAAGGGGAGCATGAGGGGAAGAGATGATGAAGGAAAATGCGCCAGGGGAGCTTCATGAATAAGAAGCCTGGAGAGAAAGCTAGCAGACGTCGCCAGTTCACCACATGCCTTTCCAGTTGAGAGAGGAACCCTGAACTTCATCAGCCTTCCTGAACCAAGGTATCTTTCCCTGGATGCCTTCGACTGGACATTTCTATAGACTTGCTTTAATCTGGACATTTTCACAGCCTTAGAACTGTAAACTTGCAACTTACTAAATTCCCCATTTTTAAGGCAATTCTGTTTCTGGTATATTGCGTTCTTGACAGTTAGCAAACTAAAACACTGGTGAATAACGAGACTTGAATAGATAGATAGATAGAGATAATTTTGCCTCAAAACTTCTAACTCTCCGTCTTGTTGATACAAGTGGATATCTACCACCCCACTAATATTTATGAGTCATAATTAGGGTGATTTTTAAAATCACGTAATTTCTAAATACAGGGAGGGGAAGAAAACATTTTGAAGTAATTTGGATACCAGTGGGAAGTAGTAATTGATTTAAGAGGCTATATATCTGTATACCCTGATGATTTGCTTAAAGCAGTACTTGCTAACCTGGGAGTGAGTGAAGATCAGAGAAAGTTGAAGAAAAGTGAGGAAATTGGTGATGAATCAGATGACTGTGAGGGCCAGTTAAATCACATCCCAGCTCCCTCTTCATGAGTTTGAAGTGGTCAGTTGGAGAGAGAAATTTACTAGACTAGTCAGGCAGTTTAAGATGGTGGTTCAAGGTTGTTTTCATAATCATCTGAAGGCATTATGCATGTTTTATAAACTAACCTAATGAAACTAAGCAAAATTATCAATTGCTCTTTTTTTCATAGAAATATAACACCCCATAGCATATCATTAGTTTACAAATAAACTACACTTATTCCAAGTTGAAAATATTAACATATTCTATTTTAGAAAATTGATTAAATCACCTAGAAATCAGTATGATTACATGGTATACTTTGTTTTAATATGAAAATAATTGAATAAAATAGAACTATACTTAAATGATAGCTTCATGCTGGTGGTCGATGATATTTTTATTGGTCATCACAGATGGAAATGAATAGCTTCCCATAGAACTCTATTCCAGAGTTAAATTATACTGTAGTCAAAAAGTATTTTGTGGGCTTATCTAAACTCTCTTGTGTGTCCATTTTAAGCACCTATAATTTTATTGGTCTTTTGTGAGGATAGAAATCAATTGTTTTGTATCTATTGCTGGTTAATTCTGTGTGCATTTCAAAGAGGCTTTGCAGTCTCTGGCCTTATAATTTATAGCCCAGGCAAACCTAGACATACTATTTTGTAGGCATGAAATAGTTTCCATTCTCCTGAACACTTTAGCTATCTTTTGTACAACTATTTTCAGTCTCTACAGAGCTCTTTTAAGATGTAAAGTGAAGTTAACATCTTGTTAGCCACACTGGCCAATATGATTCTTATTACTGAAGCTGGAAGCTGGGTAATATACAGCTGTTCATTTTGCTATTTTTGCTTTTGTATATGTTTAAAGTTTTCCATAGTAAAAAGTCAGAGAATACATATTAAAAATGCCTATTAGCTAAGAGGCAAGGTGTGTGTATGCGTGTGTATGTGTGTGTTTGCGTGTGCACATGTGCATGTGTGTGTGTGCGTGTGTATGTGTGTGTTTGCGTGTGCACATGTGCATGTGTGTGTGTGTGCGTATGCATGTGTGTGTTTGCATGCATCCACACCCTACCTGACTTTTGAGTTTTGGATTCGGGCTCAGTGCCTGCTTCTTTGATCTCCCCTGTTTCTTTGCTTCACTGAATCCAACTGGTATTACTGAAAGTTAATTTTGCTAAACTAGATTTTGCTCCAGCAGGACATAGTGCTCAAAATCTCTTTGTCTCATTGATTTAGTCTGTAAATGGTCATACATAAGGGCCTGAGAAGGTCAGCTTATTGAAGAACAACTTTCCTAACCACTTGCAGGTCATGTGCCTGGTAATTCTTTCTCTATGACACCGTATTATCTGCGAGGGCGAACGAGAGCATGGTCTGTCCTGCAGTCCCATTTGTCTAGCCAATGCTCCAGTGGAGAAAACATTCCCTAGGATGCAGATGTGAATTTTAATTCTTCGTTAGCCACTGGTCACTGAGAGAAATTCACAAAACCGTACTTCTTAGCCCACTTAAGATTCACGAGGTCTACGCTCATAACTACATAACTGCAGGTCCCAGCTTTTGTATATTTTTTATTAACTCTGGCATTCCTCAAGTTTACCTCCCTTTACCTGAGCCCCTTTAATGTGGCTTTCCCCTTTAGGTTCTGGGACACCAACACTTTCAATTATCCTCCTCTTTATCAGTGTCTTCATAGCATGTTCTTTCTTCTGTTTTTTTTACTTCTTTTTGACCGCCTGAATTTCTCTGCCTGAATCTCCCTTCTACAATTTGGCAAACTCCTAGTTTTTATGCTCATTGTAAGCAAATACCAGATGTTCGATGACATTTTCTTCTTTTCCTGCAGGGAGAATCAACAACTCCATCCTCTCCCCATATCACTTTATTCATGGCTTTATCATAGTAGAGTTTTGTAAAGTGATTATTTTCACTTGCTTAAATTTAATGGGTGGCTCCTCCCACTAAATTATGAGTTCCTTGAGAGGTGCACATTTTTTTCATTTGTATCTTGAATTCTAGGGCATGAGACACAGTAGTATGTACTTAATAAATATTAACTAGAATTCAATTATTTCTCTAGTGTGTCTGAGGATAAAATAAAAACATAGTGCCTATGATGGTTTGAGACTGTGTACCCCAGAAAAGCCAGGTTCTTCTAATCCAGTCCTGTGGGAGCAGACCTATTGTGGGTGGGACCTTTTGATTAAAGTGTTTCCATGGAGATGTGACCCACCCAATTCAAGGTGGGCTTTATCCTTTTATTGGGGTCCTCTATGAAGAGAATAAAAGCCAGAAAATATAGAGAGAGCTCAAGCTGATACAGATAACAGAGAAATTAAAACAAGTGAAGGACCCACAGAGTGAGAAACACCCTGCAGATGCTGAGACCCTCAGGACACAGAGCTCATAGGGGTGACCTGGAGAAGCAAGCAAGGACCCACGGACACTCAGAGACAAAGCCACTGGAAATGAGAGCAGCGGAGCCCAGGAGGAAAGGACTGGCAGATGTCACCATGTGCCTTTCCATGTGACACAGGAACCCTGGACACAATGGCCTTTCCTGAGTGAAGGGATCCTCTTGTCGACGCCTTAGCTTGGATATTTTATGGCCTTAGAACTGTAAATTTGTAACCTAATAAATCTCCTTTGTAAAAGCCAATCAATTTCTGGTATATTATATTCCTGCAGCTTTAGCAAACAGAAATAGTGCCTCTTTTTCCTAAAAAGACAAAAGCAAACAAACAAAAAACAAACCCTTCCTCTTTTTGTTGTTGATTCAACCTCTACATTTTAAAACATACTGACTTCATGGGTTGTCCTTTCTTTAGCTTATATTTTTTCCTCTTTAATTTTTTTTTAAAGAAATAGATACTTTTAATGAGTGTGACTATGTGGAAAAGCATAAAAATAGCATAGGTGTACCAGTCTGTCTTTGAAATATGAATGGTGGTGGCGGATATAATATTCCTGTGGACCAATAATGGCTGCTTCTGTCTTGACTTGCTTGTGTGCTTTGTTTGTTTGTGTTTAGGGGAGAGAGAAGGAGAGACAGAGAGAATGAGCGTTAAGTTGTGGCACAAAGAACTATCTGAAGAAGATCTGCACTGTGTGCTTTGGAGCAGCTTGGGGCTGGCTTTTTATTCAGCCCTCTCTGAGTCCTTGTTTCATCCTTCCTCCAGCACTGGAAATTACCATCCATTACAGGAAGGTTCGCTTTTCATCAATGCTTCTAAAGAAGAGAAGGGAAGGGAGAGCAGTTGGATCTAATTGGCTTATCATCTTAACCTAGTTATTCAACTGCTTTATTTGATCTAGGTTCAATATTTGATGATAGTAGGAATCAAAATATTTCTCTAGCTTTATTGTGCTTCCGAAAAATTGAAGTATAACTGATTTAACATAAGTTTTACAAATATATACTTACGATGTCCTGACCTTTTCTGTCCTAGGTAGGGTGTTAGGAATAGTATGGACTATAGCAATATTTCTAATCTCCTAAAACCACTTCCTTTCCTCATCCCCCAAAACCTAGATTATCAGAAACAGAACCTCAAGAAATAGTCTTTACTTTGCAAACATCCTCAGATTTATATGATTCTTTCCATATAAATCCTTGACCATGCTTGCCTCTTAGGATAATTTACAAAATTTTTCATCTATCGTTTAATAAGCACATGCCATTCAGTGTTCCAAGAACTTTGCCTATTCGCTATTAACTCACAAAAATGATGACCAGGCTGTGTGGTTGGCACAGGTACCAGTATTAGATATACTTCCACTGTTACTGAGAGCTTACCAAATTCCAGTCTCAGTATCAAGCTATTTATTTTATTATTAACAATAGCCAGTATTTTTTGGGTTACTTTATGCCAAGCTCTGTGCCAAGTGATCTACATGCATTAACTTCATACTCCTTTGGGGGTATGTGAGAGAAGAGGTCCAACAAGGGTGCCAGGACCTTCTCCTATGGCTCTTTGGAAGTGAATTATGTAACCTCGTTACGCTGGATGTAGCTCACAATCAATTTGAACACCTTCCAGAGGAGATTGGAAACTGCACACAGATAACCAACCTTGACTTGCAGCGCAATGAACTGCTAGATCTCCCAGATACTATAGGAAACTTGTTCAGTTTAAGTCATCTTCGTATAAGATATAACAGACTATCAGCAATCCCCAGATCATTAGCAAAATGCAGTGCACTTGAAGAATTAAATTTAGAGAACAATAACATTTCTACTTTGCCAGAGAATCTTTTATCAAGTCTTGTGAAACTGAATAGTTTGACCCTAGCTAGAAATTGCTTCCAGTTATGTCCAGTGGGTGGTCCATCTCAGTTTTCCACCATCTATTCTCTCAACATGGAACACAATCGAATCAATAAAATCCCATTTGGAATTTTCTCCAGAGCGAAAGTATTAAGCAAGCTAAATATGAAGGACAACCAGTTAACATCACTTCCGTTGGATTTTGGAACATGGACCAGTATGGTAGAATTGAATTTAGCCACTAATCAGCTCACAAAGATCCCTGAGGATGTGTCTGGTCTTGTTTCTCTTGAGGTTGTAATATTATCAAATAATCTGAAGAAACTTCCCCATGATCTTGGAAACCTTAGGAAGTTAAGAGAGTTGGATCTAGAGGAGAGCAAATTGGAATCCTTGCCAAATGAAATTGCTTATCTTAAAGATTTACAGAAATTACTTTTGACAAACAACCAGTTGACCACTCTTCCCAGAGGCATTGGTCACCTTACCAATCTCACACATCTAAGCCTTGGAGAGAACCTACTTACTCATCTCCCTGAGGAAATTGGTACCCTGGAGAACCTTGAAGAACTATATTTGAATGACAACCCCAACCTGCATAGCCTTCCATTGAGTTGGCTCTCTGCAGCAAACTTTCATCATGAGTACTGAGAACCGTCCACTCAGTCACCTTCCACCTCAGGTTGTTGCTGAGGGTCCTTCTTTCATCATCCAGTTCTTAAAGATGCAGGTCCATATCGTGCCATGGTCTGATCCAAACCCACCGGTCCCCCACACTGCCAAAAATAGACTGCCATTAATGTTGCATATCTATATCTGTATCTGTTTATGTAGATATTGATATATATGGCAGATTCATAAAGACTGCGTTATGGGTTTCTGCTATTAGAGGAATCATAGCCATTTAGGTTGGGTTTTTTTTGTTGTTACAAAAGGCTTATAAGCTTTCTTTGCTGAACTTGATGGGTGCTTTTTGTTGTGTAATCTGATATGCCAGTTTGCTTAAGACATCTGCCAACAAATTATGAAATTATTAAATTTAAAGGAGAGGTAGTATAGTTGACATACTTTCTCTTAGGAAAAATAGTAGGCAATTTGTTGCAGCTTTTCATACATTTTCCTCTTACCAATAGTCAGATCTCTCTAGTATGATAAGCCCTGAAGGAAGAAGTTTCTTTAACATATTTTGAGATTTAAATTTTATATATTGTTTACAGTCAGAGTAAATCACTGGATTTTTGGGGGGGGAGGGTTGATTTGCTCTGTTTTAATCTATCAAATCTAGAATTTATATCCTCTGCTAAAGAATCTGAATCACTTTGTTTAAATATTCAAAGAAACTTGCTTGTTGAAAACAACTAGCAAAGCAGCTAGAAAGGATGCAGTCAAAAATTCTGAAATTCCTTTAATTGTGCTTCTCATACCAGTGGTGAAGCAAAATATCTGAAGAGAGTCTTTGGACTGGAGGAGGATATTAAGACCTTTTCTAGTATATCTTAAGTCTGGGGACAAAAACTTGTAGTAAAAAGGAGTTTTCACCCCTAGAAGTTACAGACCCAAAAAAGCTAATAAGATAATTTGGCAAAAAAGAAAAAAAATACACATAAACACACACATTCTATATGTGTATATACAATGCTATATAGATATGTATTTATCATATCATAAACTACATAGGTAACTTTAAGGATTTTTCCCTATCCTTGTACAGTGAAATGAATGTCTTTCTTTGAACACTGCAGTATATGTATGTTCCAAGGTAATTTAACAGTGTATTATGGTTTTATATCCTGACTTGCCTTGTACATTTTTCAATTCTGAAATATTTGCATCTAAGCACATCTTCACACTGTGCTGTATTGCTGCTGAACGAAATGTACTTTTCCCCACATATGGGGCACTGGCTTCAAACAATTCAGTTCAGTATCATTAATTTTAATCTCATCCTTCTTTCTTGGTAGTTACTGCAAGTTGGAAAAGAAGCGTATTGCATAGAAAGGATTGATAGATCACTGGAAGTTCTGTAAGATGTGCATGTGCTATTTGACTATTTGATATATTTTCTTTTGCTTTACTGCTTTTAAGGCTACAAGTATTGTAAATGTGTGCCCCTTATACAGCACTCTTACTTTTAGTGTCAGTCTAAGTCAATGTAATTATTGAGGAGACACACAGAGCAAGTGTATTCTAGATATCATCCTAAAAAACACTTTCCATTTATTGAATATTATGTATAATTACGTATTGCTGCTTGTTTTTTGCCATTTAAATGGGCATTGTATTTTAAGTAAGACAGATCATTTTTGAAACAAGGCTGTAATATTAAGATGGAGATTAAGAGTATAGTTTTGCCTTTCCTGGCACACAAATTCAGGGCTAGGTTTGAGGTCAAACCCATATTCTTAATTGTCATTTTATAAGAAATGGACTTAGAAATGGAAGGCAGGTGAAGATATAAAACCCTAGAATGCTTAAATGTGCTGTAAAACTACTGTAGATGATGCTGGATTTTACGGAGTAATATCCTTTCTTTTTTTCATCCACTGTGGCTTTTCAGTTAAAATTTTGTTTATAAAAGGAATTTGTTTATTACAGCTCTATCAAAAAAAAAAAAAGAAATTCTGGTCTATAATTATATCTCCTTCACAGTGACCCTTTTGTGACTTAGTCTAGTCTTCTCTCTCCAAATTTTCCTTGCTGCTCTGCAGCTTCTCACTTTTTCAAACGTCCAAGCCTCTTTGATCTGAGTTGGGAGATGTGCCAGTTTGAAGCTGTCTTGTACCCCAAAAAAGCCATGTCCTTTAATCCTCATTCAGTACTGCTGGGTGGGAGTTTTTGATTGTCTCCATGGAGATGTGACCCACCCAATTTGGGTGGGACCTTTGATTAGGTGGTTCCCATGGAGATGCGTCTTCACCCATTCAAGGTGGAGTCACTTACTGGAGCCCTTTGAGAGGAAATCATTTTGGAAAAAGCTTGAGAACCAGCAGCCAGAGACCTTTGGAGATGCAGAAAGACAATGGCCCTGGGGAAGCTGTTTGAAGAGCCAGGGGAGAAAGCTAGCAGATACTGCCATTTGCCTTCCCAGCTGAGAGAAACCCTGAATGTCATCTACCCTTTCTTGAATAAAGATATCTTCTCTGGATGCCTTGGTTTGGACGTTTTTCTCGCCTTAGTACTGAAAAATTGCAACTGAATAAGTCCTCTTTATAAAAGCTGCCCCATTTCTGGTATATTGCATTCCAGTAGCTTTAGCAAACCAAAACAAGTGGCTTCTTCTCACTAATCATTCTTTGCCTTCCTATTCTCTGATTCTCTATCCATTCTTTTAATGCTGCCTCTCAAAGCATCTGGGTCCTGATCCAAAACTCTGGGAGAAGATGGAGGGCTGAGGAGAGAAGTAGAGGAACAAGCAAACATTCTGTCACTCCTTGAAATGCCTACTCTCTTGTATTCTGCAGATTCTCCCTTTTCTACTTCTCCAAATGTACTGCATTCATGTCCTTTTCCAATAATTCTTTCTCTCATAAAAAGGGATTATAGAAAATAATTTCCAAGACTTTATCTTCAGTTTTCCTCTCCCCTTAGCTCTCTTTTTTGGTGATCAGACCTATTGCAAAAAATTCATTACCTCAATCTGCATAGTCCAACATCTAATTTTATTCTCTACCCCCAAATTCTTTCATACATGTGCCGCTTCTTATTGTATAAGTTTGTCTTCACTTAAATAAATGGAATGCATTGTCAATATGCCAGCCTTAATGTCAAATATTTACCAGTTATCCTTTCTCCCCAGACACTTGCTTTCCACTCTTGATCTTATCCACTTCTGTTATTGACTATACCTTTTTCTTTATCTTTGACTCCTCCTACTCCCTTAATCCTAAATTCAATATATGATCAAATGCAATCAATTCTCCTGCTTCTACAGCTCTTGCTTCTTTCCTCCTTCTTCCATGACTACTATCAATATACTAGAAACAGTATTTAAATCTGACCTGTATTACACAGAGTAAACTCATCTACCCAGTTCTGTTTTTCCCTTGATATAATTCATTCTTCATAGCATGTACAGATCTTTCTCCCTAAAATACAATTTAAATAAAGCCATTCCCCCATTAGGAGAAACCAACCAAACCAAACCAAACCAATAAATGAATGAAAAGAGTCTGCATTGCCTCCTGTCACGGTCAGGTTCATGTGTCAACTTCACCAGGTGGTGGTGTCTGTTGGTTGAGCAAGTGCTGGCCTGTCTTTTGCTATGAGGACATTTCATATAATTAAATCATGACTACGTTGGCCGCATCCATATCTGATTCCATTTGTAATCAGCCATGGGTAGTGTCTTTTGCAATGAGTAATGTTTAATCTAATCACTGGAGGGCTTTTAAGGAGGATTCAGAAGAGACAAACTCTCTTTCTGCTTCAGATGAGCATCTCCTGTGGAGTTCATCCAGACCCTTCATGGGAATCATCAGCTTCACAGCCTGCCCTACAGATTTTGGACTCTACATTATTCGAAAGTTAAATGAGACTCCTTTATAAATTTTATATCTACAGATATTTCCTGCTGATTCTGTTTCTATAGAGAACCATAGCTAACACACCTCCTCAGCTTTCTGAATTAAGTCCAGACTTCTCTAGCTGGTGGTTAAGGCTGCTCACAATGTAATCCCAACTTTGAATTACAGGTTTCTATATGCTTTTCACCCTTCCCATATCCAGCGCGCTACTCACATTGGACAGCTCTGTGGCCCCTGAATTTGGTCAGAAATGTCTCCTCCCTCTGCTTTTGCATGAATTGGTCCTTCTACCTGTGAGGATCACATGCCTTTCATCCCAGCATGGTGAAAGCCAACACAGTATCAAAGCTCATCTGCAAGTCCAGGTAGAAAATATCAAGACAAGAGAAAGAAAAACACAAGAGAGTATGTTCTCTTTTTTAGATCCACCAGAGCAGCTTGTTTGCTTCTTCTTTATGACACTCTATAATGTGCTTTATATTTTTTCTTAATACTTGTCTTTTCTCCTCTTTCATTCTTGGAGCTACTTGGAGGAAGAATTTATGCCTCATGCATGCTTTAGTTCCTGTAATTACCTTGCCCGTAGTAAATGCCCAGTAAACATCACTGGATTGAACTGTATGCCCTTTGACCAACAGTTTAATCTCTGAGATGCCCTTCCCTCATCTGCAAAATGGGAGTTTGCATTATAAGTCCCTTCCAGCTTCATAATTTTATATGTCTATTTTATTACCCCACAGGTTTTTTGTGTGTGTTATTATTATTATTATTTTTTTAGTTTTGTGGTGTGGGTTTGCAAGAACAGTTTGAAGCCACTACAAATGTATCAACTGATTTCTTCTCTGAGAGTTATTACTTTAAGGGAGCCTGAAAAGTGGGGATGACTTGTGTTTGAATACATGACACTGGCTCAACCACTTTTACCTAGTTTTCGAGTGTGAAGTTTTCTAGACCTCTTGGACTAATTAAGATTAAAAAAAAACCCAGAGTGTTAGAGCTGTGTTTCATATCTTCTTTTTTTAATTGCTGGGATGGGTATAGAAAACAAAATGACAACATTTATTGAGCACTTACTAGTTTGCAGGCAGTGTGCTAAATTCTTCCTGTGAGTTTTATTCCTCACAACAACCCTTAGAGTAGGTATTATTGCCCTTATTTCACAAATAAGAAAAATTCAGAATAGCATTTGGTTCTTTATTAGTACTCTGTAAATGCTGTCATGTGCCTCTGCATGTGTTCTTTGAATCTACACTCTCATAATTGTTATTGATAATTCTCCAGACTTTAGTAAACTTTCTGATGATATTTATTGCCTCTTCCATATAGTGTTGTCATTTAATTGTACTATCTTCTAAGGCTTTACCCATCTTTAATAGGAGGAAAATGATACAAAAAGTAATTAGTTTAAAATTACCTAATTTGGCCCCAGTGGAAATGTGCGCATGTCGACCTGAGGTCTAAATTTGCTCTATGGACGTGTTTATCAGCACATTGCCCGCGGCTCGCTGGTGATTCTTGGTGGAATGGAAGTGTCTGTAGACTGGTTGGATATTATCATAGCAGTCAGGGGCTGCCAAACTATGGCTCCATCTATTTTTAAGCAAAGCTCAGCAAACTCATCTATCTTTTTCTAAAAGGGGAATGAAACAACGTTTTCCTGCATGTGCTAATCGAATGCTGTTTTAATGGCAGATGAGAAACTCTGGCTAAAAAAACATCCTTCAAATTGCACTCTTCATAGCAAAGCTGTACCCATATCACAGGCAGTGTTCAGTGCCTGCTATGTGCCAGAATTTGTTCTAGGCTCTGGGGGTTCGGTGGTGAAGACAGCTCGGCTGCGATGGAACTTACACTCTTGTTGGCAGGAGACACATGACAGGAAGTGGTGATTACTTCCGGAAAGTGATACATTCTAGGAAGAGAACGGAAGAGCTCAGTGTGCCAGTGCAGACGTTTGGCAGTCGTGCACTGGACCAGCAGTGCTGCACCGGCGGTGTAGGCCTGGAGCTGGAACCCTTCTGATGATTTGGGGCTGCTGCTTGGAGGGCACTAAGTAGTTTTTCGTATCTGTTCTGCATGTGATGGTAAGTCATTGCACGCGTGGTATGATAGAATGAGAAGGTCAGACAGAGCTTACTGAGAACTTTGAACCGAGACCTGGATGACGAGAAGGAAGCAGCCGTACGAAAGCCTGGAGATAGAGGAACAAGCTCAAGCAAAGGCCCAGTGGCAAGAACAGTTGGGCCTTTCTGCAGAAGGAAAAGATGACCTGTGTGGCTGGAACAGAGTGTGTAAGGGGAAAGTGAGGGGAGACATAATCAGCTGGGTATCACCAGCATACTTTTTGGAAGAGCAATTACATGTATTATGGTAAACTTGTTTGCCAAACAAAAATATAAATGTCTTGATGTAAGTATATTCTTAGCAGGTGTACAATTACTATGTGGGGGAGAAGTACACAACAATATGTGTATCTATGACTGAATAAAGGGGTGTGGGGTCAAGACATGATCATTATATTTGTAATAAGAAGATTCTGGTGTACAAAAACATGTGCATTTCATTTCAATGAAATATTTGTTTTTATTCAGCCAATAATTAGCAATATGCTCAATCTTGATTTAATATTCAAGCAAATTGAAAACGCTGTGAGTGGTAATCATGGCCCTTGAATATCTAACTTTACAGGTTGCTGTGCAAAGATAGAGGCTAGAAGTGAAAACAAGACTTAGTTTTTCCCTTCCAAGTACGTCAGTTGTTCAGGGGGAAGTTGCTGTAGGAGCTTTTTAAATGAGGGATAAGATGACTTTAAAGATTCACAGCACAAATAAAAGATTAAAGTCTGTTCACCTGATTTCAGGCAGCTTTGTTTGTGCTGACACACTTCATAAGTATGTTTAGTAACTTGAATAATCTGAATATACTACTTCAGTGGCAATATGATGTTAATATTGAGGATAAGACAACAAGATTTCTTAGGAAGTCCACATTAGTGCAAACAGCTCAATTGTCAAAAATGTGACTCTTTTTCAGCCTATGGTTTTTCTTTACTTGCCAGATAAATTAATGGAATTCTTTGATATATTTAAAAACCTACCTGTAAAGGCTGCAAAAGAACATGAAAAATATTTTCCAAACAATTCTATAACTTTTTAAAAAAAGGAACTTGAAATATATTTAGCACTATATCCCTACCTAATTATTAAAATGCTTTTGTGTTGCACTAATCAATTTAGCAATTTACTTTATAGCTCAAGGAACATTCTGTTCATTCTGAAATCACCTAATAATTTCTAGGTCCATGTCAGATCCAAATATCCAGAACTATAAGGCAGAGATACAAAACATTCAAATTCATTATAGATGATTTAAATTTGTTAGTGAAAAATTTCTCATTTGGTAATAGAAATAGAGTAACTAAAGTAATCAGCTGTATATGGGGCCTGATTTAAGATGCAGATATTCATTAGTAGGAAAATTATAAATAAGTTGGTGAAAACTTTCAAATAATATGATCTCTCTCACTGACACAAATTATTCACTATTGTTGATTTGAAATATGTTTATTAATTTTATTATGTTAAAACTTGTGATAATCCTGTTCCCAAGTTTATTTAAAATTAAGTTGTTCACAAATGCTTGAAGTCTGAGAAACTCTTCTATATAAAAATAAGGAACTTGTGCTGAAATCAGGCTTTCCTGAATGCACAGAGAAGACTGATTTAGTATTTGGAAATGATAGTTAATTGGAAAACAGTTCATTATCCTAAAAATAATGAGTTCAAAAGACCATTAATTTTGAAGTCCTTTCTGTAAGTAGATTTAGGTATATAGTAATGTAATTATTGTTACATCCAATAGATGGTTTGGACTTTAGTATTGCCAATTCAATGAATGTTTTTTAAAAGTGATCTTTATTTCTTTTAAGGTTTAATTGAGTTTTCATTTGTACTTTGGCAGGTCGACTCTGCCACAGAAAAGCATTGGTTTTTGCACATAGACACTGATGTATGAAGATTGAAAGGTAAGTTTGTATAGTTCCACAAAAAGAAGGAAAAAAGGCAGCTAAAGGAAAAAAAAAGTCGACACTACAAGGTAGCAATTGGCTAAATCCATTATGTGGGACATTCTACAGGGCACATAACCAGCTTTTTCCTAAAAGATCAATGGCATGAGGGAATAAAAAAGGAGACAGCTGTTGAAAAACAGAGAGGATTTAAGAGGACTTGTGATCAAATATATTGTATGGACTTTACTTGACTCATTCAAATAAAGCAACTATAAAAATAATTGTTGAAGTAATCAAGGGTGGTTGATGATATTAAAAAATTATTAGTACTTTTGATTGGTCTAATAGTCACGTAATGATAATGTTAGAATTTTGCTTTTGTCTGTTCAAGCAAACATGAATATGTATACAGATGAAATGGAACATGTGGGTTTTGTTTGAAATCTGGATAAAAAGAATTAGGAGAGTGTATGTAAAATAGATTCAAATAATTTTGACGTATGTTGAAGCTTGTTGAATCTTGCATGAGTTCTCATGTTACTCTTTCCTCTATTTTTGTGTATATTTTATATGTTTCATAGTAAAAAGGTGATATTTCACCTGTATTAAAATTATCTATCTAACAGTCCCAGTGTATAATTTCTTTTGCATGAACTTGAGAGTCAGTGCTCCTTCAGTTTTGCCTTCTGGCTGCTTCAACTTCCTAACACTGTTTCAGACTCTGCAGCCGTAGACAGAACCTAAACAATGCATGTGCTTGTATTCCAGTGACATTTTATTTACAAAAAAGAAGTGGGCCAGAGTTTGTGGGCCTCTGATACACATTATTTTTTTTACCTATACACCAGCTCACTAATTTCCTCCTCAGTTTCATCTAATTGTCTGCTCATCATGTTTGCTTAGTTACTTCCTTTTTCATTTCCAGAATGTCTGTTAGCTTCTTGCCCCTGAATTTGCACGTCACTTCCAATTTTCCAAAGATATTTTAAGCTTAACCTATTTTTTTAAAACCATAGTAAGCGCAGTGTTTTCATCATCTGTGACAGATAATCTGAGGATTTGAAGTCCTCGCAGGTCTGCTTCCACTGTTCTTGCCCATCCTTGCAGACTTTTCTCTGGGACTAACTTGAGGACGAGGATGAAGGTATTTTCATTTAGAGAGTCGTCCTCACAGGGTGGACGGAAGACATCGGTATCACCTGAAATGTGTGAAAAGTAAGTGCTTGGATCTTCCCCAGAGCCACTGGATGAGAACTTCCAGGAGGCGGCCCCACAGTTGCTTTCACAAGTCCGCGTGGCATCTGATGGGCTCTCAGGCCTGAGAAGCACTGCTCCAGGACCCTGGGTCCAGGCCTGTGTCATTGCCTGCTCTGTCTCGCCTCTGACCCAAGTCACATCTTGCATCGTTTGAGCCTCTCAGCGTCAGTTTGGGCACAAATCTGGCTAATTTGAGTGAAACACTTACCTTGAGGATGTAGCCCCTTGTGTTCTCAGCTTCATTTGGAAATATTTAGACACGCCCTACTCCCCACTTTGAGTAGACCCTGAATTTGAATCCTGTTCTCCTCATTCCATAAACCTCCTCCAACCGAACTTCAAGGTTCCTAAAGGTGGCAAAAGCCTTCGAATGAAAGGAGCCTCTGTGCCCCTCTTCCCTCTGGGTTCAATTTTGTTAGCTCATTGGTGCTTTTAAGCGTGTTTTATTTATTTATTTATTTATTTATGCATGGGTAGGGAATTGAACCCGGGTCTCCAGCATGGCAGTCAAGAACTCTGCCTGCTGAGCCACCGTGACCTGCCCCAAATTGGTTTTTAATATTTTTATCCAGCAACTTTAGTTGGTTTCCAGTCAGAATGCTAGTCCCAATTTCTTAGCCGACCATTGTAAGAAACGATATCTTGCAGCTATTTCTAGAATTAATTTGGTTTTATCTGCAACACAAGAAAAAAACAAAAGAATATATGGACGGTTTACCTTAGTAAGGGATTGACACTTATGTGAAAAGTTGCATAAAATGCTTAACTTGTATTTTGAGATTTACACCTCAACTAGGTCCAGATTTACTCTCCAGTAAGGTGTGTTGGCCTTGTGAAAACGGCTCTGTCTGGATTTTGAAAGTTCTTTTGCTTCGTTCATATATCATAAGTCTTTGAGAATGTTGGAGCAACCCCCTGAGTTAAATTTAATCTTTGACAGTTTCCGTGCTTGTACTTATTGTGAGAAATATTCATATTGGCAGAAAGTTGATGGGTTCCATCATTCTGATGTTGCTATAAGGAATTGAATTTATTGATTTTTTGGATGAAAATAACATTTATGCAAAATGATTCTGTAAAGCAACATCTGCTGTTTGCTTTAAGGGGCATATTCACTCAAAGGTGTAGAGAGAGAAATAATTGAAGCTAATATAAAATCCCAAAGCTCTTCACCAGTTTCTCTTTAAAGATAATATGAAAATATTGCCTTTACACTGGCAGATACTTAAATTTCATAAAGCCACAGTGATCGTGGCAGACCAGATGGCATTTACACTAGCTGATGCATTCTAGAATACAGCAAATGATTCCAATGGAAGGATACCGAATGTAATTCTCTGGGGAAATTTGCATGAAAATGTAATCTTCTCTGGAGATAACTCTTTTGTTCCTTGAACTTATTGTACTCAGATAAATAAAAGAAATGCCCCCAAACCTGGGAAACTCACTGGCAATTAGACTAGAAACAGGATTTTGGGATTATACTATAAGAAGAGAAACTTAAAATGTTTCCTCAAAAAATTGATTAGTAATCAAATCTCTGTTTCTTCTTCTTCTTCTTTTTTTTTAACCTGAATAAAATTATTCACATTCAGAGATTTCCTATCAGTTATGGTAGCAAAATTAAGCACTGCCCCAAATGCTTGTCTTGTATGCAGTGTGTTTGTGGTAATTCTTATAAAATGAATCTGAGTGAGTGTGTTCATAAACTCAGGTGATGAGCCAGATCCATCAAACTTGGTGTCATGGTCAGCTTCATGTGTCAACCTGACCAGATGGTGGTACCTGTTTTTCTGGTTGGGCAAGTGCTGGCCTGTCTGTTGCGATGAGGACATTTCATAGAATTAGATCATGATCATGTCAGCTGCATCCACAGCTGATTTCATTTGTAATCAGCCAAGGGGAATGTCTTCTGCGATGAGTGATGCTTAATCTAATCACTGGAAGCCTTTTAAGGAGGATTCAGAAGAGACAGGCTCTTCCTGTTTCAGCTGGTGAGCCTCTCCTGTGGAGTCTGTCCAGACCCTCCATCGGAATTGTCAGCTTCACAGCCTGCCCTGCAGATTTTGGACTCTGCATTCCTGTGGTCGCGTGAGACACTTTTATGAATTTTGTATTTGTGAGTGTTCTGTGTTGATTCTGTTTCTCTAGAGAACCCTAACCAATACACTTGGTTCTTCAATTTTTCTCTTAATTCTATAGCCAAAACTTGGACTTCTGTGGTGAGTTGTAAGAAAACTCAAGAGCCTGAAATTCCCATAAAATCTGTAAAGTCTACCCAAGGCTTCTAGCAGCATCTACGAATACTGCGGTAACTCAATCCAATTCAATCCTGACTCTAAGGACAGTGGAGGTAGGCCATCCCAACAAGTGAACGCCAACCACTTACAAGATTGCCCTTCAGGCACCAGTGGCGAGTTAGGGGGCCCAGGCCACCCACACTTTTGACCAACTGGCTGCAAATTCCAGGGGTTCTCCCACCCCTGTCTCAGTTTCCTGTTTCACTAGAACAACTCACAAAACTCATGAAAAGTGCTATACTGACGATTATAGTTTTATTATATAAAATGATACACAGAAGAAGAAGCCACAAGAGCTGCATAGGGTGAAGGCTGGGAGAGTCTTAAATGCAAGCTTCCATGTCCTCAGTGTGGAGTCAGACCTCGTCACTCTTGCCTTGCAGCAGCAATGCTTTTCTCAGTTGCATAAGCTCACTGGATCTTCATGTTTCCTGAGTTTATATGGGGTCTCTTTATGGAGGCATGGTTGATAAAGTCAGTGCTCTCATGGCTGAACTCAGTCCACAGCTCCTACCTCTTCCAGAAGTTGGGGAACTGGGCTATCTGATGTAAGTCAAAGCCCCACCCCTGTCATCAGATGGTTAGTGTTTTTGGTGGGTCCAGTATCTACCCTAAGACTGAAGGTGTGGCTGGCTCTTTGTTGTTACATGAACTATGAGGCATAGCCCTGGGCCCACCGTGTTGAAGCAATGACATTCCTATCAGAGGAAATTCCAAGGACTTGCAGGTAGCTTCCCCAGGAACCAAGGGCAAAGATCAGCCAAGTGTTTCATTGTACTGCAAGATCCTACTGCATGAATGAGTTATTCTGAGAAAGACTGGCCCTATTCAAGAGCTCAGAAACATGTATCACTACCTACAGGAGCAAAATTGAAAAATTTTTCTATATTAGAACACGTTTCTCAGGACCTCAAAATGTCATTGGCCTCTTTGAAATATTTATGTGCTTCTTGATCTGCTCACCAAAAATGCACAAGCCAATTTATTAGAGAAAATGTCTAAAGGCTTTTAGCCACATTCTCTGCTTGCAGTTCCACATGAAGCTATCCTTTTCTTTCATGTCTTATCTGCCAAGCTAAATGCGGTTAAGTTTGAAAAGAAAGATGTAAATTTATTACTGTTCTTACTGAGTGTATATACCTGATCTTTTTAGCCATTTGATCCCTTATCTTCTTTCGCCTTGACTTGTCTTACCTTGCTGTTCCATTTGACATTCATATATTGAGCACATATCATGTGTCTAAAGCTACACAAAAAACCCAAAGACCCCATCTGTGCCCTTGAGAGCTCAGTCCAGTGCAATATACAGCTAATTAGAAAACAAACCAGTATTGTGATCCCTTTAAAATACAGGTATGGACAATGATTTATGGCCATTGACAAAATTGGACTGAGGATTTTTACATTATAAAGGTACATGTTTTTATTTGAAAAATATTGTTTCTTTATAAATTCGGCAAAAAACAAAAATAAATCCATACTCCATACTTTACATGTTATGAAAACCAGGCAAAGGGAATTTAAGGAGCACGAAACCACATTGCTGGTCAACCGAAAAGCTGGTACTAAAGAATCAATGAGCCATCCATCTGCATAGCTCCTGATTTAACCAAACGATGTTCCCAGGTGAGGTCGGAGGCTCTTGTGGCATGGGAGTGCGGCCATGTGGCCTCATGAGCAAGCCCATCTGCCATGTGCAATATCTGCTCGTGCGTTCATTCTAACACAGGGCACCACGGGATGAATGTTTGGTGGACATGACCTGATACTGTTGCCTGTATTATGACATCACTTGTTATAATCCTGTGTTTTGTAAGGGCAATTAAAATACCTGGGTGGTTGTTTGAAGGGGCTTTCAGAATATGACTGCCGAGTACCTGAAAACCTCTATGAACTAACAACGGTTCCACCGTTATTAAACCTACTGCTCTGTATTCATGGGGCCTAGAAGAGTGAAATGGCCTTGGGCAGACTGAAAAATAACTCCCTGTGTAAGCTCGGGTTATTTGTCAATGACTTTTATAAGCAGTTACAGTAATCTGTACTTACTATAAATCTAAAGTACAAGTGCACAGTCACACATGATTCTTGTTTAGTTGCTGCAGTAAAACTGTTATGCCGTTACCCTTTGTAGGGAAAAGTTGAAACTGAAATGTGTCTAGAGGAAGATTGGGTTTTACTCGGTAGGTTTATCATGGTTGTTCCTAACTCGATGCTTTTTCACTCTGCTGGCAATCCTTGTAGAGAGATAAGTGTGTGTCTGGAAAATCCCAGACAATTCCCTGAGAAATTAACATAGGTAAAGTATATGTGTGTTGCCTTGTTAAAAAATTGATTAAAACATTATGCCAGCAATAACCTCTTAGAAAATGTAATGAGAAGATCGTAGTAATAAACCCAGAAAATATTTTGAAGACTTACAAAGAAGAAATGTGCAAGACTTATGTGAAGAAAACGGTAAGTTATCACTGAGGGACATGAGAAAAGAATGTAGTAGAAGGAAATAGTTTTCCTAGAAAGTAAACAATATAAAAAAGATTTTATTTCCTGTAAAATTAAGTATAAATACAAATTCAGTACAACTGCAGTGAAAATTCCAGCTACTTCAAAATTCATCAGTAAAAGTAATAAGGAAAAAGTGCTAAGGCATTTTTTAGGAGAAGCAAGCTGATACAGGGTTTGTATTAGTAGATAATAAAATATTAAAATGGCAATATTCAAACAAAACATACATAGATAAAATTCAACATGGGTATAGAGCAGTGTTCTGTGTTGGGACAACCGGTTGGGTATAGGGAAGAATGAAATTGGAGTAGAATGCAAAAACAACCACATGTTGGCTTCAGTATAGATCGGAGTCACATTAAGAAGATAAGAAGCAGTTGTGTCAACGAGAACCAGGTGACTTCAAAAGATACTTGTGATGTAGTGACCCTGGAGATGATAGAATGCTTTGTGTTATTGTTAATAAAAATAACGAAGATGAAAAAATGACAGATTTTTAAAGGGCAAAGGATATGGCAAGCAAAGTATGGTCTGACTCTGCCTCCCTATCCCATCTCCCAGGATCCTTTTGTGCCAGGCGACCCTGTGTCGCTCACACAAGGCACAGTGGTACCTGCAGCCCGAGGCGAGTGTGGCGCTCACCCGGACATCCTGGAAGGCAGCGTGGCAAACCACGTCTGCTCCTGTATGTCCAGAACTTCCTCTTAGAGAAATGTATCCCAGAGAGAAAATACGATAAGTTCAAGAATGTTAGTCGCAGCGTATTTTTTCTAATGAAGTAAATTTTGACTAAAATTATTTAGCAATAGGGTGTTGGTTAAGCAATTAAATACTTTTATAAAATGATTATTTAAAATTCTTTTTTTTTAAATTTCAACTAATATGATAGATTAAAAAGCAGTACATTATTGTTGTTGTAATTTGCCTTTCGTCCCCACTAATAATATTAAGCATTTTCTCTATTTATTTATTAGCAGTTTGTCCTTCTTTAACTATTTGCATCCTTGGATTTTTTATTTTTATTTTTGTCATTAACCTACATGTTTAAAACTTTAATACTGAAGGAATTTTATAATGAGAAAAAAGCATGTTCTTTTTTAAAAAAAAGTATGCAAAGATTATTTGAAGAAAAGTCAAACTCGGTTTGCTATTCATGAAGGTTTACTCTGTAAATGAATTATGTAAGTATTAACTCAGAACAAGTTTGTGATGTGCTTTGAATCCTCAGCAAAACAAACTGGATAAAATCCTAGGACAATACAGTGCAATTGGACATTTTGAGTTGGACTGTAGTGAAATAAATGCAGTGTTTTAAGTATTATTATTTATTTCATAAAGGAAAAAAGAATGGAACAGACTTTCAAATCTGTTCCCTGTTCCTTCTCACCATGTGCCCACCTGTATTTTTCTCCTAAATCTCTCCATGTACATCTTTTCCTGGTGTGAAAAAGGACAACCAGGTATAATACAGAGCAACAGCCTGACACCAAGAAAAAGAAAACTTAGGTTGTAGATTAGAAACAGTTTTGGCAGATGAGGATATTAAAATGAGAAACAGTTTCCCCAAAAAAGTGATGAGGTGAGTTGCTTGAATAATTTAACATAAGATGGGTCAAATTCTCCTAATAATAGTGTTTAAAGAGTAATTAGGAGGAGTAGCTGAAATTAGATGGTTTTGGGTTTTTTCTCTCTATTTCTGTGATTAATCTACTATTCCAGAGGATATATGTCCCTTCTTGTAAAAGTGGCATAAATTTGAAATAACCGTAAATAATGTTTAGTGTCTGATGTTTATTATTTATTTTTTCCCCAAGAGGAAATGTGGCATGACAGGAAAACTTTGTAGCTTCCTCTCCCAATGTACTTCTTCTATTTACAGCCCTGCAGTTGGAGATGTAACACATTTCCTTCTGCAGTTCCAACAATACCTCATTAGCGAACTCTTCCAGGACAGGCCACTCCCTGGGGCACTGCTATTTTGGCCTCTGTTCTAACAGCATGACACCTATGTGTGTTCTTCACATCCTACCCACCCCGGGAAAGTGTCTGTAAATCACTAAACACACACTACAGAGGGAGGTGTGACCCTCAATTCAGAGAGGAAACAAGCTGATAGTGCAAAAGAAAAGGAATCGAAGGAAGTGGCACATGCTGTTTCTCCCAAAGTAAAAAAAAAAAAAAAGGATATATATATATATATATTTTTTTTAATGTTTGGTTAAAATAGGTGGGAACTATTCAAAATAGTATGTGCAATGTCTAAAACCAACAATGTTAAGGTAACTATGACTTTAATCTGGGGAAATGTTTGCTTTGGGGGTTTTGGGCACTCACCCAACAGAATATGACCCCGATAGACTATGCATTGGAAAACACTTACTCATCAAACTTTTTTGTATTACTGACTTATGCTGGGCACCTTAACACTTCCATCTACTTTACTCCTGATAAGTTAGCTGTCAGTGACAGACCAATATTCCCCTTTTGTAGTAAGTACCAAGAGGCAGACGGAGTCAAGTGACATGGAGGAAACATCGGATACGTGATTCTAAACAACTTCTGACAGTAATCCAGTGGTCTTGTGATGGCACTAGGAATATATGGTTGAACTATTAAAATTTATAAATCCATTTTCCAATTTTCATCTTATTCTTGAATTTTAGTAGGGTCAGGAAAAACCAAAATAGTATTTAGTGTTTGTTCATAGTTGGGCAGGCAACTCTATTTTCACTTATTTCATTTTGAATTTGTGACCTTTTGTCTGAACATTTTACTTTTTATATTCAAAAATAAGTATTTACTTTTGTGATCATTAATTGAATATAAATAATCCTATGTCACAACTGAGCTTTTGCTCAGAATTTTCATTGGTTACTTTGGTGAAATGGCATATTTTTATATGGTTCACATTTTACTCAATATCTAGCCTGATAATTTGAAGAATGGCCAGTGCTAATTATTTCCTCTATAACAAACCAGCAAAGCAGATTTGATTATCATTTCACATTAGAGGAATGAAGTACAAAACGGTTAAATGACTGATTGGATTCATGCAGCTTAGGCATATTTGAAGCTGAAAGATTATTTTAGCATATGTTAGAATGTCTACAAAGTTCTCCTGAATTCTGGAGCTATGATTTCTTTAATAACAAAACAGAATGCCTTGAACTCATATCTCATATATTATGTGGAAGATACTTTTTTCTCAAACATTCAAGGCTTTCTTTGAGCATTTAATGTTTCCATGGTTATGTCTTGCTTTGATTTCTTGCCAACTTCCTGTTACCCTATGTGGTAGTTAGATTCAGTTGTCAACTTGGCCAGATGAAGATGCCTAGTTATATGCTGTGGACATAAGTCGATGACCTATACACCTCATCCATTCCTGATTACATCTGCAGTCGGCTAGGAGGCGTGCCTGCTGTAATGAATGGTATTTGATTTAATTGGCTGGTGCTTAAATGAGAGAACTCAACATAGCACAGCCCAAGCAGCCCAGCACACCTCATCTCAGCACTCCCAGCTCAGCCCAGGCCTTTGGAGATGCAGAAAGGAATCACCCTGGGGAAAATTGCTGGAACCCAGAGGCCTGGAGAGAAGGCCAGCAGAGATCGCTCTGTGCCTTCCCATGTAAGAAGGAACCTCAGTTGAAAGTTAGCTGCCTTTCCACTGAAGAACTAACAAAACAAATCTCCTTTTATTAAAAGCCAATCCATCTTTGGTGTGTTGCATTCTGGCAGCTAGCATGCTAGAACATTGACCAGGAATCTGCCCAGATTCCTTCTAAAACAAGCAATAATGAATATGTTATCATTGTTAAATGTTCTGCAACCATATCCTTTGCAGAGCATATTTCACTGCACTTCTTTTTCCTCAGAACCATGCCATCATCCTCAAGTGTCTCTCCCTTGAGGATCTTCTCTTCCATCCCTTCTCTCCTCTCTATCCCCAAACCTATCTCCCACACATGCAAAAAAGTTGTTATTCCTTTTATGTATTAATCAAATGAAGTCTTTGATTGAGAATGCATAGAGGTCTTCTATTTATTTATTTATTTACCAATCACATGTTAAGTTGTTTTTCTTACATGTCACATTTTCTGCTTATGAGAAATTCTGTCTATAGCCTAGACATAGGCCCACATCACAGGAAGGTTCCAAAGTATGGTTTTTGTCTTTTTATTAAGTTCATTTTGCATGTGGGCAGCTAGAGATTCTCTGATAGCCCTTTGCCTTGAACTCACCCTTTGTGCTTTACACCTTTAGTTTCCTATTCAATGTCCTTTCTCTTCTTCCTTGGGATGGTTAATGCCATATGCCAACTCAGCTAGGTTATGGTGTCCAGTTATTTGGTCAAGAAAGCACTGGCCTTATTGTTATGATAAGGTATATTTCATAGAGGGATGTACATCATTAGTAAATAAATTATATCCACAGTCAACACAAGAAATTGCCTTCAGAAAGATGGGATTCTCTTCATCCAATCAGTTGTAGGTCTTGAAAACTGAAGAAGTTGAGGTCAGAAAGAAGGGTTTCTGCCTTTTCTTCAGCCAGCAGCTTCTCTCATCAGTTTCCAGCTTGAAGCCTGCCCTACATAATCTCGATTTGCCCATCCCCGTGTTTTATTATAGCTAATACCTACACACACACACTTTGTATTACTCCTTGACACCTTGAGTAAGTCATAACAGGTACAAAGGGATTTTTTAGTACACAGCTATTTCACACAAGTACTACAAGCTGTATAACTTGCAAGTGAATGAAGATTATTTATTTTACTTTTGTGTGCCTATTATATATAATCCCCTATACTCTAAATTCATAAAAATGGACATCAAGACCAAGGATATGCATTATTTCAATTTAACCAATACACAGAAGAAATCCACAAAAACCTTTAGCCATTTTCTCTGCCATGAGTCTGTCTCAGTGAAACCAAATCTGCTGATCTCTCCATTTTTAATCTGGATCCCATTCCCCACTTGCCTTCTCAGGACTATACACCTAGAGTTATTCCTTCTCACACTTACATCACTACTATCTCAATCTTTATTTGAAATGCCAGTAACTATTTCAAATATTTTATTGATTAGTTATGTTAAAAGTAGGGACAAAAATGATACCCCAAACAGATATTTACAGCACTTTCCTTCCAGTGACCATCCATGTCTCTGTTTGCTTTTATAGCTAAAATTCTTAAGTTCCATAAGATATCTAGTTCTGCTTCCAAAACTCACACTCACTCTTCAGATAACTTCATTTTGGCTTCCATCTGCCTCACTTTTTGAAGTGTCTCTTGTCATCTCTAGGTTGCCAAATACAAGTAATATTCTCTGCATTTATCTTATTTGAACCTTTAGAAATGCCCACACAAATGAATACTCCCTTTTTCTTGAACCGTTTATTCTTCTCTTTCAGTTTTCCTGACTTAGCCAGTTTCTCTCCTATCTCACTATTTTCTTTTAGTGTCTTTTTATTTGTCTTCCTAATCTCTAAATTTTGGCTTCTTTAATGGTTTTTTTATGTTCTATATAAAATTTCATTCAGTTGATTTCATCCAGCCCTTAAGAATTAAAATAAGAGATTAGTTCTATTAAAATAAATGATCAGTTTGTAGAATCAGTCTCAAAATAATAAAATGTATTACAATTAAACTTTACTAATAATTTCAAGGACGCTTGAAATCGTGAGGCACAGGAAAGGCATGAAGATGTCAAGGGCTGACAACACAGCTCTCCAATGGGTCATTAGGGTATACTTTGGCTCAGATTTGTTAGATGGTATATGTAGGTTATCATTTATGCAAAAGGGAGATGTTTTGGTCATGAAACCTCCACAATTTATACGCAGATATTTATGTAGATTACATAATGTTTTTCAGAAAACATTGTCCATAAATCCATGACTTTTAATTTAGTTTACCATAAGCAATACTAGACAGAAACACACCCCACTAAAAGCATTCCATAGTTGGGTCCTCACTTATTAGCAATTATCTTTTGTGTGTTTTTCAGGATTGTGATCATCAATATGTTTCAAAGAAGATTTAGCAGACAACCTCCTTGCTTTTCCAGGAGCATGCCCTGGAAAAGGGAGATGATGAATTGCAAGCCTCTGCTAATCCTTTCCTTTCAAACTGATATTGATAAGTCGATATTGATGTTGATATGTCAATGTCTCCTATATTTAAACCTAGCTCTCTGTGCCCAGTGTCATACTCCTGTTATCTACTATTCCAAGCACTGTTCCAGGTGCTGGATTTTCCAACTAGAAGAAGACACGGCCTTCCTCATCATTGTCTTGCATGAGACGTTCCAATAGAAAATAAGACGCTGAAGGAAGATTCTGAAGACACACATCTAGCGCTTTTGGTGATGCTGTGAGAAAGGAACGTAGAAGCTATTCAATCCTGCTTTTTACAGGGGGGCTGATGGATTTATAATAGCCTAACCTCATGTTTACATTAGGTAGATTGTTTTATTGTGTGCATTTTAATAGCTGTTTGATGTTTTACTATAATACGCATAGACTAATGCTTTCCTGTTTTCTATAGTTGGCTATACTTACAGCCATGTGCTATTAAAGAAATTCAATAAATCTATCATAAACAAAACTTTATCATATATCATTTCCCTACTAAATTGTAGGATCCTTGAGGAAAGAAATGCTTTAGTTCATCATTCACTATGTAAGAGAATTAGCAATGTCTTACATGGTAGTTAAGTGTTTCATAAACATGTGTTCTTTAACCCCATGAGAACATACCGTCCATGATCTTAACCAATTTTTCAGTTCCTCTTGCCCCTCATTTTTTTTACTGCCCTATTTACCCAGATTATTAATGGCCCATGATTGTCCTCTTATCCTTGCTTACCTTTTTAATACTGCTTTTCCTTTATTCTATATACCTGGAAACCCCCCAGATCTGGTTGAATCCAACTAATCCACAAACTCTGTTCCCGGCTTTAAGGGGCTGAACCTAGCCAGATGAAAAATACAAACCTGAGCCACTTTAACCTTGTAAATACTAAATCCAAGCAATTCCTTGGTGCAAGGCCTGGTGATCTTTTTCCAATACTAATTGCTGCTTTACTCTGTTAGACAATTATTATATACCTTCTTTTGTCTTCTCAAACCTCCAATCCTTCTTTCATTATTCTCACTATCAGCTGATACCACTCTGATTTTTCTGAGGATACAGAATCAATCAGCAACAAAATTCCTCAATATTTCACTCCCACCCACTTACAGCACCTGTGCACATGTGCTCTGTCTTCCTTCATTCACCATAGATAAGCTGTCCGTGATTCAGGCCAGTGTCCCCCACAGAAGGCATCTGACACATCTTCAACATTTTCCCTCTTGGTCCTTACCACCAGCACAGAAACAGAATGTAGATGTCCCATGCTAGGAAAAGCACCTTCTTAACTTCTCTGTTTCCTGTAGCTACTGCTTCATTTCTCTGCTTTGTTGTGAGAAAATCTTGTTGAAGTTCTTGTATTTTTTATTCCAGTTCTCCTCCTCCTCTGATTCTTTTCACAGACTTAACTCTTTTAAGATTTTCACATGCATCCGTCTATAAAACAATTTTACAAAAGATAAAGATACTACCTTGCTAAATCTAGTGGAAAAAAATCAGTCCTCATAACAACAGTATTTCTTCAAAAGCCATGTTTTAAAATATGGGTTTTGGGCTATCTTCTTTGCTGGTTCTTTCTGATCACTTTGACTTCAAGTTTGAAATTCTCTGGTTTTCATCTCTTATATCGCTTATCTCCTCCCTCACACTCTTCCTGGGTGATGTATTGTAGTCTCAGAACTTTAAATTTCACCTCTACACTGGTAAATTGATAATTTATATCTTCTTAACTTCTCTGTTTCCTGTAGCTATTGCTTCATTTCTCTGCTTTGTTGTGAGAAAATCTTGTTGAAGTTCTTGTATTTTTTATTCCAGAAATTTAAATATGAAATATGAATTTCAGGCTTGTATATCCAACTCCCTACTTGACATTTCCACTTTGTAGTCTGAAAGACATTTCAAAGTCATGTGTTCAAAGGTTAGTTCCTTAGAATCAACCTTGAATTCCTTGATTCCTCTATTTTTTATTCACCCTCATAAAATCCACTACTTGGTTCTTAACAAAAGATCTGGTATGATCCCTTTAATACTTAGGTCATGTCACTTCTCTGTGTTAGAACTTTCAATGATTTTCTGTTTTACGCAGGGTAAAAACATAAATCGTTAGCCTTGTAACGCCTTATAACTTGCTGACCACATTTCTCCATCCTTCGCCTACTCATTTCTGTCCAATGCTTTGCGCTCCTTAGGTTCTTAAAATATAGCTAGCACTTTCCTAATTATGCACCTTTGCTCTTGCTTTTTCCTTTGCCTGGAAAATGTTTCCCTTTATCTGTGGAGCTCACTCTCTCATATGCTTCATGCCTCTTCTTAAATATCAACAATGAACGAGGCCTTCCCTCACCTCCCTCATATATGAAAGAACACATCACAACCCCTAAATATCTCTTTTCAGATTTGTCCATAGCACTTATTATTTCAATTATATATACTTTAACAAATTGTATTGGTTATGTATTTATTTTCCCTTCTCTAGGTTAATCTGTTTGTCTAAAATATAAGCTCCATGAAGTACTGGAATTTTGCCAGCTTTGTTTATGATATCCTTGCACCTAGGATTGTGTCTGGGGCATAAGCATTCAATACATATTTGTCAAATAACACAGGCATTAATTTTGAATTTAGTGAAATAGAATCATATGTAATTATTATTAACTATAGACAGTGAAATAAGAAATTATTAGAAATCTTAAAGTGTGACTAATTTAGCTTTGAGAGGAATCTCATTCAGCTGTAGTCTTTTTTCTCTGAACCAAGATTTTTGCTTTATGTCATGTCCCTACTTCTTATGTTGGTCTGATGTTGAGTCAATATCATACACTTGAGGTTATAAATAATAAAATGGAAATACTTTTTTGTATATTTTAAATCCATTATTTTTTTAAATCCCTTATATAGAAAGGGATCGATTTGTTATTTGGCCTTAAATGCAAGATTATTTTGCACAGATGAGAAAAAAGTGCCTGATTGCATGGATTACGAATTGAAAGCCAAGGTGTGAGCACAAGCACTGTAGTGTAACCCCAAAGTCAGTACATGTAACTTGAAACATGTAATCACATACATGTCAGCATAAAAAATTTTTTACCATGCTTCTAAAATGAAAAAAAAAATTAGTTTTGGAACAAATCAATGTTAGAATATTTTGAAAATAAGCAGCTGAAATGTATTAAACATTATTTTTACTTCTATGATTATCTTCTTCAGCTAGCCAGCTTTGGCTGTCTATACAAACTAAGGGAAAAATTGCTGCTCATTTATTAAATTACTCGACTCACCTTCCCAAAGTGTCTAACTAGCTCAATATGTTATAGATCTTATCCTTTCAGGAAAATGTTTCTTACTTTCAAATGATAAATTCCTTATTCTAATAGTATGTCCTGAAAACAAGTTCATCTCAAATCCTTACATCGAATGGTGATGAGATAAAAAGATGAATTTAAAAATCACTGAAGCATTAATTTAAAACAGCATTCTATTCATAATTTAATTCTTGTAACCTTATTTATTTTTTTTCCACAGGTTTATATGTTTTTAAGAGAAAAAGAAATCCCTTTACCAGACAGAGTATTCGATGAAAGTGAGAGCTCGTTATGTGGCCAATTGTGCTTGATAAGTTGAGAGCTTTGGAAAAGTCCCAGAGAAGCTGTCATACTGTCACCCCAGACGAGTCCTGCTCATCAAGCTCCCGTAGCACAGGTTAAACTATTTGGTTATTCTTAACGCATTTGACCTCTTTTCTCATACCCTGCAGGGGAAAGCTGCAACATTGAGCCAACAGTGAGGAATCCTTGCTGAGAGTGAAAATATTCTTTTTTCCCTAGCTAGTTGTCTGTTAGGCTGAGTTATGGTTGAACTATTCTCACTTAGATTTAATAACTACAAAGAAGGAATGATTATTTTTCTTGATTTTGTGTCTTCCTGTGCTTCGTAAATTCCATATAAAGACTATTGCAAACATTTTGAAACTTTTAGTAAAGACTAAAGAAAAAGATCTTCAGTGCTGTCTGACCTGCAGAATTCTTAAGGGAAATTTCATCTCTCTTACTGAACAAGACAGCTTACCTTGTGGGTCTCTGGAGCAGGGATGTAATTATGCCCATCATTTGACCGATTCGGCAACCATCTCATTAGGCTGGCTCCTAGGTGGGACACTGCGCTTATTTTTCTGTCCTGAAACTGTGGGAGGTCAGACAACTGATTTCCACATCCGATGGGTGTGATGGTTAATTTTATTTGTCAACTTGGCTGGGTTGTGATGTCCAATTGTTTAGCCAAACACTGGCCTAGATGTTGCTGTGGAGATATTTTGTACATGGGCGTCTATAATCAGCTCACACTTTAAGAAATTGCCTTCAATTATGTGGATCGGCTTATGAATCAGTTGAGGGTTCCTAAGAGGGAGAATGGAGGATTTCAGGAATCAGAAAGTATTATGCCTCAAGGCTATACCCTGGCACTCTACCAGTTTCCAGCCTACGGAATTCAGGCTCAAGACATCGGCATGAATCTTACTAATTTCTAGCCTTCAGCCCACCCTACAAAATTTAGATTTGTCAATACCCACAATTGTGCGAGCCAATTCCCTATAAAAAGTCTCTAATTTATGTAACAAATATCTAATAAATGTATATTATATTATATATATATATATATATATATATATACACAGATACATATGAATATGCATATATCCTGTGGGTTCTTTTTCTCTGGAAAACCCAGAATGTTAAAAAAAGTCTAGGCTTTATTTGTCTGTTTATTTGTTTTTAGGAGTTGCTTCAAATCCTTTGGTTTTGTTTTCTTGGTTGACTGATGTTTCACTAGGTTTTGAAAAATGTTCATAAAGTCAAGGGAAACTTCAGATGTCAAACTTTCCTGTCTGGGTTTTCACCTTCACTCATTCCCTGTCCTGATTATCCCCCTCTGTATTACCAACTCGCACATATGTTGATATTGCCTTTTATGTGTTTATCCTAAGCATTTCTTTTTTCTTTTCATAGGGAGAGTAAATCTTACATTGCTAGAAATGGAACTCCTTCAGTGATTAATTTTAAACATTGTATTTGTCTCCAATTTGTTCATTACTTAGAATGTTCAAATTTAGGCAACATATGTGCTTTTAAGAGTTGTTGCTATAAACCCGAATAACAGATTCTGAAGTCCTGAATTCATCCTTTAGTAATATTCATAATATTAAAAGTGAGGAAAGGTAAAGTACAACTTGTAATGAAGTTTTAATTCTGAAACTGTGTATTTTTTTTTTTTTTTTTGGCATGGGCAGGCTCCAGTAATTGCACCCGGGTCTCCGCCATCATGTGAGAACTCTGCCACTGAGCCACCGTGGCCCACCCTGTACTTCCTTTTGTAAGTTCTCTGCTTTCCAATAAACAAAGCAGATGTAATTTGGTTGTATGTTATGGATAATGCAAGGATTGAGCCTTGGTGTGTGTGTGATCCTTATAAGGAGAATTTAAAAAGAAAAGAAGAGTGGTATAAAAAGCGTAGTGGCCGCGTGCCCAGAGAGGAAGACTTCTTTAGAAATGTTCGGGGAATGTTCCTGCAATTAGTCTGCTCAGAGTAGGGCACAAGGTATGTTAGAACATTCTATTTCTTTATTGATAGGCAAAGGGATTTCTTTAATTATAAGTTATTTGGTCTCTAAAATTGCATGTAAAATGAACAGTAATAGTCACTAAGTTGTTAATTTAAAAAATGTGTATCAACACAAAAAAAACCAAATATAAACATCCCATGTGTATGACCAAATATGGCTTAGGTCCTTAATTCCAGTCCTCAGAAATGTATTGGACAAGTTGTAATTAAGTATTTTGATCATATAAATGCTTCCATTATGTGTTTTTATGATGATTTTATGTCATTCCTTAATTTTCTTCTGTGACTCTGGTGTTAGTCCCATTTCAATCTAGATATTTTATTCTCCTTATGACTAATATATTAATTGCAAAGAACTTGGGCAAGTCTGCAGTTGCTTCAAGCTGGGACTTTATAGCACTGATACAGGTGAGCTGATTTTTACAAGCCCACCTCTTCTGTTCTGACACTCCCTGCACTGATCCTTATCACGAACCTGAGACAATCCCCTGAAACCTTATGAGGACCCTGTTATTGAGCCTTCTGTAATTGCAAGTTAAATTGAGGACTGCATTTCTGTATGCTGATTCTGAAGATTTTCCTTGGTTTCATGGATTTTCAACATAAAATGAATAACTTTCAGGTTGCGAATAACCTCAGAATTATTCATTCCACGTGGGATAAAACAGTCTTTCGCAGTGTTTTATCCCATTTTGTGTACAACAGTTTTTGAAAAGATGAATTTCCAAGTGAGAGTAGCCGTTCTCCCTCTTGATTGAGATATACAGAATGATGAGAACTTCCTATTAAGTAATTCCTCCAAATAAATTGATATTTGATTAAACAATTCAACATGTCATATGAAAACTAGTAGTTTATAATGTGAAAACATTATTTTCCTGGCCTACAGAGTGTTTGGTGGGCATTTGGATTGAAGACCATCGTGAACAGAGCGAACCTGCAGCCTACTGGTAATCCCTAACTAATAAGTTAGGGTTTCTAGGGAAACAGAGTGGACAGGATATTTTGAGATTTTTATAAGAATTATCTTATCTTAGTGTGGGTATTGGGCAAGTCCAAATTCCATAGGGCAGGTCACAACCTATGAATTCCTTTGAAGTTCGGATTTGGATGAATTCCTAAGAAGCTGGCTGGCCAACGGAAGTAGAGATGGAAATTCTCTCTTCTGACGGCTGAAATCATCATTTCTCCTTTTAAGGTCTTCAAATGATTGAATGGGACTTCTCTCATTGTTGCAGGCATTCTCCTTTGTTGATTGTAGATGTAATCAGCCACAGATGTAATCACCTGGCTGATGATTTAACCTCATAGTAACAATCAGGCCAGTGCTTGCTTGACCAAACTGGACACCATAACCTGGCCAAATGGACACATGAACTTGACCATCAACCCTCCCAACTGTTTATTGTGCAAACCATAGGCAAAGCCACTCTTAGTGTTCTCCACCTTCTTGATCGCACCGTTAAATGGCTGACAACTGGAAAGCCTACACTTCTGCTCCATTATTATTTCTGTCCTACCAGATGGAATTATTTTCTGCCAAACTTGGAAGGCAGGCCTCATGAATACAGCAGGAAATGAAGTTATTAGAAGGGTTCTGAGCAGCTCTCAGATAAATAGGGGGGCTGGAGAAATAGGCTCAGCAAAGAAATATTAGTCAGGAACCCTGACGCCAGATGGCCTAGAACCTCATCTTGTTCATACCACAGGCAGCTGGGGTTGCTGTGTGGCTGTTCTCCTTGCCTCCACCCCACATTCCATTTCACAAGGCTGACCTCTCAACGCCACCATTTTATTGCCATGAGTGACCTCACAAAAGTCCTGTCTTAAGGAATACTTACTTTTACTATGAATGCATAACAAAGATGTGTACTGTTTTAGGAAGATTGAGTGAGAATAAACCAATTGTTTGGAACGCAATATACCGGACATGGAACGACATTAAAAAAAGGGACTGTTATGTTGCAAGTTTATAGTTCTAAGACCATGAAAATGTCCATATGAAGGCAGCAACAAGCTTTTCACTCAAGAAAGACCGTTGCCATCAAGAACACCTCTTTCAGCTGGAAAGGCACCTGGCTGGTATCTGCTGGTCCGTTGCTCCTGGGCGCCGTTACTTTCAGCCTCTGTATACCATGGAGGTTCTTTATGTGGCCTCTCTGGGACTGGGTTTCATAATTTGGCTTCCCTTGACTCTCTCCAGGTTCTGGCTTGCTTAGCATCTCATGGGAAGGCATGTGGTAATGTCTGCTGGGCTCTTTTGTGTCTAGGCATCTGCTCTCTCTGTCAGCACTCCAAGAATCTCCAAACATCTGTGTTTCTGTTAGCAGTGAAGCAACTATTCTCCAAGCATCTGTATCTGAGCTTTCCCCCAAATGTTCCCCCTATTAAGGGACTCTAGTAAACTAATCAAGACCCACCTTGAATGGGTGGAGTCACATCTCCATCTAATCAAAAGTCCACACCCATGATTGGGGGTGTCACATCTATATGGAAACAATCCAATCAAAGTTTCCCACCTTAAACAGTAGATCTGGCCCCAGAAGATTGGATCATGATGAAAATATAACTTTTCTGAGGTGCATGATAGTTTCAAACCAGCACACCAACTATTAAAATATGTTTTGGACAATGTGAAAGATAGGAGAAATATTATGGTTAGATGATTATTATTGAGGAAAAATTCATGAAACAGATTCAGTGATGGCTTTGGCTATGCACAGTTTATTTCATGCTGCTGCCCATCAGCTACTTTTAAATTTGAATTAGCAAAGCACTGTGACCTCAATTATAACAGAATTTTTCACTTCTGCTGTAGCAACCATGGTGTTGCATTTTTCATTATAAACCCTCTCTTCTGTAGTTTATATCCTATGATGTTAATTTGGGTGAGGATGAAAGTTGGCAAAATGGTTCAGCTCATATTTAAATTTCTTTCTAAAAATTGTTTAAATTAGTATCTGCCACAGAGCAATCAACTAAACCATAATTTATCTAAAGAAATAGTTTCTTTTACAACTAAAACAGAAATTCATTAGGAACCAAAATTTATTTCAAACTGAAGCACGACTGTCTTTAAGTAATTCTGTCTATGAAACACACATTCATTTCCACAAATGAACCAGCCAGTTGTTTATTCTTATCCATTATTTAAAATGCTATTTATTTATTTTGTTTTTTTAGCACAAACAATTCCCAAACTGCTGTTACTTATGGACAAATGACTTTGAAGTTTGAATATGCATCTCTTTTCATAGTCGTGCCACTATCTATATCATATTAACTATGTTATAAATTGTAGAGCTGAGTAAAAAAGACCAATACCATTTACTGCTTCAAGGATGGGGATTTTAAATCTAAATTAATTAAAATATGTTTTGGGAGGGGTGGTAGGAAGTGGAGATAGGTCAGTCGATTTTTTCCAGACCTACATGTTAGTGAATATGCTTGCCACAATTGGCTATGATTTTTTTCTAGAAATATGAAGAGTTAAGAAATAATAGCACCCTTACTATTTAAATCCTGTAACATTTTCCCTTTCATCCTTCAATTGTTCTAATTTCATGTTTTAAGAAAATATTTGGTGAATTCATGGGCGGGCATTTGCTTCGCTGCTTGGGGGAGCATTGTTGAGCTAGAAATAAGTCAGCTACTGTTAGCATGCAGCCATTCATACGCTCCAGAGTTAAAGGAGAGTTACGTTCAGATTAGGAATGTGCATATCAGGAATCTTATAAAAATAAACAAAATAAGTAGTTAATCCAGGTCACAATGGCTCTAATTTTAATTTAGGATTTTAATAATTTGATTTGATTTTCAAAGGTCACATCCACCATTGATTGCATTTGGCACCATGCAATTAGCTCAATCTGAAGAAGGGCATTGTATAGGAATGGGGGATTGGGCACCCTAAGCTTAGAAATGTTTATCAGAATAGGCTTTCATATCACTTTGCTTTCAGGAAGGACTGGAAGGGATTGAAAGAAAAGTAAGCTATCCATATTGTTTCTCTCCTTTTGTAATGCTGGAGTGAGATTTGAACAAAGTGATTAGAAAGGTTTTTTATTTCACTAAGTCAGTGATAGTGATAGGTGATGTGCAGAAATTTCTAGAAATATCTCACACAGAAGCTTCTCAGAATGACTTTAGCTGCTGGAGGTGTTAATGTGAACTTCTGGATTTGGAGTCTTTGGTTCCCTTCTCTTGAAACTATTGCCTCCAGTCCAGGCAACTGGCTAATGAACATAACAAATGGAGAGGGAGTCCCCCAAGCCAGTACTATCCAGTAGAAGTTTCTTCTATTATGGATATATTTTTGAACATTTCATTGCTCCATAAACAATAAGTAAGAATAAAAATAAAAATTTAAAAGAACACCCAAAACATCCCATCCCCCATCCATCCCCCCTATTATTTATTTATTTTTTGTCTTCACTTTCTTACTCATCTATCCACATACTAGATATAGGGAGGGCCACCCACAAGGTTTTCACACTCACAAAGTCATTACATTGTAAAAGCTGTGTAGTTACACAATCATTTTCAAGAATCAAGGCTACTGGATTATAGTTCAATGGTTTCATGCATTTTCCCTCTACCTATTCCTATACACTAAAAACTGAAAAAGAATATTTATATGATACATGGGAATAACTCTCCAGGATGACCTCTCAACTCTATTTGAAATTGCTCAGCCATGAACGTTTATTTTGATTCATTTCTCTTCCCCCTTTTGGTCAGGAAGGCTTTCTCAGTCCCACAATGCCAGGGCCAGGCTCATCCCAGCAGTCATGTCCCATGTTGCCAGGGAGATTTACACCCCTGGGGCTCATGTTCCATGTAGCAGGAAGAGAAGTGAGTTTACCTGGTGAATTGACTGGGAGAGGCTACATCTGAGCAACAAAATAGGTTCTCTGGGGGTGACTTAGGCATTATTATAAGTAGGCTTAGTTTTTCCTTTACAAGAATAAGTTTCTTAAGGGCAAACCCCAAGATCGAGGGCTTGGCCTATTAATTGGTAGTCCCCAATGCTTGCAAGAATATCAGGCCTTTCCCAGGTGGGAAAGTTTAATATTTCCACATTTTTCCCCAGTCCTCAAAGGAACTTCACAAATACTTTTTTTTTAACTTCTGCCCAGATTTATCTGGGATCTATCAAGGCATTATACTTATCTCTACAAACCAACGAGATTATATTCCCTATTCAAGTTCCTTGTAATTATGATATTTGAATAAACTGACCATACAAGTTAAATTAGATAGTATGCTACAGAAATTATAAATTTTATACCAAATAATAACTCTTCCTTGGGTCTCAAACAGATGTCAAAATTTTAAAACACAATCAATATCATCCTTTACCCTTTGTCTGATTTCCATTAGTCCTAATCAGATCAATTTCATTCATATCTCTAATTGAAGTCTGATCTCTTTTTCAGCTTTTTAGACAGTTGCTGTATAGGGCAATGCTGACCCATAGCTGCAGAAACCTAACTCTGAGCCTCTGATGTCACACAGATATCTGAAGTTCCATGGAACAACCAGGTTTTACACAAAGAGCTCAACATCTCAGAATATAGAAATAACAGTTACAACTCAGGAGTAGATATGACTGCTGTAAGAACTTGTAATCCAGGAACCTTTACAGTAAGCCTTCACCTGATAACCTATACTCTAGAATTCAATTTTCAGAGTTTGTGCACTGCAGTTAGTCCATATTAGTGAGGTATTATGATATTTATCTTTTCATTTCTGGCTTATTTCATTTAACATACTATCCTCAGAATTCATTCATCTAGTTGTGTGCTTCATGCTTTGTGTCCTTTTAATGCTAGTTGAGTAGGTAGATATAAGGAATCCTGTCGATAAGCACTTTTAAAATCTGAGCAACGCAGTGGGTCATCAGCATACTGGAGAAATGTAGAGCCATTAGGGAATAATTTTAAATCTCTTGAATTTTGTTGGAGTGTTTGTGAAAAATAGGAAAAGGGCCTCAATGCACCCTTGGGACATGACTATCCAGGTATACTGTTGGTCCTTCCAGGTGAAGGTAAACAAGTAGTGTCTATCTTGATAAACAGGTTTACTGAAAAATGGCAGAGCAGAGTTCAATAACTGTATGCCATCTGGTCTTTGTTGGTATTTGGGTCATAAATGCATTGGAGTTAGGGTCTACAGGATTTTGGGGGTAAACGCTCTTATTAATTGCTCTGAGATCTTGTACAAAGCAGTTGCCTTGTCTATTAGACTTTTTTTACTAGGAGCATGGGATGTTACAGGGACTAGTATAAGGAATAACAAGACTCTTATTTATTAATTTCTCAACAATTGGAGTTAGCCCATCTATTGCTTCTGTCTTAATAGGGTATTCAAATAATTTAGGTAAAGGCTTGGAAAGACAAGTTTGTATTTTTATGGGGTTAGTACTTTTGATGTGTCCCATATCAGTGACATTTATTGCCAAAAGACAATTCAGTATATCAGGAAGTGATTGGTCAGAGGAGCCCAAATTAGCAAACAGTTTTTCAGAGGTTTGTGGCCATGGGTTTCTAATTGGGTTTGTGCCATGATAGGCACTGAGTGATCTGGAATTCTGAACATTATTCCCACAATACCATTTGTGAGAAGGATTGTCTCTAACAATTTTGCTAGGGACATCTCACAAAGTAGAAATCAGTGATTATCATTTGGTGGCCTTACTGTTGTGAAAAGAGATTTGGGTAATGAGACTTTCAGCTTTGATTGGTTAGACCTGCCGATGGTATTATATCATTGCTCCAAGGAAGTGGTCACAAAGCTGTGGTCATATTTATTCTTGACTGGTTGTCCTGGCATCAACTAGAAAAAAGAACAAAGTTTTATATTAACTAACAGGGTGGTTTCTCACCATGAAATCAACAGAATTAAAGGGAGCAACCTGTAAACTCTATATTCAGAGTCCCACCAACAGACAAGCTGGGACTGTGCCTTTTGTTTTAAGTGGGGACAGTCTTTCTTTCCATGAGCCTTTGGTTTGCAATAGTGACAGATATCTTTATCTAATGAAAGTCTGGATTGTCCCAACCCCAAATGGATGGGTTTTGTCATTTGATGATTATAATTGCTGAAGCTGTAGAGACATCAGCATTTGAATAGTGCACATTTTTATGCTCTAATCTTTCAAAATGCTGATATAAATGTTGGAGTTCTGAGATAGGAGCAATTTCCCATTCTAATTTATGATTTTTAACTAGATCACTTAGTTTGGGTTTTAAGCCATTTACAAAATATCTAGAAAGCACTGTTTGTGTCTCCATTTATTTTGAGTCCTGAATGCTGGCTAAAGCTATTTTCCAGTTTTTCCCCAGAGTCTTATCCTGATTCATCCTTTTTTTTTTTTTTTAGCTGTTCAGACTGTTATATTGTATGATCTATTTTAGGGGACCAACCTTGGGTTCTTTTCTGTAATAAAGACAGTCTGTCTTTGCAAGAAATTTTAAGCCTGTCTTGCTAACATGCCAGGCAGGATCTTTCAGCTCTTCATCATGATTACGCCATTCACAAAGTTTCAAACATATGAGTTTCTGATGGATTTGCTAAGTGTAAATTTAGGAGCCCTGGGTCCTGTGCCCAGTCAAAATGTTTAATTCTTTTATGAATTTGTTCTAATTTTCCTTGGGGTCTGGGAAATCCTTTATAATAGCATGAAGTTCAGCCCTTGTCCTAGGTTAATCAGCAGTGACTCCTATTCCAGGGTCAGAAGAGAGTCTAATTTTTAGGACCACTGCCTTAACAGGCTCTCAGGGGTCAGTGGGAAAGGGGATTGAGAAAGGCAGCTGAGGATCTATAAGGGGAAGCAATAGGATTAACAACATTTTTTTTTTTTTAATATTCAGGGAACTTAATTTTTCAAAGGACCAATCAAATATGATACTGTTTTACTTTACCCAAACATGCATAATCCATCCTTAATATAAAACGCACTCAATTGTGAATTATTCAGTTGCTAAATTACACTTGAAATACAAAGGGAATGCTACTTCACATATAGTAACATGTTTGTTTGTTTTTTAAATTTCCTCTGCATGCTTTAAAGAATTTTTTAAAGAGGTTATTTTAGAGTCATTCTGTCTTTTAGGAACTTCTGAATACCAATAAAAAAATGTCCCCCACTCCTTT
The DNA here is from genome assembly GCF_023851605.1 of Tamandua tetradactyla. Classification (NCBI taxonomy): domain Eukaryota; kingdom Metazoa; phylum Chordata; class Mammalia; order Pilosa; family Myrmecophagidae; genus Tamandua; species Tamandua tetradactyla. The sequence goes on along the minus strand of NC_135352.1, from coordinate 42,378,929 downwards.
AATGGAGCCCAGGAACCCCTTTATTCAAGTCTTCCTCTTAAATGTACTATCTAAACGGGCTCAAATGCTCCCCAAAATGGCCACTGCCAACTCAAGTCATCCTAGGTGATATTTATCCATTTATTTGAAAATAAGCATGGACTAGGCCCAAAGTGAGAAAATATGTAGGTGGTAGGCATCTTTTCTGGGGGAGAAGAAAGATTTAGATTTAAATTGAAAAGAGGAGAGCCCCTAATTAAACAAAAGTTGCAAACATTAAATTTGTATAGGGGTCTGCAAAGAGAAAAGTGTGTGCCTTAGGGTGTACTGGGGCCTCTGTGCCCCAACCATTCCCTGCAGAGAGTAGAGGTACTGACCAAGGAGACATCTGGGATCAAAGCCTTGTCCGACAGTAAGCCTGAAGAGCTCAATTCAAAAGGAGTGGAAGCGGAATCCAGGAGAAACTTACTCCTCATGCTCCAGGGGCAGCGAGAGAAGAGCAGACGCAAATGGCCCTACGTGTACATCACCTGTTCACTCACCAGCTGCAGGGATGGTTGGACGGAGGGTGGGTTTTCTCTGTATCCCACTTTTGACACCAGAATCCACCAAAAGAAACAAAGTCACCAACGTAATCAAAGTATTGGGTTAATTGAAAGAGAAACTGTTCTAACATTTTGATCGAGAACGGAAGGAAGAATCTTAAATACTTAGTAAGTTACCTTGCTTTATAAAGGCAATTAGAGCACTTCCAGAGGGGAAGTTACAATAATTGGTTGACATGTAGTTTCCTTATTTCAAAGGAGGATTCTAAAAGGAGGGAATGATTATGGATTGACCATTAAAGTATACTTGTCTAATTCTGATAGGTTATTTTTATTGGACTGAAACCAGCTTATTTTCAAATGTTGCTGAAACTGCAACTTCTTAAGGTTATGGTTCATTTTCTTAGAAAGTTACTGCTTTTATTTTTGATTTTTGAAAAGTCTCTATTGCTTCTCAGAAAGGGGCCACAACTGGAAACATTGATGAGCACAGTCATTGCTTTTTACTTAGCATCACTAAAATTATTTTCATTTCTATACAGCTGGCAGTTAAATATAGGAAAGGTTGTATGTGTGTGTACATGTGTGTGTACACTTAACACAAGTGGCATTAAAAAAAGTTTCAATCACGTTTATATATATATGTATTTTTTCAAATTAACTGATTAGGAGGTATCATAAGGCTAATTGTTGAAGCTTCAGCATAGTTATCAGTGACATTAAGAAGTGATAAATCAGTGCTAAGTAATTAAACTGAGTTTTCTTAGCTAATAATTTATTATAGTATTATGGACTGAATGGAGTGCTCCCCTAAAAATATGCCCACTTCTAATCCTCAGTGTCTCAGACGGTGACCTCATTCGGAGATAGGGCTGTGGCAGAGTAAGGCGAGTTAAAGTGACATCAGACAAGACTAGGGTTGGTGCGTAACCCACCATGACTAGAGTGCTTACGAGCAGAGGAATGCGGGCAGCAAAAGACTGAGGGTAGAAGACAAGTGATGACTGAGGCAGGAAAGTCTGTGGAGTGCTGGCAAGTCGGTGCCAGAACCCAGAGACAGGCGCAGAATACATTTCCCTGCAGACCTCTGACGAGGCACGGCCCTGCCGAAACCTTGATTTCTGACTTCTGTCTCCCAGAACTGTGAAATGATGAGTTTCTGTTGTTTTATGCCACCCAGTTTTTGCTACTTTGCTATTGTTATGGCAGCTCTAGGAAACTAAAAAACCAAAATGCACAACATTTGTAACATTTTCAGTATTGAAATGGATTAAAATGGAGTCTTTTTCTTTCATTAAGGGATCTGACTTGGGACAAAAGGGAATCTGTGTTGTGTGACTCAACTTGGAGAGTGAAGGGATTAACTCTATAAATAGTACTGTTGTAAAGTAGAAAAGAAAAGTATAGAAATTCATGAGAAATAGAAAATCCAAATTTTGGTACAGGTATTAGAGGTAGCCAGAGGAACAAAAACACTGGGCTAGGTGAAGGGAGTCTGGAATCCAAAGGCGACATTTCTGTTCACTGACGTATGACTTTTGGCAACCTACCAAACTCCATTATTTTATTTTATTTTTTTTTGCATGGGCAGCACCAGGAACAGAACCCGGGTCTCCGACATGGCAGGTGTGAACTCTGCCTGCTGAGCCAGCGTGGCCTGCCCCCTACCAGGCTCTTTTAAATCTCAGTTTACAACACTGAAAGTCTATTAATTTGATTAAACTTAAAAACTCAAAAATCGAATTGGCTCTCCAATACAATTCACGCTGAAACCTTGAATGATTATATATCAGGTGTTTTTGTTATTTTTTCAGCTGAAACAGTACCCATGTGGAATAAGTTTGAAATTCATGTTTGCAATATTAATCTGAAGATTTGCTGAGTGACAGAAAAGGGCTCATAAATTTATCCTCTTAGATAATCACCCAATTTGGAAAGAGTGATGATAAGGCATCTCTTCTCATGAAGAGAACTCAAGAGCTGGGTATGCCCAGCAGTAACTGCTGCTGTGAGAGCTGCCACTGGCTTCTCCAGAGCGCAGCCATCATATACTTTGTTCCTTGGCTATAACTCCTAAAAATAGATGAAATCAACACTTTCTGATCTGCCTTGGCTGTCAGCAGTAGCACAAAGTCGTCAGAATGCAACAACCTTCTCTTGGCATCTGCAGAAGATGGCCTTTCTGAAAGATGGCTTGATTTTGTAAAAGATATAATTTGATTCCCTTGCATCGGAATAATATATAGTGGGCATATAGTAGGCTTTCTTTGAGCTTAATAACTTTTCTTCATTTACTAACATTCCTTTATTAACATACCTACAGACAAAAGAATAAAATACAGGCAGTTTAATAACTATGAAGTGAAAATGCAAGAAAGTAACATCTAGGAGCAGAAATAAGCCTTTTCTGTCACTGCAGACATGATCTTGCCCCATGCCCCTCCCTAGTTACAGCCCCATTTCCCACTGCTAGAGCACTTGTGCAGTAAGCCCAGTTACTTTTCTGAGTGTTTTGATCCCTATGCTTGAATTCCTAAAAATTAAATTACCTTATATTTAAAATTTGTAACAGATTCATGGTATGTATATTTGTTTAATTTCTGCATCTTTTTTCAACCTTATTAATAGTTTGCATGAAGGTGGGGTTGGTTGGTGTTTTGCTGTGTACTGCTCAATCACCTTAATAGTTCTCTCCATTCTATTGTTGGTAGACATATATGTTGTTTCCAGTTTCGGCTATTATAACTAATACTGATGCATGTTTGTACATGTAAAGTATTGTACATATCATATGTGTGTGTGTATCCTTGTGCTGACTGCATGCATGTCTTAGGAATTCAATTGCTGTGTAATAGGATGCAGATAGATCCATGTCACTCAGTTAATGAATCCATTTGGGATTGGAGTTTTCTTTTCAGGAACATTCTTGAGTATTAATTCAACCACTTTAATAGTTGCAGGCTGTGGTGGTTTGGATCTGTGTATACCCCAGAAAAACGTGTTCTTAACTTAAACCATTCATGTGGGTGTAATCCCAGTGTAAGTAGGACCTTGTGGAACTTCAGCTGACATGTGGCCCACCTCTCTCAGGATGGGTCTTAATCCTCTTACTGGCGTCCTTAGAAGAGGGTTGAAATTCAGACAGATAAGAGAGAAAAGTCACCAGGGAGCAGCCAGAAGCTAAAGTTAACAGAACCCTGAAGAATAGGGAGAGGCTGAGAGGCCAGGAGCGCCCACTGCGTGTCCTGCCATGTGACAGAGGAGCAAGGACCAAGGATCCCTGCAGCAACTCAAGATGCCAGTGGTCAGGAGAAAGCTCTGCTGTGATGGCACCTTGATGTGGATTTTCTCCTTAGCCTCAGAACTGTGAGTTCATCAGTGTTCAGGGTTTAAGCCAGCCCACTGCACTGCATTTGCCTGAGCAGCAAAGGAAACTAAAACAGGACCATTCAAGTTTTTCAGCTTTTCTTGTATAAGTTTAGTAAATTACATTTTCCTCAGAGTTTGACTATTTAAAAATTTGAAAAGCATTCCTTTAAATTTGCATTTAAAATTCTCTCACATAGCATTTTTTTCTGCATGCTGTATGGCGGGGTCGCATTTCATTCTTTTTCCACGTGAGTATCCTGTTATTGCAGCACCGTTTGTTGGATTTTTGTTTGTTTGTTTTTTGGGAAGTGCATGTACCAGGAATCGAACCTGGATCTCCCACATGGCAGGCAAGAATTCTGTCACTGAACTACCCTGTACTGCTTATATAGTGCTTTATATAATATCCCTCTTTTCATTCCTGATACTGGTTTTTAAATGTTCTCTCACTTTTATTGCCTCTTCCACCATCTCTTTAGTGGTTTTTCAATTTTTAAAAACTACAAAGACAAGCCTCTAGCTTTGTGGGTCCTTTCTCCTTTATATTTGTTTCCTATTTCTTTTTATTTTTTCCTTATAATCCTTTTTCTTGTCTTTTAAAGTTTTTGATTGCTACTTCTTTTGGTGTTATGTTGCCTTTTAAAAAATATATTGAAATGAATGTTTACATCTATTAATTTACGTTTCTTCTCTGTTCATACATGTATTTAAGTCTGGAGGCTGTATAGTATCAACTCGGTTAAGCTGAACATATGTTGACCAGAATTCCCCTGTAGGTTTCCAGTTACAGCTGGTAACACCAGATTTTTGCACCAGATTTGGAGGGCAGAAGTGAAGCTGCAAACATCTTAAAACTCATCTGCTCATCCTTTGGCCACTTATTGCAGACTCACCACAGGCTGGGCCTGCTATTTCCTCCCCCTTTCCTTGGAGACTTCACCTTCTTTGCGTCCTGGTCAGATTGTGTGCTCAGCTGCGTGATGGAAGGCGCCGGCTCCCCCACGCGCCCACACAACCGGGCAGCGAGACCTAGGTGGGTTTCAGTACAGCCTCGGAGGTTCAGTGAGTGAGTGTGGGCTCCAGCTTGTTTTTGCTCTCCCCACCTTTCACCTGCCTTTCTTTCCCAGCTGCTTTCCCTGCGGACCTTCAGCACTAACATCAGATGCAAGAACAGCCTTACGGGAACACTTTCACCAAAACTGTGGACAGGTGAATCCTATAACAAACCTCTAAATATGTAATTGAGCCCTGTCTGGTGCGGAGGCTGTACATTTTTCTGTGTTTTGTTTCATCTGCCACCCACCCCAGTAGTATCTTGTATTTGTATATTCTAATTTTAAAGCATATAAAATAGTTATGGTTTTATACTCAATTTCCCATTTATTTACTTTGTTGTCAGAAAATACACATTCAACTTTTAAAAATTATTGAAACTTTAATGACTCCTGCAGGGTATATTTTCATAAATGTTCCCTATGGTTTTGAAAATAAAATATAGGCTACAGTGATTTGCTATACTGTTCTGTATAGGACAGTTATATCAATATTTTATTCATGTTGAAATGTTCTATATTCTTCTTGATTTTCTGATTGTTTATCAGTTGTTGAGTTAGTTGCTTTAAAATCCACTTTGTGAATTTTTCTATAGCTTTTTATGCTTGTAACACCTTTCCTTTGTGCATTTTGAAGATACGTTATAAATACATTCTGTTTCACTCCTCCCACGTTGCAGTTACACCACCATCACTCTTACCACTGCTGCAGGAATTTAAAGTGATTTCAATTCCAGTGTAGATGTCCTTCCAATATCTTTACCACTCTTGGCATCCTCTTCCAATGACCTTGTCTTCACCTTTTTCCCAGAGCCCTACTTTTCATAATCAACAGGGGTAAGCCCTCCACAATATCAAATACAAGCACCCCTTTTTTGGACTATCCTTTGCCATCTTTTCAATTCACAGCTTCTAATGATACTAATCCAATAATCTTTTGCCACTCACCCTAAATTTTCACCTTCCCTAAAACCACTCATGTCTTCACTTCTCTTCTTAATTAGCTTATATTCATGTTAAATCTTCTAAGCTCTGTCTGATATTTACCCCACATTCTTTTCTCTTCTCATCTTAACTGCTTGGATAAGTCTCTCTGTGACTCATAATTACAATACTCAAAATTGTTATTGACAGATTGTCGTATTTATTCATTCATTTGGCCATTCATGTATTTCATATCCCCTCAATCCTCAAAACTTCAGCATTTTCTATTTCCTCCTCAATCTCTGTTGATAGCCTTGCTTTTTATTTTGTGAAGCAAATAAAGTAAACAGAAGAAATATCCATCATATACCAAATAATCTGTCAGTCTATCTGTACTCTTCTCCCACTTAAGGCAAACCCTCTATTTGTGTGCCTATTCTATGGAGCCTTTCTTTTTTCTCTAACTCCAGAGTTAGAGTTAGAGATACTGCAACTATCCTTGCCCTCTCATGAATATCATTTTTTTCCGTTCTACTAGATTACACAAATAAGCATACGATATAGCGACCTTCCCTTTCCAAAACTACTTCTTTCTCTTCTTCCCTTTTTAGCAAAACTTCTCAAAAGAGATACATAAACTCACTTTTTCCTCTTCCTCATTTCCGTCTGTCCTGAATGTCCAGTCAGGGATTTTATTCCCCGCCCCCCCCCCCCCCAACTGATGCCTTTCCTATCAGGGTCAGTGTCTTCCAGGTGCCAACTCTATGAGTCATTCCTTAGTCCTTGTTTGGATTCACCTCTGAGCAGAATGTCACATACTAGATCACACCCCACTTCTCAAAATATTTTTTTTTCTTCCTGACTTCTAGGGCAGTATGTACTCCCAATTTTCATCCTTCCTCATTACCTCATTTCTTTCTTATAAATATTGGGGTGCCTCAAAGCTTCTGTCTCCGATCTCTTCTATTTTCCATCTTTTCTCACTTATTAGTTATCTTTTCAGTTTGACTTTATTTCTTATTTATTTATTTATTTATTTATTTATTTATTTTGCATGGGCAGGCACCAGGAATTGAACCCGAGTCTCCGGTATGGCAGGCGGCGAGACCTGACCACCGTGACCCATCCTCAGTTTATTAACTTTCAATGTTATCTATATGCTAATTTATTTAGGTTTTCAAACCACACATCTCTCTCTCAAGGAACTTTAATTACAAATACACCCAACAAAACCCTACTTCTTCTCTTGTGTTTCCCCGTTAGTAATTGCATCATTCAGGTCAAAAGATCAAGAGTCCCTTTTTCGTGATTGTTCTTTTATTCTCAAACCTTATAAAACAAATCTTCTTGTCCTCCTTTAAATATACGTATCTGGAATTTTATTATATCTATATGCTTTCCTGTTATGCAACCTCTTAGTTAGCATTTCCACTGACCACCAAAGAGAACGAGGGAGAAATAGGAGGCAGGAATACCAAATGAGGGATTTTTTTTTTCACATGAAACAGACCAAAGATCATAAAATTCAATAATGGAGTGGAACTTAGAATAGAGACATTAAATTCAAGACGTGAAATCAACAATTAAGAGCTTTCCATGGTGACTGAAACTGTGGAACTCTATGCTATTGCTCAGAAAAAGAGCACAAGAGCACAAATGGTACAATTCTGAGATTTTGAGGAAGAATTTACAAGTGGAAGAAATCATAACTATTAAAAGGAGCAGAAAATGAGAAGTCAAAGAGGTGTAAGGAGAACAGGAATAGACTTTCCAAAAATTCAAGGAAAAAGAAAGTTCTGCAAAGGACGAGCTAAAAACAGTCTTGTGTGCTGTTTGAGTTGGTTAGGGACTTGAGTGGAATGATAGGAGTTTGCATATCTGCAGTGGGAAATGCTGGGTACAAAGCACCATGCCAGGCACTGATACAAGTAAGGTCTTTTCAGTTAGGGTCTTGGAACTGTATTAGAAGAGTCAAGATATAAATACAAATCAAGTTATTACAACATAAGAGCTGATTTATATTAAGAGACATACAATCAAATTGATGAGAGATCTTGAAAGGAGTAATTTGTTCCAAGTAAGGGTGATGTGTAAAGGCTCGACAGAAGATATGCTGTTTTACAAACAAGCATAATAATGGGCAGAGTATACCAGAAATAATGAAGACTTAAATATGGATAGGAGAAACATCCACGTGTAAAAGGTATGGATTTGCAATCTCAGTTGCTTGTTTGCAAGAATTATAATGTTAAAAAAAATCCATTTAAAATCTCATTTTATCCCCTATCTGTTTGAGCTGCCAGGAAATTTAATCTCAGCTGCTTGTGGACTTGTTCCTTAGTTAGTAGTATATGTGTAATGAGTGTGGATTTACCGGAATGCCCTAGACTTATTTTGTCAACTTACCACGACTTACCTACTTCTTTTACAGTTCCCTCTGTGTCGCATAAGGAAAGACTAGAATTAACATTTTCCGAATTTACTTCTCCATGTGGCTCTGGGGTAGTCTAGTAAGGGGAGACACCTGAATTATTTGGCTGGTGAAGAATTGGCAGTATTTGGTTAAGAAAAGTAATGGTAAGCACAGTTTCTCTTGGGAATAACTGGGTATAGTTTGCATGGGGTTAGGAGGGTAAGCTAAGTATTGGGAGATGGGACAGAAAATGTGGTAGTCAGGAATACGAGTCATCAAATACTGTGGCTTCTATCAACGTGGCATATGGTGGGATAATGCTTTAACATTGGGTGAGGCCATGTATTAGCTCTGACCGATGACTTGTATCCAAAAGTAATCTGCAGCCCTTTAAGGTCAAGCACGTAATTGTTGATAAGAGCTTCCTTTCCTCTATGATGTGACTAGCTGTGTTCAGGGTAGCGGGTGCTCTGTGGCTTGGGGAGTGGACGGATGTTCTAGTTGGCTAGCTGCCAGAATGCAATATACCAGAAACTCAATGGCTTTTAAAAAAGAGAAGTTAATGAGTTGTAAGTTAACAGTTTTTAGGTCGTGGAAATGTCCCAATTAAAACAAGTCTATAGAATTGTCCAATCTAAGGCATCCAGGGAAAGATACCTTGGTTCAAGAAGGCTGATGACGTTCAGTGTTTCTCTCTCAAGTGAGAGGGCACATGGCGAACACGTGTTGGTCAGGGTTTCTCTCTCAAGTGGAAAGGCATGTGGCACACAGGACGTCGTCTGCTAGCTTCCTTTCCAGCTCTCTGGGAGGCATTTCCCTTCTTCATCTCCAAAAGTTGCTGGCTGGTGGACTCTCTGCTTCAAGGTTCTGTGGCATTCTGTCATCCTTCTCTGCTCTCTCTGAATCTCTTGGTTTCTTCAAAATGTTTCCTCTTATATATCCCAGTAAACTAATCAAGACCCACCTGGAATGGGTGGAGACATGTCTCATCTAATCCAGTTTAACAACCACTCTTGACTGAGTCACATCTCCAGGAAGATAATGTAATTAAAGTTTCAAACATACAGTACTGAATAAGGATTACAAGAAAAGGCTGCCTTTACAAAATGGGATTAGGATTAAAACATGGCTTTTCCAGGGTACACACATCCTTTCAAACTGGTGCAACTGATTACAATCAGCCCTGCAGATCTTTAGCAGGCCTGCACCAGGAGCGGAGAGCAATTGGATTCTCCCTTAAAGCCTCAGGAGGAAAATAATCCTGTTAACTCCTTAATTTTAGCTCCGTGAAAAACACATTAGACTTCTCACCTCCTAAACTGTGAGATAATAAATGTTCGTTGTTTTAAATCAAGGAACTTGTGGTAATTTGTTACAGCAGCAATTGAAAACTAATACACGGATTTAAGCCACTGAGGTTTTTTTATAGCAGCATAATCTGGACTACCATGACTGAGATATCTTTCCTTTATTGTCATTATTTTTCATGATCAGCATAGTGTTAAGAAGATGCATTTAAAATTTCAAATGGTGTTCATCCACCGAAACAATTCAGTCAATCTAACTCAAAATGCTCTCCTCTATATTCTATTGAAAATGAAAGAGGGTTTAAATGGAATTCAGGACATTATTATTATTATTGACTACATATTTTCTGTAATATATAGAGCTTTAATCTAAAGTGTGAAAGAATTCCTAGCTTTAAGAATTTTCAGATGTCATTTTAAAACCTCAGCGTTCTACTCACTCTTCACTGGTTTGTGAAATGCAGGAAAACTTCATGCCTCTGGAGAAGAGGAAAAGGTACAACATCATAGATACTGTGACAGGAGATAAGTTAACACAGTCACTTTATAAGCAAGCTTATTTGGTGACAGTGTTTTCTTCCTTCAAGAAGATGAAAGTGGTAAACTGCCAAGGAAATGGTAACGCAGAGACGGATGTGAAATCGCACTGAAGAACTCAGCTAAGGAGTGTCACACATAAAAAGGAATTAGAAGCTGAACTATTGTGAAGAGACAGAGATGAAATATTTTGAGATCGTGTTTCATCTTATGTGAACTTCTTCATAGAATCCAGAAATGGCTAAATTCATACAGGAGCTAGAAACATGGAAAGTAAAGCACCATTTTCTGAGATTCAAGCATTTCTCAGTAAATAACCTAAACACAGAGCTGAATGTGAGACATATATTCATATCAGAAAAAGAAAATAGTACTTAGACCTGGAATCAAAGAAAATAATGATATCTTTTGTAATGAAAGAATCTAAGGAGTAAATTTTAAAGACAATCACTAGAGGACATAGATTCTTATATTTATCTGATATCTTCATCTATTTTGTTCCTTTTCTCCTTGTTTTTCCTGAAAGGCCCATAATAATGCATGCATGCACACACATGTGCAGCAAACACACATATATCCACACTTGCATATTCAGTCATTTTCCAGATGTTTGTGAATACTCATCCCAGAGTCACTCTTCCTAGTGCACAGGGAAATGAAGCAGCTTCTCTGTAGTTCCCACAAAATGCCCCACAGAAATTCCCTTTATTGGGCTGTTATTCAGGGGTTTATGGGGCAGTTGGAATGCCTTTCTCTCCCACCCACCTTCATTCAGGAACTGAGTATCTCTGCACTGTCACGGCACTTTCCCATTCTTGCACTTTTGAAAGTTTGCTGTCTACACTCCCAGCACATCTGGTGGGTGGAGAATATCTTGATATCTTGTCAGTTAATATTTCATGGCTCCTGAGTATATCTTATAAAAGGATGTCTTATCTTCCCAGGAGTATCTGGTTGTAGTACAATTCTGCACATTTCTTTTCGAAGGATTCTGCTTGCAGAAGCATCACAGTTGAAATTCTCTAAGCAACAACTTTACTCTTGATTTTTTACATATAGCAAATGTCGTAGTTAACTTATTACTTCAGCAATCGTGTTAATGAATAGTTCTATCATTTTAATGTACAGGTCAACTCCTGTGTAGCTCAGATAATACAGATCCTCAAGGAAAACTGTCCCATGGCCTCTCTGGGCACATTCTAGGTTAGATTTCCTCCTCCATATTCTCAAACACACTTTGCATATCTCTGTTACTATAGTGTCAACTTTGAGTGCCATGCATGAAAAATATCCTGTCACAGCAACTTAAGACATTTGTTTACAAACATTTAACCATCAGTTCTCAAGAAAAAGAGGCTGAACTTTGAATTTTGCTAGCAGAAAATATTTTAGCATATCATTTATCAATAATAATAAAATATATAATGCTCTTTGTTAATTCAATATAACCAGTTGATTCTCACAGAACACTTTTGTTGATTTTTCATGAACTCTTCTACCCACAGCCAAACTTCTGCTTCAGTTGACAGTGTAGTTCTGACATGAATGTTGGCTGATATTTTCATTTACATTAAAAACAAGCTGAAACAACAAGGAAGTAGGTTGGGATTTCACTTATTCATCAATGGTGTGGGAGTGATTTCTTTGCTAAAGTACGTGCTGGTTTTAGAATGTTGGATGAATATCTTCTAAAAACTTCTGTGCATTTGGCAGTGCAACAGCTATAGACTGAACACACTTTTCATTTAATCTGCATTATTAAAATATTCTCCATCAATTTCTTCTAAGTCTTGAAGATCACACAAGAAGATATCAAGCCCTGGTTTGCAGTGTTTGCTGATGTCTCTGCTGTACATACTCCCGCTATGGCCTATTCCAAGTTAGCAGTGTGATGTCGCTGATGCCAGAGTTGAGGAGAGATGCAGAATATAAGCATTTCTATAGGATTTCCTACGTAGAGATACCATTGACATAAAGCACTTAAGTGGATTGATAATAGTAACATGTAGTAAAATAATGAAGACAGGATTAACTTTTTTAGTTTCCTTTGCTTCTAATGAAATTTATTAGATTGTAAGTTTACATAATTTCATTCTAAACAAATTGTTCTTTATAACAATCAGCTCTCAGAATTCTTGAAAAGTTAAAATTTGGCCCTAAAGCTGATTTGGGATGGCTCTAGGACAGCTTTGACTGCTTCTCAATCTTACAGTCTCTGGTCTAGCACAAAGCAAATGATCAGAGAATGTTTGTTGAGTGAATAAATGATAACCTCACCTAATGTGCTATCCTGATATTTCTTTCATTAAACAGATAACTGTCAAAAGTGGTATTATAGTCTCTATTCAAAGGCTTCATGACAAGTGAATTTCTTCTCTGATATGATATAAGTTCAGTGAAATTTTTTAAGGAAAATCACCTATGATATTAGAGTTCTGTAGGAATAACTAATCTCAGAACACACTTTATCATTTCCACACTAAACATTTACTGTGTTTAATGGACTGATCTTGTATTCATATTTTGTTCTGCATACCTTGGCAAAATTGTAAAGTGACACAATTTTTATAGTATCTTTTTAAAAACTATTTTCCCCCATTAATGATCTCTTTCTCAGTACATAGGACCCTCAAAGGGGCTACAATCAATTTTATCTCTTACTGTTCTTACCCTAAGGCATTATTATTATTATTACTCACATAATCATTTTTCCAACTCTATTTCAATACTTAAATATTGACTTCATCAAAATGCAAAGCTTTTGTGCACCAAAGGGCTTCATCACGAAATTAAAAAGACAACCTACACAATGGGAGAAAATATTTGGAAACTACATAACTGATAAGGGTTTAGTATCCATAATACTTAAAGAAATCCTACAATTCAAAAACAAAAGACAAACAACCCAATTAGAAATGGTATAAATGTTTGAAGAGACATTTCTTCAAAGAAGATATACAAATGGCCAATAAGCATATGCACAGATTAAGGAAATACAAATCAAGCCAGAACGAGATACTGCTTCACACTCTCTAGAATGGATACTATTAAAAAATGGAAAATAAAAAGTATTGGAAGGGATGTGGAGAAAAAGGAGCACTCATTCATTGTTGGTGGTGCAGCAACTGTGGAAAATATTTTTGCACCACCTCAGGAGTTTAAGTATGGATTTACCATATGCCTTAGTTTGCTTATGCTGCTGGAATGAAATATGTCAGAAACAGAGTGGCTTTTATAAAGGGGATTTATTAAGTTACAGGTTTACTGTTCTAAAGCCATGAAAATGTCCAAATTCAGGGATCAGAAAGAGATACCTTGATTCTGAAAAAAGGCTGAACGGCATCTGGGGTTCCTCTGTCACATGGGAAGGCCTGGCTGGTGACTGCGGGTCCATTCTTAGCTTCTCTGGAGCAAAACTCTGGGTTCTGGCTTGCTTAGCATGTCAAGGGAAGGCATGTGGGGACATCTGCTGGGCTCCAGATCCTGTGGATTCTTCTGGAATTCTCTGCAAACATCTGCATCTCGGATTTCTCTATATTGAGATTCCAAGCATCTCTGTTGGCACTCCAAGTGACTCCAAATGTCTGTGTCTATGTGCTCTTTTAAGGATTCCAGTAAACTAATCAACACTCACCTTGAACGGGCTGAGTCACATTTCCATCTAATCAAAGCATCACTTCCACAATTAGGTAAGTCACATCTTCATGGAAACAACCTAATTAAAGGTCCCCACCTACAATAGTGAATCAGGATCAGAAGGCTTTTCTGGGATATGCAACAATTTCAATCCAGCAAACTATATGACCCGGCAATTACACTTATAGGTGTAGAATTGAAAGGAAGAATGCAGGCTGATATTTTCACGCCGATGTTCACAGGGGCATTATTCACAGTGGGTAAAAGATGGAAGACCCAAGTTTCCATCAGCAGATGGAAGAATGCCGGTGTAGTGCATATGCACAACAGAATAGTGTTCAGCTGTAGAAAAGCAATGACATACTGATACCTGAGATAACATGGACGACACTTGAAGACATGATGTTGAACAAAATAAACCAGATGCAAAAGGAAAAATGCTGTATGATCTCACCAATATGAACTCATGAGAATAAGCAAATTCATAGATTCAGAAACTAGAATAGAGGTTACCAGAAGCCAGGCTGAAGGTATGGAATGAAGATTTAGAACTTAATTTGTATTGATTTTCTGTTTAGGGTGATGGAAAAGTTTTATAGTAGATACTGGTGCTGGTAACAAATCACTGTGCATGTAATTAATACCACTGAATTATATATGTTAATGTGCTTAAAGGGAGAAATTTTGGGTTGTATATAAGTTAGTGGAATAAAAATAAAAAACATTAAAACAAACAATGAACCCTAATGTAAACTGCTAACTTTGGCTAAGAGTATAATTTTAATGATACTTCATTATTGTAATAAAGTTACCACACTAATACAAAGTGTGCATAATTAGGAGAAGTGCAAGTATAATAGAGGATATATGGGAAGTCTGTATTTTATAGATGATTTTTCTGTAAATTTACAACTTCTGTAATAAAAAATAATTTTAAAAAATTAAACATGACTTTTTTTATGCTTCTAAAAAATCTTAAGTGTCAGTTTTATGATCATGTCAGGACATAGAATTGATTTCCAAGTCAGAGTTAACTGATGGGGTAAAAATATAATAATAAAAATTTAAACTCCAGCTTTAATATCTCCTTAGATACAAGCCTTCTATAGATGATAGCTTAGCCTAAGTGGGAAATTGAGTGATGTGGATTCCTCCAACTGTGGCAGGTTTGATAGAAAGGTTGAGGGTGTTGAAGTATCAGTGGGTGTTTCTGACCCTACGGCCGCTCCGTATAGAAGACCCACTCACGTATTGATGGGAGAAGCCACTACACTAAGGAAAATGCCAATAGACAGGTATGATAAAGTAAGAAACAGCTTCAAGCTTTAAAAATATTTTTCTAAGGAAATTGAGTAAGATCAAATGCCTCAATAGTTTTAATATAAAAGAATAAAATTATATATTACATGAAATATTTTTAAACGCTTTAAGAAAGAGACATTCTAGAAGAAAGAAAGTAAAAAAGCCCAGGGTTGAAAGTGTGTATGTGTGAAAAACAGTGTTTGTGTGTGTATATTGTGCATTCCAGAAAGAATAAGAGAAAAAGTGATAGAAATAGAGGGAGATACAGAGAGAGACACAGAGAACGGGAAAGAGAGGAAGGGGAAGAGTGAAAAAGAAAAGGATGAGGAGTTGGAAACGGGGTACAATGAGCTAGGGAGAAAAATCAAAAGATTTTAGAATGACAGAATTTCCACTGGGAGGAGAGTAAAGAAAATCAAGAGAAATAAAGTGATTTGGAAAGAGAGTGATCTCAACAGGGCATCTCGATTTTATTATGTGCTTTCCTCAACTTCTGTTTCATTCTTTGTCTCTAATTTAAGCCTCTTGGTCTCAGCAGCCCATTCTCTCCAACATCTTCTGATTCTTGAGCTCTCTTATCTATAGATTAAAAAACCAAATTTATCTTTCCTTACCACACAAACTTCAAATTAGTAGTTTTAACTTCAACACATAGTTTGATTTAAGATTTTCATAGAGTTCTGGGTGTGTGAGTCTGTGTGGTTGAAAGCACAGACTTTGGAAACAGTTCACAATCTGGCTTCTGACAGTTTCTAGCTGTGCAATATTGGTCAAATATCTCAAATTCTGTGAACTTCATTTTCATTATCTTTAAATAGGACCAATGATACATGTGATGGCTAGGTTCTGGTGTCACCCTGGCCAAATGATTTTGATCAGGTGTCTGGTCAGGCAAGCAGCAGCCTGAACATTGTTGCCAGGATAATCCCTGGCTGGTTGCTCACCTGGAATTCTGGTGTATCAAATCATCAGTTAATTGCATCTGAGGCTGATTACATCTGCAATCAACTAAGGCTTGTCTCCTGCAATGAGATAATCCACTCAGTTGAAGGCTTTTAAGGGAGAAAGACCCTTTCACTCTTTCTTCAGTCAGCGAGGCTCTTCTGTGGTGTTCATCCAGACCCTTTTTAGAGCCACCAGGTCTCGGCTGCATGAGACACCCTTATAAATCTCATATTTACCATTTCTCCCGTTGGTTTGTTTCTCTAGAGAACCCTGACTAACATAACATATAAATCAGAAAAGTCTAGAGAATGTGAAGTTAGATAATAAATGTAATATCCTCAGCACATATTACAAGGACTTGTCAAATTATTATTTTTATCATCATACCTTTATAAGTATATTAATATTAACATATGCACAGTTCAAGTATATAACTGCAAGTAATTAAAATACTTTTATTTTTGTTGACATTATCACAATTGAAAATACATGTGACATGCACAACTGTAAAATTTAGAAGATGAGTCTAACTGAAGATGTAATATAAAGAGAGCTACCCCCATCAGGTGTAATCTTCAAATGTGTGGTGAAAAAGTCAGATAATCAAAGTGAAGCACTTGAACAGCTTTTAAATTGAAGTCAAAGTGCAATTTTTTAAATTTTCAAATCCATAGAAAGGGAAAGAATACTGGGAAACACTGGAGAGTAGTGGTAGGATGTGCTATTGCAAGTTGAAATCTATTTTGACTTTCAGTGTTCTAAAGTTAGACCTCACCTCACTGGGATTTCAAGGCCAGTGACATCGAGAGAAACATGACGCTTTTTGCCTCTGAAGAAAAGGTCTTGAAAGTATTTTAAATTGGTTTGAAAAGCTCATTTGTCATGAACTAACTTTTTTGAAACAACTCTCCAATGAACTAAGTGACAATAAATCAGAATCACGCTGATTAAATTTACCCTGAACTGTGTGTGTTGACTTCAAGACAAACAGTAAAAGAGATTGGAACGACACAGCTTCGACATTCCCATAGGCAATACGTTTGTCCAATTATTTGAGTCGCTAAACAAAACAAACCACCTTGATTCTATCTTTTTCGGCCTGGTACTCTCACAAGTCATAAGACAAAAATAACTTTAGCATTTCTTTGTGTATTCTTTTTACATCTTTAACATAAAGGTTAGTCATTAGAAAGGCAAAGTCAAGGATGTAATCAGGCAATCATTCTCTCTCACTCATTTTCTCAGTGTTGTAGTTACAGCTGCATTTGACAAAGAAAGACATTTTGCTAGGGAGATCATTGTTATGAATTTTCCTTGCCTTTGCATTTTTAATCACTTGTTCTTTCTCCCTTATGTCATTTAAAGGTATATTTTATCTTTGTTTCAGGAATAAGTTTATTTTGGCTCTCCCTAGAATCATATATATAAGATAACTATAGTTATATAATATAGTCACAGCAATAAAAATAAATGCAAGTGTATGTATTTAAATGCGTTATGAATAAAGCATGATTATGGCAAAATCTATCCATTCACTAGTTAAGAATAGAAAGTTGAAGCCACTGAAGTAAATGAATGGAAGTAAAGTGACATAGACTTAATGATTTCCTTTCTTGTTGGGTCTTCGGAAACAAGCTGAGTTATAATGGAAAGTCAGTGCGCAGAGCAGTAGCCGCTCATGGTGAAGGGACGAGGCGGAGAGGAGAGGACAGGGCTGCGTTATTCTGGCGTCTCCAGGTACCGATGACGGTGATTCTGGATGCAGCCGCCCCGGGCTCGGCAGTACTACCTGTCAGCCACCAGCACCGGGGAATTTCAGGTGTGACAGCTCGGCTCCCTTCCCTTGAGACAGATGGACACAACTCACTAATTGCTAGACCAAGTTCTTACACGTAGTCAATGTAATAGCCAGCAAGGTTTTCTGAAGACTTAATAAAGTTTACTGATCTAATATGATTAGGTTAGTTAGAATTTGATAGAATGACTGATCTAACAAGTGAGGGAAAATAATTGAAAGTGTTTTAACCTAACGGAAATTTTACTTTTGTTCAAAGAAGAAAACATAATTTTCTTTAACCAATGATTCACCAGGATGTTTCCGCTCAGTTAGCATTTAAATTGCAAAATCCTAGGGAGTCCGCATATATCTTTTATTATTTTTAGAAGAGAAATAAGCTCCCACACCTAATTCCAGATTCGTACAAAAGGGGGATACAGAGGATCAGGCAAATTTTGGCTTGTTTTAAGATTTTGTACTAAAAATTGGCATAGTACCCTGGCTTCACAATATACTATTGTGTTCTTAGGACCACTCAATGCAGGTTTCTTTTTGCTTCATTTTTTGAAATCTGAAAGATGTTTGAGATGGTCTTTTGGTTCCCCATTTATTTTAAATCCTATTTGGTAACAAAATTAACAGGAAATCTCTGGGTAATTTGACAACTTTAACTTTGAAATTTACTCTAACACAAAAATGCAGACTCTTGTTTGATAGCTTTTAGTTTTGTCTTTTCCATAGAACCGAATTTCATATGATTGACTTTTCCTACAATGGGTGTGAAAGTATAAACCAAGTGATTAATAATTTTAATACATATTAATTGGGCTCCTATGCATTATTTATCAGTGACCTAGGCTCTGAGTATGCAACTTTGAGCTAGATAAATACGATTCCTGCCCTTATGCTGTGTTTATATTAGCCGAGAAGACAAACAAGAAATAACAAGCCACTGCTGGAGTAGAAGGGCACTGTGGCATGAGCACTAACTAGTATTTGGCAGTGAGGAGGTCAGGAGAAGGTTCACAGAAAGCTCTTGTGCAAGTAATAGATCATGGGTGACTTAAATGATGGGTAGTTGTTACACAACGTGATGGAGACAACAGCACGGCAGAGGTAACAGCAGGCTGGAGATCTGAGAGAAAGCAAGGATTCATTCCGGAACTGAGAGAAAATCAGTCCCTTGAGTCCCGGTATGAAGATCGGAGATGCAAAATGAAACTGGAGAGGTAGGCAATAAAGACCCTGGTATGCCACTGTAAGAGAAGAGAATTTATACTAATGCCAGCAGGAAGCCATTAAAAGATTTGAAGCAGGGGAGAAACATGATCATAATTGCATTATGGAAATGGGGATGCTAAAATGACAAGGAGATGCTATGGGACTTGCCCCCTCTCCCTTCAAGAGAGAGGTGAGGGTCTGAAGAGCTCTTTCAGATAACTTAAAATTTGCCCCTTGGAGTTTGGGGGACACAGGCCTGAGGAAGACAGAGGATGAAAACCTGGCTGCAGCAGCCTGTAACGGCTGAGTCTGAGCTGAGGTTTGGGCTGTAACAGGCCCGAATGCACACCTCCCAGGACTGATGCAGTTGAGAGATGAGGACCAAGCAATCAAACAAGCTTGGAGCCTCATTTCTTTAACAGTCTTTACCCTGGGTGATGCCAGGCAGAAGTAGAGGCTGATGGAGGAATTGTGAGTGGTTTTGCAGAGAACATGGTACACGTACCGGTGGATCAGAGATTGCCTGATTCAGTGAGCCACACATTCAGCTGCAAACCCCTTTTACAGCCACAGTACAGAAATGCACTCATGAACATTTGGTGCCAGTCACAGAGCTTTATGGTCCCTTACTTCTTGTCCCTTTGTTTGCTCCAGACAACAGAGATGACAGAAACCACACAGCTACTTAGGAGGAAAGGGACAGCGTGTCTTTCCCACTGCAGGCTTCCCACATGAGCAGGTCAGGGCTGGGAAAGGGGAAACATCTACAAAGGTCAGAGCTTTTATACTTTTCATGGACTGGATTTATTAATTAGTGCCTCTTTGGGACTGTCAAAAGTGACAGATGATAGGAGGAAGGGGGTCTAGTTCCACAGAGCAGGTTTGCAGGAGCAGTAGGGAAAAATAAAGTTAATTTTTCTTTGCATCTAGAGTGTGCTGCACTTCTGATGAATGGGTTCCAATTGGAAGGGCATCTCTGGCTGCCTTGTGAGAAGGATTTGAAGGAGAACAGATTGCTGGTCAATGAATGAATTAAGAAACTTTTGTAATTGTCCTGGAGAAAGATGGTAGCCTCTTTAACTAAAGTAATGACACTGGAGCTGCAGGAAAATGGTCAGATGCGAAAGATGTTAGGACGTGAAATTGATTATTGTTTGGGTTGTGCTCAGGTTTCTGGTTGGTGCAGCTGTGAGACTGTGATAGGATTGGTTGAGTACAGAGAAAATATGGAATATGGCAAAAAACACACTCCACTTGTTGAGTGTGGGAACATTTCTGGGCTGCCCTGTGCTCAGACTGAATGCACTTCCCATGACTTCAGAGATAGAAAAGTACAGAGTAGCTGAGAACTTTGAGGTGGAAAAATTCCTCCACCTTTGGCCCCATGAAGTGAAAATTCTGAGACAGATTTCTCAGTGTGTCTTTATCAGGACAAAGCTCAATGGTAATCAGTACTATTTATTGGCTTTTTATTTTCACCTTCTTTGTCTTCTCTCTTCTTGCTTCCTTCTTCCTTCTTCCTGGAATCTGTCCCCCCAAAAAACTACCTGCCCCAAAGTGCTTATCTCAGGCTTTTTTTTCAGAAGAAATTCAAACTACATTGCATCCCATAACTATAATCTATAGGAAAACAATGATTTCAGAACATTTTGAATACACCAAGCATCGAGTTCATTCTCTGCTTTGAAACACAATTAAAGCCAAAGATCATATTAGATTTTTCCACACTTTTATAATTTTAGGAATTGGTAAGACACTGAGTTTTGAATATTTTTGTTTATAAATTTAAGATTCAACAAACATGCTACACGAAAATGTACTAGAAAAGGAAATTCTAAAATGTTTCTTCTGTAACATAAAATGTTGTCCTTTAATGAGTCACTTACATATAGTGATTTATTTCTTGATACATATGAGACGACTATTTCTGCCTTCCTAGGGACTAATATGCAAATATTATATGAATGCTCCATATATTGAGCAACAACTATAAACTGGTGATGCTACATACAGTCATTTTGATCTCTATTTTGTAATTTATTCATTGAATTTGGGAAGAACCTTCAATTCAGATAACTACTTCGCTAAGAAAATATTTGTAAACTTCTTGAGGGCATGAATCATAATTACTTTGTTATCCCCTGTGGATTCTAGGACAAACATGGCCATAGACAATGGCATGAATACTTTTGTTGATTGACTGATTAACTGGGTGAAGAGCACATTTGTGCTCAGTGATTTTCCCTGGTTCTCCCAGAGGGCGGTCATTACTCAGGCCATGTAGACCCAGGGAACTGAACATTTACAGCAGAGATCATATCCTAAGTATGAATTGAAATCAGACATATCAAAGCATGTCTAATTAGTTAGAAAAAAGACTTCCTAGGAGTTTACTTACAATGAGTTCCTGAGGAAGACCTCGTTCTGAAAAGTGAGAGAGGCAATCGATGCAAGCTCAATCCATTAAAAATGCCTGAAGGACTGCTTGAGAAGAAACCCTGAGTTTATTATTGTACCATAGGCAGCCCTCTTAGCTCTGTCCATGGTTTATTTCCTATAGACCCCTTCCTGGTTTAGAGAGAGAAACCTGTAATAAGAATGGAAGGACCTGTATCATTAAAATATTATAAAGGTGGGCGGGCCGCGGTGGCTCAGCGGGCAAAGTGCTTGCCTGCTATGCCGGAGGACCTCGGTTCGATTCCCGGCCCCAGCCCATGTAACAAAAACGGAGAAACAGAATACAATAAAACAAGAAAATGTTTAAAAAGATGTTTCCCTTTCTTCCTTCCTTCCTTCCTTCTATCCTTCCTTCCTTCTCTCTGTCTTTCCTTTAAAAAAAAAAAAAAAAAAAAAAAAAATATTATAAAGGAGAACAGGGCAAGATGGCAGCATAGGGAGGTGTGGATTTAGTTTTTCTTCTTGGGAAGCTATTAAATAGCCAGGAACTATTTGGAGCAACAGCTTGGGGACTTCCATGACCAGACACAACTCATGCACCATCTGAAATGGGTGGAAGGGCTAAGATCACAACACGGAATTGTAAGTGAAGTGTCCCAAAGTGTGGAGGTTGACATCCTTCCCCCACTGGCACAGCAGGTTGTTCTGGAGTTATTCACCCAGGGAAAGAGAAATAGTCTCTACTAGAAGCAAGGGAAGGAGAGTTCAAGCAAGCTCCAATTGCAGATTCAGTGAACACGTTTGGATTGCTGAATAATAGCTCTGATAACAGATGAACCTGGAGAAGGATGAAGGAACCCAGAGGTCTCTCCCAGCAGAAAGAAGGTGGGGCTGACAAAAAAAGAGGCTTGTGGAGTTGGTTTAAGGCAGAATACTAGAAAAGGTCTGTGCTTCAGTAAAGATGTACACAGAGCCATGTACCAAACCAGGCTCTGGATTGGCAAATCTGGGGGCCTAGGAACCAGCTCTGAAGAGGATTTTAAAAACCTTTTTAACAGCCCATTGAAGAAAGCCTCAGGTATTTTCAATTGTCAGTGCTGCCCCATGGATGGGCAGAGTTAAGGTATGACTGAGAAACAAAATAACTAGTCAGGTGAAGGAGATGACCCCCTAAGGGTGTATCTTCCCCAGGAAAGTGGGGTTGGTGGGTGTGTGTGGTAAGAAACAACACACGTGGTGGCTCTCCTTCAGAAAATGCAGACCCAGGGGCTGGAAAACCAAAACCGATGAGGACCACTTTCTGCCTCAGCCTCTGTCTCAACCATGTCCTGGCAGGGATAGAGTCTGCTGCACCTGAAAGGCACTGCACCACTTTAAATCAGTGGGGCTTCAGGCTGACCAGCACTACCTGATGGGGAGCATAGGAAAATCACAGGCTCAGGAGGCTAATTGGAAAGACTGGCAACCTGCTGGCTCTCATTCTCATGGAGCCTTGATACTGATTACACCCTCTTCCCACGTAATCTGAGACCCGTGCTTGTCTTATCTGGGAAGACCTAATTGGGAAGACTTCCCTCAAAAAGTTTTCCACATAAGCAGGGAAAGAACCAGAAAAACAAGACATGAAAAATTCTGATGAGTTAAGCAAGAACTATGCTCGAGATCTAGAATAAGTTGAACCAGATATTAAAGAACAGATAGAGAAAAAGCCAACCAGAAAGAAAAACCTAGGTAGAAGAGAGAAAACAAGCTTCAGAAAAAGCTAATCAGGGAAATCAGCAAAAATCATATTAGGATGCATGAAGATATCGCCAGTCACAGGAACAAACTAGCAGTTCAAATGAGACATAGGAGGTGCAACGACTCCAAAAATGTTCAAACAAATCTTCTAAATCAAATCAACAAATTGAAGTAAAATACAACAAAAGAGGTGAAGGATATTAAGAAGAAATTGGAAGGACCATAAAGAAGAACTTAAAAGCTTGAAAATACAATTGTAGAACTTACAGGAATGAAAGGCAAAATAGAAGAGATTGAAAACAAAATGGAGACAAAAAATAGCAGCAGATTCAAAGAGGCAGAAAAAAGGTTAAGTGAACTAGAGGACAAAACATCTGAGACCCTACCCACCAAAGAACAGATAGAGAAAAGAATGGAGATATGGGAGCAGGGTCTCAGAGAATTGAATGACAACATGAAGTGCACAAATATACGTATTGTGGGTGTCCCAGAAGGAGAAAAGATGGGAGAGGGGGCAGAAAAAATAATGGAATAAATAATCACTGAAAACATCTGAGCTCTTATGAAAGACATAAAATTACAGTCCAAGAATTGTGGCACACCCCAGACAGAATAGATACAAATACACCTACTCCTAGACCCTTACTAATCAGATTGTCAAATGTCAAAGACGAAGGGGAAATTCTGAAAGTGGCAAGAGAAAAGTGATCCACCACACACGAGGGAAGTGTGAGAACACTATCTGGAGCTTTCTCAGGAGAAACCATGGCAGTACCATAATATTTTAAGATACTGAAAGGGAAAAACTGCTAACCAATAATTCTCTATCTAGAAAAAACTGTCCTTCCGTAATGAGGGAAAGTTTAAAATATTTTCAGACATGGACACCGAGAGAGTTTATGAACAATAAGGCACGCTCTATAAGAAACGCTAAAGGGGTCACTACAGACAGACAGGAAAAATGGGAAAGAGAGGTTTGGAGAAGAGTGTAGAAATGAAGGTTATCATTAAAGTTAAAAAGAGAGAAAAAATAAAATATTTTAAAATCAAAAAGACAAAATGATAGAAGAAATCACTGCCTTTACAGTAGTAACATTATGTCTCAATGGATTAAACTCCCCACTCAAAAGACATAGATTGGCAGAATAGAGTGAAAAATCAAGACCCATCTATCTGCTGTCTACAGGGGATTCATTTTATACCCATGAACAAAAACAGGTTGAAAGTGAAATGTTGGAAAAAGATATTCATGCAGACAACAAACAAAATACACGAGATACAGTGATTACACTGAAGGGAAAAGTACACACCTCTATAGTAACAGTTGGAGACTTAAATACACAACTCTCATCAATGGATAGAACACCTAGACACAGGATCAATAAGAAAACAGAGGTTATGAGTAGTGCAATAAAGGAACTAGACTAAACAAATATTTACAGAATATTATACCCCACAACAGCAGGATACAAATTTTCTCATATGCTCATAGATCACCCTCCAGGATATACCACATGTTGGATCAAAAAGCAAGTTTTAATAAATTTACAAAGATTGAAATTATATAAACTACTTTCTCATATCAAAATAGATTGAAGTAGGAAATCAGTAAGAGTTGGAAGGCTGGAAAATTCACAAATATACGGAGGCTAAACAACACACTGTTAAACAACCTGTGGGTCAAGAAAGAAATTACTAGACAAATCAGTAAATATATCCAGGCAAATGAGACCACAAAAATAAAACTTATGGGGGTGGGCCACGGTGGTTCAGCAGGCAGAGTTCTATCCTGCTATGCTGGAGACCTGGGTTTGATACCCGGTACCTGCCAATGCCAAAGAAAACAAAAAACAACAACAACAACTTATGGGATGCAGTGATGGCAATGCTGAGATGGAAATTTATTGCCCTAATACCAATATTAAAAGAGAAAAAAGAACAAAATTCAAGGAATGAGCATACTTGGAGGAGCTAAAGAAATAACAGCATACTAACCTCAAAGCAAACAGATGGAAAGAAATAATAATTAGGGCAGGAATAAATGAAATTGAGAACATGAAAACAATAGAGAAAATCAACAAAACCAGTTCTTTCAAAGAATCCATAAAATTGATGGACACTTAGGCTGATCAAAAAAAAAAAAAAAGAGAGAGTGAGTGAGAGAGAACATGCAAATAAATAAAATCAGAAATGGAAGGGAGGACATAACTACTGACCCTGCAGAAATAATAGAGATACTGAGAGGATACTACAAGCAACTTTGTTAACAAGCTAGACAACTTAGTTGAAATGGACAACTTCCTAGAAAATCATGAACAATCAACATTGACTCAAGAAGAAACAGAAGACCTCAACAAACAATCACAAGTAAAGAGATTGAATCAGTCATCAAAAAAAAAAATACTCACAAAAAAGAAAAATCCAGGACTAGATGACTTCACATGCCATCTACCAAGCATTCAAGAAAGAATTAGTATCAATCCTACTCAAACTCTTCAAAAATGTTGAAGAGGAGGGAACTGTGAAACTCAGAACAAGTTTCCAATACACAATTAAGGAAGCAGTTATGGTATAAGCATTCCAATTTCCACAGGGAGTAATTGAAAGAAAGTAGGGGTCACTAGACCCAAACACTTCTGAAAACCTGCAGGACATGCTTCATTGTATTTTAACATCTGAGAGTCATTTATAGATGATGTTTTATCCTTGGGGCTTGAGAAAGTGGCAGTCCTACTCTTTCCAAGGATCTATGCAGTGGCCCTACTCTTTCCAATCACTGGGATGAGGGTTTTAATATTGGAGAGCATTGGAGTAACTTGTTCTCAGTTCCGCCCTCCTCAAGCATCTGGATGCCATTCTCTATAGGTGAGATATTATGGTGGGAACTGCTGTCACTGAGCTGGATACTTTAAACACTATAAGGATGACCAGATCCCAAGTTGACAGAGGCCACATGTCTGCAGTTAATCACCAAAGACAAAGTGGGCATGGCTATTATAATGGGCAATAGACTCAAAGCAGCAGTCAAAATAATCTGACTCACAGAGACTTTTGGCATTGGTTAGGAGATCCTGGGGTACCTAGAAGTAAAATAGATGGGAAGTCTACTAAATTCTTGTTTGATCTGTTCTAAGTTGAAGAGTTCTAGGTCAAGTGAACAATAGTCTAACTTGAATTACACTAAGTCATGGCTCCTTAATCAATTTCCAGGCTTGAGACAGTTTACAGATATGGAACCCTTAGAATGAGGGGAAGTCCAGGCACCCTTGGGGAAGGACCCTTTTACAAGGCCAAAAATGTATACCCTTAATCTTCCTCCCAGACAACCCCAAGGAGACTTACAGCCTTTTACCAGGGTAACTATGCTTTGGGGAAAAGGAAATGATCATATATTTTGGAGATTATTAGACACTGGGTCAGAAGTGACATTAATTCCAGGAGAACCAAAATGCCACTCTGGTCCACCAGTCAGAGTAGGGGCTTATGTAAGTCCAGTGATTGATGGAGTGAGGTCCATCTCACAGTGGGTATAGTGAATTCTTGGACTCATTCTGTGGTTATTTCTCCTATTCCAGAGTTCATAACTTTGGAATAAACATACTCAGAAACTGGCAGAATCTCACATTGGTTCTCTGACTCATGGAGTGAGAGCTAATAAGGTAAGAAAGGCCAGGGGAAACCACTAGAAATGCCCTACCTACCAAAATAGTCAATCAGAAGTTATCCTGGATTCCTGGAGGAATTGCAGAGATTAATGTCACTCTTAGGGACGTGAAGGATGTAGGAGTGGTGATTCCCACCACATCCCTATTCAACTTTCCAGTTAGGCCTATGTGGAAAACAGATGGGTCTTGGAGGATGATGGTGAGTTATTGTAAATGTAACTAGGTGGTGATTGCAATTGGAGCTGCTGTTCCAGATGTGGTATCATTGCTTGAGCAAATCGACATATCCCCTGATCTTGGGATGCAGCTATTGATCTGGCAAATGTGATTTTCTCAATAGCTGTTAGTGAAGACCATCAGAAACAGTTTGCTTTCAGCTGGCAAGGCCAGCAGTATTCCTTCTTGTCCTACCTCAGGGATAGTTGAACTCTAAAATTCTATGCCATAATCTTGTGAACTTGGTGATTTCTGCCCCTCACAAGACATCACACTGTTCTCTTATATTGATGATATCGTGTTGATTGAACCTAGTGAGCAAGAAGTAATGACTTTTCTTGACTTATTGGTAGAGCATTTGTGTGCCACAGGATGGGAGATAAATCCAGCAAAAATAAAGGGGCCTTCCACCTTAGTGACATTTCTAGGTGTCTAGTGATGTGGGGCATGTCAAGATATCCCTTCTAAGGTGAAGGATAAGCCATTGCATCTGATCTTCCCTATGACCAAAAGATGGGCACAATGCCTAGTTGGCCTCTTTGGATTTTGGACAACATATTCCTCATTTGGGTGTGCTTTGTTGACCCATTGACTGAATGACCAGAAAAGCTACTAGTTTTGAGTGAGGACTGGAGTAAGAGGAAGCTCTGTAACAGGTCCAGGCTGCTGTGCAAACTTCTCTGCCACTTAGGCCATATGATCCAGTAGATCCAATGATGCTAGAAGTGTCAAAGGCAAAAAGAGATGCTATCTGGAACCTTTCACAGGCCCCTATAAGAGAATCACAATACAGGCCATTAAGTTTTTGTATTAAATCTGTGCCATCCTCTGCAGATAACTACTGTCCTTTTAAGAAACAGCTTTGGCCTGCTACTGGGCCTTAGTAGAGACTGAATGCTCAACCATGGGCCACCAAGTTACCATGAGGCCTGTATTGATGTACCCAGGTGCGGTCTGACCCACCAAGTTATAAAGTTGGGCATACCCAACGTCACTCCATCATCAAATGGAAACGGTATATATGAGATAAGGCTCAAGCAGGTCCTGAAGGTACAAATAAGTTATACAAGGAAGTGGGCCAAATGTCCATGGCCCTCACTTCTGCCACATTACTTTCTCTTTCCCAGCCCAGAGATCTGGTCTCTTGGGGAGTTCTTTATAATCACTTGACCGCTGAAGACAACTCAGGCCTGGTTTCACATGGATCTGCATGATATGCAGCACTGTAACCCCTTTCTGGGATTTCCCTGAAGCACAGTAGTCAGGAGAAATCCTCCCAGTGGTTGGAACTTTGAGCAGTGCACCTGGTTGTTCATTTTGCTTGGAAGGGGAACTGACCAGAGGTTCTGACTCATGGGCTGTTGCTAATGATTTGGCTGGATGGTCAGGGACTTGGAAGGATCATGATTGGAAAATTGTTTGCAAAGAGGTATGCAAAGAGTTGTGTGGATAGACTTTTCTGAGTGGGCAAAACCCATGAAGGTCATTGCGTCCTATGTGAATGCTCACCAGAGGGTAACTTCAGCAGAGAAAAGTTTTAATAATCAAGTGGGTAAGATGACCCATTCTGTGGATACCAGTCAGCCTCTTTCCCTAGCCACTCCTCTCATTCACTGTCCCTTGGGCTCATGAACTTGGTGGGCTCTGTGGTTGGTGGGCTTGGTGGTAGAGATGGAGGTTAAATGTGGACTCAGCAACATGAATTTCCACTCACCAAGGCTAACCTGGCTTTTGCCACTGCTGAGCATCCAATCTGCCTGCAGCATATCAGGGGCTAAGTTGGGCTAAAAGACCCAACTTAGCCCCTGATATGGCACCACTCCCCGAGGTGATCTGTCTGCTATATGGTGACAGGTTGTTTATATTAGACTGTCTGTCATGGAAAGGACAGTGATTTGTTTTAAGTGGAATAGACACATACACCAGATGTGGATTTGCCTTCCCTACACGCCATGCTTCTGTGAAAGCTACCATCCCTAGACTTACAGAATGCCCTATTAACTTTTGTGGTATTCCACACAGCAAAGCTTCTTTTTTCTTTTTTCTAAACTAAAATTTTCAATTTATTTCATTAATACAAAGTGCATAGTACAAGCCCTTTAACCCAATCCAAGTACACAGTAAAATATTAACAATAAACCCTGGGTGGCACAGATGTGATTTGTTGGGCATGATTTAAACATTTATGAACATCAATTAACATTTAGTTTGTCACATGGCCAGTTTTGTTTAACAAAGTAATCATCAGACGTGATAACTAATACTTCATGATTTCTCATTTAGACATATTATAATGTTAAGACTAAACCTACCATTGCAACAATAGAAATTTAATCCATTAACTATAAACCCTTTTCATTTTTCCTTCTTCAAGTGGCTGTGTTTTGTCTTAAGCTGAGTTACTAAAATTTTAGCGCAATATTCATTTAGAGTGACAGATGTTCATTTAGAGTGATAGAATTCCACAGTTCCTTTGAAAAGGTAAAATATCTACAATTCCATAAACACTATCACATCACATGCTATAAAGTCATGAAAAGTAATATGGAATGGTTGTGCTTAAAAATATGACTTACCATGGGATCATGGTTGACTGGATACTTGATACAATCTTTTACTATAAACATTTCCAATGCTGGCTTTTTCCATTTTGAAAGCAAAAAATTACTTCAAATAAAAAAATATTGACTGACTTCCAAAGCAAAATAAACTCTTAATGGCATTTGTGGAATATTTAAGAGTCAAAGGAAATTTTAAAGTATGGGGGTTTATCTTTCTTTTTCCAGGGAATTTTTAAAGGATTGTAGCCAAAGATGAGGTGAATGTTTATGAAACCAAGTACTGATTTAATAGTATTCTAAATAAAAAAGCCACATGTAGAAACTAAGAATTAAATAGAATAATATAAATTACTAGTTATGCTAACAAGAATACTTTATGTGCAGCACACTATCTTTTCAGGAATACAGAGAAATTTTACAAGTTAAAAACAAGACTTAACTAAGATAAGAACTTTTATTACTAATTAACTAGATGATTCATAAAAGAAAAGGCTAAAATCTTAGAAGTAATATCAGTTAAATGTATGTCAGATTTCTGTGACAGAAATGAAGGACTAGAAATAAGAATCCAGATTTCCAGATATTTAGCTAACACTATATATTCTGTTTCCAAGTTATCTGACTATTTCATAAACCAAAACCAATTCTCAATTACTGTGAGCCATAGGTCCGAGTATATATCAGTATCTCTGCTCTCAGGCAGATTAGAAAACAACAGATTGTTAGGATATAGGGGCAAACATTTGAAGTTCGGGGGCAAGGATATAAAAAGGGAATGCCATCTTAAGCTCTTCCTGCCCTTTCTGTCTTAAAAACTTTACCAGTATGGAGCTGGGAAAGCTTCCTGTAGGTCACGGCAGGAAAAACCTTCCATCTGTTGTCTTCTGATCATTTATCCAGGATCTAACTTACCTGTGTTACCCCTCTATTAGCACAAATAATTAAGAGTTGGTTATATTATTGCAAGAAGTTGAGCATAAAGCCAAGATGCACCAGGAGGAATGCAAGCAGTTAATACTGGATTATGTACTGAAATGATGCCCTTAATGTTTGTAGCTTAGAATGTAATCACAGTGAAGGAAACGAGAAAACATCCTTGTGTGTCACGTAACTCTATCGGAGGCGTTATTAAATAGGCAAGGAAGGCAATCACTCTACTGGCCTGGGTGATTGATCCTATCAAGGGGAAATAGGACTGCAACACATTAGAGGTAAAGAGGAGTTTTTCTGGAATAAAGGAGATCCCTTGGGGTGTCTCTTAATATTATCATGCCCTGTGATTAAAGTTAGTGAAGACTGCAACCGCCCAATCCAGGCAGGACTACCATGCCCCAGAAACTTCAGGAATGGAGGTTTGGGTCACCCCACCTTCAACCACAGCCAACTGAGGTGCTCATTAAGGGCACAGTGAACATGGAATGGGTAGTGGAAGAAGACAGTGATAAATATGAACTACGATCACGTGACCAGCAACAGAAATGAGGATGTGATGGTAAGATTATTTCTTCCTGGTTTTCCTGTGATTATGCTGGTATTTGTACTTAAGCAAATATCTTTGCTTTCTTCTCCTATTCCTTATGATATGATGTAAGATTGTATTGTGCATGTTGTAGCATTTAAGTTCTAGGATGTCTAGTTTAAGAGTAACTGTAACCGAAGGATCTGCACCCAATTCTGGAGAGATTCGGTGTGTTTTTTGTTGAATGTAAGACAGTTGAGTCTTATTAGTGAAAACTGCAGCTGTTATTATGTTCTATGTAGAGATTAACTATGGTTAAAGTTATGTCTATAGCTGCCAAGTTGACAAGGGGTGGACTGTGATGGTTAGGTGCAGGTGTCAACTTGACCAAGTGGTTGTGCCCAGTTGCTTGGTTAAGCAAGCCCTGGCCTAACCATTACTGCAAGGAAATTTCATGGACTTAGATAAAGTCATCAGTAGTTGATTGCATCTATGGCTGATTACATCCGTGATCAACTAAGCTGAGTGTCTTCGTAATGATAAAATCCAATCAGTTGGGTTTAGTCCAATCAGTTGAAGACTTTTGAGGGAGCAGTGATAACCTCCACAGGCAAAAGAGAGAAATTTTGTCCTACTTCAGCCAGCCAGCCTATCCTGGAGAATTTATTGAAAACCTTCATCAGAGTTGCCAGTTGCAGCCTGCCTTATGGAATATGGACTGGTGCATCCCCATAGTTTCCTGAGATACTTTTATAAAATGTTATATTCAAGCAGCTATCTCTGTTCCCTAGAGAACCCTAATATTCCCCCTCATGCCCCACACTATTTTTTTGTACCTATTACCACTTATATCTTTGTACATAGATTTATCATGCATTTGCATTTTAGCACTTTTAGGAAGTAAGAAGTGGAGTTAAATACCATACAATACTTTATAATAATATTGGCATTGATAATTGCAGGTCTTTATTTCTTTATGATGTTTTGAACCCTGTTTAATGTTCTTTCCTTTTGGTCTGTGTTACACCCTTTAGCATTGTTTGTAGGGCAGGTCTAGTGGTGATGAAATCCTTCAGCTTTTGCTTACCTGGGAATATCCTAATCTCTCCATTTTTAAATACAGTTCTGGTGGGATATGCAATTTTTGGTTGGCAGTTGTTTTCTTTTATCACTTTAAGTATTTCAATCTTCTTGCCTCCATGGTTTCTAATGAGAGACTGTCACTCATTCTAAGTGGGACTCCCTCATTCATAACATGCTGCTTTTTTCTTGCGACTTTCAAAATTATTTCTTTGTCCTTTGCATTCAATGGTGTGTGAATATTTATGAGGTGTGTTTTCCTCATGTTCATCCTGTTTGGTGTTCTCTGGGCTTCTTGCATATGAATATTCAGGTGTTTTGCCAAATTTGAGAAGTTCTCTGTCATTTTTTTTCTTTGAATGTTCCTTTTGACTCTTTTCCTCTTTCTTACCCTTCTGCAACTACCATAATGTATATATTAGTATGCTTTCTGATGCTCCAGAATTATCTTAGAATATCTTTATTTTGTATAATTTTTTTCTCTTTCTTTTCCTAAAAGGGAATAATTTCAAATGACTTGTCTTCCAGTTCACTGAATCTTATAGCAGCTCCATTCTGCTCTTGAAATCCTCCTGGACATTTTTCATTTCATTTATTCGGGTTTTCATCTCCAGCAGTTGTAGTTTGGTTCCTTTCTAAGATTCTACTCTCTTCACTTGGATTTTCATGTTGCTCATTCATTGTTTTCCTGATATCCTTTATTTCTTCCTCTGTGTTTTCCTTCATCTCCTTGACCACTTTTGAGATCCTTTTTCAAAAGTTTGGTTCAATATGTCCACATTCTGGTTTTCTTCATTGGTGCTTTCTGGATGTTTATCCTTTACCTGCGGTTGGGCCATAATTTCCTGTTTCTTTTCCTGTATTCTTTTTTTGCACACTATACACTTTAATGTTTTAGAATGTTAACTCAGGGATTTATCTCCTGAAATGTCTGTTTCTTGATATTGTAACCAGCTGGTGTTGAGACAGAGGTTTTCTTGAACTGCGGCCCTCCTATCGGGAGGAGTGGGCAGTCAGTGCAGTGGGCAGGGTTTCCCTGTCATTCTGGGCCTTTGTCTTGTCTGGAGCTACTTCTTGTTAGTTGTTTCATGGGTCCCCTGTTTGCAGTGGTTTGGTGTTCCCTCTGTTTCTCAGGAAGCAGCTCTCCCTCTTCCAGGTTTTGGAAGCTGATAGGCCTTGGTCCCAGACTCTCTGTCGCTATAGTTTTTAAAAGATCCCTTTTGTTGTCTCAAGTTGTTTTTAACTAGAAGTCAATTTTTCTAATGCTTTTGCTGGTGGAGGGTCTTGCCTCAATGTTGATGGCTGCTGACTGATCAGAGTGGTGGTGGCTGAAGGCTGGGGTGGCTGCGGTCATTTCTTAATATATGACAACAGTGAAGTTTGCCATATTGATTGACTTTTCCTTTCATTAAATATTTCTCAGTGACATGGAGTGCTGTTTGCTAGTAACTGACAGACAGTAGAACTTTTTTTAATTGGAGTCAATCCTCTCAAACCCTGTCACTGGTTTATCAACTAAGTCTATGTAATATTCAAAATCCTTTTGCTGTCATTTCAACAATGTTCACAGCCTCTTCACCAGGAGTAGATTCCATCTCAAGAACCCACTTTCTTTGCTGATCCCTAAGAAGCAAATATTCACCCATTAATGTTTATCACGAGATGGCAGCAGTTCACTCACATCATCAGGCTATGCTTTTAATTCTCTCTCTCTTTCTAATTTCACCACATCTGCAGCTACTTCCTCTGCTGAAGTCATGAACACCTCTGAATCATCCATGAGTGTCGGGATCAACTCCTGTTATGTTGCTATTTTGACCTTCGCCTGTTAATGTTAATATTCTAACATTCTCCTGGGAATCATGAATGCTCTTAATGGCATCTAGAATGGTGAATCCGTCTAGAAGGTTTTCAATTGACTTTGCCCAGATCCATCAGAAGAATTATCACCTATGGCAGTGATAGAATTATGAAATTTATTTCTTAAATAATAAGATTTCAAGGTTGAAATTATTCACTGATCCTTGGGCTGCAGTACTGATGTTGTGTTAGCAGGCATTAAAAACCACATTAATTGTGTACGTGTACA
This sequence comes from Tamandua tetradactyla, assembly GCF_023851605.1. Classification (NCBI taxonomy): domain Eukaryota; kingdom Metazoa; phylum Chordata; class Mammalia; order Pilosa; family Myrmecophagidae; genus Tamandua; species Tamandua tetradactyla. The sequence continues at coordinate 42,344,715 of NC_135352.1, read as the reverse complement.
TCAGAGCTTTCCTCACTAAGCTTAATCATTTCTGACTTCTGATTTAAAGTGAGAGAGTCATGACTCTTCCATTCACTTGAACACTTAGAGGCCAATTTAGGGTTATTAATTGGCCTAATTTCAATATTGTTGTTTCTCAGGGACTATGGGGGCCTAAGGAGAAGGAGAGATGGGGGAACTGCTGGTTATTGGAACAGTCAGAATGCACACAACATTTATCATCTAGGTGTGCTATTTTATATGGGCACATTTCATGGCCTCCCCAAATAATTACAATAGTAATAAAAAGACAACTGATCACAGATTAGATAAAAATAATGAAACATTTAAAATAATGACCATTTTGAAAATATTGTGAGAATTATCAAAATGTGACACAGAGCCACAAAGTGATCACAAGTTGTTGGAGAAATGATAGACTTGCACAAGGCAGGGTTGACACAAACCTTCAATTTTTAAAAAATGGAAGTAATATCTATGACGTACTATAAAGCAGAGTTCAATAAAACAAGGTATGCCTGTGGTGATCCATAAAAGTGCTATCCAGTTTAACTATATTCTAACTGATTTTCTGCTTGCTTTATCTATCAATTATTGATAGAGGTATGTGGAAGTATCAAAAAATAATGGTGAATTAGTCTATTTGTCTTCACCATTCTGTCAATAATCTGTTCCATCTTTATAACTTCAAATGCACAGTTCACTTTTTGATCACATGAAAATAAGAAAAATGAAAAGATTTTCTGTAACCTTTCTTTATTCTTTCTCTAATGCTGTTCCTTTCTTTATGTAGATCCAAGTTTTTGGCCTCTCATTTTCCTTCTCCTTGAATAAATTATTTAACATTTCTTAGAAGACAGGTATTCTGGAAATGAAGTCCTTCAATTTTGTTTGATTATGTCTTTTTTATCTTCTTCACTTTTGAAGGATAATTTCATCAGATATTGGGCTCTATCTCAGTGTTTTGTTTTGTTTTTCTTTCAATGCTTGAAATAAATCACTCCATTCTTCTTTCCTTGAAGATAATTCCTATGTATTTCTTGCCTTTGCTCATCTTTAGGTGAGATGATTTAATTTTCCTCTGACTTCCTTCGATATTACGTCTTTGTCTCTGTTTATCTGAAGTTTGAATATGATTTTCCTAGGTCGACATATTTTGTTATTTATCTTGCTTGTTCTCTCAACTTTCTCAATCTATCATTTGTTATCTGTCATTAAATTTGTAAAATTCTCAACCATTTTTCCTTCAAATATTTCTTCTGTTGCCTTTCTTCTCCTTTTATTCCAATTATGCTCATGAATGCATTTTGAAGTTGTCATCCCCCTTCTTAGATATTCTATTTGTTTTTCTAATCCATTCCATGTTCTGTTTGCATTTCACTTTAGAAACTTTCTATTGACAAATCATGTAGTTCACTGATTCTTTTCACAGGCCTGTCCGGAAGACATTCTTCATTTCTGTTATAGTGGACTTTCTTTCCCAGCATTTCCATTTTATTCTTTCTTAGATTTTCCATTTCTCTTCTTATCTTAGACGTATATTCTTGCAGGTTGTCTGTTGTTTTCCTTTTGAGCCCTTAACATATTAAAAATACTTATTTTAAAGTTCTTGCCCGATGCTTCCAGGTATCTGTGTCATTTCCAAGGCTTGTCTGAATCTTGTGTTGTCTCATCACACTTTATTTTCATCCAGCCTTCTTGCATGGTGCGTATTTTGTAGAAATCTGGACATGTTTTAAAGAAATGGAAAAAGGCCCTTAGTTTGGCTAGGATTGGGCTGTGAGTTGGATTTAGTATCTGTGCCTAATGCCTCAGCTTCAATTTCCCTTCAATTCCAGGGACTTCAACTTCCTCTTATTTTTCGTCTCCACATTTAAAAAGAGTCTCTATCTTAAAGCTCTTTCTGCAGTTATCCATCATTCTATTTGGGGACCATATTCAGTATAGCAGTGTGGTAAGAGCTCTGGGAAGCAGTTTATAAACATATGATTAAATCTCAGTCCCTTTTAGTGGACCTGTGTGCTGGTGATGTGACATTAGAATTATCTCTTAGCTTATTTTCCCCCTTTAGACAACACGGTAGACTAAAGTGGGCTGTTCCTTAGAGTGTAGTCCTTTTTTATAGAGAACTCTCTGTATATATCTAACAATGGTTACTTTTCCCTCCCTTTGCTAGAGCCAGATCCCTCTTCTGGTATTTTTATTCTGCCTGAAATACTTCCCTTGGAATTTCATTTAGTGCAGGTCTAGTCATTGCATGTTTGTCTTAATCTGAAAACACCAATTTTGTACTTATACCTCAAGCCTATTTGCCTCAGGTGTAGAATTTAAATGATTTCTTTTAGCACATTGAATTTGCCATAAGTTGTCTTCTCAGTTTCAGCATTACTTTATTCTAGTTATTATATATTTTAATGTAATCTGTCCTTTTTTCTAGCTGCTTTTCTATAATTCTTCATTGTTCAACAATTTCAAAATATCTGTGATGTAGATTTCTTTTTATAATTTCTGTCTGAGTTTTCTCAGGCCTCTTTAATCTATAGATGGGGCTTTTGAAACATGTGGGACATGTTCAGTCGTCTCTCTTCCAATGTTTTCTTTCCTTCATCTTCTATTTTCTTTACTATAACTCAGAATAGAACTACCTTTACTGCTATCCATTGTCTCATATTATTTTCCTCTTTGTCTCTGTGCTGCATTCTGTATGCCTTCTTAAGAATGAAGTTTCAGTTAACTGATTTTCTCTTTAGCTATGTCTAAATCCATCTACTGAATTTTTAATTTCAGTTATTATATTTTGCTTTCTACAAATAGCTTTTCCCCCAAATTAATTGTTTTCATTTATGTTTTAAGCCCCTCTTATTTCTTGAAAAAATATAAGTATACTTCTAAAAATACGTCTTTAATTCCAAATTCAATATCTGAAGGCATTGTGGGTCCCTTTTTTTGTAAATTTTTTTCTGCTTACTCTTTGCTTATATGTTGAATTTCATAAAATATTTTGTGATTTTTTTTTTTACTCTAAGTTTCCCTTTAATCTTAAGACTCTATATTTGTGAATTCTTCAAGACCTCAGCTAAAGGAAGTTTCTTCCAAAGAGAACTTTATTTTGTTTATATTAAATGCCTGTGGGGCCTTAACACTTTAGGTTTTTAATTAAATTATTGGCTTCATATTTTTCATATTAACAAGATAGTGTGAACGAGGCCTGAAAACTCACATTGATGAATTCTGGTTATTAATTTTCAAGTAAGACTTTGCATGCCCCTCTTCTCAAATATAATTATTTGAAACAGAAATAAATCTATTTTTCTATCTATCTATCATCTATCTATCTATCTATCTATCTATCTAATCTAATCTACCAAGTTCATTGAAAGGAGAGAACTTTTATTTCTATTTTACTCTCACAAAAGGTGATTTTTTTGTTTGTTGTTTATTGTTTTCCATTGGAAACAAGTATATTAAACAGCCCATTTTTAGAAGGTTTGGGGTATTCTCTCCTACCCCAAAACCTTTTTGAAGCTTTAAAATTCAAAGTCAACTTTTGTACACTTAACTATCCATGCTCCTACCTTTGCTTCCTTTGGTTAAATCTTGGCCAGAATATTTCCTTCTTTCTTGGCAGCAATGGATACATTTATGAAGATGCAATTGCCTTTCACCTATTAAATTTGGGGTGGGTGGGGATTCTCTGTTGGCTACTGCTGAGGACAGCAGTAGTAGCAGTGATTCTCTATGGGCGGGAATTCCGATTTGTGTGTTGCTGCTGTAAGGTTCATTACAAGCTCTCCCTTCAGATGCAGATTTGTTCTTGGGATATGATAAATTCACAGAATTTGATGTGTTGCTTTCTTTTGAAAAGTTGACATGCTCTATACATAATTGATGAAACAGTTCTTGCTTTTTTTCAAAACTGTGGTTGAATTGCAGCCTTACTAAGAAGGATCTAAAATAATGTTTTTGACAACCAGTTCTAACTGATAGTACCAATGTGCACTGAAGTTATTTACTTCCCTCAAATTATTTTTTTCTTATTGGGCATTTTAAATTCATTTTTAACCATTCGTTTTTGGGGGTTCTAATAATTATTTTAGAGTTTAACTAGTTTAAGACAATAACACTCACATCTTCTGAGAATTTCAATGTGGCAGTACATTTTCAGTTTCTAAAATTGTGTTCTCAATTTCTAGTTATGTAATCAATGGGCTTTTTTTTTTTTTTGTATACTGTATGATGGGGTCCATTTCATTCTTTTTCCATGTGAGTATTCCATTGTTGCAGCACAATTTGTTGAACTTTTATTTGCTTGTTTGTTTTTTTTGGGGGGGAGGGGGTGGACCAGGAATCAAACCTGGCTCTCCTGCATGCGGGTGAGAAACCAACCACTGGAATACCCTTGCACCCCCATCAATAGACTTTTATGTACCTCTGTTTTCTTGGAAAATGGGGTAAAAAAGAAACCCACCAACCTCATCAGGTTGTAGTTGGTGTTAAAGGAGTTGAAATTCTTAAGATACATCAACTCCTCCCTGCAATCCAGTAAATGCAGTAAATATGAATGTTAACAATGACGATGATGAAGACGAAGAAGTATATGATGATGATGATGGTCAAGATGGACTTGGAAAGGTGGGGCTGGAGAATAAATTCTTACAGGTCTTAGCATGACCATTTCCTTATGCTTCTTTTCCCTGGTATTTACTTTTTGCTCAGAATATGAATCTTGCTATATTAAGACAAGCTTCTATAGGAAGAGTTAGTGAGTGAATTTTAATATAATTAAAAAATGCTTAATTATTTGTTTATAATAGGAGTACTTTAATTATTTTCTTCTTAATTTGATCTTGTTTCCAACCTTGCCACAGAATCACCAGTGACTTTATTGCATCTGACATTTTTTGAGAAGCCAGGCTAACCTGCACTTTTCTTTAAATGAGAAAATAGATAGTAATGATAATCCCTTAAAACATTTTCAATCCCTTTCTAGGGACTAAATGTAAAGGCTTTACCACAGAACCTGCCCAAAGAATTAGTCTCAACCTCACCTTCCAGTTCAATTTAATGCTACTCTTTCCCCTGTAATGCCAGGTCTTCACTGATTCCTTAATGCACCCTGATTTTCAAATGTTTGTTCTTAAGGCTTCACTCTAAGAATGCCTGGCTCAACATTCCTTTTCTTCAAGATTGATTCTCCTCTCTGCCTCTAGGCTTGTTTTCTCAAATCCGTTCTTCACACTGAGACCAGAATGATCTTTGAAAAATGTAAACTGATTATGTCAGTCCCCTACCTACATTCCTTAAATAGCTGCTAATTGCTTTAAATAATAAAGTCCAAAATTCCTTAATATAATTTACAATACTCTCTTTAGCTCCCTGGCTTCGTCTCTCTTCAGCCTGCCTCTTAACTCATAATGTGTTGAGCCACGCCAGCCGTTTTAGATACATCCTTTGTCTCATAAAGGCTTCCAGTCCCACCTACCTATCAGGCCACGAAACAAATTCTTTCCTAACACTCTAACAGAGGCGATTAAATGTAAATCATTTTATAGGAATTGAAATGTAATTGGTTTGAGACTTCTCTAGAAAGAGAACTTTATGCATCCCTGATAGATTTCAGAAGTGATATAATAAATGGGAGGTTACTGATGGGATTGAGCAAATTGTTTACGTTAACAGATGACATCGTGCAGATTTACTGATAAAAAATAGGGCTATGAACACTTTGAAGATGTGTTTAATGATTTTGTCTGTAAAGAGTTCCCTAAGAGAAACTTCACTCACCTGAGTAAACTTTTATAGAAAAGACATCATTTAAAAGCCACAGGTATTTTTTTTTTTTGCATGGCCAGGCACCTGGAATGGAACCCGGGTCTCCAGTTTGGCAGGTGAGAATTCTGCCTGCAGGCATTTTTAATCTCTGAGATAAGCACATAAATACCCCCATAGACAAACTGCTGCTCTATTGTTTTTGTAACCATCTAAAAGGATCCTTTATCAATGCAAAGCAAGCCTCCTCATGTTCTTTGGGGAAGGTATGAAGTAACTATTAACTTTAATGAAGAGATTTTAAACTGGGAAGGAAAAATGTTACATGCAGGATTGTCTGTAGTTGTGTCTGGTTGAGTGTGTTTCTGAAGACTTTTCTGCCTCTATGAGGGAGGAGTGTTTCTTTTCTCCATGTGGATTTTGATTGCATCTTTCTGTAAAGGGTTACGTGCTGTGTGTGTTCTTGTTTGGAGATCTGGTGAAGGCTGGTGGGGGAATTATCTTAGACTGATGTGGCTGAAGTTTGACCTGCACTGTGCCAGGAGCAGCCTGCACGTGAGGTTAAAAGTGAATACCCAAGACTTTGGAAGATGTACTGAGGTTTGAATGTGATGTTCTGATGTGGCTGTGCTTTTGGAACTACTGGGTAAGAGTGTGTTGTACATGTCTGTGCATGTATGTGCGCACGCCTGCTTGTTTCCTTGAATGACGTGCTCAATTCCCACTGTCTGTGATACTTTAATGAGGGAGACCCAGGGCCTAAGGTTCGGGCCATTCTTTGGCCCCAGGCATTGGTGTCTGATTCAGAGAATTAGTTCCCCTTTAAAGAGAACTGGGAACCAATTTAATTTTAGTGTTTGTAAAAGCCTTCTCATTGGTTGGATAAGCTGGTCCCTGTCACAAAGTGGCAGGATGGAGACTGGATGGTGGAGTTCATTCTAAATATGTAAGTATGAGGGCATTGGCTGGAGGAGGCCTGGCTAGCACCTTTGGGCTCTTAGAGTAGCCACATGCATTGTTAGTGTAAGTTACTTTCCTGTAATTCCCTCATATAAATTAGTGCAGACCTTAAAAAAATAAATATCATCAGATGACATAAACTACTGTTTTCTTCTGTGTTGGGAGAACTAAGAGAAGGGTTAAGGCTAGGCCTGGGATGCAGTGGTAAAAGACAGGCAATGACAACTTTCCTTTGTAAGACTCCTCCAGTGAGACCAGGGGGTGCAGGCTGTACCTCTTCCTATCCGTAAAAGGTGAACAGAAAGTTAAGGTATTGCCACCAGTATCAGAGCTTAATATTGATTGGCACATGATGATGATTAATAATTCAAATCCATCTGGAACAGGAGCGGGGAATAGATTATCCCAGGCTGGTGAGTAGTTCCAGAACTTTCCAGGGTCACTGTGAGAGGCAGAAGCCCAGAGGACAGCGGCGAGGAGTCAGAACAAGGCAGAGGTGAGGGCACAAACAAATGCAGAGAAATCCGTGTGATGCCACCAGGTCTGGCGGCTCATCAGGAAATAGAAGAGGTTGTGGTGGCCGTGAAAACGTGTCAAGGAAACATTCCACTCTGATATGCTACTTTGGGGCATATGGTTGACTGGAAACTATATGCCTCTCTGGGTCCACCGTGTTTGCTGTGGCCGTGATTCCCCCAGGATCGTGTCTGAGGGCACCAGAGGGACCAGTGTCAGTTATTCCCATGCGGCAGGCCTCTCATGAGTAACTTTTGCTTAATGACTCCCATTGATCCTCCCCATTAAAACTGAGCTTCAATCTAAAACTCGACTCACCTAATCCTCTTCCCTTCCCCAGCTCCTTTCACAAGTGTCAGACTTGCCTCCATGGCCTGAAGACTTTACCTACTTACTTCTGCTTCCTTCCCTTTCACCTCTGCAGATATTAAATCTGTTCCATGTCACACCCCCTCCTGAGATCTAAGAAGATCTTAAGGTCTTGTCCTCGGAAGGCCAAAATGAGCATAGGAGCTATGAAAGTCAACACGAATGGCAGATGTGGGCTTAGAATCATGGCAACTTTGGTGTTGTAAGTGTGATATAATTTAGCTATGATGCTTTAGTTATATATACAAGCGTTTACTTATTTTAATTGACTCCTTTTCACCCCATTGGTGAGGTACAGGACCTTGCTGTAGACTATAGAGATGGCTAGACCCATGAGCCTGACACTAGAGAGGAGTTGGCAGCAGTTTATTTTTAAATAAAAAATTAAAAAAATATATATATAGATAAAACAGTATATATTCTCCATATACTTGCAGTCTGAGGGGTAAAGCTACACTGCACGCTGTGCAGGCCCACATGGAGAGTGCACCTGATGGCAGAGTGGACATGCAGGGGCTGGGGGAGGCAGCTTCGTAGTCTCAAGAGGGTGGGTGACCTCTGGTTTCCATGGGAGGTTGCAGTTGCTGTGTCTGAATAATTCCACGCTGGCAGGGATCTGAAACCTGCTTTGCAGGGTTCAGCAGGCACTGCGCCTGGTCTCTTTGCTGAGGGGGTTGTTTTCCTTGAGGACCTTCTATGCAGAAGCAGTAAACGTCGGTTAGGCCACGTGAGGCCCTCCTGATTTCACCAGATTTCAAGGCAGCACATAATATTGGACCTTATTCTTAGGATTTACATGACAGTTTGAAGTGCATGGGGTTGAGAAGTCACCTAAAAAAGAGAACTTTAGCTACTTCTAGCTGGCCAAAACTAGGAAGAGGCTGCTAGTTATAATATCAGTGTTGTCAGAGACAGGAGGGTGAGCCTGTGGTGAAGGCAGGGACTGGGAAGGGAAGGCGAAAGCATATAGAGATGCCATCAGCCTGGGAAGAAGAGCTGCGGTGAGAGAAGGGGTAGAAAGAGTCTGAAAATAAAGAGAAACAGAAAGATCAGCTTCAAGATGTGGTGCCACTCAGAACTCAGCAGAGAGTAAGAAGTTGAAAAAAAGGGGAAAAATCCAGGAAATGGAGGCTAAGATATAGATCCCAGCAGAAATAGAGAAATGAAGGAAAATCCCTGGGGTGTGTATGGACAGCATACGTCTGGAAGCTCTCTTTGACTCACGGGCTTATGAATTTAGGCAAAAACCCTGCAGAATTTGATGATACAAGCACTTGAGTCAGGATTTACAAGGACAATGTAGATGAAACAGGACAAGGGTGAGGATTTAGGCTAATGTGAAGAGAAGAAAGAGAATATAGCATTATTATCCACAACCCCAGATTCATTCTGTTCTGAACTGTCCTTGTGGGCTCAGGCTACACCTCTTCCTACCAGTAAAAGGCGAAGAGTGTTAAGGAATTACGGTCATTATCAGAAACTTTACATTAAATTTGCATATTATGGTGGTGAGTTCTTCAAATCATTAGACTCTCTATTGTCAAACAAAGGAAAAAATATGTGAAAATAATTAAATGTGCACCGTTTCTGAGAAATAGCAAATATGTGTTTGTTAGGAATACATGGACTACTCTGTACAGAAGAATTAACTTTGAATGAAATCTTGCTTCTCAATAAATTTCCCCTAATAGTGGAGATGGACTTATCTAATCTACGAAGGATTGTTTTTCTAAAGTTCACTTTTCCACCAGGAACTGTGTATTTCAATGTTAAATAGAATCAAATTGTCAATCCTTGATTCAAATTGTTGCTAATTAATCCTTACAAAGATTTAGCTCAGGCAGTGGAAAGAACAGATGAAAAGTAGTCCCTTAAACATAAAAAAGAAAAGGAAGTTTCAACTTTATTTGTAAAAAAGCCATGCAGATATTTTAATAGGACATAATTTGATACCAATTGGTTGGATTCATTTTAGTTAAGTCACAATTAACCAACAAACAAAGACAAACACTAACTCTCTCATCTCCACTTTCTGAAGAGTGCTATGGAGCCCTGCCTTATGTCAAAGAACTAAAGGAACAAACATTTCACATTATATATGTAAAATGCAATATGACTAATACCTAATTTATAAAGATATGAAGAATAATATAAAGTATATATCATATCAGTCACCTCACCTCACCTCACATTACATTATTAAGAATAAGGCATTATATTGAAACACTTAAATAGATGCCTAGGACTCAACATATGATTGCTACTCATTTGTTGGGAGTTAAAACAATATGGGTATCATCGATAAATAAACATTAGTTGAAGAAGAAAATGAACAAAGTTGCTATCTAGGGAAAAACATAAAGGTTGTACAGAATAAAAAAGCATACAAGATAAGAAATCTGAACCAATATTACTAAAATATGACAAAGGCATGTATAATAAAATAAATCATCAGAAGACCTTTAAAAGAATGCATGTTTGTGAAGAAAAATGGATAGTTTCATAAATATAGGTGAATTAAGGAGACAGGGAAGGAAGATCATAAGCCCCTCGAGAGAGACTGAAGTGAATTCAATGACAGAAGAGGCAAATGCAGCGAGAGAAATGAATGACTTATTTATTTTAGTGCTCACTGGGGAGAGAGTTAAGATCTACTAGAAAGTAGAAAGTTTCCCAAAGGGAAATGGCAAACTCCTAAAACCAAAGAACTGGAAAATCATTTACATAGGTAACATCTCATTACAATGAAACCTATAGCACATCCAAATTGTTTTATTGGGGCCAAATTTTGTCGAAATGATTTCAGGTGTGAAAGCTCCAACAAACTGAAAGATCTGAAATTAAGTCAGTGCATACCTGCACATTAAAAATCAGAACTGTAGACTATGTTTTATGCTCATAATTGTGCGTAACCAACATTGTTTAAGACAGAGAAGTATAGGGAATTCTATAAATACACAAAAAAGAAGACAATGGTTAAACTATATATCTATGAATTATATAATGAAATATTTTACCCATAAAAGGATGTTCATGAAAGTTACGAATAATGTCTTTATATGTATGTGATATATTTAAATATTAAACAATATTAAATAATAGAAAATTATACATTCAGAATAACTAAACTTGTGACGGGTAAGATAGCTAAAGAAGAAATACTGGCCAGATCTATTAAAAATATTAAAAATAATTGTCCTTGATTGAGTGTTGGGGCTATGGGCAATATTTAATTCTTCTTTATACTTTTCTGAATTTTTCAAATGAGTATTTTTCACATGCAGATATATATTGAATATGAATTTGTATTTTCTCAATTAAATACTTGTATAAAGTTTTAAAAATCAACCAGTTCCATGAGGCTTATGATTGAAAACAGTATTCCCATGCCCTATTTTTTTTTTGCTTTCCTGTGGCAGCCACTTCCATAACTTTGCTTCCATATTTCTAACTAACTGGCATTATTTTAAAATCCTTTTTCATTAGTTTTTTGGTATTAATTGACTTTCTCATATAGGAAACAAAGGTTTGCTTTTCCCATACCCCCAATCCCAACATGCATGACAATATTTTTTCCTCTATTCCCAAAACTATTGTCTTAAATATTTAGGTTAAATGGAAGTTTATCTATAATGGAAGCATATAGTGTAATAAAATGCCTTATTTCCTTACTTATACAGTTTCTTGTTTTCCTTGTGGCATAATGATTGCTTGTTTTTTTGTTGTTGTTTTCATAGGAACCTATTCCCAAACCATCAAGTATGTGGAAACTCTTCTCAATGTATTTACATAGATCAAATAAGGACTTTGTTCAAATTCCCTAGAAGAGGCTGATAAAGGGATTTAGATGTCTGCAATGCCATAAGCGCTCTCTGGAGAGGGAGTGAGAGAAAGGGGATGGTTAGGGACAGAAACCAAGCATGGCTGGCCTCTCGCTTGTGGTCTAGCTTTAGCCTGATGTCAGAGGGAGAGCTGGGGCAGAGTTATCGCTGAGCAGGCAGTGACTGGCATGGTGGAGTGAGGTGATGCCGAGCTCATAAACTCCAGGACATCTACTCTTGGTCGAGACGACTCCTCTTGGTCAAGGGCAGCTCTTTGGTGGTGGTGGTGGTGGGGAGGTGATGCACGTGCACCCTTAGCTTCCCTGAGCAGGCAGATGGGGGCACCGCCCCGATCAGTCAGATTGGAGCAGGGTACAGGAGCATTCAACACAAGTAGGTGTCCACCACCTTTTGTTTCCCTCCCTCCCTCCCTCCTTGTTTCCTACCCTCTTTCCTTCCTTTCTTTCTTTCTGCCTTTCGTTTATCATTTCTTTATGTCTTGGAGGACGTTGTGCCTGGACACCCAAATATCAATATGTATAGGGGATTTTGTTGTGTGTGTGTGGGGGGAGATGACAAGTTTCTTCAGAGAGGAATTCTCTAGTTTCTTGTCTCAGGATACATCACTTTCAGCATTCTTGGAGTCAAAAAATGGAAAGTGATTTTCCATTACAGAGGACTTAATTTGAATATCTGCTTTATGTTTGCTCCACGTGTCTGTAAAACTGTGCGTCTGACCTCATGCTCGGCCCACTAGTTAGGAAGGGAGAGAGGCAATAAAGGATAGAGAATCTGAGAGTCTAATTGCTTCTTAAATAGAATTTCAACAAATGTTTCTGTTTTCAGCCCTTTCTCTGTATCCCTACCTTCAAAAGTAACTGGTTCCCCTAATACCTGAGCCATTCCAGGGTTCTGTGATGACCCACAGGTATTTTTGCTTTGTGTTTGTCTTTCCCTCTGACTGCTGACTTCACCATCAGCTTTCTCTGGTTTGCTAAACAAGTTTCAATATGCCCTTCTGTTTCCCAGCTATAATAAATTCCATTGATATTATATCTGCTATTCTTTCTCATTCTCTTAGTGTTTTCTGGCTCATTCAACTTTTCTCTCATTACTTCATTATAGTGGGATTTGGGGAGACAAACTCATATATTCAATCCCCTGTGTTAAACTGAAAGCCACCATTGTTTTTACAAAATAAAATTTTTTCAATGTGCTTAGTTTTCACCAAGCTTTACAGAAATTGCAAAAATAATTAGTAGTTATACTTTTGTGTTGTGAACATCCTTTGATTATCTTTTGTAAGGCAAAAAAAAAAGCACAAAATACAGTGAAAAGTGATACAATATTTTCCTTTATTGAAGAGAATATATCAACATAATTAGATACTTGGATTTGTGAGGGGAAACCTCTATCATTCTATTCTATCAGATAGTTTGTATTTGGGTACTGAAGGTGCGTCCATTCTGTGTGAAAGCCTAGTTAATGCCATATCCAGAAAGAACATTTTTTTGTGATTAACCAGGAAGAGACTTGAGAACATGTTAAACAATCTCAGCATATGGGATTTTGTAATGTGCAAGTGGAAGCTACACTTCTCACTTTCTCTAGTTCAAACATAAGGAAGTTTTTGTCTTTCGTTACTAGAATAAAACTTTCGTGATTGCATTTTCACTGTACTAAATACTCATAATAAAAAGAAAACTTCACTTCTCTGGTGAATAACCTAGCCAAGGAAATTCCATTTTTAAGAGGATGCACATTTTTCCTTGAAAGGATTGATTAGGTTGAAATAAAAAAATAAAACTGAGTTCCTGCTGGAGAATTTACAGGGCGAAATCAAATAATTATTATTATTAGTAGTAGTAGTAAAATTATTTTTCTAAAGTAATAATTCAAATATGCATTTATAGAATGCTTTATATTTCTCATCATTTGCTAATTTATTCTTAACTACATTCCTGAAAAGAGGTGTAACAAGTAGTATTCTTCATCTGTAACAGATAAGTAAATGTCGAATGGCTTACTAAACATACCGCAGCTATTTAAAGCAGCGGACTGAAGTCTAGAGTTGAAATCCATCCATGTACACTGTTAATTGCACAGTTATGGCTGTCTTTATGTATGGCCTGCACTCACAGACACTGCACGATACTTTGTGTTATGATTATCTCACAAGAATCCACTCGGTATCATTTATTAAATCTATGCCTTCTGTTAGTAGTTGTTAGCAACTAAACTCATTTCCTGTTAATGTTTCTATAAATGTGAATGTGAATCTTTTTTTTTTTTGAGGTATATACTTCTACCTCTGTTATATTCATTCTTGGATTTGTGTTATTTCTCCTTTTGATATCTCAATTTTGTTTTTTCTTAGCACGTCTCTACTTCTAAACCTCTCCAAGTTGAAGGAGGCAGCATAAGAAGTTTCAAGGGGAGCTGAAAAGTCTTTTCTTTTGTATGCGATATGGTGGCGTCACATCTCATTCTTTTTCCATTTTAGTAACCTGTTATTGCAGCACAATTTGTTGAATTTTTTGTTTGCTTGTTGGTTAGTTGGTTTCCTTGTTTGTTTGTTTGGGAAGTGCATAGGCCAGGAATTGAACCTGGGTCTCTTGCGTGGCAGGTGAGAATTCCACCACTGAACTGCCCTCATGCCCCCTCCAAGCAGAGCTGAAAAATCTTAACTCACAAAGTAGTCCTCTGAGAAGTGAGTGGAGAAACCAGATCAAAGGAAACATGTGATTTCAGAACAAGATATACACTTTGCAGAGGGATTGTGTCCCATAACCAGAGGACCCACAGGTGGTGGAGGGCACACTTACTCTTACGTTAGAAAACACGTCTCTAACAGTTATGGAGAATCAACACAGGACTCCAAAGCAGCTCTTGAATAGGTTGTGGGGTTGTTTACTTGCATTTTTCAGAAATAAACTTTCCAGGATCTGTAGCACTGAAATTATTCCATGTTCAATTTCATTGTACACTTTCCAGCAAAACAAAGACATCTTTTCATATCTGTTTTAATTTGCCTGAGCTACTATAAGGAAACCACAGACTGGTTGCCTTCAACAATGTCAATTTATTGTCTCACAATTTTGGGTGCAAGGACTGGCAGGGTTCCCTTCCTCCCAGGTCCATAACATTCTGGTGGGGACTCAATCTCTACCCCCATTACACAGCTGGTTTTCTCCCCAGCAGTCTCCTCATTTTATCTCCTACTGACTGTTCAGATTTTGACTCCTGATAAGGACTCCAGTCACATTGATGAAGTCCATCCTGTTTCAATTTGGCTCATCTTAACTACTAACATATCCTATTTGCAATGGGCTCTCATCCATAGGACCAAGGTTTAGGGCTTGAACATGGATTTGTGGGGGGCATGACTCAATCCATAGCAATGCTTATTTGTGGGGTCAGATAGGTTTTCAGTGAAGGAGAGAATGGAGTCATCTGTGTGTTCAGCATTTTCAACATACGTGGCTTGGGAAAATGCTCTGAGAATGATTGTGAAATCACGTGGGAAGTTGAATGTTGGTGCCCATTAGTCTGATGTCTCTGAGAATGGAAAGGTTCAGATGTTTGATTCTAAGTGAGTCTATCCTACTCTTCTCTGACTCCTGCCATGCAATGATATTATCAGTCGGTTCTCAAAAGCCCTAGTTGAAAGCACTACAAAATTCTACATGGGTATGGATTTAGCCACTCAATTGCCAATATCTGCCTCAGAGTAGATGGAAAGAGCAATTGCAGTCTGCCAAACATGCTCCAGGATTCCTGGTATTGAGAGGTGGACAAGCCAAAGGTTTGTTAAGAAGCCTATTAGTGATAAAGCAACATAGTCGTGTTCTTTATCAAAGTGGTTGTGGAGAGAATAAGGCAGTCAGGATTGGAATGGAACCAGAGTACTGATCCATAAATGCCTGAAGGTTGATACACAAGGCTCCAGAAGTGGTAGAGGGTTGGGCACAAGCAAGCATCTAACTGGGGGTACGATATGGTAAAGAGAGTAGAGAGGAGTTTATGTGAAATGCGGACCGTTCAGCATTGATGGTGAGGGGGTTGGAGCTGCCGTGGGTGGACCCTGCACATGGATGTAAAGTGAGACAAGAGGTATTTGGAAAGAGAGGGCTCTTTACCTGGGTAGATATGTCAGGGGCTCGAACTTAGCCTCACCATGCCAAAGGGGAAGTCCTCTGGAGACCATGAGGTTTTTCAGGAACTCCACAATTTTGTCTTCTGGTTGCAAGATAATAAAGGAAATATTCAAGGGAAAGCAGTATATATACTAGGAGGGTGGTAGGGAGAGGCTCCTGGTACAGCTAACACAATTTCAGTCGTTGTCCCCTTGTTTTTATTTAATGTGATAGGGTACTAATCATAAAATAGAATATATTCCTATTGTTTTCATTGTACACATTGAATATTTACCTAGAGATTGGTGTTTATAGTGAATCAAAACAAACTGTAAGCTTTTTTATTTTTTAAACTTTACATGTCTATTACTTCTTTAGTCTCATGGTATTTCCCCTATACTAAGTAAAATAGATGCTTAATAGACACTTGCTTTTATTAAGGAATCATGACTTTATTATATGCTTGAGGGGACAAACATCACAATTAGCTAATTTTGAAAAGGAAAATAGCCATACATTTTACATTTTTCTTTGTTCTGTTGGTTTACACTGAACATTTAAATTTAGCCTCTGGCCGAATGGCGGACGTTGCCCCATTATTTTATGTTGCCTCGACTGAGAGTAAGGCAGCATTTATGCTTCCTGTTTCTTACCGTCCTTGGGATAAAGGGAGAAGATTGGACTACATGATAGCTGAGACATTTTCTGAGCTGTTTTCCATTCTGTGAACATTGAGTTCATGTTACTCCTTCTAATGCATATACAGCTCCTTCATTTAATAAGCATTCTCTTCTCTCAGGCGAGAATTGCTTTGTATTTATCTATGCTTTGTCCCTGTTCATTAGATATTTATAACCTCAAAGACTTTGTGATATGCATGTTTCCTCAGTGGTGCTCTATTGTTCTCTGATGCACCTAATTCCAAAGAGATTAGCCTCTTTGCCTCATTTCTATTCAGCCCTTGGGTCCCTCTTGATGAGGTTCATCTGGCTATGGCTTATTGAGGTCTCAGTACAGACATTCCATTGTTGTAATTTACTTTTTCCTCATTCTGTTTGCACAATTTTCTCCCTCAATTCAAGGAATTAAATGATACTCTACATTTTCTGTTGATTTTTATGGTGGTTTGGCCCATCGTATCTGGTGAAATATTAAAGTTACTCACCAACTCCTGTGGCTTTACTTTTGTTTATTTCTTGGAAATGTGCAATCTTATTTTCCAGAGTGATTTCATTGTTTCCTTTGTGTTTTTGTTTTCCTCCTCCAAACACACAAGGTAACTTGTCTCTTCTGTAATAATTACGTTCCTCATTTTTAAATCACTTACTCAATTCTAAGGGAAGATGTCTTGGTGGAATTGAGAAACAGATTTTCATTTGTTTTTGTTTTCTTTGTTTCTTGACATTTTTCTCTTCTGCATTCACAGCACAGATCCTTGTTAAAATGGATTTATGTGTAAGTTTGCTGTGTGAACCTTGTTTAAGAAAGACAGATACTCGTCCTCTGACTGCATAGAATTAGAGAACTGCTTTAAGATGCAGCAGTGAAGAGACTGGGCAATGAGATGCACTAACCACTTTATTTTAGGTTTTACTGTGCATGCTCAATGAATTTAAAAGCGTACTACTTGGAAGATACTCTTTTGTATTTGAATAAGTCCTCTTATATACCTAAAATTAACAGAAGGGGAAATGGAAACAATTTATGGAAGGTTAGAAAAATTAGTGTGATGGTTAAGTTAATGTATCAGTGTGACCAAGTTTTGGTATCCAGTTGTCTGGTCAAGCAAGCACTGGCCTGATTGTTATTATGAGAACATTTCATGGACTTTATATCATCAGTAAGGTGATTGAATCTATGGCTGAATACATTTATAATCAATAATGAGAGAAGTGTCATCTAGTCAGTTGACTTCAGCAGTCAAAAAAGAGAATTTCCATCTCTGCTTCAGCAGGTCAGAGTCTTCTAGGGAGTTCACTGAAAACCTTCATTGGAATTCCCAGCTTGTAGCCTGCATTATGGAATTAAGACTCATCCATTCTCATAGTTGCATGAGGCAATGATTATAAAAATCTCATAATATCTGCAGATATCTCCTGTTAGTTCTGTTTCTGTAGAGAACTCTGATTTATGCAACTTTGGTACCGGTAGTGGTTCACGAGAACAAAATATGAAGGGTGAGAATTCTGAGTTGGTTCTGGGTTTTTTGGGAATTGGTTCTCTAGTCTTTTTTGATTCAAAGATACTGACTACTCTATTTCCAATAATCAAGATGGCCCTGATAGTCCATATCATGAGCTGGCAATGGAATTTTCCACAATATCGCCAATGGATATGGATATTCAAACACTCATAAGAGGTAAGGCTCTCAGTGAGAATGTTTTTGACAACTTAACAGAGTTTTGTAGAGTTAAAACCTATAGTGATTTGACAGGTTGTACCTAAATACACTGTGTACAGTTACAAAGTAAGGGGCTCAAAACTCAAATTCACAACTTAAGTGCCACTTGAAGCATATGAAGTTTCTATGTGTATCCTGAAAGAAAATCTTATTTCCTATAGTCACAAATTTGAAATTTTGAAATCCAGACACAGTCTCATTGTGTGAGTGAGTGAATTGCATATAAACACAATTTCCAAACTTGCATGGTGTCTGTGTTAAAGTGAAGACAATGATTGTAAAGGATTGGAAATATTTTTCCTATACTTATCTCACCTTTGTATATTGGGAGCAGATAATTTGTTCTCTAGGTTTCACAGGTACAGACAGAGGGGAATTGTGTCCCAGAACAAAACATATGTATAACTGATTTTGATGAGCCTTTATATACTTAGCATGATTTCTGAAATAACTTAAGGCTCTTGGATAGTTTGTTGGAATGCATGTATTTTGAATATAGAAAGAACATGCTTTTGGTGGGTCTGTAGGGTGGAGTGTGGTAGTTTAGAGCTCTATACAACCGAGAAAAATATGTTCCTAGATTTAATCCATTCTTGTGGCTGTGGACCCATTGTAAGTAGGACCTTTTGATAAGGCTCTCTTCATGGTTTTTGCATGCAGCAGCACAGAGAATTAAAGCAGTGTGGTTCAGAGGTTTATAGGGAGTAGAACGGTCTTAAGACATGTGGGCATGTGGCCCTTGTTTTGTATATGAAGAGAGGTGTTGAAAGAGAAGGGACACTGGCTATGATCCAGAGTCACTGGCCAGCTCTCCCTGTGCCACCACATTCTCGCTGGGAATTTTAAGAATTCTGAGGCCTCCATATTCAAATTGTCCTTTCATGTATTATAAAAGTATATTTGTTAACATAAGTATATTTGCTAGACATATTTTTAAACAATGTGTTAGTTTAATGATATAACTTCTAAATATGTATCTTTATGATATATAGTCTTCCTTCTGTGTTATTATCCTGAACCCCCTAAATATTATGTGTGTGACATGTCATTGTATCTACAATACATTCCCCAATAACTAATGGCTTGGTCTTTAAGTCCCATTTCAAATTCTGCTGGAATAGAAACTAATTTTTCTTATTTGAGTGAGGTGTTCATGCTTGAATGCTTCACAGGCACATTGAACTAATGCTGTTTAAAGTTAAATCTATCACATTCCTCTCCTAATACTCTACTCTTATATTTCATTCATTCAGCACATTTTTAAATTAAAATTCAATTGAGTCTTCCCAGGGTGGGATATTCTAAAAGTGAAGAAACAAGAGGCAGGAAAGCCTTACAAGAGAAGAAAAGGGGGAGGTGGTTTAAACTGGACAGCTCTAAGATAGTATGGGTCCTGGAACTGAAAAGTATTAAGAACATGGGGCACTGATGAGGGAAGGAATTTAAACCAATCATAGGAGCAGGAGAGAAAAGTCTACACTGAAACAACAGAAAAGGTAAATATTCCCAGGAAAGTAAGAGAGGAAAGGAAGATTTCTCCTGAAGATGACACAATTGCACAAAAACTGCCATCTTAAAAATTGCACCACATATCCAAGGCAAGAATCAGATGAAGAGCTGAAAATATCTGAACAGCTAAACACAAGCTATTCTAAACTTCTTGAATAGCTTAAACCAAGCACCAAAGAAGAGTCGAGACAAATCAATAAAAAATAAAACCTTGGATAAGAAGAAGATGCAGAACTTCAGAGTTAACCTGTCAAGAGAATCAGATGCCTAGACATCAGCAAAAAAACAAGAAGCCATACTAAGAAACAAGAAAATATGACTCAGTCAAGGAAACAAATTAAAACTTCAGAGGAGGCTCAGAAATTGGAACAATTAATTAAAGATATGCAAACCAATCTCCTAAATCAATTAAAGAAGATAAAGGAAATGATGCATAAAGGGATAAAAGATATTAAGAAGTCAATGTGTGAGCATAAGAAGAATTTGAAAGAATGAAAAGTAACATAACAGAAATTATGGGAATGAAAGGCACAATAGTAGAGATTGAAAACACGCTTGAAGTATATGAAAGCAAATTTGAATAGGCAGAAAAAGAAATCAGTGAGGTAGAATACAGGACACTCAAAATAACAGTCAGAGGAAAAGACAAAGAACAGAAAAAATTGTGAAAATCTCAGCGTTTGAGTGACAGTATGAGGTACACAAAGATACATGGGTGTCCCAGAGGAGAAGAGAAGGGAAAAGGGTCAGAAAGAATATTTGAGGAAATAATAGCTGAAAACTTTCCAATTCCCATGAAAGATATAAATATACATGTCCAAGCAGCACAATGTACTCCAAATAGAACAAATCCTAATAGACCTACTCTGAGACACATAATAATTGGAATGTCAGATGTCAAAAATAAAAATAGAATACTGAAAGCAGCAAGAGAAAAGTGATTCATCACATAGAAGGGATCCTTAATAAGATTAAGATCTGATTTCTCATTGTAAGTCATGGAGGCAAGAGATGATATATTTATAGCACTGAAAGAGAAAAACTGCCAGCCAAAAATAATTTATCTGGCAAAACTGTACTTCAAAAATGAGGATGAGTTTAAAGTATTCAGAGAGAAAAGGAAATAGAGAGTTTGTCAACAAGATACCTAAACTACAAGCATTGCTAAAGGAAGTTCTGCTAGTTGAAAGGAAAAGACAGGAAAGAGCGACTTGGAGTATGAAGAAAAGAAGATCACCAATGAGGGTAGTTAAAAGGGTAAATGC
Organism: Tamandua tetradactyla; assembly: GCF_023851605.1. NCBI lineage: Eukaryota > Metazoa > Chordata > Mammalia > Pilosa > Myrmecophagidae > Tamandua > Tamandua tetradactyla. The sequence continues at coordinate 42,323,969 of NC_135352.1, read as the reverse complement.
AAAACCCAATAATACTCCATCCTTAATATACAATTTCTACTCTTTAATTCATATAAGAATCAGAATACAATTTAACAAGAAAAAGCCATATTTCCTGATAACAGATGTCAAAAACATAAAGTGGGACAAAATAGCATAAAGAGGGGGAAAATAGAGAAATATGGGAGCAGAAAATGTGTATGCTATTGAAACTAAGCTGGTATCTTTTCATATTGGTGGATTATACAAGTAAGATATGCAATATATATCCCAGGGTAACCATGTAGAATGTATTTTAAAATATACTGATGCAGAAATGTGAAAGGGATTAGTCAGATACATCACACAAAATAATCAACTACACATAAAAGTAGGTTGTAATAAAGGAGAAGCAAGACAAAAATAAGATATATAAAATCTAGGTGACAAAATGACTGAAGTGAGTACTGCCTTTACAGTAATAACACTGAATATTAATGGATTAAACTCCCCAATCAAAAGAATCAGGTTAGAAGAATGGATAAAGAAACATTATCTGACTATATGTTGTTTCAAAGAGACTCACTTTAGATCCAAGACACAAACAGGTTAAAAGCGAAAGGATGAAAAATGATATTCTATGCAAATGATAACCAAAGAAGAACTGGGGTGACTACACTAATATCAGGCAAAATCGACTTTAAGTATAAAGCTGTTATAACAGACAAACAAGAACTCTATATGTTAATAAAATGGGCTATCCACCAAGAGGAAGTAACAGTCATGAATATTTATTCACCTAGCCATTATGCCCCCAAATGCTTGAGGCAAACACTGACAAAACTGAAGGTAGAAATAGACATCTTGACAGTAAAATTTGAAGACTTCAATACACCATATATAGATAGAACCTCTACATGGGAGATCAATAAGGAAGTTGAACTTGGATGATGTGATAAATGAGCTAGACTTAACAGATGCATACAGAACGTTGTATCCCCAAATAGCAGGATATACATTTTTCTCAAGTGCATTTGGATCATTCTTCAGGATAGACCCCGTGTTGGCTTGCAAAGCAAGCCTCAAGAAAATTAGAAAGATTTAAATCAGACAAAGCATTATCTTTGATCATAATCGATTGAAACTGGAAATCAATAAGAAGGAGAGATCTGGAAAAATCCACAAATATATTGTAGTTAAATAGAAATCTCTTAAACAACCAAAGGATCAAAGAAGAAATTGCAAGGAAAATCATTAAATATCTTGGGATGAATGAAAATGTGAACACAATGTATAAAAACTTATGGCATGCAGTGAAGGCAGTGCTGAGAGGAAATGTATGAACACTCACATTAAAAGGAAAGACAGAGCTAAAATCAAAACCTATCTGCACACTTGGAGGAGCTAGGAGTAGAACAGAAAATTAACCTCAAAGAAAGGAGGAAGAAAGAAAGCAGAAGATCAGAGCAAAAATAAATTAAATTGAGAATAAAAAATGATAGAGGGAATTAAGAAAAGCAAAATTGGTTCTTTAAAAAGAGGAATACAATTGTCAACCATTTAACTAGACTGACAAAGGAAAAAAAGAGAAGATACACATAAAGAAATTTAGAAATGAGAGGGAGACATTACTACTGACCCCACAGGGAAAAAAAGTGATTATAAGAGAGTACTATGAAGAACTGTATGCCAACAAAAATGGAAAAATTCCTAGAAACACATGGACAACCTACACTGACTATCCAAGAAATAGAAGACGTCAAGAGACTAATTACAAGAAAAGAGATTGAATCGGTCATCAACAGTCACTCCATCAGGAAAAGCCCATGACCAGAGAATTCACTGGTGGATTCTAGCAGTCATTCCGAGGAGAATTTATATCAATCCTGATCAACCTCTTCAAAGAAATTGAAAAGGAGGGATCACTTTTTAACTCATTCTATGAGGCCTAGATCAGCATAACACCAAATCCAGATAAATATACTACAAGAAAACTGCAGATCAATTTCACTTATGAATATAGATACAAAAATCCCCCACCCTAATATTTGCAGATTGAATCCAACAGTACGTCAAAAGAATCACATAACATGACCAAGTTGCTTTTGTACAGGTTTGCCAGGGTAGTTCAACATAAAATAAAACTATTCATGTAGTACATCATGTAAAAAAAAATCCAAAGGGGGAAAAAAAAACATGATAATCTCAATTGATGCAGAAACAACATTTGACAAAATTCAGCATCCTTTCTTGATAAAAACACTTAGAAAGATAGGAATAAAAGGAAAGATTCTCAATATGATAAAGGGCACATATGAAAAACCCACAATTAACATCATATTCAATGGTGAAAACTGAACGCTTTCCTTCTACAATCTAGAACAAGGCAAGGATGCCAACTGTTACTACTGTTTATTCAACATAGTTCCTGTAGTTCTAGACAGAGCAACTAGGCAAGAAAAAGAAATAAAAGGCATCCAAATGGAAAGGAAAAGTAAAACTTTCACTCTTTGACAATGACATAAGCCTGTGTGTAGAAAATCCTAAAAATTCATCACAAAGCTACTAACACTAATAAACAAGTTCACTAAAATATTGGAGTACAATATCAACACACAAAAATGATGGTGCTTCTATATACTATTAATGAGCAATCTGAGGAGGAAATCAAGAAAAAATTCCACTAAAAATAGCAACTAAATAATCAAATATCTAGGAATAAATTTAACCAAGGATATAAAGGCCTTGTACAGAAGAAACTACAAAATAATGCTAAAAGAAATCAAAGAAGATGTAAATACATGGAAAGACATTTCATGCTCATGTATTGGAAGACTAAATGTTATTAGGATGCCAATTCTATCTAAAATAATTTACAGATTCACTGCAATCCCAATCAAAATTCCACTAGCCTACTTTGCAGAAATGGAAAAGCCAATAATCTAATTTATTTGGAAAAGTAACTGACCCTGAATAGCCAGAAGCATCTTGAAAAAGAAAATGAAGTTGGAAGACTCACACATTTTGATGTTAAAGCACTATGATCAAAGCACTATGGTGTAGGCACAAGGATAGATATGTAGACCAATGAAATAGTATTGAGAGTTAAGAAATAGACCCTCACACCTATGGCCGATGGATTTTATTTTTTGTATACTGTATGGTGGGGTCACATTTCATTCTTTCTCCCTGTGAGTATCCCATTATTTCAGCACCACTTGTTGAATTATTTTCTGTTTGTTTTTGTTGGTTTGCTTGTTTTTTGGGAAGTGTACAGACTGGGAGTTGAACCTGGGTCTCCTGCATGGCAGGTGAGAATTCTACCACTGAACTACCCTCACACCCCACCAATTGATTTTTTTTTTAACATTTTTTATTGTGAAATATAACATATATATTAAAAAGCAATACATTTCAAATTACATTTTAGCAAGTAGTTATAGAACACACTTCAGAGTTTCATATGGGTTACAGAAACCTTGGAGTCTTCTACAAGTACAAACTATTCACCAGCAATCAAAGAAGTAGAGCCAAGTGTGCAAAATCCCTTCTCACCCTGAGGATACCAGTGTCTCTTTACATAAAGTAGACAGGTCAAAGCTGAAGGTCAGGAAAAACCTGAGTGCAAAGAAGTCACACATTTGAGAGGTAAACACTTGAGTTCCAATTCCACCTCTGTTACTACCTGGGAGACCCAATATAAACTCTTCGAGTTGAAACCCTTGTGTCTTCACCTATTAGCTGGGGCTTCACCCCTCCATGCCACAGACTCAATGGTGAGGATGAAATGGCTGGGCAATGCAACATGCCTAGCGCAGCTCATGCTCAGAAAAGGCACTCAACAAATGGCACTGGGCAGTAAGCAGTCTCTTTCCCCACAAGCCAATGGGGATTTTAGGATTTTTCCTTCTAACTGCTCAAAGACACTGGAGACTGAAAGAAATATCTATATAATTATTTAGCAGCAATACTCATTTTGCTAAGTCCTATCTTCCCTGTTATAACTCTTCCTTCTCCTTTGATCCTTCTCCCAATCTTTAGGGGTATTTGGGCTATGCCAATTCTAACTTTTTCATGTTGGAAAGGGGCACTGATAAAATGGGATAAGGGGATTGAGTGAGTTGATGTTCTTGGAGAGGCTGATCCCTCTATATTTCAGGACTCATCTGGACTAGGAACACATCTGGAGGTTGTAGTTCTCTGGATTTCTGGCAAGGCAGGTGAGAATTCTGCCACTGAGCCACCATCGCACCACTCTGCCCTAGATGTTCTTTAGGGTTGACAGGAATGGTTTTGTTTGGGGTTTGGAAAACCCTGGTAATTTGCCAATATCTACCTGAAGCTAGCATAATAGTAGCCCCCAGAATAGCCTTTTGACTCTATTTGAACACTCATAGCCACTGATACCTTATTATGTTACATTTCTTTTCCCTCTTTTGGTCAGGAAGGCAATATTGATCCCACAGTGCAAGGGCCAGTCTCATCCCTTGGAGTCATGTCAGGTAGAATTTCAGCACTGGATGTCATGTCCCACTTAGGAGAGAGGGCATGGCCAATTGATTTTTGACAAGGCTGCCAAGTCCACTCAATTGGAAAAGAATAACTCTTCAACAAATGGTGCTGGGAAAACTGCATATCCATATGCAAAAGAATGAAAGAGGACCCCTATATCACACCATATACAAAAGTTAACTCAAAATGGATTAAAGAACTTAATATAAGAGCCAAGACTATATAACTCCTAGAAGAAAATGTAGGGAAGCATCCTCAAGATCTTGTGTTAGGCAATGTTTTCTTAGACTTTATGCCCAAAGCACAAGGAAGAAAAGAAAAAAATAGATAAATGGGACCTCCTCACAATTAAAAAGCTTCTGTGCATCAAAAGACTTTGTCATGAAGGTGAAGAGACAACCTATTCAATGGGAAAAAATTTTGAAACCACGTATGTGGTAATGTTTTAATATCTAGAAAATATAAACAAGTCCAACAACTCAACAATTAAAAGACAAACAATGTATTAAAACATGGGCAGAATACTTGAATAAACATTTCTCCAAAGAGAATATACAAATGGCTAAACAGCACATGAAAAGATAACCAACATCATTAATATTATGAAAACTCTAATCAAAACCACAATGTGATATCATGTCACACCTGCTAGTATGGCTACACATAGAAACAGCAAAAGATTACAAGTGTTGGAGAGGATGTGAAGAAATAGAGACACTCATTCATTGGTGGCAGGGGTGTAAAATGGTTCAGATGCTGTGAAAGACAGTTTAGCAGTTTCTCAGAAATGTAAGTATAGAATTCCCACATGGCCCAGCAATTCCACTACTAGAGATATACCCAGAAGAACTGAAAGCAGAGACTCAAACAGATATATGCACACCATTGTTCATGGTGAAATTATTCACAATTGCCAAAAGATGGAAGCAACCTCAGTGTCCATCATCTGATGAGTAGTTAAGCAAAATGTTTTATATCCATGTGATGGAATATTTTTCAGCTGTACAAAGGACCGAAGACCAGATGCAAGTGATAACATGGAGGAACCTTGAGGGCATTCTGGCAAGGGAAATAAAGAAGACACAGAAGGACAACATTGCATGATTTTTGATATGCTATATGAACTAATCACAATATGCAAACTCAGAGCTAGACTCCAGAATCTAGATTACTAGGGGATAGATTGGGGTAGGCAATGGAAAACTGGTGCTCAATTTCTACATTTCTATTTAGGTTGATTATAAAGGTTTGAAAATGGATGGTGGTGATGGTAGGACATAGCTTTGAGTGTAGTTGATGGCACTGAACTGTGTATGTGAATGTGATAGAAGGGGAAGTTTTGGGTCATGTACGTTACTAGAAAGGAAGTTAGAAGATAGAACACGGGGCTGTGTTACACTGTAAACTCTATTGTGGATGATGGACAGGGGTTAAAGGTACAAACATGAAAACGTTCTTTCGTGAATTATAACAAATATATGACACTATTACAAGGTCATAATAAGAGGGTGTTATATGGGAAACTATACTTAATGTAAACTATGAACTATGGTTAATAGTACTATATCAATTTCTCTCATAAATTGTAATAATGATACACACTAATTCAAAGTGTCAACAATAGATCAGGTACATGGGAACAATAGGGGAGGGATATAGGAAAAGTCATTTTTTACATGCCTTCTCTGTAAACCTGCAATTTCTCTAACTAAAAAAAAAAATAGTTAATAGAATAAATACCCACACACAACTGTACAATATTCTATGAATGATGACTGTAGTTTAGTTGGGGAATAAGATATGGTTTAGAGAAAATCATCATTTCTTTGCACTTACTGCAGGACAAGACAGAGGCAGGATGTGTTTTGTTTATCACAATCTTGAGTGTTGGATATTATTTCCCTCACATTAGATATGATGAAACAGCTAGGAATTAGCGGTGTCAGGTTGTAAGTTCAGGAGATAACTTTAGGAGTATGACAATGAGAGGGTGTCATTGAATCTGGGCCAATAGAATTTTTAAAATGCATCTTCAAAGATTTACCGAGCAATTTGCGAAGAGTTCACCTTAATTTATAATTCATGTAGATGAAAACTTTAAATTTATCATTGTTTTCTATCATTAGACCAAATCTCCTTGTACCCAGAACTCCCAGGTTAAATGTTGATACATTAATCTAAATGAGAAGCAACTTGTCCAACCCATAAACGATTGTATTTTGTAGAAGTTTGATTCTAAATCTTGAAATGTGTACCAATTCACAGCAGCAGATGCCTGTTGTGCAACTGGTATCTCCCTATCCAGGAGCGAATAGACAATGAGCCAAATGGTCTCTGGATAATACTTATATTATTTTCTCTTTCTTGAGAACTTATCTCTGAAGAATTAAAGATTTTACGAGAATTATCTCATTAGTCCATATAGTATTCTCACGAAGCTGGTAGATGGCAGCTGATGCTGTTTTTATTTTAAATTAAATTCTCTAGGCATAACTTGGGAAATTTGATTATATTTGTGGGCTAGATCCCAAACATCAATTTAAGAAAAATTATCTTTCCGTTCTTGAAAACATTATTAACATTCAGGAACATTTTTTATAAGTCCTGAGGTTTTCAGCATAATGCCAGGTAAAGGAGATATCCATGTCTGTAAGTGCTTTTGAGAAGATGCATTCTTAAGAACCTATATATTTATAGATTCTCTGTTGAATCCTACAGATATAGTTGAGTAATTCTTACACGGGAGAAAAAGATTTTGGTTTTACTGGTAAGATAAAATTTGTACAGAAAAAATTATTAGGATTATCATATATATACCGTATATACACATGTCTATGCTTATGACTACCCCTCTACCTATGCCTAGATCTAAATTTAGATCTGCCATCTGCCTATCCATGTAAGTTAGAGAGCCAAAGTAAATACATGGCATAGCCAAAAAAGCTGTTATCAGGAACGAATAGAACACTATAAACTGATTATTTAAAGGGCAGGCTTATTATAGACCTAGTTTCCTGTTTTCTTCACATACAATGCAAACGCTTTGCCATGGTCTTAAATAGTCTATATGAAACGGTCTTGATAACCTGTCCAACCTCATCAACTGGAGAACTATTTTGTACATTGGCCCATGATCAAACTTCCAACTCCTCTACCGACATCCTCAGTTTCAGCCGATGACCTTGCATCTCGCGTTGCTAAGTAAGTGAAAGCAATGAGTACAGCATTTCCACAAACTGCTGCCACCATACCTGCAGACCTAGCCTCATCTATTCTCATGTGCTCGGGCACCCCTACGTGCCATGGGGGAACTGGCTGTGACAGTATCTAGGTCCCCTCCTCCACTGCCCTTATGTGTGGGATCCTGTCCTTTCTAGCCAATTGAAGGCTGTCACTCCAGGAATGTTCCTCTCTCCTGAACCAATTCCCAAGAGATGGTGAAACTAAACACCATGCTTTTATTGCCATCGCCACCTGGTGGCAGTGAGGCCTAATTGCAGGAAAACACCTATGGGAGAATGCAGCTTTCCTGAACCCATGAAATGAAAAGAGATTTGAACTAGGGTTAAAAGGGCAACAGCAAGGACTGAATTCTTACCTTTAAAGTTTAGTTGTGAAGAAAGAAACTGAAATGGAGTTTTCATATGTTACCTTAGTAATCTTCCCCCAAACCCTGTGAGTAGATAGTATTATCCTCAACTTACAGAAAGGAAGCTGGGGTCAGAAAGACCATTCATATAAAGTCTTGGTCTCTCAGACAGCTAACATCTGGCTCCAGGGCTTAGGATGTTTAAGGAAGCCTAACTAAACTATATTCAATTATATAGAAAGCAGTACTATTTTTTCCCCTCAACTCCTCACGATCACAAATGGGACGATTTATAGACTTTATTTGTTAATTCATACTAGTGAGGCATTGTGATAGCCATCTTTTCATTTCTGGCTTATTTCACTCAACATACAGTCCTCAAGGTTCATTCACCTTGTTGCAAGTCTCAAAACTTCATTCCTTCTTGCAGCTGCTCAATATTGCATTGTATGTGTACACCTCAGGTCGTCGTTCCATTCATCAGTTAATGTGCACTTAGGCCACCTCCATCCATTGCAAATTGTGAATAATGCCACCATAAACACCAGTGTGCAAATGTCTATTTGTGTCTCTGATTTCAGTCCTTTCAAGAATATAACTAATAATGGGGCCACAGAATAATATGCCAACCCATTGCATAGCCTCCTGAGAAGTCACCACACTGCCCTCCAGAGGGGCTGTACCACCCTACTTCCCTAACAACAGTGAATAGGGGCATCTCTTTCCCCACCTTTTCTCCAGCACTTGTATCTTTCTCTGTATTTTTAAAGTTTTATTCACACACAACACAACTCATCCTAAGGAAACAATATACGGCTCCTAGTATAATCACATAGTTATGCATTCACCACCACAATCTATATGAGGACTTTTCCATCTCTTCTACAAAGAAAGAAGAAGGAAAAAATGAAGAACAAAAGTTAAAAATAAATAAAACAAAATGAAATGAAAAGGGGAAACAGCTCCACCACCAAGAATCCCACACCCTCCCTTATCCTCTTACAGACATTTTAGCTTGGTGTATTGACTTTGTTACAGTTTATAGAAGCATGTTACAGTGTTACTGATAACCGTACACCCTAGTTTCATTGATTGTATTTTTTCTTTATACCACCCCATTTTTAACAATTTGTATTGTTAACATTCATTCATTCTCCCTCATGTAAAAGTATTCTTATATTTGTACTTTTAATCACCATCATTGCTAAGTCACACAGTCCCAGCCTTTATATTCTCTTTCTTTCTGGCGTCATACCTGTCCCTAGCCCTCATCTTTCAACCATATTCACACTCATCTTTGTCCAGTGGACTTACCCTATTGTGCTACCATCAGATAGTACTGTACTATCAATTTCTGTATATTTACAATCGATCTTGCTGAACATTCTGTATTCCTTCTGTGTCAAATGCCCAATCTGTACTCTCTTTCTACCTCCTGATAACCTGTGTTCTTGATTTTACCTCAAAGTTCACTCATTAATGTTAGTTCATATTGGTAAGTCCATACAGTATTTGTCCTTTTTTTTCTGGCTAATTTCACTCAACATAATGCCCTTAAGGTTCAGTCACATTATTGCAGGTGTCATGACTTTATTTTGATAAATCTCATCTTATTTTTTCTCTTTTTACTCTTACTAATACTCTTCATTTCTACACTCTTCTTTGGACTTCTCTCCTGTCTTTTCATATCTGCCTGTAACACTCGCATTAGTATTTTTAATAGAGCAAGCTTGTTGTCCACAAACTCTCACAGTGCCTGTACGTTTGAAAATATTTTAACTCTCCTTCATTTTTGAAGGACAGTTTTGCTGTATATAGAATTCTTGGTTGGCAGTTTTCTCTTTCAGTATATTAAATATATCATACCACTCTCTTCTCACCTCCATGATTTCTGCTGAGAAATCCTCACATGGTCTTACTGAGCTTCCTTTGTATGTCATGGATTGCTTTTCTCTTGCTGTTCCCCAAATTCTCTCCTTGACATTTGACTTTCTGATTAATAAGTGTCTTGGAACAGATTTATTCAGATCTATTTCGTTTGGGGTGTGCTGCACTTCTTTGATCTGGAATTTTGTGTCTTTTATAAGAGATGGGAAATTTTCAGTGATTATTTCCTCCATTATTCTTTTTGCCCCTTTCCCTTCTCTTATCCTTCAGGGAGACCCATAACACATATATCTGCATACTTCATGTTATCTTTCAAGTCCCTGAAACCCTGCTCATACTTTACATTCTATTCCATATCTCTTCTTTTGGGGCAGGGTTTCAGGTGCTCTGTTCTCTAGTCCACTAGTCCTTTCTTCTGCCTCTTCAGATCTGCTGTTGTAAGTCTCCATGGTGTTGTTCATCTTTTCTATTATGCATTTCATTCCCATAAGTTCTGCCATTTGTTCTTTTTGTTTATTTTTAAGCTTTTGAGTTCTTCTTTATGGTTACCCAATATCCTTCATCTCTTTTGCCATAGCTTCCCTCGACTTGACTTGGTTTTTGAATTGATGTAGCATGTTTGTTTGAACATAGTTAGTTGTTTCAGCTCCTGTATCTCATTTCAAGTGTTAGTTTGTTCTTTTGACTGGGCCATAGCTTCATGCTTCCTAGTAGGGTTTGCCATTCTTTTGTGGTGTCTAGGCATCTGATTTTCTTGGTTAATTTATTCTAGAGATCATTTTCCCTCTTCCACCTAGGGTTTTCTTGTAGGTTGGCTTTGCTCTCTATCTGTCCTTTGGGATTCGGTTCAACTAGTACACTTCTGTTTAACTGATCAGAATGTTTCAACTCCTGTTTTTCTGATTCTTTGTGTGCATATGTGAAACCATTTTTATGAGGGGGTCTACTTAGATATGAATGACTCCAATCAGATTTTCCCAGAAAGGCAGGCCCATGTCTCAGGGGGAGGGTGTGATCAGTATCAAGTTTCCCTGAGGGTGAGCCCAACAGGTTGTCTGTCTTTCCGGTGGATCCTTTGGACCATGCGCTTTTCCATCCTGCCCAGCAGGTGGTGCTTGTCAGCATTTAGCTCTCCATTGGCACAAAGTGGTGCTTTTAATTCTCAGCAGCCCCTATTCCTGCCAGGGGCATGGTTGAGATGAGGCTAGGTGGAAGGCAAACCAAGGTTTTTTCTGATTTCCAGCTCCTGGGGTCTGAATTCTCTGAAGCAGCACCACTACTTAACCTGAGACCCACCCCCTTTCTTTGGAGAAGATAGGCCTTCAGGGAATTATCTCCTTCCTTTGACTTGTTACTTTGTGTATTAGTTAGGGTTCTCTAGATAAACAGAACCAACAGGGAACACTTGCAAATATAAAATTTATGAAAGTGTCTCACGTGACCGTAGGAACGCAGAGTCCAAAATCCACAGGGCAGGCTGCGAAGCCAATGACTCCAATGGATGGCCTGGACGAACTCCACAGGAGAGGCTCACCAGCCAAAGCAGGAATGCAACCTGTCTCCTCTGAGTCCTCCTTAAAAGGCTTCCCTTGATTGGATTTAGCATCACTAATTGCAGAAGACACTCCCCTTTGGCTGATTACAAATGGAATCAGCTGTGGATGTAGCTGACGTGATCATGACCTAATCCTATGAAATGTCCTCATTGCAACAGACAGGCCAGCGCTTGCCCAATCAGATGAACAGGTACCACAACTTGGCCAAGTTGACACCTGTCCCTAACCATGACACTTTGACTCTCAGACCTATCTTAACTCTTCCTCGTGTGCATCAGTGCTGACAATTGAAAATGCTTAAGGCTTTCTCTAATGAGCTGCTTTACTCATTGTTGACTTAAGAACACAAAAGAGAAAAAACAATAAAAATAAAATCCCTTTTCAGAGCCAGTCCCCAGCCCCTATGATTCACCAGTAGAGAGCCAGAGTTGGTACCTGGCTCTATGTGCCTCTTTTCTTATGGCACAACACTTTTCCAGTATTCTGAGCTCAGCCAACTCTAAAACGCGTCTTAGATTATTTTAGGTTATTTTTCTTTATCAGCCCATTCTCCTTCCTGCTGGGAGATAGCTCAGGGTTACTTTTCTGCTTTCTCTGTGCTTGAAGCTTGTACTCAACTATCCAAATTTGTTAACTGCAATTGGAGTTTGGTTGAGCTACCTTCTCTTGCTCCTACTAGTGGCTGCTTCTTTTTCCCATGGAAAAGTGTCTCCAGCAGCCTGCCTTGTCAGTGGGGAAGGGGCCTCCAAAGACTGGGGGCTCACTTACAGTTCTGTGCTGTGATCTTGGCCTTTCTCCCAATTCCTGACTGGTGTATGATATGTGTCCAGTTGTGGATGACCCTCAAACTTTTTTCCAAACAGTTCCTTGGCTATTTACTAGCTGCTCTAGAGGACTAACTAAATTCTATACCCCCCTATGCCACCATTATCCCCTGCCTCTCTCTGGGGCATGTATTACTGAAGGAAGAGTTTTTTGCATTAGCTTTAAACAGTAGTAATCTAATCAATTTTGCATACTACATACCTTCATTTCTTCATCTTGATGTCTCCTACTTACCTGAAGCTGAGCATGTTCCAAGCCATTTTATTTACCTACCCTTAAACCTATAATTACACAAAATTCTTTAACTTGATTAGTGACATCACTATCTACCCTTCCTAAAACAGCATCTAATCATCAATTATTCCATCTTCCCTTTATCCTACCTCTAAAAAACATCAAATAACATTGACTTTACCTTCCTCAAAGATTTTGAATTTCAACCTTTTCCTTTACTACTGTTTATTGTTTGTTTTTTTCTTAGCACTTATCTCTCTCTCAGATTATTTTAATAAGATGCCAAGTGTTTCCCTCATCAATGATTTCTTCCTTTGGTCCATTATCTTCACGTTTATTAGCATTCACTTTCTAAAATACAACTTTGACCTATAAGCTTTGTAGGTCTTTCAACATCTCAAATAACTTCCTAATGTCCACAGGTTCATATCAAGTTCCTCAGCAGAGTGTTCAAGTCCCTTCCTGATATGGCCCCTGCTTTAGTCTAATTCTATTCCTTTCACTTTCTGCCTCCTGTTTTACATCCTAGCAACATTTTACGATGCTCATTTCCCTCTTTTCACACAAATAACATACTCTTCCTTTCACTTCTTTGGAATGTTGCTTCTACTTGACCACTTGTTGAATTAATATACAGCATTTAAAATCTAACTCAAATAATAAAAATAAATTAAAATTAAACAGCTCTATATTTATCTTTCCTATGATTCCTTTTTCTCTGTACAGCCCATTCTGCTCTGCTGGTATAGAGTTCTGCTTCCTTTCTAGTTCAAAGACAGGCTTCTATTATTTAACATAACAAGAAATGTTTTAATTATTATTTATATATCATTTTTTTTTAAGAATATAAACTTCTCGGTGGAAGGAAACATGTCTTCCAGTCTAGTTCCATATATTGGCCACCATTTCTTGAGTTCCCATCTTCACCTAATTCTAACACCCATATCATGGTAATTCATTTCAATGCTTGGTCCATGCTCATCATTTAAGGGGACTACTTTGAGGCTATTTGAAACAATAGGTTTAAATAGTGTCTTGGTGCATCAGAGCTACTATGACAAATACCACACGAAGTGTTGGGAGTCTAGAAATCTACAATCAAGATGTCACCAGGGCCACACTTTCTCCCAGGAGTAGTGTCCTGGTGATGGCAGTCCTCCATCAGGTGGCAGTCTCCTCCTGTGGCTTTCTGTGGCCTCTAGTTTCTGTGTTTTCTGTCTTCTTCCGGTTTCTAGTTTCTACTGACTGAGTCAGAATTCTTCCTCTTTTTAAGGTCTCCGAGAATATGGATTAAGACCCTCTCTGATGCAATATGCCCACATCTTAACTCCTAGTCACATCTGTAAACGTCCTCTTTACAAATGGGTCCAACCCACAGGAACAGTGATTAAAATTAAGAACATGTCTTTTCTTAAGATACACGCTCAAATCTACTAAAAGTGGTTAGACAAAATCCTGAATCATATAACACTCAATATAAAGCATAGTTATCAGTAAATCAGAAGTAGTCACATATGCATCGATGTCTTGTTGGGAATGTGCTGCTGGAATCCGATGACCATAGGTGAGGTTGCAGTGGCAGCAGCAAGCATACACCAGTTGGCTCGTGCCATTGTATTATTGGGAAAATTATTTTCATAGTGATAAACACTTTGAATATAATTGTATTAATTCTTATTGTATTACTAGTCCTAAAATTAGTCTGTACATTGGAAAGTAGAAATTGACTACTAACGAACTCAATGGAGTAACTTGTAGCACTGAAAACACCATCCTGCGTTTTGATCTTAAATCTTTCTTGACCAAAGTAAAATAATCTCTGTCATTGCTTTCCTCTCTAAATATTTCATGAACCACAATCCTTTCAACCATGGTGCATCAGTCACCCTTATTACCCTTCATGCTTCCTATAACTTGGATCTGAAACGTTGGCTTCAATCAACCATAGTGATTTGGGTTGATTGATTGATTATCTTCCTGAAGCAGAGAAAAGACCAATTGCACATTCAGTGTCTCTGAGTTTAAAAAGTGGTTGTTATGCCAATTAGGAAGTAGCATAAAATATGTGGATATTATAATATCCTTGGGAGTTAAGGTGGTCAATATTGATAAGGTGTTTTATATCTTCAACCTAGAGCCTTCTCAATGTAATCAAGTATGATTTTTTTCTACATTTGACCTCATACTCACACATTCATATGCAATATTGCACACTTGAGCAAAAGCAAAAACGATAAACTCACCAACCAAATGGATGAATTATTCCTTTGGTTCAGTTTTACTTTTTCCTATATACAGTCTAGTTTGTAATACCCTCTCTTAAAACTTGACTCAGAGTACAAAACAAAATATTCTATGAAATAGTTAGAAAGTCCAACCACCTGATTTATTGAATATGGCATTTATATCACTACATTCTAAAAACACATTAGCTTTCATGGTAGCAACATGATACATTTGAGTTTCTGAGCTTAGAAGGAACAAAATGTTTAAGAAGTTTTTCACATGTTTACATTGAGGTATATTTCTCTAATGCTATATTTATTCTTTTGTTCTTCTGTGAGATTTAATATTGTTTAAAATTTATTTTTGTTGATTAAGTTCATTTTATTGGTCTTGATATGTTTTAATTCATGATCTTATTTTGTTAATTATTTAAATGTGAGAGTTGGGGAGGGAAAATGATGGAGTAGGCAAAATCTTGATTAAGGTAGCAGATGATATATGTTGATTCCGTCATCTGAAACTGAAGTCTTTTCCTCTTGCTCCTCAGAGTTTTATCTGGTTAAAAAAAGAGAAAAATGCTGGAGAGCCAACCTGCTCTCCCTTAGTATAGTCTGATATCACTCTGGTTTGGGGAGCATCCCCTAGGCTTACCTTAGCTCTCACATTGCTTGCTGCTGTAGGTCTCTTCATGAGTTCAAATGATAATGATGTTTAGATTTTCAAAATGCAAATAAAAATGGTGGGTGCTTGTTCTCCTTTGGTGGCTGTCGTAGGACTCTCCCACTGGAGGTGGGCAGTGGGTTCACTTACTCACTGGCAGAGAGGCTGAAATGAAAGGAATAGAATGGACTCTACCAGTGCCCCAGGCCTCCACTTTTGGACAGATTAAGGGATGGTTAAATGTATAGAAAACGTAAAACTTATCCTTCTAAACCTAACGGTTCTGGAATGGCTTTTCTATTTAAATTGTGACTGGGTTCTTAGAAATTCAGAATCTAATGTAAGGTCTTTGAAAGTCTTCTTCCATGCCCCTCCATTTCTAAGAATTCTGAATCACAAATACTAAAGGTCTGCATTTACTAATGTAAGAAATTTTACGCATTAGAATGTCTTTTAACTCAGTCTCATCACAATTTAATGGAAATATTTTTTAAATAAAGATTTCCAAATGAAAGTCCATCTCATTGTGGCACATAAAATAGCGCACAAGATTATAGCTATACAAACTGCTGAGTCCTAACTCTAATTTTGAATTTCTAAATAGTCTGATGCAGATAACAAGTTGCTGTAAGATTTTAGGTGTCCCAGACACACCTCTATATCTGAAAGACATGCCATTTACTATAAAATAAAAATTCTGGTTTGCAAAAAATATAGCACCATTCTCCTATAATTAAAAATAAAGTTCTATTATGACTTTATATCATGGTATAGCTAAAACTCTCTGCACCAAGTTAGAATCCAACCTCATTTCCCCTAGGGTTTCTTTTAAATTCTGCGGTGCTTCCCCTGGAATACATCTTTCTGCCTCCTGGGCTTTGTGCTAGGTGCTCCCATGCCTTCTTCTGCGCTCTGGAGTGTGTCCAGTGTTCCTTTCATCTAATTTCCTCTGAACGCCATGCTATAGGGACAATCAGGTTCAGGACTGGGGTCCCCAGCACCCACACTATAAACTCACTCCTTTCTGTTCTATGATTCTCTTCTTTTTTGCTTCTCACCATTCCTAGGGAACTTTGAGTTATCTCTGGATGTTGGAAGTGTCAAACAGAAAGCTGTGCTCCTTTTCGTAATGTAAATCTATGTTTCCTTATTCTCCTGAGATACAGTCTCTTGAATTTCAGAAGTCAGAAATTGGCTTTGTTGTTTTATCTCCTTTCTGAGGTGTCAGCCCCTTTATGTGAGAAAAACAAAAAGAATTCCCTAGAGATTGTTCAAATAGGAAAATAAAACACATTGGCTCACCTATTAAAATACTACTCTGCACAGGTGCACGGTGGTTCGGTGGTAGAATGCTCACTTTCCATGTGGGAGACTTGGGTTTGGTTCCCGGGCCATGCACCCCACAAAAAAATGCTACTCTGCTGCAGATGTATTATCTATATTACATTTTTAGATATATTAAATTAAATAATTTTATATTAACTTTGCAAAACCCAGATGTGGTCTACCAATTCCACTGAAAACACGACATGCACTAATTGGGTTGTTGTCGTCATTGAGTTCTTAAAGCTCTCTTTGTGACTGTCTTTTCTAGATCGAAAAGGATAGATAGCTGGGCACGTGACAAGTTGGTTTTTAAACTGCAATAATTTGATAATGTAACCAATACATTCCACTTCACTTTTGTGGTACTAAATTACATAACATTTAAAAATATTTAATTAAGTGACTAAGCCCCTATCATTCTTATAATGGGAAATCTTGTTTTTCTCCCAGATTCTCCTACCTTAGAAATTTGTGCAAATTCTGAGAATTTAGACAGGTTCCATGAACTATTCCTAATGAGTGGAGGTCACTACAGTAACCTTTTGTAGGTAAAGGTAAATCCATTGCCTTTCTGAAAGCCAGTCCCCCAGCTGACAGAATTCTTTGAGCTTTCCTGCTGCTCTTGGTTCTTTCAGAATTGTCTATTGCAGTGGCTGCCTAATTGTGCCACTGTCTTGAAAATTAAATTGCACATGTCGTCTAAAGAATATGCCTTCTCTCCAGCTATTGCTAGGGTTAATAAGGCATGACATATTACAAATACCAGCATAGTCCAGAGAGCCACATGAAGGCTGGAATGCTTGACAGGAGGAAGAAAAGAAAATTTTTTCTCATTTTTATCCTCATCTGTGCTGTTATATGCTAGTTAGCCAGCTTTTTCTGCTCATTTTGCCCAATGTCAGTAAAGCTGGACCATAATCAATTTTAGTCACTGACATGCTTTGATTAGAACCAACCCTTCCCCATTTGAATCTTTGTCAGCAATGAACTGTCTCCTCCTCTCTATCTCAAGGCTTAATACATTTTCCTTCTGCAAGATTCATCACTTTCTATAGTGATTACCATTTTTTTCATGTCAAAAAAAGAAAGAAAAAAGTAAGACATAAAATCATTATTAATGTTTGCTTATGGAAAAAGATCTGGCAGTTGAATCTGTAGGGCTTATATCTAACACTAATGCTTAGGTTTTAGGAATAAAGGAAGTGATGAAAAGTAAACACTATCCCTAAAAACAAGCTTCAGGCAGAGGATTTGGTGTAAAAGCGTCTTCTGATTTTGGTTTTAGGGAAAATGAGAGCTGAGCATTGTCATGTGATATGATTATGGGGTTATTTGAATCTTTTAGATGGAATTTATCACATAGCTCTCACATTTGAACTGGTAACTGATGACAGAGGCCACGTGACAGTAAAATTATGGTCCAAGATCTCACCTACATTGTTGCAGTTACTGGTCACATCGGTGCTGAAGAAGTCCTTGAGGTGTGTGGGGGGGGTGGTGTGGGGGTGGGGGGTGAGCTGTGGTGTGTTTTGGTTTGCTAATGCTGTCAGAAGCCAACATAGCACAAATGGGACAGCTTATAAAAGGGAATTTAGTTGCAATTCACAGTTCCAAGGCTATAAAAATGTCCAAACTAAGGCATCCAGGCAGAGGATACCTTGACTCAGGAAAGGTTGATGGGTCTGGACCACCTCTATCAGTTGGGAAGGCACATGGCTGGTGTCTGCTGGTCCTTTGGCTTCTGGTTTCAAACAGCTTCCCTGGGGGTGTTTTCCTTCTGCATCTCCAAGCATCTGCATCTGCTCTGAGCTTTCTCCAAATGTTTCCACTTTTGAAGGCTTCCAGTAAACTAGTCAAGGTCCACCTTGAATGGGTGGAGTCACATCTCCGTCTAATCAAAGGTCACACCAACAACTTGAGTGTCACATCTCCATGGAAACAATCCAGTCAAAGTTTCCCAACTTAAACAGTAGTCTGGCCCTACAAGTTTGGATCAGGATTAAAATTTTATTTTGATATAGCACACTTTTTGACTTACAGTTAAAATTAGATATCAAGCAATATCAAGAACTTTAGAAAGGGAAAAATATGTAACACTTTTCCAGATTTTTGCATGTGTTTATCTGACTTTGTAGAAGATAATTGTCACTTTTACCTTAAAATATTCTAGTAGGAGAAGTTTGATTTATTTGCTTTATAGAGTCTGACCTCATTTTTCATAATGGAAGTCCATTATGTATTTGAAAGCTTTTTAGAAGTTTGGTTTCCTTTTTTTTAACAATATTTTTAAGAGTAGAAAACTCTAAGAACAATATATTCTGTCAACATACTATATTTAATTTGCAAATTTAATAGATATGTATATATGCCTCGGTTCATTGCTTCTTATTAATTTGTGTGCAGAGATGCACCGCTATATAACACCATTAGGTATATATAATGAAAATCAAAAAACATTAAGTCCCATTAGTTACAGATCATTACAGAATAGTTTGAGGTATATATTTAGATATATTTAGACCATTTAGATTGTAACCTTATAGTGCACAATGATATTTAATCCTATAATTCATATACCGCATCATGTTATTTTATTATCATTATGTATATATCAAATAAGAGATTAATTTTAAGAATTTAGAAAAGAGATACCATTAATTTATCAAAAGGAGACAATTGCAAATTGGAGAACATTCAATGCTGAGACAAAAGTACTTCCTTTCTTTTAAGAAAGAGGCAATTTATATAGTAAATACAAGGATACAAAGAAAAATATTATTGGTTAAGAGCAAAATAAGCAAGCCTTGTAAGGGGGTGAATGTTAACTAACAAAACTCATTTACCCTGACAGAAGTGAGAATATCCTAGCACTTGTGCAAGGCCAGAGGGCTTCAGATAACTTTTCTCACAAATAACTTCTCTTAGGCAATGGGGCTATTTCAACATGTAAAGGGAAGTTGGCTTTTGCTTTAGACATGTATGGACAAGTTGTCTCCAGTCCCTTGGCAATTCATTTAACAATTCCCCCTTTGGATCATTCTCTCTCTCAGCATGTATGATCACCATGCCTGATAGTATTCATGTGTTTTTAGTCTCTTGAAGAATTTTGGTTTTTTTTTTTTTTTTTCCTTTTTTGGGCTATTCCATAAGGAGTACAAATTCCATTTATCAAAAGGAAATAATTTGCAAATTGGAAAACACTCAATGCTGAGACAAAAGTACTCTTTTCTTCTAAGAAAGAGGCTGCTCTTATAGTAAATACAAAGACAGAAAGAAAAATATCGGTTATCAAATAAAAAAAAGGAAATCTTGTAAGGGGACATCACTGTTTTCTGTCTGCATGTGAAGTAAATGAGCAAAGAAAGACATGAGGCAGTTGAAAATGTACTTATTAATTCTGAACACTCAACAGTAATGGTGCTAAATCTTGTGCAGTTCTCAACTATAGTTGAAGATGATTGAGTATCATTGTTCAATGTGTGGTGGTTTGTCTTGAGGGTGTTAGAGCAGTTGAACACATTCTTGAGATATAATCATAAATAAAATGGATGCATTAATTTAATAACTCTCTTGCACCTTTCCAATTTGCTTAAATCAACACTTGTATGTTGTTGAATCAACACTTGTAAATTATGCAAATAGAAAATAAAAAAAGAAAAGACCATACATTTACCTGAATAATTATATGTTCCTAATTCCATGTACGATATTATTGTAATAGCTCCTTATTTCACCGTAACCTTCTGATCACTAAAAGTTCCAATAATTATTACTACACATTGATTTCATAGAAAAACTAGTGGGTAATAACTTCTTTCCCCATGTTATATCACTTCTTTCATCCCCGAGACCATGCAAATTCTGCATTTCCGTGAACATACCACCTCTGGTTTGATTTCCTTTCAATGGAAGCTAGCGGCTCATCTCACAGAAATTTAAATTCTATGCTATTACAGCAAGGAAATTAACTGTCCTTGAACACTAGAAAAGAAGAAATCCAAGATTATTGATGAAAGAATGTGAATGTTATATTCAATATGCTTTAAATTATTTGTTTAGAAATAATCTTACCTCAGCAAAGCTTCCCATGAAGGGTGCGTTTCAGCTTTTCATAGTCACCAGGAATGAAAACCACTGAATGGAGAGAAATGTGCAAAGGATGGTGTCTTCCTATCAGAACAAAGTGAGAGGTCAATGGCAGCAATAGAAAGCATGAAACAAGAAATCAGCCTTTGCCTCTCCTTGCTCCCTTTAAAGTTTGTGGGCTACCTCTACTTTTCCATTTTGTCTTCCAAACACACTTCGGGCTTCCTCTCCTCTGACCAAATTGGAGTTCGAGGCATCCTACCCACAGGGCCACAACTTAGGGTCCAGGAGTTCTGGGCTGCAGTGTTTTTACAAGAGAAGCTGCTCCAGCAGGGAGATCTCAAAGCAGGAAAGTTGCAGTGAAAGTCTCAAGGATCATCTGATGACAGCCACTTATAAAGAAACTTAGAGGATTTCCAAGTAGGAATTTCTACTGATTGGTTGACAGTTAAATTTCTTATTACTTAGTGGGGCAGGTGTACATTGGTTAGCAATGAACTACTTACTAATACTACTTACTAATACTACTTAGTAATAACATACTTATTACTAAGTATGCAAGTAATGCTCAACTGTGCTTCTATTGAGTCTTAGAAGATCCCATCCCTGTGATCAATTGCTTTGTCTTTTGGAAAGTTCCTGCCATTGCAGAGTCAGGGACCACTCAATAACATGTAATGCACGTGGCCAATTTAACAGTTCCCACTCTGGGTCATGTTTTCCCACTGGAAACTTGACCAAACACTGGTCACTACTGTTGATTTCCCTTCTTGTTGGTGGTTAAAGGTAGGTTCACCGGTCATTTTTCCCCACTTTTTTTCTTTTATCATTTATTTTTAATTGCAGTAGGATTTCCTGGGTGAGCTGTTCAATTATAGTTTAGACCCTTAGGACGGCGTTACTTCCTCAGCTGAGTGGATAAGTTACAATCCTCTCTCCAATTCAGGGTTCTATTATTTTCTGTTTCTGGCCCAGTAGAGACAGTTCCAATTCTATTTCATTTTCCTTTTGGTTATCTCTCTTAGATCAACCATCTATCTTAAGAGTGGCCAGGAATTTGAATAACATCTTGAAATACCAGCTGTACAACAAGAAATTTAAAATATACAGACTGATAATTACAATTAGAAACATTAATCCAAAGTGTTCTAGTTGGCCCCATATTCTAGTGAACCAGGGAATAGGTATTTCCAAGGAAATGTTTGAGCCTGACTGATATTATGGAATATTTAACTTGGCTCTTTAAGATATATAGGTTCCTGAGCGGGTTAAGGTGGCTCAGCAGGCAGAGTCTCACCTGCCATGCCAGAGACCCAGATTTGATTCCCGGTGCCTGCCCATGCAAAAAAAAAAAAAAATGTATATAGGGTATATAGGTTTCTAACTGGTCATATCTGATTAAACAAGCATCATTTTCAATTTTGGCAGTCTAGTTAAAACTTTGGTTTTATAATCTTGTCTCCAATTAGGTCCTGTTAACAAGGAGGGTATATTCTTATTATACTTACAGAAATAATTCTATTTCCATGAAAATAAGAATGTTCAATAAGAGTTTCTGAATGCTGGGGGATCAGGCAGGGAGAAAAAGATAAATGTTTTCAAGATATAGATAGCTTAAGTAAAAAGTAAAATGTATTCCTTGTATTCAGAAAAAAAACCCCATTAAAACTAATAATATTCCAAACAAAATATGTAATAATCCTTCATCAATTCATTCATGCTTAAGTAGTTATTTCCTGTTCTGCTTGATCTTGTGTTAATGATCTCATGAACCCATCAGGACCTGTGGTTTGGTCCAAAAGTTCTTTAAGCAATGCCATTAGAAGCCATAGCCTTAGGTATGTGTTCTTCCGTAGATCTCTCCAAGGGTCCCTTTTGGTTGGAGGTGAAACTCTTTTCTGGCCTTCATCTGTTTGCAAGTGTTTTCAGGAAAGCAGCAGAATAAAACAAAACACTGTCCATGCGGTCCCCTCAAGCCGCGGCGGCTGGCGCCCCCACCACACGAGGCCCCCCGGACCAACTGAGAGAATTGGATCGGAAATCCCCAGGCTGCGGAGAACGGTGACCGGGGGGGTCCCTTCCAAACACATGACTTCCCGGTCCGGCTGGGAACAGTGCACTTTCCCGGGCCATGGCAGCTGGCGCCCTCCCGCCATGCTTGGTGCCCCGGGCCTACTAGGAAATTCGGACGGGTGCTCTCACGGGCTGCGGCGGCCAGCGACCCTCCCCGCATTTGGACCCCCAGGCCGGCTGGCCCTCTTCCAAGCCGCTTTGGCTGGCGAACCTGCCTCATGGCGAGAGTTTTCCAAAGTTAAAGGACCCACAGCACCTTTTACTGGTGGGACGCACAGACAAACGTGTGCCACAAGCGCCACCTACTGGGCAGGATAAGAAAAACAGATCCCAGAGATTTCACAGAAAAATCTTTCAACTTGTTGGGTCCAACACCCAGGGAAATCTGACTAAATGCCCAGACGCCAGCAGAAGATAACGGATCACGCTCAGAAAATTGAAAATATGGCCCAGTCAAAGGAACAAACCAATAGTTCAAATGAGATACAGGAGCTGAGACAACTAATGCTGAATATACGAACAGAAATGGAAAACTTCTTCAAAAACGAAATCGATAAATTGAGGGAGGACATGAAGAAGCCATGGGCTGAACAAAAAGAAGAAATAGAAAAACTGAAAAAACAAATCACAGAACTTATGGAAGTGAAGGATAAAGTAGAAAAGATGGAAAAAACAATGGATACCTACAATGATAGATTTAAAGAGAAAGAAGATAGAATTAGTGATTTGGAGGATGGAACATCTGAATTCCAAAAACAAACAGAAACTATCAGGAAAAGAATGGAAAAATTTGAACAGGGTATCAGGGAACTCAAGGACAATATGAACCGCACAAATATAAGTGTTGTGGGTCTGCCAGAAGGAGAAGAGAAGGGAAAAGGAGGAGAAAAACTAATGGAAGAAATTATCACTGAAAATTTCCCAACTCTTATGAAAGACCTAAAATTACAGATCCAAGAAGTGCAGTGCACCCCAAAGAGATTAGACCCAAATAGGTGTTCTCCAAGACACTTACTAGTTAGAATGTCAGAGGTCAAAGAGAAAGAGAGGATCTTGAAAGCAGCAAGAGAAAAACAATCCATCACATACAAGGGAAACCCAACAAGACTATGTGTAGATTTCTCAGCAGAAACCATGGAAGCTAGAAGACAGTGGGATGATATATTTAAATTACTAAAAGAGAAAACCTGCCAACCAAGATTCCTATATCCAGCAAAATGGTCCTTCAAATATGAGGGAGAAATTAAAACATTCTCAGACAAAAAGTCACTGAGAGAATTTGTGACCAAGAGACCAGCTCTGCAAGAAATACTAAAGGGAGCACTAGAGTCAGATACGAAAAGACAGAAGAGAGAGGTATGGAGAAGAGTGTAGAAAGAAGGAAAGTCAGATATGATATATATAATACAAAAGACAAAATGGTAGAGGAAAATATTATCCAAACAGTAATAACACTAAATGTTAATGGACTGAATTCCCCAACCAAAAGACATAGACTGGCAGAATGGATTAAAAAACAGGATCCTTCTATATGCTGTCTACAGGAAACACATCTTAGACCCAAAGATAAACATAGGTTGAAAGTGAAAGGTTGGGAAAAGATATTTCATGCAAATAACAACCAGAAAATAGCAGGAGTGGCTATACTAATATCCAACAAATTAGACTTCAAATGTAAAACAGTTAAAAGAGACAAAGAAGGACACTATATACTAATAAAAGGAACAATTCAACAAGAAGACATAACAATCATAAATATTTACGCACTGAACCAGAATGCCCCAAAATATGTAAGGAATACACTGCAAACACTGAAAAGGGAAATAGACACATATACCATAATAGTTGGAGACTTCAATTCACCACTCTCATCAATGGACAGAACATCTAGACAGAGGATCAATAAGGAAATAGAGAATCTGAATATTGCTATAAATGAGCTAGACTTAACAGACATTTATAGGACATTACATCCCACAACAGCAGGATACACCTTTTTCTCAAGTGCTCATGGATCATTCTCAAAGATAGACCATATGCTGGGTCACAAAGCAAGTCTTAACAAATTTAAAAAGATTGAAATCATACACAACACTTCCTTGGATCATAAAGGAATGAAGTTGGAAATCAATAATACGCGGAGGGCCAGAAAATTCACAAATACGTGGAGGCTCAACAACACACTCTTAAACAACAAGTGGGTCAAAGAAAAAATTGCAAGAGAAATTAGAAAATACCTCGAGGCGAAAGCAAATGAAAACACAACATATCAAAACTTATGGGACGCAGCAAAGGCAGTGCTAAGAGGGAAATTTATTGCCCTAAATGACTATATCAGAAAAGAAGAAAAGGCAAAAATGCAGGAATTAACTGTCCACTTGGAAGAACTGGAGAAAGAACAGCAAACGAATCCCAAAGCCAGCAAAAGGAAAGAAATAACAAAGATTAGAGCAGAAATAAATGAAATTGAAAACATGAAAACAATAGAGAAAATCAATAAGACCAGAAGTTGGTTCTATGAGAAAATCAATAAGATTGATGGGCCCTTAGCAAGATTGACAAAAAGAAGAAGAGAGAGGAAGCAAATAAATAAGATCAGAAATGGAAGAGGAGACATAACTACTGACCTCACAGAAATAAAGGAGGTAATAACAGGATACTATGATCAACTTTACGCTAATAAATACAACAATTTAGATGAAATGGACGGGTTCCTGGAAAGACATGAACAACCAACTTTGACTCAAGAAGAAATAGATGACCTCAACAAACCAATCACAAGTAAAGAGATTGAATTAGTCATTCAGAAGCTCCCTAAAAAGAAAAGCCCAGGACCAGTTGACTTCACATGTGAATTCTATCAAACATTCCAGAAAGAATTAGTACCAACTCTCCTCAAACTCTTCAAAAAAATTGAAGTGGAGGGAAAACTACTTAATTCATTCTATGAAGCCATCATCACCCTCATACCAAAACCAGGCAAAGATATTACAAAAAAAGAAAACTACAGACCAATCTCTCTAATGAATACAGATGCAAAAATCCTCAATAAAATTCTAGCAAATCGTATCCAACAACACATCAAAAGAATTATACATCACGACCAAGTAGAATTCATCCCAGGTATGCAAGGATGGTTCAACATAAGCAAATCAATTAGTGTAATACACCATATCAACAAATCAAAGCAGAAAAATCACATGATCATCTCAATTGATGCAGAGAAGGCATTTGACAAGATTCAACATCCTTTCCTGTTGAAAACACTTCAAAAGATAAGAATACAAGGGAACTTCCTTAAAATGATAGAGGAAATATATGAAAAACCCACAGCTAATATTATCCTCAATGGGGAAAAATTGAAAACTTTCCCCCTAAGATCAGGAACAAGACAAGGATGTCCACTATCACCACTATTATTCAACATTGTGTTGGAGGTTCTAGCCAGAGCAATTAGACAACAAAAAGAAATACAAGACATCAAAATTGGAAAGGAAGAAATAAAACTACCACTGTTTGCAGACGATATAATAGTATACGTCAAAAACCCGGAAAAATCCACAACAAAACTACTAGAGCTAATAAATGAGTACAGCAAAGTAGCAGGTTACAAGATCAACATTCAAAAATCTGTAGCATTTCTATACACTAGCAATGAACAAGCTGAGGGGGAAATCAAGAAATGAATCCCATTTACAATTGCAACTAAAAGAATAAAATACCTAGGAATAAATTTAACTAAAGAGAAAAAAACCTATATAAAGAAAACTATAAAAAAATGTTAAAAGAAATCACAGAAGACCTAAATAGATGGAAGGGCATACCGTGTTCATGGATTGGAAGACTAAATATAGTTAAGATGTCAATCCTACCTAAATTGATCTACAGATTCAATGCAATACCAATCAAAATCCCAACAACTTATTTTTCAGAAATAGAAAAACCAATAAGCAAATTTATCTGGAAGGGCAGCGTGCCCCGAATTGCTAAAAACATCTTGAGGAAAAAAACCGAAGTTGGAGGTCTCACGATGCTGGACTTTAAGGCATATTATGAAGCCACAGTGGTCAAAACAGCATGGTATTAGCATAAAGATAGATATATCAACCAACGGAATCAAATAGAGTGCTCAGATATGGACCCTCTCATCTATGGACATTTGATCTTTGATAATGCAGTCAAGCCAACTCACCTGGGACAGAACAGTCTCTTCAATAAATGGTGCCTAGAGAACTGGATATCCATATGCAAAAGAATGAAAGAAGACCCATATCTCACACCCTATACAAAAGTGAACTCAAAATGGATCAAAGATCTAAACATTAGGTCTAAGACCATAAAACAGTTAGAGGAAAATGTAGGGAGATATCTTATGAAACTTACAATTGGAGGCGGTTTTATGGACCTTAAACCTAAAGCAAGAGCACTGAAGAAGGAAATAAATAATGGGAGCTCCTCAAAATTGAACACTTTTGTGCATCAAAGAACTTCATCAAGAAAGTAGAAAGACAGCCTACACAATGGGAGACAATATTTGGAAATGACATATCAGATAAAGGTCTAGTATCCAGAATTTATAAAGAGATTGTTCAACTCAACAACAACAAAAAGGCAACAAACCCAATTACAAAATGGGAAAAAGACTTGAACAGACACCTATCAGAAGAGGAAATAAAAATGGCCAAAAGGCACATGAAGAGATGCCCAATGTCCCTGGCCATTAGAGAAATGCAAATCAAAACCACAATGAGATATCATCTCACACCCACCAGAATGGCCATTATCAACAAAACAGAAAATGACAAGTGCTGGAGAGGATGCGGAGAAAGAGGCACACTTATCCACTGTTGGTGGGAATGTCAAATGGTGCAACCACTGTGGAAGGCAGTTTGGCGCTTCCTCAAAAAGCTGAATATAGAATTGCCATACGACCCAGCAATACTATTGCTGGGTATCTACTCAAAGGACTTAAGGGCAAAGACACAAACGGACATTTGTACACCAATGTTTATAGCAGCGTTATTTACAATTGCAAAGAGATGGAAACAGCCAAAATGTCCATCAACAGACGAGTGGCTAAACAAACTGTGGTATATACATACAATGGAATAGTATGCAGCTTTAAGACAGGATAAACTTAGGAAGCATGTAATAACATGGATGGACCTAGAGAACATTATGCTGAGTGAGTCTAGCCAAAAACTAAAGGACAAATACTGTATGGTCCCACTGATGTGAACCGACATTCGAGAATAAACTTGAAATATGTCATTGGTAACAGAGTCCAGCAGGAGTTAGAAACAGGGTAAGATAATGGGTAATTGGAGCTGAAGGGATACAGACTGTGCAACGGGACTAGATACAAAAATTCAAAAATGGACAGCACAATAATACCTAATTGTAAAGTAATCATGTTAAAACACTAAATGAAGCTGAATCTGAGCTATAGGTTTTTTTTTGTTTGTTTGTTTATTTTTTTTTTACTATTATTATTACTTTTATTTTTTTCTCTATATTAACATTCTATATCTTTTTCTGTTGTGTTGCTAGTTCTTCTAAACTGATGCAAATGTACTAAGAAACGATGATCATGCATCTATGTGATGATGTTAAGAGTTACTGATTGCATATGTAGAATGGTATGATTTCTAAATGTTGGGTTAATTTCTTTTTTTCCGTTAATTAATAATAAAAAAAAAAAAAACGAAAACACTGTCCATGGATTCTAAAACATCTGAAGAGAGAAAAATCAAAGAATGGTCATGGTTAACTTCATAACTGTTTTATAAAACTGAAAGGTCTAATGAGATTATTATAAAATAATGCAACTGAGAAGAAAATTTGGTTGTTTCTGTGACATGTAACTCATTTAAGAATCACTAAAATTATTACTAACATTATACTCTTGCTTAATGTTAAGCAGGTCAATGCACAGAGCATATCATGAATAGTGAAGACATCGAAAAATCTCTAATAACTTCATATAATTTCTGAACTATATATTGATAAGCATTTTAGCCATACAAATCTAACCAACAGAGAGCTAGAAAATCCCTTTTAATTTGACAACACTTCCCATGCAATGTATAACATATTTCATTTGAAATGAAAATGATATTTGGGTTTGATTTGAGAAGGCAAAACGTCAAAAGTTGTCAGGAGCCTTGAACACTTTGCTAAATAGGATTATGGGTGACTGTGAAACGATATTTGACTCTATTTAATCAAAGTGACAATAAAAGATTTTAAAAGTAAATGTGAGATATAAATGATGGTAAAAATTTTTTTTTCCTCAAAAGTGAGAAGTCTTCTTTATCTTAAACAATCAAGGGTATGATAAAGTCAATATAAAGTACAAAAAGATACTCTGGTAAAATACTTCAGAAAGAAACAAAACAAAAGTCCTTTACAACCACTTATAAAACTAGACCAATATTCCAAGAAAAATTTGTCATTTTTAACAGAAAGACAAATTGTAGTTTTGCATTAGAATGCCACTTGATACTAAAGCTTTAGAACATCTTAAAGATAGGCTTATCAGATCTTACCCAATTTTGATCACAATAAATAAAATTCCTTTTCTGCACACTTTCTATAACCTTCTATACCTATTCATGGTTTTATCTTACATTTTCCTCTTTTTCTATGGTGACCTCTTACTGGTTACCATAGAAAACTGTCATTTTACTTCTAGGAAGAAACTATTCTTTTCTCCCTTAATAAAAACACACCTTTTATACCCTACATACTTAAATTATCAAGATAATTTTGAAAACTTTCTTCAAGCTGACATCTCACAAAACACAATTACTTAAAAATAAATTTTGTCAGAATAATGACTCAATTTCAATAAGTGCAAACTTATCTTTTATATTAAAAAACTAGTAGATGTAATACTAACTTATTTGATCAGTAACCTGTATAAGTTTATGAAGAATATCTCCAAAATAAATGCTGTTTTTGTACTTAACATTGATAACTCAGAACACATAGCTGTTTTTCTTTTAAAGTAACTATATTAAATTTAGTATACAAGTGAATGATTCATAGCTAAAAATTTTCAGCCATGAGTCAGGAAAACAGCTTTTGAAATGGAGAGAGAAAATAACACAGTGATATCAAACTCACTAGTTTATATGAAAGGACTAGCTTTCTGTCCTTGCGCCATTTACTTTTTTTTTTTTTAAGTCAGGTTTGTTTGTGTTTATGGTAAGGTGGCTATTTTAGAATCATTTTATCTTTAGAAGCTTTTTTTTTTAGAAGCTTTTGAATACCAGTCAAGGAATGTGCCCCACTCCTTGGTGGAGCTGGGAACATCTTTTTTAAGTGCCCCTCCCAAATGGATAGCCCTGTCTCAACTAAAACTTCCCTATCATGGCCGCCATAGCTCCAAGCTAAATAGTAAAAAGCACCATTTTGTAGAAAGCACATGAGGAACCCCTTTTGTTCTTTCATGCACCAGTGCTTTTTTTTTCCCTTTAAAAATGGACACTCTCATTTCCAATGGCCCTCCAGCTTGCAATATAGTTAGATATTGTCCTTTATATTGATTCCATTGAAGGGACCTCTATTTTGTATTGATTATCATCAAAGTGTCAATCAGGAACACTTCTATAATTTTTATTCAACTCTTTTGAGTTGCTGCAATGGTAAAGGTGTTATTTAATAGCCCTGATCTCTGCTCTTGACCATGGGACAAAGCTTATTGAGGGTGATTTTCCAGCAGTCTCAGCAAGTCTTATATTATAAAGCATTTTGCTTTTTCATTCTGATCTAGAGTTTTTCTCAAAATGCTTCGCTAAGTTAACAAGCTCATTTATTGGAGCAGCTTCCCATGCAAATTGACATGTTTAAAACATCTTCCCAAATGTGCCTTCCAGCCACGGGGAAGTAATGAGGACAATGCCCCTTCCATCTGCAGCAACAGATGAAAGACCTGAATGAGCATCAAAGGTCTGAGACAGTTGCTTCCTAGAATACCACA
This sequence comes from Tamandua tetradactyla, assembly GCF_023851605.1. Classification (NCBI taxonomy): domain Eukaryota; kingdom Metazoa; phylum Chordata; class Mammalia; order Pilosa; family Myrmecophagidae; genus Tamandua; species Tamandua tetradactyla. The sequence continues at coordinate 42,293,053 of NC_135352.1, read as the reverse complement.
CAGCTTTATCATTTCTCTTCCTCCTCTCTTCCCCTCCCATGCCTCCTCCTACTTCTTCCTCTTTTCCATCTCTTTCCTCTTCTTCTTCTTTGTTTTTCTTTAATAAGCACCTTTAATTGACCAATCAGCCTTTGGCGAAAAGCCTTTGAATAAGTTCTTTGCCATTTGGGGGCTTTTTGGGGATGATCCCTACTTATGGCATTTTTAGGGTCCCTTATATCATCTTCTGGCTTTTCCCATTTAGCTGCCTTAATCCATTCTTTTGCCTCACTCCCACTCAAAGCCATATGCATGAATTTTAAAGCATCAGGCAATCCTGGACCTATATAAACTCTGATTAGAATTAGAAATTTCTCAAAAAAGTTTTGGGATCCATTTTAGGATTGGGGAATTCTTTAACAATAACCCTGAGCTCTGCTCTTGACCAAGGGCTAAAGCCTACTGAGGGTGCTTTTCCAGCAGCCTCAGCAAGCCTGGTATTACAGAGCATTTGCCAAATGTCAGTAGTCAGGCATAGAAAAGTACGAGGAAGGAACACAAAGAAGTAGGATTAGAAGAAGCAGAAAAGACAGCATTGTTCCACTTAGTCTTTTTAGTCAGAGTTGTCAAGGTCAGATTTTAATTTTTCTTGAGGTCTCTGTAGGAGCCTTTTAAAGAAGCAATTTTGGAATCAGATACTCTTTTGGATGATTTGGCACAGCAATCAAAGAATGCATTCCATTGTTTCTGGAGGATCCTAGAGCCCTTCTTTTACAAGGCACCTTTAAGGTGCAGGGTTTTGTCCCTGAAAAAGGTTGCTACAGCCCAACCTGTCCTTAGTTACATGTATCGCTGGGGTACTGGGAGGGGGTTTTTCACTCTCATTAGAGCAAGATATAATGTCAGACATCTAAAGTGCCAACACTTACCAAGAGCATCTAGACCAAGGGAGACAAAGTTCTCTAAAAGTTTCAACACGATCTGTGAAGCTCAAGGTCTGAGAGGTGCTGAGCAGTGCTCTGAGAGCCAGCGAATCGAGTGGCCAGCTCTCGTGAGCACTTCCTCCAGTCGGTCTGCTGTTATGGAGCTCAACGAGGGCAGCCTTTGGAGCCTGCCCATGTCGCCAAAGTGTCAAATAAAAGACAAACTTTAAGAATTTAGAAGAGAGACTGTTAATTTTTCAAAAGGAGATAATTTGCACATTGGGGAACATTCAGTGCCAAAACTTTTAAAAGCACTCCATCGTTCCCTAAGAAAGAGGCAGCTTAGGTAGTAAATACAATGAGGTTATACAAAGAAAAATATAATTGATGAAGCAAAAAAAAAATGTGAAAAGCATGCCTTATAAAGGTATATAGCAACACTTATTTATGTCAACAAAATCCTGGCTTCAGGGAAACCAAGACCCATGTTCAAAGACTGTAAGAACAGCCTAGCAGTTATCCAAGGTTGGGGAGTTGTGGTTAACTTGTCTCACAGATAACTTGTCTTAGGCATGTGGGGGCAATTCCAACAAGTACAGATAAGTTGGCCTTGGCTTTGGACATTTACGGACAAGTTGCTTCCTTATCAATTCAATATAGCTATATACAATATCTATAAGACCATTAACAGAATTCCTGCTACCAAGAAAGAGAGTGATAATAAGAATATTGTAATATACTTCCCTATTCAGAGCATATTCTAATGTCATAAACAGGCTAGGGAAAAGAGGGAAAATAAATTACTTTAATAACTATATAAAAGGTGCCAGATGCTGTTTTACATGCAGAAATATAACTCAATTGTCTGAACCCTTAGAAAGTGAGTGATTTGAAAGAAAGCTATGAAGTACGTACCTAAATACTAAAGTATTTGATCATAGATAGAATGATCATTTCAGTGGTGCGGTCTTCAATATATTTGTTAGTCTAAACAGAATTAGCCTTCAAACTGTGATTCACTAACTAAATATCAAAAAAAAAAAAATGTTTTTTAAAAAGCCTGATGCTCTTTAGATCACCAAACCACCATCTAGTTTCTTCAAAATTGTTGTAAATTAAAATGATCTTTTTACTAGTATAAAAATAATCCTACTCGACATTATTCTTTAAATAAATAAAAAATTAGGTTTCTGCTTCAGAGTGTATGAAATGTAAGCCATTAATAGTTGTGCAGGGAAAGGATCAATGCGATGGCTGTACAGACACCACTGAAGGCACACGGCGACTGCTTGCTTTATAGATATACCATCCTGATAAAGAAATCAGATTTATAATCTATAGATTCATTGCTTAAATTTTTAAAAATTTTTGCCAGAATTTAAATTATTTTGGAAATTTTAAGTATTATTCATTATTAAAATTACAGGCACAATTATGAACTGAATACAGAATAGCAAAGATCCAGAAATATTTGGGCATGTTAGTTTCAGTTATCTATCAGCCATAAATGATGCCCAGGGAGAAAATATCATGGAAAAAGAGAATACGGACCCCAAAACTGGGTGTCCTAGTTTATGTACAAAACATTAAAATATTTTTATATAAAAAGCTTCTTATACTGGTAGCTAAACCTTTAACCCCAGGCTAGAAAAATATTTTATCTCTTATTAACTAAAAAGTGGAAAATGTTTTTCCTTTCTATCTCCTTATTAGAGACTATTCAGTTACGCAGATTTCTTGGTAGGATTAGGGAAATTCTCCAATGAAGAAAATATAATGTTAAGTATACACCCTTTAGCTTGATTTTTCTTGTGATTCAACACTGGAAAAATTAAAACCTAAAAGCCAACATTCATTAAAAACCATGAATGCAAGCCCTCTCCATCTTTTCACAGCAAGAAAATCCTTTTCAAGATAGGCAGTCTGTGTGCTCTTGCCTGTGCCCACCGTTCTAGGATATTAGTGAACCTTTGCAGGCTGTCATTTCTGGTTGCCCTTCCCTGCCGCTTGCCCCCAAACTTCTAGACTGTAAAATCTGATTCCAGCCTGTCAACCATTAAGTGACAATGATTATTTCTCAACTAGTGAGAGTGAGGTGTGATAGTCATTTCACACCAATGGCCTTTTCCCGAACTGTAAAACTTTCAGTTTTCTTTTTCTCTTGTTCTGTATCTTTGAGCCATCCAAACAGAAAAGAAAGCTAGAGGGAGGATGAGGTTTCCTTATACTCCATCTTATATACTTTTGAAGTGATACTTGGTAGCAGTAAGCTAAAACTGAAACACAGCTTATGGTTTTCCAGACTCCATAAACATAATTGTCATATAATAGAGCTCTTGAGGGGATCACCAGTCTTAGTCTCCTAAAAAAACAAACACACAAAACAACAACAGCAAAACCTGTAGTTTTGTCCACAGAATAATTGATATAGAGAAGTTCTAAAAATAATAGACCCATATTACCGCTGTAGTGTGACCTTAATCTCTCTATTAGATTATTGGTTAATTATAGCAGGTAAATTTAGTTAGTAATTAAATGCTAAAAATGTACTGTTTGTAAAATATTTAATTTAAAAACAATGTTGAATTTTTTTCTTTAAATAGCTACTTGACATTATTAGACCAGTGTTTCTCAAAGAGGATAATAAAACATTAGAGTCACTTGAGCTGATGTTAAAAATACATATTGCTTTCCATATGAAACAGTAATTCCATTTCTAAGTGTATACCAAAAGAAAGTGAAAACAAAAGAAAGTCTCAAACTGATATCTGTATACTAATGTTTTATAGCAGCATCATTCACAACAGCCAAACATGGAAATAACCCATGTGCATCACAAATGAATGAATAGTCAAAATGTGGGGCATATACTCAGTGCATATATTATTTGGCCATAAGAAAGACTGAAGCCATGAGACATGATGCAACATGGAAGAACCATGCAAACACGATACACGGTGGTATGATCAAGGCACGTCAGAGCAAATATCATGTGATATCACATGTAAGAGATGGCTAGAAATAGCAAATTTGCAGAGGAAAAAGTAGATTGGAGTCTCTAGGGGATGGGGTGAGGAGAAAGTGGGAGGGTTTGGGGAAAAAAGTACATTCCTTGGTTCAAGCTTCTGGATCAGAAACTGGAAGTTCTGGGGGAATCCATGTACCTATATATTTTTATAAGATGTCCACCATCACCCCTTACTGTGATACTAAGGTACACTATAGTTTGGGAACTCTTGAAGTTGAGTCTTAATAGCTTTAGGAAAACAAACCATGCCAGATTAGCTTTCTTTTTAAATCAAGATAATGAGCTTTGGGGAGGGGGACAAAATGGATTCCATTCGTTATTTTAGAAAAATGCATTCTGGAAACGTAAAGAACATAAAAAATGGATCTTGCTATCTATGGGAATCTAGATGCTCATCCCAAACAAAGATGGTCTTATTTATTTTTGTCTTCCCACTGTAAAGATCCAGTGCTTAGAGTGGTGCTGGACCACAAGCACCGATGGGTATCATAGAGTGAGCATCTGCATATCAGTATAGTGATGATTATTATTCTGCAACCTTCTAATTATTCTTCTTCTATTTTAGTAGACCTTCCTTTTATGAACCTTTGCAATTGTCTATCTTTCATTGCACACATTTATCAACATTTAAACAAAAATAATAGGTGAATACAGGTAGTCTTTCAATAATATTTTCAGCTATCATTTGTTTTAAGCAAATTAATAAATATTGTACTTAAGAGTTTATATCCAATGCTCAATTAGTTCTGAGAATAATAGATATCTCCTATTTGTAATAGTGGCCATTAAGCTCAGAATTGCTAAGTAACTTCCAAAAACACATGGGTAGCTGGAGAGGAAATGGAGCTGTGAAGAGAAACGTGGCTTCACACAAAACCTGTGCTCTTGGCCTCTATGCTACACTGCCTCTATTGATTTCCATGATGAAGCGAGGAAGATGCTAACCCAAAATTAGTTGGTCAATATTATCTCCATTTTCTCCAGCTCTATTTGACAGCCCTTAGGTCATTCCACTCATTCGTCATTCATTTATTTGTTCATTCATTCAACCAACCAGTATTTTATCATCTTGAGATATGGTAGTCAAGAATAAAAATAAAATCTCTGCATCTGTGAAGTTTTCATTTTAGAGGAAAAAGTTAAAAATAAGGGATTAAAGAAATAAATGTCATAAGTCAAGAAATGTTTAGTATTATATATTAGGTTTCCAGAGAAACAGAACCCAAAGTGTGTGGTGTGTGTGTGTGTGTGTGATATAATTGTATATTTGTATAATATGTATATTTATATGTAAATATGAAGAGATTTATTATAGGAATTGGCTCATGCAATTGTGGGATTTGGCAAGACAAAATTTCATAGGGAAGGAAACAATTTGGAAAATCCAATGAAGGTGTTATTAAATTCCTCAGGAGAAGGTAGCTGGCTGAAGTCTTGCTGACTTCTAAAATCCTCACTTCTGACTTTAAGATTATAGATTCAATCAGCCATAGAATCAACTGACAGATGATACCAATCCATCATGAAATCGGCTCACAGTAACTATCAGGCCAGTGCTTGACCACACAACTGGACACCATAACTCAGCCAATTTAACACATGCAATTAACCATCATATGTTATAATGAAACATAAACAAGATAATGAAAGAAACAGTGACAATGGGAGGTATTATGTTGTATAAAAGGGTTTTTAATAATGGGGGAGTGAGCCATGCAGATCTCTGAGGAAAGACCAGTGCAGGCAGAGAGAATAGAAAGTGAAAAGACCTTGAGGAAAAAGTGAGCTTGAGTGTTGTGGACACTACAGAGAGGGCTGTCGGGCTGGAGCTGAGCGGGTAGGAAATGCTGAGGTCAAGACAGCAGAAGCATAACCACATGGAGCATGCATTAGTTAGGGTTCTGTAGAGAAACAGAATCAACAGGAAACACTCGCAACTATAAAATGTATGAAAGTGTCTCGTGTAACCATGGCAATGCAGAGCCCAAAATCTGCAGGGCAGGCTGTGAAGCTGACGACTCTGATGGAGGGTTTGGATGAACTCCACAGGAGAGGCTCGCTGGCCAAAGCAGGAAGAGAGCCTGTCTCTTCTGAATCCTCCTTAAAAGGCTTCCCATGATTAGATTGAGCATCACTCATTGCAGAAGACACTCCCCTTGGCTGATTACAAATGGGATCAGCTGTGGATGCAGCTGATGTGATCATGATTTAATTCTATGAAATGTCCTCATCACAACAGACAGACCAGCACTTGCCCAACCAGACAAACAGGCACCACCACTTGGCCAAGTTGACACGTGAACCTGACCATGACAGAGTCCTTTGTAGAACATGGTATGGACTTAAATTTTTCTTCTGTCTGATATGGGAAGCCATAAGATGGTTTAAACAGAAGAGCAGTATAAGTAGAGTAATTAAGTAGACCTACTTATTTATTGAATTTGGCAATAATAAGGTAGGGCCAGCTAATGCGGCAGTCTAGGTGGGACAGGATGGTGACCGCGTGTGACAGGGATCCAGTTGGTTAAAACTGGGAGGGTTCTGAGCATAGTATGAGGAATTAGACTTAGAAGGTAAGAGAAAGATGAATTAAGGAAACAAACTTTTGGGGGTGAACAATCAAACAAGCAACATTTACTGAGTTGTGGGCTTTAGGGATGAGGAGTCAGGAGAGCTTTTTGTTGGGGTGGGGATTGGGGTCCTCAAGGATTCTGTTTTAGACGTGTTAAGTTGGAACTCTGTGATGGTTTGGGGGTTTAAGGATCCCATTAAAGTAAAAAAGAGACTCCATTCTTGTGGATATGGGCCCTTCGTAAATAGGATCCTTTTGTGAGTAGGGTATTAAGATGTGCTCACCTCATTCAGAGCGAGTCTTAATCCTCCTACTGGAGACTTTTATGAGAGAATGGACTCAGACACAACACAGAGAGAAAGACAAAGAAGCTGAGAGAAAAGCTCTCAGAAAGAGAGAGGAAGTCATTGGAGGCAGAAGCTGGAAGCAACAAAACCCAGAAGAGAAGGGAGGGACCAGCAGACACTGGCGTGGACCTGGCTGTGTGTCAGAGGACCTGCACTGGCTGCCTGTTTTTAGGAAGAAGGTATTGTCCTGATGACACCTAGATTTGGACATTTTCATGGCCTCAGAACTGTAAGCTGTAAAGTAATCAGTTCCCATTGGTAAAAGCCAGCGCATTTCTGGTATTGCGCATTTTGGTAGCCTGGCAAACTAAAATCAGGACCTCACACCTAAAGCAGCATTCTGCAAACTATTGCCCGTGAGCCAAATCTGGCCTGCTGACTCTTGTTGGGCCCACACGCTACAAATGGTTTGTACATTTTTTTAAATGGTTGAAAGAATTAAAAAGTAAATAGTATTTTGTGACATGAAGTTCATATGAAATTAAAATATCAATATCCGTAAAGAAAGTTTTATTGAAACACAACCATGATTTGTTTTTGCTTGTCCAATGCCTTCTTGCCCACTATAACAGCTGAGTTAAATTGTTGCAAAAGGCACCATGAGGCCCAGATAGATGGAAATATTTACAGTCATTCTTCACCTTAAAAGTTGTAACCCTTGGCTTTGCATGGGCCACCACAGCGATATGCTGGCTTGAACTGCAGGGAATTTGAGCAACAGCTTCCTCATCCACCCCAATCAAGAAATGACCTGGGTGGGCCATGGTGGCTCAGTAGGCAAGAATGCTCGCCTGCCATGCCAGAGGACCCGGGTTCGATTCCTGGTGCCTGCCCTTGTAAAAAAAAAAAGGAAAAAAAGAATTAAAAAAAAAAGAAATGGCCTAATTTTTGCTAATTTCTTTAGAGGACTCACTCATAAGAAGATTTAACAAATGTGGGAGTTTTAATGGGAACAACTGTGCTTTCAGAAAAATAGCTTACTTACAATGAGGATTAGCTTCTGTCGGCCAAGAAAGGAGATGCTGTTGTATAAAAGGATCTTTTGAATTCCCCAAAGAACATGATGTAGGGACTAGTTAATTTTTCCTAAGTAAGAGTTGTTCTGGCCAGGAAGGATCACTGTCTCAGATGTCTGACTCCTCTAACGTGATGTCCTTCTCTGAGTTTATGTTGGACTGTATGAAGTGAGGTGGGTTGTAGGAAAGCTTTCCCACCATCGCGGGACCTGCTTAGGACAAAGTAGACATTAAATACTTTTATTTTTATTGAATTGCAAACTCATCATCCTTTTACTACTAACTAGAGTGAAAGAATTAAGCAAGTTCATTCTTAGAAACTAAATGTTGTGGTATTGGTATTAAAAAAAAAGGGAAAGAAAAACTTACATTGCTCAAAACAAAATATGATTGATAATTTAAAAGAATGGAAAATGGTCTTCATTTTATGAGATCTGATCTCAAGTTGTAGGTGTACATCTGAGAATGTTGATATTTGAGGACATAGATATAGGCTGAAACATCTAATTTCCTCTAAATTTGTTTTTTAAATTATTTTTAAATATTATGTATATACAGAATTGCTTATATGCACACGTTAAGCTTTACAATCTGTTCAATCTTGAAAACACATTTTCTTTAAGACCTTTTATCTCTAATGGCCGTCCCTTCCCCCTTTCTGTTAACAGAGACATATGGGAGGAGAAATGACCAAATTCCCAGCAGGGAGTTGATACTGCTGAGCATCTCTGACGGCAGCAAGAGTCCTGTAAAGCCTCCTGAGTGTGTGAGATCCAGGCTTCATAAAATGAGTCAGGGCTGCTGTGTGACAGGTAAAAGCTTCCATTTCTTAAGTTATATTTGACTTCAGCAAATAACAATTGCTCTGAATTTGATATATTGAACTTCCTCCCTGATCCTTAATTAGAGAAGTTTTTAAAAAGAATATATAATACTTTTTGTCCTTTTGATATATTATGATTTCCAGTAAGAGAGGAAAAATGTGCAAAAATGGATCACCAAGTGTTTTGAGTCCACATTCCCACTGACCTAATTACATACGATGGGATACAATTAAATAGATACATGCACATCAATGCTTATGAGCAGTAGAATACAGGGGAAGGTCATCTAAAGCTCAGTGATTGAGAGTTGGGGCAGATTTTGTTCTTAGCATTTTTACAGAATATTGAGTGGCTCAGATCACCAGTATTTTCATCTGCATCAGTGTCATCAGCTTTACTGTGTTGTTCATTAATCTACCACTGCATGGACAGGGAATTCTGCCAGTTATACAAATTAATGTTCTCATCTTTCTTTCCTTATTTCACTGACTAATGGCTTTTAATTTTGATATAAACAAAAATATTAACATTTTACTGTTCATAAACCCACCAGTAACCTCTGAGAATTAGGTGGCATTTTATGTCAGAGAAGTCAGAAGTTACATTGACTAAATCGACACCCCACATAGAACTGCTATACATTTTAGAGCCTGTGTAAACAGGTGATTGGACTGTTAATTTTACAGGTCACTTGCTAGAGCAAGAATAGTGTTTAATTGGTTTGTTTTGGTGAGATAAATTATTTTAGCAATGGGGAAAAATCAACCCTAATGCATGTACATGATAAACTGCTAGATGAGCCTCAGTTTTCTGTGTTTTTGCAATATTTCTGAAACTTTTGATCAGCTATTTATATGACCATTTATGAAATTTTCAAGCTACAGCAAGAATTCCAGTTTAGCATTAAATAATTGCACAGCATTTATTTATTTATGTGCTTGTGAAGAGATTTTTAGAAGACAGGATGGAACACATCATACGAATTTTATGATAAAAGTGTTCAAATAGTGTAGCAGAGTTCCCTGCAGGATAAATGCTGACATTTCCATTCATGTAGAGATAGCTGACACATCTTCTCACCAGTATCTGTTTGCATCTGTGTACTGCTGTTTAGGAGCTCCCTCTGAAAAAATCATGCATTTGTTCACAATTGTCATTTAGATATAACAGGTTTGCAGGGATGGGGATGGGGGGATGGTCAGAGAAACAGGACTGTGGTGGGAAGGTGGTGACTGGAGCTAAAAAAAGAAAGAATTCAGTGCAATAGGTCATTTAATCTTGTTCGCTAAGACTTAATCATTTTAGTGAGTGTCTCCGGACTTGGCATGATGGCTGCCAAATGATAATGCCCTGGAAATACTAACTTCAGAAGAGCATAAAATCATCATGAAGTGAGGGAAATTTTGGATCTTGCTTGAACAGACAGGAACACAAAGCTAATATTGGGTTTGTTCCTATCTAATTTTAGACCAAAATATTGGGGAGCATTGTATTGTTTTGTTTGGTGGCAAACTGCGTCCTCAGGAATCTGTATTCATGTCTTTAAATCGTTGCTGTAGACACTTTGACGCATGATCTGTTGCTGGTGTTCATAAAGAGGAAGTGGCATCTTTCCACGCTGATCCATCTTTGGAATTGCTTAATCTTTAAAATTTAGTTGGACAACTTGTGTCAGCTAGTATATAAAGACATTTCCTCTTGTATTGGTAACTTAGTTCATAAGATGATTTTTTGATAGAAATAGGGAGAAACTTGAAAGATTACCCTTCCTAGCTAATTTCAAATGATCTGCAAGAATCATTCATGATGACTCAGTTTGTAAAAGCTGGAATACACTTCAGATGAATTATTAGGTATTTGAAAAAAGCAAATGAAATGTGGGGAAGAATTGTAGCAAACCATTTACATGGATGAGGTTAAAGAAAATCTGTACAACTAGCTGATACATAAGTCAGAATGTTAAGAGAATTTTATCTCTGACAGTTATTTGTTAATTGCTTAAGTCGAACAATTTCCTAGTCTCGGTTATAAATAACAGAATTTTTTTTCTGAACTGCCCAACAACTTCAAAATTTCTTTGCTAATTAATTTTTAACAAGAAATCCCTTTACTGACTTCTATTTTTATTATTTTACATACATTTAAATAATTCAATCAATTTCAATCTCTCTCTTCAAATAGGTATATATCTATTTTGAGTCTCATTATTTATCGTAGTTGTGTTTTATAAAATGGCTGTGAGCACTTAATTAGCAAAAACCGAACCATTGCTCCCAGGGAAATACAGAACTAGGTTCTTATGAGCCTTTGGCCTTCACATTTTCATCACCTATTAATAAACAACCTTGTTTTATGTGTGTTTCTGTTTTAAAATACCTTGTTTAGTGTGTATTATTGATTCACTAACCATGAATTAATGGCCAACGGTAGTATAGCCTGTTTCTGAATAATACGCACATTTCTGCACGAGGTGCGTCACAGACGTCTTGGGCTTAGGAGCAGGAGGCATCTCTTCAGAATTATGCTTGGGGGCATTTTAGACAGCGAAATCACCAACAGAAAGCACAGAAACAGTGAAATCACCAAAAATAGCACTATACATATCACACATCAGACACTTGCTATACTGTATGAGAGATGAAACTAGAAGGCAGAGTATTGCCTTGTTGAACTTCAGCAGGGAACATGTGCAGCAGATGACTAACAGTTTCCACAGCTTTGCATATGTCTGCAAATGACTGTGAACGTCAGCCCCTACTGACGTGGGGGCTACAAATCAATTTTAGTTACAGGCAAATTTGTGAGAATGGAAGCTGTGAATAATGACGGTTGTCTATGTTTATTTGATTGGGGTGAATTAATAGATGCTGAAATTTGTTGGAAAGTGTCTAGCCGATTATACACATTGAAGATAAAACAAAAGAGGGCACACAACAAAAATGAAAAGAGCAGCTTCAGAAAACAAGGGTGCTTTAGTTTAAGGGATTTTCTAGGATGAAGATATATATCTCCTGAAAAAAATCTCTCAGGAAGTACTCAATGAATGTGTATAAAATTGTAAGAATGACGTCAGGACAAGAAAAAAATGGAAAAAGAATAAATTTTTGAAGGATATATTGCAAAAACACATCTATGTTAAATCTACATTAAAAAAGATTACGCAATAAAGTTTCTCTTTCTTAGGCAGGGAGGACAAATCAGAAGGATGGTTACACGTGCCGTACATTTAAACAAATTATACTTGAAGAACAGAACTTAGCAACAAGAGGAACCAGAGACATTTAGGCAATTAAAAAGCAAGTGAGAAAATCTTTAAGTGCATGAGGTAGGTGAAAATCTGAGAAACCTTCCGGTTTCTGGTGAGAGTTCATCATTATTTGCCAGACTTGAAAATTGAGTCTTGGAGGAACACAGTGTCAGGGCTACAATTCTGTTAATGAAGCTCCACGGTTTACCCAACTGTCAGCTACTCCCAGAGATGTAAGACAGCTTTCTGTTTCACATTCAATTTTGTCCTATGGTTGTTGTGTTTAGAGAATCAGAAATACTCCTAATTTAGCAATTGAACTCAATGAGCTTATAGCATCAAAATAATGAAATATGGTGACTCAAATTGACCAAACTGTCTTGCATTTGCATTTTTCTCTTGGTATAGACATTTATTTTAATTATCGTGTGTTTTGGTTTCTATTCAAAAACATTTGATAGTGATCATAAATCATCTGGTTTTATTGAAGATCTTTGCTGAACCAAATAAATGACTGTGGTTTCGCCTATGAAAGAGACAGCACTTCTAGTCCTTAGGTAATATCATCATGAAAACAATAAAGACCAACAATTATTGAACACTTATGAAGTGCCTGGTATATGTGATAGCAGCCTTGCAATTACTAATATAATTCATCTTCATAAAACTAGGGATAAAAGAATTATGGAACTTGCCCAGCGTCACATGAATGGCATAGAATGGTGCCAGGCTCCAAAGTCTGTTCTCTTCATTATTTCAACCTCTGGACTCTCATATCCATATGCATAGCAGCACAGTGAATGGGGGACACATGTACTCAAAAGTAGTTGTCTATTTTATGTATAAGCTTATTTGTTAAATTATTTAAGAAAAACAAAAATTTCCCACCATGGTGTGGGTGCATATTCTACGTATAACCTACAGTCATCTAGAATTAAGTATATTCTTTCTTTCATTCTTTCTCTTTTCAAATAAATTTTTAGATATGGGACCATGTCTAATATTTACTCTATATCCGCTAGTATGTAGTGAACGCTTTTCAGCTCAGTTAATACTGTGTATTGAAGTCTTAGCTGCTGGGCTTTAAACTGTTAAGAGAGGCTGTTGTGCCTGGACTCAACTCATAATAAATACCAGGTCCTGACACCTCTGCTTTGCATGCATCCTGGGTCTTAGAGACATTTCAAGTAGTCCTGCCTTGCAGTTTATTTCCCTGTCTGTTAACGTCCTTCTCAGTATCGGGCCAGTTGTTCTGTTTCTTGTTTATGGGTCTCATATTCCATATCAGATCTGATGTAAGAGAGTAAGCCACTGGTGTTTGGATATCAGCAAGTCTAGGAGATGATTTATACGTTCCTTTTAGGGTACACTTGTTTCTAGCTATCCTTACCATTTATTGTCACCATTTTTACTGTCGACATGCCAAGCCACCTAAAATACTCCATGCTGCAATTTTCCAGCTGTTGTTCCCTGACTTTCTGATATTGCCTGGTCTGGTGTGTTATTATTTTACACCTCTCCATGCTGTCTCTTCAGAGCACTCATCCTTTCTCAGTATGCTGGCTCTCACACCATTTTCATGCCTTTCAACTTATAACACATAGTTTAAAAAAATTATTAGAAAAGTTGTGGGTTTACAGATGATGATTCACCACCTCATTAACACTTGCATTGGTGTGGAAAATTTGTTGCAATTGATCATAATACTTTTATGTAAATCTACTATTTTTGTAATAGTAGTTATATTTGTTATAACAAATATATTTTATAATGATGAAAGATCATTAAAATAGTACTATAACAATTGCCCATAGTTTATGTAGGGGTATTTTGTCCCCATATTCCTGACCAGTTATTTTTTTCATACATGTCCTTATTTTATTACCCATCTACTCATACTCTGGGTAAAGGGAGTATGAATCACAAAGTTTTTACAATCTCATGGTCACATGATAAAAGCTATAGAGTTATATAATCATTATCAAAGATCAAAGCTATTGGATCCTGATCAACCATTTCACATTTCCTTCTGGCTATTCTGATATACTAGAAACAAGAAAGGAAGTATCTATATAATCAATCAGTTTAATCATTTGTTAAATCCTAATTTCTCAGTTACACCTCCTCCCTCTCGTTTGATCATTCTCTCAATCTTCAGGAATATCTGGGCAATGACCATTTCAGTTTCTTCCTGCTAGAAACCAGTGTCAACGTCATGGGGTAGAGAAATGAAACTACTGCTGTTCTTGGAGAGATTGTTACTTCTGGGTTTCAGGGTTTATCTGGTATAGAAATAATCAGGAGGCCTTAAGTTTCTGAAAAAATAAACTTAGTAAGTAAAACACTTACAGAGTCTTAGATAGTGCCCAGGGTATTCTTTAGGATTTTCAGGAATACTGTGGATTGGGGCTTGGTATGCTCTGGCAATTTTCAGTTTTTGACTGAAGCTTGTATAAGAGTAATCTCCCGAATGACCTCTCTACTCTATTTGAAATCTCTTAGCCACTGAAATTTTATTTTGTTTCATATCTTTCCCACTTTTTGGTCAGGAAGTCATAGTCAATCTGCATGGCCAGGGAGACTTAAACCCCTGGGAATCATATCCCCTGTAATGGAGGAAAATAAGTTTATCTGCAGAGTTGACTTAGAGAGAGAGGCCACATGGAAGCAACAAAAGAGGTTCTCTGGGGGTGACTCTTAAGCCTAATTATAAACAGGCTTAGCCTCACCCTTGAAGAAATTAGTTTCATAAGGGCAAGCCTTAAGATTGAGTGCTTGGCTTATTAAATTGGAAGTCCCTAATACCTGAGAAAATGTCAAGAATTCTCCAGGTGGGGAAGTTTAATAATTCCATATTTTTTCCTCCAGTCTTTGCAAATTCTTTCCTATTTTCTGCCCCCAATACTTAGGAATGTATCAGGGTATTCCATTACCCTTACAGAGTAACAACATTTCATTGCATATTCTGGGTTCCATGTAATTAGGTATTCCATTACCCTTACAGAGTAACAGCATCTCATTCCACAGTCTAGGCTCCATGTAGTTCCATGTAATTCCATGTAATCTGGTTGAGAGTTGAAGTCGTCGTGGCCTTTTTTGAATCTGACAAATTTGGCTTTGGTTCTATTATTTTGTTCTTTTTCTTATTCCTATGGCATAGCCCTTACTGAATGCCTGAAGTGTTCAGAAAGGGTGCATTAATCTTGCTAGGCAACTCTGTGTCACCTCTAGTATCTCTCCTCAGCTCCCTTTCCTGCAGCAACAGGTGTCTCTTAGTCACCCATGAACCTGGCAGGCCAGTCCTAGGGTAGAGCCCTGCAGGGATACACTATGCACACTTCTGGGGCCCCCTCTATGCACAGCTTCCTTCTCTCTGATGTTTTATTTCACAAATTCCAAATGAATTAGATAACGATTTCAGCAGCCTCAATTCTCTACCTTCTCAGTTCAGCAAGACTGCCATGCCATGTTTGGGCTCCACCTCCAAAAGAGGAAAGCAGGTATGATGGTTTGGAGGTTGTATAGACCCAAGAAAAGTATTTTCTGAAAGTTAATCCATTCCTGTGGATGTAGACCCATCGTTAAGTAGGATCTTTTGGTGAGCAGGATCTTAGGTTGAGATGTGACCCACCTCATTCAGTGTAGGTCTTAATCCACTTACTAGAGTCCTTTATAGGAGGACAAAAGCCAGAGAGAAGACAGAAAAAAGCCCCAGAGAGGCTAAGAGTGACAGAAACTAAAAGAGAGAAACTCACAAAAGCTCTGCAAAGAAACCACTGAAGTCAGAAGCCAGAAGACATGAGACCTAGGAGAAAAAGGAGATGCCAGCATATGTGCCATCTGCCTTCCCACGTGACAGAAGAGCTGAGGATGCTGGCAGCTTGTCTCTAGAGTACAGGTAACATCCTGTTGATACCTTGATTTGGACATTTTCATGGCCTCAGAATTGTGAACTTATAAGTTAATAAATCCTCATTGTAAAAGCTAACCCATTTCCAGAATATTGCATCTCAATAGCCTTAAACTAAAACACCAGGGTAGTGTGGGTTTCACCTCATGTGTTCCCCTTTCCCAAAGAATCCACAGCACTTACCGCACTTTGTACAATGCCTGATAGCCATTTGTGCAGTTTTTTGTTATATTTTCTCCAGTGTTATAATTGTTCAGAGCAGTAGGCCAGAGCTATTATCAGTCACTTTGTCATGGATGAAAGAAGAAATCTTTCCCACCTTCTTTCCCTTTTTAAAGCATTTATTTTGCAAATGACACACATACATAAATAAAAATATCATAATGTACAACTTTTGTTTAATAGAAAGAAACCAGATTTCTAGCACTGTGGAAATATGCCCCCACACCTGGATGCCCATTAAAAATCATAAATTTAATCACTAATCTAATGGTGTGGTAATCACACTTTTTGTTTTCTTTATATCATTACTGCCTCAGTGGACAATGCTAAAGACTGAGATTTAGTGTTGCCTGTTCAGGAACTTTATGAATAGAACTATACATTATATATAACTCTGTAAATAGAACTATACATTAAATGTACTTTTGCTACTGGATTTCTTTGCTTAACAGTATGTTTATCAGATTTATTCAGGTGGCTGGATATGGCTGTAATTTATTCATTTTCCCCTATTTTTCAGTTTTTTCCACACTATTTCACCTGAAGTTTTC
Organism: Tamandua tetradactyla; assembly: GCF_023851605.1. Lineage (NCBI taxonomy): Eukaryota > Metazoa > Chordata > Mammalia > Pilosa > Myrmecophagidae > Tamandua > Tamandua tetradactyla. The sequence continues at coordinate 42,276,434 of NC_135352.1, read as the reverse complement.
TTGGCAAAGTTGCCTGTAGCGTTCATAGTGTTAAGTCCAACAGGCAAATCTCTGTCATCATTTGAGCTATTAGCATCTGTCTTAGTTTGCTAATCCTGCTGCAATGCAATACACCAGAAATGGGCTGGCTTTTAGAGAGGGAATTGAAGTTACAAGTTTATAGTTCTAAGGCCGTAGAAAAGTCCAAACTAAGGCATCCAGAGAAAGATACCTGGACTCAAGAAAGGCAAAGATCTACCACATGGGAAGGTATGTTGCTGACATCTGCTGGTCCTTGATCCTGGTTCTTTCACTTCCAGCTTCTGAATCTAGTGGCTTCCTTTCTATGTGTCTATGCATCCTGACTTACCTGCTCTGGGGCAAAACTCTGAGTTTCATCTCTTGTCTTAGCATCTTACAGAAAGGCACATGGTGGTGTTTTCTGGCTCTGGTTACTGACCGGCTTCTGTCAAAGCTCCTGGTATCTCCTGGGGATTCTGCATTTCCAGACTTCTGCGTCTAACCTTTCTCCAAAATGTTTCCCTGTGTGGGTTCTTTTAAAGACTCCAGTAAACTAATCAAGACCCACCTTGAATGGGCACAGTGACATCACCATCTAATCACAAGATTCCACCTTACAATCTTGAATCTGGATTAAAGAACATGGCTACCCCCACAAGATCAGTCTTTAAGGGATCATGGCTTTTCTGGGGCACATAACAATTTCAAACCAGCAAAATGTCATTTGGTTCAGCCCATCATGCCTCCTCTTTGAAAGTCCATTGCAATTTCAGGCTTAGTGCTCTCGGAGTTATCTTCCAACCTCACCGACAGCTCCTTCAAAGCTTCGTTTTATCACATTCTCATCCACTTAAACTGCAATACCCATTGGTGTTATCTGAAAAATACATAGAACTACGACACATGCAACAGGATCCCAGAATGTATCTATACCATTATAAAAACTAAACCTACTTGCAGCTAGAAGGAAAAACTAAAATTGTGGAACTAAAACCCATACCAAACTCTGAAATCTGTTCTGTAACTAGTTATTGCGATGTGCTTTGAAATTTATTGCTTTTTTGTATATATGTTATTTTTCACAATAAAAACTAAAATAAAATGAAATGGGAAGAAAACAAGATAATGTATAGAAAAGAAAATCAAAACCACTGAAACACAAATAGTAGTATGTTTAATTGAATGTGTCTGACTTTTCACTATTTTTCAAATTTTCTTGAATGATCATATTTCTTAAAAAATAAAATGCAAATTTAAAGTGAAATTTGTTTTCATCAAGTTCCCAGGCAAATCTGAAAAAAAATCAATCTGCTGACCTGCCCTGCCTAGCATATGTGAATACTGATTTTTCAATCTAATAAAATTCTGAATTCCTATTTTTTTTAAAAAAAAACTAAACCTGCTAAGATTTCAAAGTTTGTTTTCAGTACTTTAACTAATTTTTTTTTAGGCTGAGGAAATGTATAGTCAAAATACTCAAAATTATTCAAAAGTGACTTGGAGTAGGTTATTTTTGTTGGTTCTTACTTTGTTTGGATATTTCATCAATTTGAAATAAGATTAGAGTCCTTTGTTTCTGTTGTATATGTATATTTATGGCTTACTTTTCTCACTCTGTTGATCTCATTTTATTTTTTATTATAGTAAATTATTATTCTGATTCCCCAAGTCAAACTGTACAAACAAGAATACTCATCTTTTCACTCCTGAATCTTTTGCCCCCTAAATATCTTTATTTTCATGTTATGGGGTGTACACCTACAGGGTAAATTTCTAGAGATGGAGTTGCTAGGTTACAGAGTAAATGCATATATTTTATTTGATATTTTCAAATTCCTCTCCAAAGTATTTGTACCATTTTGTATTCTCATCATTGTTACATAAGATTTTCTGTCCCCCATAGCACAGCCAACAGAGTGTATTGTCAAGCTTTTGAACATTTCGCAATCTGATGGGTGATCTCAGTGCAGTTTTAATCTGCATTTATCTTATTATGAGTGAATTTGAACATTATTTCATATGTCTAAGGGTCAATATTTTGTGAATTTTTGTCTTTATTTTCTGTCCATTTTTTTCCATAAGAGGTTTAGTTCATTTTTTCCATCAATTTTTAAAATGTGTGCTAAGATTTTGCTGTCCATCTGTGATATAGAATGCACATATACTCCTATAATTTGTGATTTTTCTTTGACTCTTATAAGGTTGAGCAAATGCACACACAAACACACTCGTATATACATATACCACAGACACATCACCCCCAGTTTACACTGGGGGAGCACAGTAAGGAAAAGATGATGGCTAAGAAGAGTTTCATGGTTTATTTGGAACTGGTGGTATACGTGTATGTTAAAATCATGCCTCTGGGCATGGAAATGAGTATGGGCAGCTACGTATCTATAGCTATATGTAGTTCTCCCTATTTATTTTTGGTTTTTCCCTGGAAGGGCCTAGGAGCAATGACAGCACTGTAGCAGTGAGTACAACTAGTTTTATATTTTGGTTTCTAAATGTCATAACCCACGAATAAAAGCCAAACTTCTTAGAGAAATGGTTGATTCCAGGGCTAAGCAGGGACATAAGATAGTCTGAAATATCTTGTCTCAAAAATTAAGTCAAGGTCTTAAAAACATGATGGGTTTATATTAAAAAGATCCAAAAGCCAGCTTGAAGGGCCTCTAATTGGATGCATATGGGACAATTTGGCTATCAGAATACAGAATAGAAATAGTGAATTAATCATTGATTAACATAAGAATTTATCAGTCCAACGGCAGTAAATAGAAAAAAGCAATGAATAAACAAAAACAAATCAATAAATTAGAGGCCGAGGAAAAGCTCTCCTCTTCCTTTCAGTGGAGACCAGACTGATACATACGCGAAAGTTATGCGTCTCTGTGTGGCCCTGAGAAGAATGTAAAACAAGTTAGATGATGTCTTTTCTAACAATTTATAACCTGAAGCTAATAGTGAGGAGCCTTTAGAGAATTCCAAAGTTGAGATACACTTTGTAAAATAACTGGTTTTTATTGTTAAACCAATCTCAATGGCATGAAGGACAAAGAGAGGCTGAAGAAAAGTTACAGATTAAAGAAGAGTGAAGAGTCATGAAAGCTGTGAACCAGATCCTCTACTAGGAAAAAAAATTGCAATCACAGCATTATTGGATTAATTGGAAATAATGGAATATTTTCCATAGCAGCTGTGGTTAGATTTTTATTCTAATGCCAGATAGTACATATTTTAGGCTTTGCAAGACAGTCTGCTTTACAACTACTCAGCTGTCCTGTTATAGTGTTGAAGCAGCCACAGACGCTTTCTAAATGAATAAATATGGCTATGTTCCAATAATTCTTTTTTATTTATGGACTTATTTATGGACACGGATATTTAAATTTTATGTAATTTTCACCTGTCATGAAATATCTTTATTTGGAATTTTTCAACTGTTTAAAAATATAAAAACCATTCTCAGCTCCTGGAGCATACAGAAATATGTGGTGGCCTGAATTTGTCCTACAGGGAGCAATTTGTAACCCAAATACTAGAGATAATGTGAAATACTATATGCATATTAACTACTCTGAAATTGATAAATATACTTGAATGTTGTTGGCCTTAGAAAAGACGGACTGAAATAGTCTGGCCTAAATGGGCAGAATATGTGCAACTTATTCTGAAATGGTTCAGAAAAGTAACAGGTGTATCTTATCTATGTAGAATATATAAGCATACATGTGCTTGTGGAGGTGGAGAGAGAGAGAGAGAATGATAAAGCAAATATGGCAAAGTGTTAACAACTGTGTCACATCCTCACCAACCCTAGCCAAGCCATCATCATTTCCCATCTGGAATATTTAGATAGATTCTTTACTAGTTTCCCTGTCTCTTCCCTGTTTTCCTACATTTTATCCTGCAAATAACAGCCACAGTGGTTGTTTTACACGTTAGGTCAGATTATGTCACTCACTGCTCGGCTCCTGGTCATGCTCAAGCTTCCCAGGCATGTAACTGCTACAGAATCTTTACTCCTGCTTCTTCTGACCTGAAACTCTCTTCTTGCAGTGTCCACCTGGCTCGGCTTCTCACCTCCTTTCAGGTGATCAGGTGTCACACTCCTAGCAGAGACTTCCCTGACCACATTCCTCTCTCCATCGCTATTGTGTCTGGTAAGAAGCTCAGGGCTTGAACTGTGCTGGGGCCATTGGGCAGGATTTGTCACCCTCTCTATCCCCCCTCTCTGACACGGTGTTGTTTTGGGTGCTGGCTCTTCCCCGCCCCTCACACAGCATTTCTCCAGGTAGGCTGCAGCAGTGGTCTTGCTCATAGGAACTCTGGGTTCTGCTCTCAGATTGGAGATGTTAGAGGTCAGTCTCGGGTAATAACTGCTGCCCCTAATAGAGACCTGACAGCCTCTGAGGTGCTGCAGGGAGGGTTTCCACCATATGAACAAAGTGCCATGTTTCTGTCTTCTAGTCTCTCAGAGACTCTAATTCCATTTCCCCCAAGGAGGGCTATTCCCCTTCTCAATCGAAAGTGCAAGCCCCTCTTTACTTCCTCCGTCCCTCCAGATCTGTTCTTGGGCCATCTCAAAGACTGGCCTGTAGGCACCTGCATTCACAGCACCTAGGAGAGTACGCATGCTGATCAGTGATTAATCAAGTTTCTGATCATTTTGGGGGAATCATGGAATAAATGTGTTTCTAGATACATGTATAAAACCAATATTCATATCTACAGGTAGATATCCTGAAGTAGGCAAGAGCCTTCCATTTTACCACTGGATAGCCATTTCATTTCATTTACGATTTGGTTTTTATCTGTAAAGTGGATTAGGGGGGCAGAAAGTAGAGGGAATCTGTCTGTCTTTCACAAAGGTTAATCTAAAAGTCAGTCTGACTCAGATCAGACATGAAAGGAGGATGGACTTCAGATCAGACATGAAAGGAGGATGTGGGCATTTTTAAATGCGTTCACCATTCTGGAACTACTGATATCTTTCATTGTAGTAAAAAATGATCATTTGGGATAGGCATTAAATGAAATAAAATTCTTTCTTTTATTGCTAGGAAAGATCTACTTATTTAATTTCCTCAGATGTTACACTATCCCTAAAGTCTTATCTTATATGCTAAAGCATATTTTTTGAATTATCCGAAAGGGTCATGTTCTTATTCTCATTTTAGTTATTAGTCTTGAAATTGCCACTATTCTGGGATCACTATGACATTTCTGTATTATAGCCAAACCCAAGAGCCAATTTTCTTATTAGTGGCAAGTGAGCGAAGAGACCATAAAGTCAGGCGGTTTTATATTAGATTTGGGATTGGTGCCCAGAATTATCACTTACGTGCTAGAACTACATTCTAAGTCCTGCAGCTACTTTTACTTCCCCAAATCAGGTAAAACCAGCACACTTTCTCTTGAATTACTTAGATATATTTTCTTTTTTTAAAAGTACATTGAGTATATCAATTTTCCTGATAACTGTTGGGAATTATTCATTTTGTTAAATGAGTTTAGAAGAAACTTTTCCTACCTAAGGCAGTTTTGTTACTTGCAACTTCTATACTCCTCAGATATGTCAAATCAAAATAATCACTGGAATTTCCTCTCTCTTCTGACCCTATTGATTAAGATGAGTATGCTTTCAAAGGCTGAGAAGCCCTAGAAGTATGGAAAAGTAGATACCCTGAATCCTGGGGCACATGGAAAAGACCTGGGATGGATATCCTTGTGATACACAAAACGCTTTGCAAAACTCATGTGTCCTTACCTCACTGCAGCATTCAGTACCCTCTGGAGAATATTGTGATACAGTTCTAACAGTATGGCAGAGGGTGCTTTGCTGTAGTTGGGCAGCCAAAATGCTGTAGGGATTTGGTGTGTTTACCTGGCCCATTTCACCTGACTCTATTTTTATCAGCTCACCTTTCACTTAAAGGAAGGACGTCAGCAGCCATTACAGCTGGGTCACAGGAATAAGTGACTGATGCAGCTACTGCACGTGAAAGCAGACATTGGACACCTTGCTAGCCCAAGAAACACTTGTAGAAACTCTTCTCTCTTCTGTGAGGAAAAGCTGAGAAAATGCTTAAGGAGAGACAATATGTCACACGACTAAGTGTGAGCAAGACCCGAGCAAATGTTTATGGTAGAAATTCAAGAGCCCCTTTGCTTACGCACCTCCCTTTTGCCAGCTTTGCACAATCTTGATTCCATGTGTCATGCATGTACAAGCATGTGTGTTTGTGTGTGTGTGCATGTGTTGTGTATGTCAGCAATTATGCTATCTCTGCAACTTGAAGTCTGTGTCAGAAACGTGATCAACTTGCATCTGGAAGGCTACTGAGCAGAAAAATTAACTGATTCTTCTATAGTTCCACAATGGGGTATTTTCTTCCAAGGGGTGAAACAGCATTCAGCGATGATAAATTTAAAAAGCTGATTGTGAGACAGCTGGTTATTAACCTGAAATCTACTCTGCACTTCATTAAAGAACCTCAATTTGTTCATCGTGCGAATATTCACATCTCCACCATCCTTGAAGCGAGCTGGGACCCAGTAGAAGCAGATTTAATGAACATGGTGCATTGTATCAGAATTCTTGGTAGCCTAGGTAGATGAATTCTTCAGGAAATGCATCCTTTTCGTCTTCTCCTTCTCCTCTTTATCATTGCCTGAAGTGTGGATGTGATATCTGGAACTTGGCCAGTCATTGTGAACCACGTTTCTGCCTAAGAATGGGAGCCACGTGCAATGGCAACAGAAGAGACACGGAAGGACAGAGGTCCTGGGTGAATTTGGAGAAACGAAGCCTGCTCAGGGTGGTTACTCAACCTCTGCACCTCTTTAAAATGAGTGAATAAACACAAGCTGCTGATATTTTGAGAATTTCTCTTTTCTGCAGCCAAATTTAATCCCAAATAATAGATTTCAAAATGGTAAATGCTGGGAAATATATTTGGTTAGAGGAGGAGATATTTTGGCACTCCTTTCATGCTTAGAAAAGACTTCACGTAATCCTCATTTCATAGTTTTCTCATGTGAACATGCAAAAGGACAGGTATGCTTATACTGGATTGCCTGATTGCCTAGACATTTTTTCCACTAGTATAACTGTGGATTGCGTGTTGTGTGTGTGTACAAGAGAAAGAGACAGAGAGGGAGAGAGACTGAGTGGACCAGAGGGGAATTTTCTTTCTCCTACTCTTTTTTTTTTGTGCTGGGAATCAAGCCCAGGTCTCCAGCAGGCATGGCAGGCGAGGATTCTGCCTATTGAGCCACCATCGCACTGCCCTCTTACTCCTTTGTAAATGTGTTTTGGTGAATTATTAAATTTTTCAGAAATGTTTTATTGTAAAATTTAAAACCTGGCAATCTCTGCATTTCCCAAGGTCACTTAAGAAACTGAATGTGCAGGATTTAGATCATTGTTTTGATTTTATTTAGATACATCCAGGAGTCAGGATGCCCTCTCTCATTTGAAATATACTTTGAGTCACAAAATCTTGGTTTAGATTTTTCTTTTACTAGCAATTATTCATTCTTCACTGTACTTGGGTGCATGGATATGTGCATATTGGGGTTTGTATAGCTTTCTTATAAATGCTTTTGTCATGTATGCTGCTTTTGGCTTTATAGTGTGTGTGTGTGTGTGTGTGTGTGTGCTTTAAGCAGTCCCAGAAACAGCTGCATATTTTACCTCTTTAAGAGTTTGTTGCCTTTTTATGGTAACCAGTCTCTTTCAAATTTAGATATTCATGCTGTCTCTTAATGTAAGCTGATGATTATCAGCTGATGATTGTGGCATCAGCTGATAACTGGGAACAGGGAAGACAGGACATTGAATTTCCCCCAATATTTCCTAAACATGTTCCTACCTTTTTGTGCCTAGCACATATTGTGATTAATATGCTATGCATTTTTGTATTCCTCTTATTTTCCACTAAAATATAAGTCCCTTTTCATTGCTGTTGGATCCCCAGCACCTAGAATACTGTCTGTTGCCTTATAGAATATTCATTCAAATATTCTTGAATGAATCAAATGCATCTCAATCACTGGTGAAAAGTAGTAACTTATTGAAAATATTTTTTAAAAAATCATGTTAGTACAAAAGTCTATGAGATGGCCAATTGTCCATTTTGGTGGTGGCTCCAGATAATAACATTTTAGAAGTTGATCTGTTCCTTGTGGTAAATTTTTTTGGATATATTTTACTTTTTATATTTCCAAGATCATTTGGGAGCACTATAATGTGCTTAAAAATATCATTTTCCAAATATTTGGGGGAATGACAAAATGTAAGCAATTTTCTAAAAATCAAACATCAGAATCCACCATATTCTGAAATTTTAATCTATAAATATAGATATATGTTACTATATATGTTTTTTAGAAAAGTGAGAGCCCTGTTATCATAAAAATTTATTAATTGGATGACACCAAATAAAAGTTCCTTTTAAGAGTTCCTTCCACTCTTGGTTTACAAGGAGAATACCGATAAGTACTGAGAAGGAAACTGATGAATGACAGATCAAATTGTCTTTCTCTGGACTGGGCCATTCTCCGTCCTGACCAGGACTTCAGTGTCCTCAAGTCCATCATGTTTTAGAGCCTCAGCCATGAAGGGCTCACTCTAGGAGTTCCAGGGAGAAATTACTTACTTATCCAGGGCATTAGAGATTGCACTTTTTTCAACAGAGCTTTTTTTCTTGATGAAAAGTGAAATATTTTAGGCCATTAATTCTGAAGATCATTTTAAAATCTCATTTACCCATTCTATTTTTCTGTTTTTTTACCTTTATTTTTAGGATTAGAATGAACCCCACAACCAACACCATACATATATTTAATCTCTTGGTTACAGCAGCAAAGATAGATTCATCATTTATCAATCATGATGTAGAAATGTAAATAGGCAATGTTACAGCATAATTGCCATTCAAATTTATGGATAATCGAAATTTTTTCTTAGGTTAAATAAGTCTTCCCTACCGATTTCTGGAATTCCCTAAAAACTGGTGTTTTATATCTTTAGGAAGAGACAATTCATCAGCTGTGAATGATATAGGTAAAGAAATGCATTGATTAGCTTCATAAAGTTGCTCATTTGTTTCAGAAGTCACTGTCAATTGAGAAATAAGAAATTAAGCTGCAAGGCATAACGGCATTTATTTGGGGTCTTAGGGTTGCAATTTGGGGGGCACAGATTCAGTTAGTGGTCCAATCACACCCTGTCTTGGCATTTCCAGGCAAGGGTTCTTCAAGGAAAAGAAGATTAGACAAGTTGTTTGTTTTAGGTGGGTATTTGGAGACCCTGATTGTCCTTCAGGATAGATAGTTAACTGAGATCTTCATCTGGTGGTTTGTTCATGGTACCCACATGTCCTTAGGGTTTTGAGGAGCGTTCTTGCTGAGGCTTTGCATACTTGTTTGTGGTATCTGCTGAGACCTGCATGACAGCAGCATCTGTGATGACTCCCAACATCACTATTTTAAGCCTCATATCATTTAACGTTTTCCCCTTTTGATCAAGATCATTTCTCTAAAAGCATGGCTGGTCAACATTTGGTATCAATCCTTCATGCCAGGGAATTTCATTCCTGGGATGTACCATGTGGGGTGGGGGCAAAGCTAGTGAGTTTCTTTGCAGTTTGCAGGTCCTTAGAGAAGGACCGTATTTGAGTAACAAGGAGGATTTCAGGGGGTGATTCTTAGGCATTAATTACAATTAAGCTTAGTATCATCATTACAGAAATAAAATAAAGAAAGCTTTAAGATTAAGGATTTAGCTCATTAGCATAACTCTAGAAGTAGTTGTGACTGTTATTTTGGAGATGAATCAATGAATAAGAGACATTGTAGTGACTACAAAGTAAAAGAGATTAGCAATGTTTGGAATATATTACTAATCTAGTCTCTCAAAGATTTAGAATTTAGCTAATTAAATAAGTGCCTCTAATAAGTGTGGTCAATAGCTGTTGTCCTTCTGTGGAGTCTAACTTAGCAGAGGCCCAGAAATATGAAATATTACCTAGGTCAGTAACATTTTATGTGGCTGGGAAAAATGAATGGTGAACAGTAAGGGAAGAGAGGGTCAGAGAGTGAATGAGGAGTTTAAAAAGCAGCAGACTTCCTATAGGAGCAACAGATGTGCTGGAGTACAAAGAAGGGGTAAGGGAGGATCAAAAATAGGAATAACAGAACTAATAGTGGAATGATGAAGATAATAGTATTGCCATTGAGTTCATTTCAATCTGATGAGCTGGGCTGGTTCTGGTTCTTAGATTAGCTGTTCTTCTCATATGCCATCTACTCCTGGCTGACTTAAGCCTAAGATCATTAATAAGTATTAATTACACAGACCTGTTCCCAGTTCTTGCTACAGTGTCTGACTGTTGACTGTAATATCCTAGGGTTTCTATGCCTTTTAAAAGAATTTTGTTAGGAGAATTGTAGGATTACAGAAAAAATCATGTAAGAAATGCAGTGTCCCCTCATAAACTCCCTCGTTGTTAAAATTTGCATTAATATGGTGCTTTAGTTACAAGTGATGAAAGGCTAATTGTAGTATTAACTGTAGTCCCTAGTTTACATTAGGGTGTAATTTTCCCAATATATCACCCTATTATAAGCACCTTGCATTAGTGTGGTACATTTGTTACAATTCATGAAAGAACATTTTCATAATTGCTCTATTAACTATAGGTCATAGTTTACAGTAGGGTTCACTAGTTGTACAGCCCTATATTTTATTATTTAATTTTTATTTTATTAAAATACATACCACCTAAAATTTCCCCTTTTAATCACTTTCACAAATATAATTCAGTACTGTTAATTACATTCATTATGTTATGCTACCATTACCATCATCCATTACCAAAAATTTACAGTTAGCCCCCCAAAAATTCTGTACAAATTAAGTATTAACTCCCCATTCACAGCCCCTGGTAACCTACATGCTAGAACCTAACTCCATGAGTTTGCGTATTCAAATTATTTCCTATCAGTGAGAGCAGACAATATTTTTCCTTTTGTGTCTGGCTTATTTCATTCCACATGATGCCTTCAGAACTTTGTTGCATAAGCCAGAACTTCATTCATTTCTAATGCTAACTAATATCCCACTTTGACATTTTTAATTTTATGGCTAAATTTTGGTTATTTTAAATAGACAAAATGGAATACTCTATACCTTGACAATAAGCATTGCACACTCTTTTAGAACCATTTAGCATTTAACTGTGCTGGTCATGTTTAAGATTCTTTTGCTATTTTGAAACAAGGTTCTGTCTGGGACATATTTGGGGTTCTGTCTGATAAGAGATACAAGCTACTTAATTCATAGGATACAGAGACAAAGGCCACATTTAATTTATTTTCCCATAGAAATTAGTTTCTTCTTTCTTACATCGTGTAAAAAACCACTAAGAATCTTGAGATTAAAGTCTGACCTTGTTCAGTGAACTTCACCTTGAAGTCAAGAGCTATCAACAAATATTTCTGAGCCTTTAGTCACAGACTCTGCACTACGTGTTAAGGATAAAAGGATAAGGCAACTGGGGTTTGACCTTACTGAGCTCACAGCTTATTCAGGTGACTGAATAATTTTATGTCTTGTGCTGAGTGTTCTGAAACTTAGGGGGAGCATGCAGGGAGGCCCCTCACAGGGAAACCATCTTCAGGCCAGGCTTTCTGGGGGATGTGGGTTTAAATATGAGCAGATAGCACACAACTGTAGAAGGATGAGGATGCTATTTCAGACAGTGGCATGGCATCAGAAAGAACCACGGAGAATGCATAAAAGCTGTTGAAGGAGAGGGTTATAATTACTTGAAGGACTTGATAATTGGAGTTAAGCTGGTTTTATAAGTGAATATCCTTGTTCTTAGGAAATGTTCATGGAAGTAGTAGGAGTTCAAAAGAGCATGATATATACAGCTGACCCTAAAATGTTTAGGAAATTGTAGGTAACATAGATGAATAGACAAATGGATAGACAGATGATAGAGTATAGATAAATGAAGGAAGGAAAGAAGAAAGACAAAAAGAAAGAAAGAAAGGAAAAAGAAAAATGTGGCAAAATGTTTAAATTGGTGGATCAGAGTATCTGGGAGAGTGGTAGATTGGGATTCTCTGTATGAATTTTGAAACTGTAAATTTGAATTTATTTCAAAGATAAGTTTTAGTAAAAAATGCTCAGAAAGTCTTATGTATAGTGTAATATAGGGGAATGATATGGTGGCAGCTGGCGGGGGGGCAACTAAAACTTGGTCTAATTACTAAGCTGTTTTTAGACTCTGAAAGTAAAGACTTTCTCACAAGCGCCTCCAAAACAGCCATTATGGGAGTTTATGTTAGGATATTTTAAAAATTACCTATAATATATGGATTATTGGCTAGTATTTTACAGCACCCTAGAAGCTAGAGGTTATGGAACCATTTGCCATCTCAGCAACTCTATTGGCCATGTATTTTGAAAGATTATTTAGATTTGCAGGTATGTTGTGATGAAAGGTAGATACTGAATATTTTTTAAGCCAAATTACTCATTACTCCTTAAACAGATAATCTGTGGCTACATTCAGGTGTTTTTTTGTAGACACTATGAAGTATACTCGTCAGTTAATGCACTATATAATCTTTAAAATTCTATTACATTCACTAGACTGTCTGAACATTTCCAAATTTCTGGTAGCATCCCACACAGTATTACAAATGTAGTCATATTTCTATGGACAAAATGCTTGTATCCATTCTGATTTAGAATTTCGTAGCTCCTCGTGTCCCCTGAACGGAGACCAAGCTAGAAAGTGTTGCCGTTGGGGAATTACCAAATGCTGATGGCTGTCAAAGACCCTCTACTTACCTCTATTTCTGGTCTTAAATTTGGCAGTCTTCCTCAGCCATTTCCTACACAGCAGTTTGTCTTTTCCTTTCTTTTCAATAACTCAGGAGAGTCTTCAAAAAATGTGAATCCATTACCCCATTCTTCACACGTAGTGAAAGACGTTCTTGACGGACCTCAATGTGGCGGCAGAGGAAAAAGGGAGGGAATTGCGATCAGCATGCTGACTACCACCGAGGTATTATTTTTGAAGTGTCGCTACTCTTTGTTCCCAAGCATCTTTTAATCCAGGCCTTTTGTTCTCAGGTAAAGTTCATCTAGAACTAGGATTATCTGTTAGAAAGTACCTTTCTAGATAAAGTAAGTAAATCTATTCAGTTTAAATATTTTTTCTGTATATAGAATAATATTGAAAAATTGCCTATGAATTTCAACTCTAATTCTGTTGAACATGTATTTTGATACATACACCCAATGTAGCTGCTCTGTAGACTTAGAATTATCAATGCCATATCACTTGTTATTCCAAATGAATCTTGACAATCGGTGTGGAATAGCTATAATGACTGTGTCTTAGGCCATTTCCTGGGATTAACAAGAGAGTGAGTATAACGGCCCTAAATGCTTTCACTCTAAAGGCTATTTATTCCAGAGAAATGGTCTGAGGTGCAATCATTATTGCTTAATTAATGCAATGTTTAATACAGCTTATGTTTTTAGAATAAAATGGAGTACTTTGAAGTCACAGGGTTTTTTTTTTATCCCTAGCACTGAAGTTAGCAACTTTGTAAAAAGGTGTTTTCCTCGTGTGCTAAGGCAGGGGGTCTATGTGGAAATGAGATTTGATTTATATCTGCTCTGGAACATTTTCTTCCATGTGCTCCTCTACAGGGAAAGTGTCAGGATAGTTTTTCTTGTGTACTGGAGCCAATAACTTCTTTATTCTGCACAGACTTAACCTATGCATGCTACCATGTTTAAAGATTTAATTTGATCAATTGCATTGCCTGTTTGAACTGTCTCATAATTATTTATTATGTAGAAATGAAAATAGAAATGTAAATGTCTCGTCATTCAGCTCCTCTTGGAAACATGCAAATAATTATGCTGAGTGTGGAATTTGAATCACATTGGTCTTGAGTGTTCAAGGCGTTTGAAATTTTGAGGCAAAGCCTTCCCACACTGGAAAATATAAAATAATATGTAGTAAATTTTATCTGTGCATTCCATAATTCATTTTTATATTTTAAATTAAAAAGAATGCTAAAGTTGGAAACATTACCCAGTATAATATCTGAGCTTCTTAGGAAGTTCCTTGATTTTGTATTTGATTGCTTTTGATCTATTCCTGAGAACAGTAATAGTACTAGTTATAATCATCAGTTACCTATGAGGCACGCACTGAGTAGCTGTGTTATATGTGTTATATACATTCTTTTATCAGTTAAGCAGTCTGCAAGGTAGGTATTTTTATTGGCATTTTATAGTTAGGAAGTGAGGCTTAAAAAGTACAAATGCCTAGCACAAGATCTCACCACTTGTAACACCGGATCCACAATGCAAATCCAAATCTGCTTTATTTTAACTTCCATATTTCTAAGGCTTCATGTCAGGTCTCTCCTCCTGATGACATGATTTTTCCTGTCTCACAGAGATCAAACAACTCTCCTGATATCATCCAGTTAATAAACAGCACTGCTTGGATTTGAACCCATGTCTCCTAGTTGCAGTTTATAAGAAAGAGACCAGACCACACAGAGTGAATATTCTGCTAAACTCTTCTACGTGGCACTTTTCAGTACTGAAGATCTCTTTGCATCTGGGAATTCCTGAAATTTTACTGGAAGGGAAATGTCAGATGTTCATATTTTTCCCTTTCCTGGAAGCTTTGTAGTTAAAAAAAGAAAAGAAAAGAAGGAGACAGCTAAGCTATAAAACAATTATACACCTGGACTCATGGATACCTAGACAAAAATTTAAAGAAGAGATGATAAACTATGTAGTTTTTCATCCTAATTTCCTTCCTGTTAACGTTTAGCTTGGTACTCAAAGATGAGAAAGATGTTCTCACTTCAGTCTCATATCCATGGTATATTGATATTGTTCCCAATTCAGTGTTGTGTTACTTTGTGGCAAAATTAGAAGTAGGGTTTAAGACATTATAGGTCAATATTGACTATAAGTCATAGTTTAAGACATTGTAAGTCATAAAACCCTCGTTTCCAAATGTCTTACACAGTTTCACATGTAAAATATTTCATGTTTGATAACATATTTCTTTTCCGCTGCAAGAGTTGCACTTTCATTCTTTTTCCCTCTTTTGATCTTCTATAAAAATTGCAAAAGTGGCTGCTTTACAATCACCAGATAAACACACACAAGGAAGATTTACATAAAAATCTGTTTGGGGGCCATGTGAACCAGCACTGCACAAATACAGATTCAATGGAATATAGTCCAGCAAAACACGATAAATAATATCCTTTTAAAAGCTTATCAATATCCATCACATGTTTCCAAAGAACAGGCAATGGTTTAGTTGTTTTTTTTAATTAAAAAAATTGTAGGTTTATGGAAAAATCAGGTAAAAGACACAGGGTTCCCCTATATCTCTCCCCATTATTAATACTTTGCATTAGCGTGTACCATTGTTACAATTGATAAGAGACTATTATAATTTTACTATTAACTATAGTCCATGGTTTACATTAGGGTGTATTTTTTTTCCATCTGTTTATCATATCATTAACACCTTGCCTAGTGTGGTTTTGTTATAATTCACAAAACATTTTTATAAACATACCACTAACTACAGCCCATCATTTTCAATGGGTCTCACTGTTTTGTACAGTTTTCATGTCTTATCTTTTAATCTATAGGTATAGTAACATATACATGACCTGAAGTTTCTCCTTTAAACAGCATTCACATATACAATTTGTACTATGTAATTATACTCACATTGTTGTGCTACCATCGCCACCCCCATTTCCAAAACTTCACATTCAACAAAAGAGAAATTCTGTACAACGGAAGCGTTAATTCCCCATTCCCTACCCCCAACACAGATATTGGAAAACTACATACCAGGTACTAACTCTATGACCTTGCATATTCCAATTATTTCATGTTGAGACCATACACTATCTACTCTTGTGTCTGGCTTATATCACCAAATGTGATCATATATCTTTTTCATGCTGAATAATAATATTCCATTGTGTGTGTATATATATATATTTTGTTTATCCATTCACTGGTCGATAGACACTTGGGTTGCTTCCAACTTTTGGTAATTGTGAGAATGTGCCAATATCTGCTTGAGCCCCTGCTTTCAATTCCTTGGGGATTATACCTAGTAGAGGGATTGCTGCACCATATGGTCATTCTATATTTAGCTTTCTGACGAACTACCAAAGTATCTTCCCCAGAAGCTGTACCTATTTTACATTCCCACGAGCATTAAATGAAGGTTCTTTTTTCTCCACATCCTCTCCAAAAGTGCAATTTTTTTTTAAATTAGTTTAGTTTTCTGGTTTTTTTTTTTTTGTATCTCTGTTTTAGTTTGCTTTAAAGCTGCCGGAATGCAATGTACCAGAAATGGGTTGGTTTTTTTATTTATTTATTTTTCTTATTTTTTTATTAATTAAAAAAATTAACTAACACAACATTTAGAAATCATTCCATTCTACATATGCAATCAGTAATTCTTAATATCATCACATAGATGTATGATCATCATTTCTTAGTACATTTGCATCGATTTAGAAAAAGAAATAGCCAGACAACAGAAAAAGAAATAAAATGATAATATAGAGAAAAAAATAAAAATAAAAAATACAAAAAAAAAAAACTATAGCTCAGATGCAGCTTCATTCAGTGTTTTAACATAATTACATTACAATTAGGTAGTATTGTGCTGTCCATTTTTGAGTTTTTGTATCCAGTCCTGTTGCACAGTCTGTATCCCTTCAGCTCCAATTACCCATTATCTTACCCTATTTCTAACTCCTGATGGTCTCTGTTACCAGTGACATATTGCAAGTTTATTCTCTAATGTCAGTTCACATCAGTGGGACCATACAGTATTTGTCCTTTAGTTTTTGGCTAGTCTCACTCAGCATAATGTTCTCTAGGTCCATCCATGTTATTACATGCTTCATAAGTTTATTCTGTCTTAAAGCTGCATAATATTCCATCGTATGTATATACCACAGTTTGTTTAGCCACTCGTCTGTTGATGGACATTTTGGCTGTTTCCATCTCTTTGCAATTGTAAATAATGCTGCTATAAACATTGGTGTGGAAATCTCCGTTTGTGTCTTTGCCCTTAAGTCCTCTGAGTAGATACCTAACAATGGTATTGCTGGGTCGTATAGCAATTCTATATTCAGCTTTTTGAGGAACCGCCAAACTGCCTTCACAGTGGTTGCACCATTTGACATTCCCACCAACAGTGGATAAGTGTGCCTCTTTCTCCACATCTTCTCCAGCACTTGTCATTTTTTTGTTGTTGATAATGGCCATTCCGGTGGGTGTGAGATGATATCTCATTGTGGTTTTGATTTGCATTTCTCTAATGGCCAGGGACCTTGAGCATCTCTTCATGTGCCTTTTGGCCATTTGTATTTCCTCTTCTGAGAGGTGTCTGTTCAAGTCTTTTTCCCATTTTGTAATTGGGTTGGCTGTCTTTTTGTTGTTGAGTTGAACAATCTCTTTATAAATTCTGGATACTAGACCTTTATCTGATATGTCATTTCCAAATATTATCTCCCATTGTGTAGGCTGTCTTTCTACTTTCTTGATGAAGTTCTTTGATGCACAAAAGTGTTTAATTTTGAGGAGCTCCCATTTATTTATTTCTTTCTTCAGTGCTCTTGCTTTAGGTTTAAGGTCCATAAAACCGCCTCCAATTGTAAGTTTCATAAGATATCTCCCTACATTTTCCTCTAACTGTTTTATGGTCTTAGACCTAATGTTTAGATCTTTGATCCATTTTGAGTTAACTTTTGTATAGGGTGTGAGATATGGGTCCTCTTTCATTCTTTTGCATATGGATATCCAGTTCTCTAGGCACCATTTATTGAAGAGCCTGTTCTGTCCCAGGTGAGTTGGCTTGACTGCTTTATCAAAGATCAAATGTCCATAGATGAGAGGGTCTATATCTGAGCACTCTATTTGAGTCCATTGGTCGATATATCTATCTTTATGCCAATACCATGCTGTTTTGACCACTGTGGCTTCATAATATGCCTTAAAGTCCGGCAGTGTGAGACCTCCAGCTTGGTTTTTTTTCCTCAAGATATTTTAGCAATTTGGGGCACCTTGCCCTTCCAGATAAATTTGCTTATTGGTTTTTCTATTTCTGAAAAATAAGTTGTTGGGATTTTGATTGGTATTGCATTGAATCTGTAAATCAATTTAGGTAGAATTGACATCTTAACTATATTTAGTCTTCCAACCCATGAACATGGTATGCCCTTCCATCTATTTAGGTCTTCTGTGATTTCTTTTAACAGTTTTTTGTAGTTTTCTTTGTATAGGTCTTTTGTCTCTTTAGTTAAATTTATTCCTAAGTATTTTATTCTTTTAGTTGTAATTGTAAATGGAATTCGTTTCTTGATTTCCCCCTCAGCTTGTTCATTGCTAGTGTATAGGAACACTATAGATTTTTGAATGTTGATCTTGTAACCTGCTACTTTGCTGTACTCATTTATTAGCTCTAGTAGTTTTGTTGTGGATTTTTCCGGGTTTTCGACGTATAGTATCATATCGTCTGCAAACAGTGATAGTTTTACTTCTTCCTTTCCAATTTTGATGCCTTGTATTTCTTTTTCTTCTCTAATTGCTCTGGCTAGAACCTCCAACACAATGCTGAATAATAGTGGTGACAATGGACATCCTTGTCTTGTTCCTGATCTTTGGGGGAAAGTTTTCAATTTTTCCCCATTGAGGATGATATTAGCTGTGGGTTTTTCATAAATTCCCTCTATCATTTTAAGGAAGTTCCCTTGTATTCCTATCCTTTGAAGTGTTTTCAGCAGGAAAGGATGTTGAATCTTGTCAAATGCCTTCTCTGCATCAATTGAGATGATCATGTGATTTTTCTGCTTTGATCTGTTGATATGATGTATTACATTAATTGATTTTCTTATGTTGAACCATCCTTGCATACCTGGGATGAATCCTACTTGGTCATGATGTATAATTCTTTTAATGTGCTGCTGGATTCGATTTGCTAGAATTTTGTTGAGGATTTTTGCATCTATATTCATTAGAGGTTAGAATTAGTTAACTGGAGGATGGAACATCTGAAATCCCAAAAGAAACAGAAACTATAGGGAAAAGAATGGAAAAAATTGAGCAGGGGCTCAGGGAATTGAATGATAATATGAAGCGCACAAATATACGTGTTGTGGGTGTCCCAGAAGGAGAAGAGAAGGGAAAAGGAGGAGAAAAACTAATGGAAGAAATTATCACTGAAAATTTCCCAACTCTTATGAAAGACCTAAAATTACAGATCCAAGAAGTGCAGCTCACCCCAAAGAGAATAGACCCAAATAGGCGTTCTCCAAGACACTTACTAGTTAGAATGTCAGAGTTCAAAGAGAAAGAGAGGATCTTGAAAGCAGCAAGAGAAAAACAATCCATTACATACAAGGGAAACCCAATAAGACTTTGTGTAGATTTCTCAGCAGAAACCATGGAAGCAAGAAGACAGTGGGATGATATATTTAAATTACTAAAAGAGAAAAACTGCCAACCAAAACTTCTATATCCAGCAAAATTGTCCTTCAAAAATGAGGGAGAAATTAAAACATTTTCAGACAAAAAGTCACTGAGAGAATTTTTGACCAAGAGACCAGCTCTGCAAGAAATACTAAAGGGAGCACTAGAGTCAGATACAAAAAGACAGAAGAGAGAGGTATGGAGAAGAGTGTAGAAAGAAGGAAATCAGGTATGATATATATAATACAAAAGGCAAAATGGTAGAGGAAAGTATGACCCAAACACTAATAACACTAAATGTTAATGGGCTGAATTCCCCAATCAAAAGACATAGACTGGCAGAATGGATTAAAAAACAGGATCCTTCTATATGCAGTCTACAGGAAACACATCTTAGACCCAAAGATAAACATAGGTTGAAAGTGAAAGGTTTGGAAAAGATATTTCATGCAAATAACAACCAGAAAAGAGCAGGAGTAGCTATACTAATATCCAACAAATTAGACTTCAAATGCAAAACAGTTAAAAGAGACAAAGAAGGATACTATCTACTAATAAAAGGATTAAACAAGAAGACATAACAATCATAAATATTTATGCACCGAATCAAAATGCCCCAAAATGCGTGAAGAATACACTGCAATTACTGAAAATGGAAATCGACACATCTACCATAATAGTTGGAGACTTTAATTCGCCACTCTCATCAATGGACAGACCATCTAGACAGAGGTTCAGTAAAGAAACTGAGAATTTGAATATTACAATAAATGAGCTAGACTTAACAGACATTTATAGGACATTACACCCCACAACAGCAGGATACACCTTTTTCTCAAGTGCTCATGGATCATTCTCAAAGATAGACCATATGCTGGGTCACAAAGCAAGTCTCAACAAATTTAAAAAGATTGAAATCATACACAACACTTTCTCAGATCATAAAGGAATGAAGTTGGAAATCAATAATAGGCAGAGTGCCAGAAAATTCAAAATACGTGGAGGCTCAACAACACACTCTTAAACAATGAGTGGGTCAAGGAAGAAATTACAAGAGAAATTAGTAAATATCTTGAGGCAAATGAAAATGAAAACACAACATATCAAAACCTATGGGATGCAGCAAAGGCAGTGCTAAGAGGGAAATTTATTGCCCTAAATGCCTATATCAGAAAAGAAGAAAGGGCAAAAATTCTGGAATTAACTGTCCACTTGGAAGAACAGGAGAAAGAACAGCAAACTAACCCCAAAGCAAGCAAAAGGAAAGAAATAACAAAGATTAGAGCAGAAATAAATGAAATTGAGAACATGAAAACAATAGAGAAAATCAAGAAGATCGGAAGTTGGTTCTATGAGAAAATCAACAAGATTAATGGGCCCTTAGCAAGACTGACAAAAAGAAGAAGAGAGAGGAAGCAAATAAATAAGATCAGAAATGGAAGAGGAGACATAACCACTGACCTCACAGAAATAAAGGAGGTAATAACAGGATACTATGAACAACTTTACACTAATAAATACAACAATGTAGATAAAATGGACAAGTTCCTAGAAAGGCATGAACAACCAACTTTGACTCAAGAAGAAATAGATGACCTCAACAAACCAATCACAAATAAAGAAATTGAATCAGTCATTCAAAAGCTTCCCAAAAAGAAAAGTCCAG
The DNA here is from genome assembly GCF_023851605.1 of Tamandua tetradactyla. Classification (NCBI taxonomy): domain Eukaryota; kingdom Metazoa; phylum Chordata; class Mammalia; order Pilosa; family Myrmecophagidae; genus Tamandua; species Tamandua tetradactyla. The sequence goes on along the minus strand of NC_135352.1, from coordinate 42,255,183 downwards.
GACCAGATGGCTTCACATGTGAATTCTACCAAACATTTCAGAAAGAATTAGTACCAACTCTGCTTAAACTCATCAAAAAAATTGAAGTGGAGGGAAAGCTACCTAATTCATTCTATGAAGCCAACATCACCCTCATACCAAAACCAGGCAAAGATATTACAAAAAAAGAAAAGTACAGACCAATTTTGTTTTTTAAAAAGCCATTCTAGTGGCTGTGAAAAGGTATCTCATTTTGGTCTTGATGCACATTTCCCTAATAGGTAATGTTTTTGAATTTTCATGTGCATTTTAGACATTCATATATCCTCTTTGGATAACTATCTCTTGCCTATTTTATAATTGGGTTGTTTCCCTTTTTATTGTTAAATGGTAGGATTTCTTTATATATTCTGGATATTAAACCATTATCAGATATGTGGTTTTCAAATACCTCCAGTTTTCCCAAACCATTTGTTGATAAGACTGTGCCTTCCAAACTCAGTAGACTTGGCAATTTTGTTAAAAATCAATTGACTATAGATATAAAGGTCTATTTTTTAACTCTCAATTAAATTCCATTGGTTTATATTGCTGCCCTTGAGCCAGTACCATGCTGTTTTGGCCACTGAGTCTTTATAATAAATTTTAAAGTTAGGAAGTGTGAGTCATCCAACTTTGTTCTTTATAAAATGGTTTTGGTTATTCGGGAACTTTTACTCTACCAAAGAAATTTATCATGATTGGATTTTCAATTTCTGAAAAGTATACTCTTGGAATTGTGATAGGTATCACATTAAATCTGCAAATCATTTTGTGTAGAACTGGCATCTTAAAAATATTAAGTTTTCCAGTCCATGAGCATGAAATGTTCTTTCATTTAGTTAGATACTCTTTCATTTCTTTTGGAAAGTTTTATAGTTTTCCATTTATAAGTCCTTTATGTCGTTAGTTAAATTTATTCCTAGATAGTTGATACTTTTAGTTGCTCTTATAATTGGAATTTTTTCTTGATTTCCTCTTCAGATTGCTCATAAGTAATGTATAGAAATACTGATGATTTTTGCATATTGATCTTGTACCCCACCACTCTGATGGATTAGTTCATTGGCTTTAGTTAGCTTTGTTGTAGATTTAATGGGATGCCCAATATAAAGGATCGTGTCAACTACGAATAGTGAAATTTTTACTTTCTTGTTTCCAATTTCGATGCCTTTCATTCCTTTTTCTTGTCTAAATTCTCTGGCTACAACTTCCAGTACAATGTTGGAAAACAGGGGTGACAGTGGGTATCCTTGTCTTATGCCCTATCTTAGAGGGAAAGCTTTCTGTCTTTCACTGTTAACTAAGATGTAGCTTTGCTGTTTTCATATATTCCTTTTATCATATGGATGAAATTTCCCTCTATTCCTTTATCTTGAAGAGTTTCTATCAGGAAAGGAGGCTGGAATTTTTTCTTTTTTAAGATGTTGGATTTTGTCAAATATATTTCTGCATCAATTCATAATGATCATTTGTTTTTATACAGCTCACCACAGGCCAGGCATTCTTAATGTGTATTATAATTTATTTTAAATCTCTGTTGTTGTCTTAGTTATGAATATTGGCAGATGCTCACATCTTGGCTGACTGTTTTCTTTCTTTCTTATTATTCCCTGAAATCCCAGTTATTTTGAGCTCTATCTTTTCTTTTTCTTCCCTTTTTTTGTTTCTGTTTTCTTTTCCATCTTCTGGAGGAAATCTGAGCCATTCTAAACTAAATCTCTCATTTGTTTCTGTTTCTTTCTACCTCTTTCCCAGATCTGTTTCACAGATACCCCAAGTTTTATGAAGGCTGCCGTAACAAAGCATCAGAAGCTGGATGGCTTAAAATAAAAGAAATTAATTGTCTTACAGTAATTTTGAAGGTAGAAATGTGAAATCCAGGTGTCAGCATGGCCGTGGTCCATCTTAAGTCTGTAGGAGAGAATATCCTTTTTGTTGCTTATTCTAGTTTTCTGTGTTTTCCAGGAATCCTTGCCAGTTCTTGTCTTTTAGATATCTCACTCCAATTTCTGCCTTCCCCATCTTCGCATGACCTACTTTTTTCTCAACATCTTCACATGGTATTTTCCTCTCTGTCAGTGGCTTCTCTCTCCTTTTGTAGGGACACCAATGATATTCCCACCTTAAAGGCCTAATTTCCTATTGAGGTCACAATTATGGGCCCAGAGGTTAGGACTTGAACATGCATTTTTAGGTGACACAGTTCAACCCATGACACTCAGGAAATGAGCTGGCAGAGAAAATGTTATCGTCAGCAGGTGGATGAAAGGTCAAGTTTCTAATTTTTTTCCTTATCCTATAGTATGAAATTTAGTCTATATTCAAATCCAATCTTTTGAAATTTAAAAAGGACAAAAACAACTGCTCATGTAATCAAAGTGCCCTAATGGAAAAAGTTCTATTTTTAAAATTAATAATTGAGAGAGGATTAATTGAATCCACTTGGCCTTTGATACTAAGATGGCTCTTGAAAAGCCTTTGCTCTTGTTAATCTGGGATGCTCGGATGCCTCCGGGAATGCTGCATTTATCATAGCGGGAACTAGACAAATGTTCAGGGGAGCAGCACTTCACTAAATTAGTAGAAATCAACCCTTTGTAAAAATTAGTGAGGTCCTTGACTGGTAACAATGCCTCCCTCTGGATGTATAGGTGTGAGTAATTATACTCTTCTATACCAGCCTCATTCTAATGAGATCGGTGTTCTATAGGATGGTATAAAAAGATAGTAAGTAAAAACCAGGATTTTTCAGGCTTCAGAAGGTACCCCACTTGAGAAACATTTAACTGTAATGGAAAACTTGAAAAAGTTTCTTTCTAATTAAAATGTGAAAAATTGGGTTATATTTAGTTGCATTTTGTCAAATTAATCTTACCCCCTTATAATGAGATTCTGGAACTTCCTAAACTTTCAAGACATAACAAAGCACAGCAAAAATTGCTACATTTTTTCATGCTGTACTCATTGGAATTAATAGCTTTGATTGTTTTATTTTATGCAATCTTCCATACAGATGATCTGAATACTTTTATAAAATATTTTGAAGAATATAATTCCTCATTAACTAGCAAATTATGGAATACAAATCAGTGTTGAGAACATAGTCATAGAAAACACATCTGTTTCATTGGAGGGGGAAACAAACAAAATTAGCATTACCTTTGTGATATCAGCCTGGTGACACCAGGTAGTAAAATAACTGAAAATAAAGCTAGGTTCTTTCAAACTCAACTCCAAAGAATGGGAAAACGTGTTATAAATCAATGGAGAAACAGTGAGTTTAGTTTGGGAAATGAATGTCTACTCCTATTTACCTTAAAACTGTTCTGTAAAAAATAAAAAAAACAACAAAAAACTGTTGTGTAGCTCTTTGGCTAGGTACATTATACATGCATTATACACATGTGACTTTTAGGTCTTATCTTCACAAATTTGTTCTCCCATTCTTTTCTGCTAGAAGGTCCTTCCTCATCTCTACCTAGAAGAAATATGATCATCCATCAAAATTCATAGTCATTTACTATCTATATCATTTAATTCTATTATCCCTAAGAAGGATTACCCTTTCTTGGTTGATATATCTTTATACTACAAAAATGTAAATCCTTTACAGAATCATTTCTAAATGTAATTCAGTTAAAAAAAACTGAATTCAGCATGTGAGTTTGTGTTGATTTTGATATGATGGAGTTGGTAGAATATGGAAAATGATTAGATTATCACATGGATCAAAAATTGTGTGAAAATGATAAAGATTCTTAAAAGAAACTTTAGTAAATTGTGTTTTGATATATTGAACAAAATAAACCATGCAATAAAAATATCTACTATAATCAAGGCAGTGTGACTTTGGCATAGAATTATATGAATATTTCAGTTGTTAAAAATACTACAGAGAAGAGTGTAATCCATATTAGACATGACCTCTGTCTTAGCTCCAATATTCCATATCTTTGTGTGTGATTACCATCTGCAGAGGAATTGGAGAGAGAAATGTTATGGAGAATACAATAATAAGTTACCCTGATTTTGCTATCAACTTACAATCAAATGGCTGTATTTTCCCCATTTACTGATGGGGAAACTAAGGCTTACAGAAACTCAAGAACTGGAAAGAGACAGAGCAGGGATTCAGATTCACGTCAAAAAGGTCGACTGAATTCCCAAACCAATACTTCTCTCAATTGATCACATTCCTCAAATTCTCTTCAATTTAGTTTTTCTATTTTTCTTTTAACTAGATCAAGGCCCACTTTTGTAAAATAAACTTCCTAATCAATATTTAAATGTATTTTTAACCTATGCATAATTTTACATTAATACATTAATGATTACTTGTTCTTACCTGAGTAACAAAAATCCCAAATTTAATAGTTTAAAACAAAATTTTCTAATTGATTCTCATATTTATGTGGGTTGACCAAGTTCAGCTGGTTGGTTCTCAACTAAAGTCTCTCGTGTGATAGGTAAGATGGTGGCTGGGTCTACAATCATCTGAAGGCTCAACTGGGCTGGACGTCCAAAGTAGCACACTCACATCCATGGTGTTCACTGCTCTCTGCTGGCCAGGACCTCAGCCAGGCTGTTGACCAGAATGTCCACTCATGGCATCTTCAAGTGCACTGGGCTTCTCACGGCATGCCGCCTGTGTTTTGAGAATTAGCATCCCGGGAATGAATGTCCAGGGGACCCAGCAGGAAATCTCCATGCCTCTTTGATTTGTCTTTGGAAATCCAAAATATCATTCTGTAACATTCCTTTAGTTAAGGACGTTACCAAGGCTTGCCCAGGCTGACAAGGAGGAGGCTACACACATATGAGTAGTGGAGGGAAGCATGGCTCATTAGGACAATTTTGGACACTAGCTACCATGGTATTTTCCATTTATCAATCTTCGTACCATTTCAGTCCCAGCTCCATTAAGTGTGTCACTTATATTAATAATCTCACGTGTATCCCTCCATATTTTTATCCATAATTCACAACCATTAAATTGTGTATGTTACAAACACATACACACATTCAACATTTTATTTACTTTAACAAATAAATGTATTTACCTATTTTAATTTTTTCTTTTTCTCACGTGGGTAGGCACTGGGAATTGAACCTGGGTCTCCAGCATGGCAGGCGAGAACTCTGCCTGCTCAACCTCTGTAGCCCACCCTTTACCTGTTTTGCATCTAAATTTTCTATTCAGTATAATCTCAGGGGAGAGTCCTCTGAAACTCTTTCCCTACTTTCAATGAGTGAATAATATTCCATGGTTACATGTACCATACTTTATATATCCATCACTTATAAGTAGACATCCATTTTGTTTCCTTTTGGGCAATTATTAACTATGACCTAATAAACATCCTCATTCATAAAATGCTTTTTTTCAAAGGATAAATTCCCTGGAGCGTGTGAAGGACATACACAAAGACATACACAAAAAATTAAATATGTTGCTGGAGTGCTTTATGAGAAGGCTGTGATGCTTCTCACTTCAGCCAACAGGGTAGGGGTGTATCCTTCCCGTTTATAGCTTCCCGTTGGTAAATGGGGTAAATAGGGATGAGTAGAAAATAGTATTTCACTCTTATTTTAATTTGTATTTATCTGAATACCATAAATTGCTCCTACAAATGGATGGATCCTGATGTAATATCAGGAAGTAACAGTTTAGATAACAGAAACTTTGTGACAGTGAAGAGCTTTCTTCTCTTGAAAGAAACATAAGCTTCACCTGGGCTGAAATAACTGGCCAGGTTATATGGCCGCAATTTTATACCAGTAGAGCATATATGCTTGCTGAACAGTCACATTTCTAAGTATGTGCCATATAGCTACTTTCACATAAGAACAGAAAGTAAGAATTACAAAGATTTTCATTACAAAAATGCTTGAAAAAAATTGATTTTTTTTTTTTTTTTTTACAATTCCTCGTAAAACAACATTATTTGGCTAACTCAATAAAAAATGTATCCTTAGGTATATTTAGGTATATAATTGTATCCATTACTGCCTTAGCCAACCTTCCTTGTAGCAGGACATTGTTCTGGCAATGATATATAATGAGATAAAAGCAGAAATGTGTCAAGGAAGCTTTGGGAAAATATTGTTTATCTTATAAAAAGGGGCAGACAGTTCTGCTGCATTCTTCTTTCTTTGGATGCAGACATGACGATGAGCTGGGGCAGCCATTTTGTAATTATGAGGACAAAGACTGAGAATCAAAGAGACACAAGAACTGACATTATGGAGGCACTACACAAGGCCAACAAATGTTTACCTAGAGACAGGTTGTTATTGAAAACAAACCTCTTATTGTATAAATTACTGTAGATGGGACTTCTGTTTTGTAATAAGGACATTCCTCTCTGATACGCAATATAAATATCCACTACTCAGGGACTGTTCAATAAACTATGATATGTTCACACAATGAAATACAATGTAAGTAATAAGAAATAATGACAGGAAACTATAGTTATAGACAGATATGCCCCCAATAAATGACATGAATTAAATATATTAAGTGAGTAAGTTGAGAATTAAAAGAAATGTTTATACATCATGGTAAATCTCTTGAAGGATTAAGAAGGAATTTTTAACTTTGGTTATTTCTAATGGGTGGAACTTATCAACCACAACCAAAGAGGAGAATAATTCTGTTCTTTAAAATATTTTTTCATTTTCTTTTCTTTTATAATGAACATAATAAAAGGTAAGGAATGAAAAACATAAAGTGGTCTACAGAGATATTCAATGTTTTATTTTTGGGTCTCATTAACATAAAAAAAGAAACTCAGATTTAAAAAAAATCTACCAGCCAATTCTCAGTGTTCTATACTACTAAGCAGTAAAAAAAAACCCACAGAATTAGGAATCAGGAAACATATTTTCCTACACCTATCTCTGTACCCAACTTGTTTTCTAGAGATAGGCTATCTCTAGTTATATGTTTGTTATTTTATTCTGATTTATTTTATTTTAGGAAACACATGGTGTTTCCCTATCTAGCTCTTATATTCAACAATGAGACTGACATTGGGTGTGGGCACTAAATAATACTCGCTTTGAAATGCAGCATGTCACACCTCTAATGCTCCATTACCCAGGGTGATAAAAAGGTGGGACTGCATGCTCAGTGCTGCATAGCTACTTCTCTATCATAAATGGCATGTAGGGGTGCAGTGATGCCAAATATCAGCCTAGGCGATGTACGTCTCACTGCTCATACGCCCCAAAGTGGATTGGATAACATCTTAGATCAAAGCACATTTTATCTACAATTCTTAGGAAAGAGTTTCCTAGTAAAGTGTTTTGTGATATAATATCTTAGAACAATCTGACTGTCATGTAGTGTTGCTGAAAATGGTGCTTTATCATTTTCTCCAGGTTGAGCACACAGTTTACAATCTGAATTTATTAATTTGGTTAAAATATATTTTTATTGCTGTTGTAAAGCCATGGCTTTTCAAAATGTTAAGCAATTTTAGAACTTCAGCTACCTTTTGAATTCTTTTTTATTAAGCATTCTTTATATATTTAGAGGAATTTCTAATACATGGATTTGATTTTTTTGTAAATATATCAAAGAAGTCCTTGGTAATAAAATATTGTGAATTTAATCAAATAGTGAATAAATGGGCGTTTTAAGTGTTGTGAATATCCCAACATTTGAAAACACAAAACATTCTTTCTTTAGATTTTCCTGTAAGTGATTCGCCTATATAGCTTTATAATACAGATTGCCCTAAGAGAAGAAAACATTTCTGATCAATTTCTTTGAAAGAAAATATTTTTAAACAATAATTATTAGGAATAAATATTTGGGGGAAATAAGTAAAATTATGTTATTACCATGCCACAGTACATTTTAGGACTGCTTTTTCCAACTCCAACTGCATTTCCACAGGTTTCTCATGACTAATACCAAATCCTCTTCTGTTGAAGGTGAAATTGAGTTCTTCACAACCTTAGTGTGTTAGCGTTTTGTGGTATAAATTCCAGATTTCCTTAGTACCAAAGAAAGGACTTCGTTACCTTCCTGATGGTTTCTAATCTCACTTTCCCATAAATCTCATGAATACTGTGTTAAATCTGTACTATGCACTCACATGGTTTGGCTCTATTTTTAAAGCCATATGTTAAAGCATATGGTCAATAAAATCATAGAAAATTACATATTTTAATTTATTTCTTCTGGAAAAAGTAAAGAACCCTATATATCACTTGTGAAAACCATTTGGAAAAATGAAGCCTATTTTCCAGGTCATGTCAAGTATTGATAATATCATCATCTGAAATATGACTAAGGTAATAAATTAATGACTTTATAAATCATTGTCTTAAGTATATTCTATGGATTTTTTTAATCAATAAGGAATGATTTGTATAAATATTTGAATTTGAGGGAGTGTTCTCTATTTTTCCTGGCATTAAGGGATAAGGGTATGGCATGTATGAAGTTTTTTCTGTCGTCTTTTTACTTCTTTTTCTGAATTGATGCAACTCTTCTGAGAAATGATCATGTTGATGAATATAGACCTATGTGATGATACTGTGAAGTCATGACTATATATATAGGATGGAATGATCATATGTTAAGAATGTTTGTGTTTGTTTGTTGTTATATCTTTAAAAAAAATTAATTAAAAAATCTCCGAGGTATTGTGGGTACACTTTCAGACCACCACAATAATGTAAATATTGCAAAAAGTGAGTTACATGAGTTTTTTGTTTTCCAGTCCATATAAAAGTTATGTTTACACTATAATGTGGTCAATTAAGTGTGCAGTAAGATATCTAAAAGAATGTATGTACCATAATTAAAAATATTTTATTGATAAAAAATTGCTAACCTTCATGTGAGCCTTGAGTGAGTCATAGCTGTTTTGCTACTGTAGGGTTTTGCCTTGGTGTTGATAGCTGATTGATCAGATGATGTTTAGTGAAGGTTTGTGCGGCTGTTGCAATTTCTTAAAATAAGAAAATGAAATTTGCCATATCAATTGACTTTTCCTTTCATGAAAGATTTCTCTATAGCATGCAATGCTGTTTGAGAGCATTTTAGCAAAAGTAGAACATCTTTCATAATTGAAGTCAATCCTCTAAAACACTTTCACTGTTTATCAACAAAGCTTATATAATATTTTAAATTTGCTGTCACTTCAACAAAGTTTATGACATCTGGAGAAGATTCTGTCTCAAGATTTCACTTCCTTAGCTCACCCAGAAGAAGCAACTCGTCATCCATTTAGGGTTTATTATGAGAGTGCAGAAATTCACTTACATCTTTAGGCTTCACTTCTAATCTAGTCCTCTTGCTATTTCTACCACATCAGCAGTTAACTCCTCTACTGAAGTCTTGAACCACTCAAAGTCATTCACGAGGGTTGAATTTAACTTCTCCCAATCTCCCGTTAACGTTGACATTTTGACCTTCTTCCGTGAATCATGAATGTTCTTAATGGCATATAGAATGGTGAAGCCTTTCCAGGTTTTCGATTGACTTTGCCTAGATCCATCAGAGGAATCATTATTCCTCTGATATAGATACAGACTTATGAAATGTATTTCTTAAATAGTAAGACTTAAAGTCAAAATTACTCCTTGGCCTATGGCCTGGAACAGATGTTGTGTTAGCAGGCATGAAAACAGCATTAATCCTTATCAATTCTTAGATGACCAGATGCTCTGTCAATGAGCAGTACAGTTAGGAAAGAAATCTCTTCTTCTGAGCAGTAGATCTCAACAGTCAACCATGTTGCAAACAGCTGTGCTATTATCCAGCTTTGTTGTTCCATTTATAGAGCACAGGCAGAATAGCTTTAGCATAAGTTTTGAGGGCCCTGGGATATTTGGAATTGTAAGTGATCATTGGCTTCAACTTCAGGTCACCAGCTGTGTTAACTTCTCACAAGAGTATCAGCCTTTTCTTTAATTTAATTTTTTTTCCCAAAATGAGCAAAATTTTATTACAAACTGTTCTAGGTCAGCAGTAAAAAGCATGTGCTAATACAGACAATTTTATAAAATACTAAATTCAAAAAATATTTTGCTGTTAGGTAGATAAATAAATTTGGGGAATGAGTTCAGTAGATTCTATTAGGTAGAGAAGTAAATAAATGTGGGCTTCAGTCAAAACAGACTGAAGGTATATAGAGCACTTATATATTTCAGTTTACAATATAAAAAGAAAGATCAGCCTGTGTTTTGAAACTTTGAAGACAAGCATTGACGTCTATCTTTGAAAACCCTAGATTGAATCTTCTGCCAATAGAAAGGCAGTTTCGTTTACATTGGAAAACTTGTTTAGTGTAGCCACCTTCTTCAGTTATCTTAGCTACATCTTCTGGATAACTTGCTTTTTCCCCTTGCACTTTTATGTTGTGAGATGGCTTCTTTCCTTAAACTTTGAGAACTAATCTCTGCTAGCTTCAAACTTTTCCTCTACACTTTCCTCACCTCTGTCAGTATTCACAGAATTGAAGGGATGTGGGACCCTGCTCTGGATTAGGTTTTGAACTCAAGGGAATGGTCTTCTATCCAGACCACTAATGTGCTTTTTCCATATCACCAATAAGGCTGTTTTGCTTTCTTATCAAGAGTGTGTTCTCTGGAGTAACAATTTTAATTTCCTTCCAGAACTTTTCCTTTGCCTTCACAACTTGGTTAACTGGGTGGCACAAGAGGCCTAGGGTTTGGTTTATCTCATCCTTGGAAATGCCTTCCTCACCATGCTTATCATTTCTAGATTTTCTTTTAAGGTGAGAGACATGAGACTCCTCCTTTTTTTGAACACTGAGAGACAATTGGAGAGTTGTTAGTTGGTCTGACTTCAATATTGTGGTATCTCAGGGAACAGGGAAGTCTGAAGAGAGGGAGAGAGACGGTGGGACTGCCAGTTGGTGGAGCAGCCAGAAAACACAATGTTTATCAGTTAAGTTCACCATTTCATGTGGGGGCAGTTAGCGGCACCCCAAATAATTATAACATCAAAGATCACAATAATCATAAAGATCAGATATAATACCATAACAGATATAATGATGATGAAAATGTTGCAAATATTGTGAGAATTAACAAAATGTGACACAGAGACACAAAGGGAGCACATGCTATTGGACAAATTGTGCTGATAGATCTGCTCCATGCAGGGTCGCCAAAGAAACTTTAGTTTGTAAAAAATGCAATATTTGCGAAGCACAATAAAGTGACACTCAATAAAATAAGATGTGCCTTATTTTGCAATAAGCTATGATTTCCTGTAAACAATTGTACCCTATTTGCCATTCATCTTATTGAAACAATAACCCATGAGGTATTCTGAATGTCCGATGCATTGTTAAAAACTTACTAGTATTTTGATCTTCAATATTGATTTGGAGGCAGCGGAAATTACTAAAAGTTTAAAGTTTAGTTGGCACCACTTAAATTAATGAAGTTAAAGTTTATAATATTGTTAAAGTGCTGTTTATGATATTGGCCCTGTTTATTGGACTCTCATAAAATTATGTGCATTAAGTTAACTACTGATAACAAAATTTATAGAATTTTAAAAATGTAAGACACTGATAACAATTTTAACACTCTTCTATGTTTTTTAAACAAAACATATTAATATATTAAATATTATATTTATATGCTTATAATATAAATATTAAACATTACAAGGATGACAAATGGATGTATAATAATAATCTGGAAACTTATAAATGAGATATGCAGGTCAGTATTTCTATACTTTACTAATATCAAAGCAGATATTTATTTCTATACTTTACTGATATCAAAGTAGATATTTACCTCTAAGCATTCTGGGGCAAAAGTAAATGAAGGGTGGGCCACGGTGGCTCAGCAGGCAGAGTTATTGCCTGCCATGTCAGAGACCTGGGTTCAATTCCTGGTACCTGCCCATGCAAAAAAAAAAAAAAAAAAAGTGAATGAAAAAGAAACAGGATCAATTATGCTAATCTCATTGTCCATAATGTATATCCATGTAAAGAAGTAAATTTTGTTGCACTTCTCTTGTTGCACTTAGAGAACTTTTTTTCTTTTTTGGAACATATGGTAGGGGTACTTGTAGATTTAATGGGCAATGTCTACTAAATACCTCTGCAACAATTAGTATCTCAGGATTAAAAAGTTGTTATTATAGTATCCTTCAAGTATATCTGGAATTGTAAGAGTTAAGTATAACAATAAAAAACAATTCTGTTGACTCTCCAGACAGTATTGTCTCAAAATAGCAATTAAAATATTTTGTTATTACATATCACAATATTTTGACTTCTACTGATTTCATAAATTACCAGAAATGTTAACTATGCATGCATACTTGTATACATTATCAAAAAAATCACTGGATGTGAATTTATCTAAATCAGCTTTCTATATATACAAAATGTACTTTAGCGTGTTAAATCCTAACTTCTCTGTCATAACGTCTCCTTCTTTGATCCTTTTCCCAATCATTAGGTGTATTTTGACTATGCACATTCTAACTTTTCCATGTTAAAAATGAGTCTGACTACTGAATCATAATATTGATTTTTCTTTCTAGTCTCCAGTGCTTTGGAGCAGCTATATGGAAACACCTGAAATTGTGGATTGGTAACCCATATCAAACTTTGAAATCCATTTTGTAACTACTTGTTAAAATGTACTTTAAAACTTATTGCATTTTTGTCTATATATCTAACAATAAAATAAAAAATGTACTTTCAGTGGTTCAGTGGTAGAATTCTAGCCTTACATGCAGGAGACCTGGGTTTGATTCCCGGACCATGCACCACCCCAACAACAAAAAAATATGCTTTCAGAATCCTCCTACCAAACCTTTTCTTCCTTCTTTTCTTTTTGTTCTTTTCCTTTGGTTAAAATTTAATGCTGAAATGTGTTCAGAATATCTTGTTTTTGTCTTTGATGTCCTAGGATCTCTAGTGATATTTTCTTTCCTCATATTGGTAATTTGTGTTTTTCTTGTTTCTGGTCATCCTTAGGAAACAAATATTAATCTACAAATTTTTAAATGAATCATTTTGTTGGCTATAATAATTTTCACTATTGTGTATATTTTTTCTATTTTACTGGTTTCTGCTCTCATCTTTATTTTTGCCACCATTCTCACTCTTATTTTTGTTTTATTGTTCTTTGTCCACCTTCAATAGATGGAAATTTAAATCATTCATTGAATTAATTTAATTTAATTGCATTATTTTAGTTTTATCTTTTAAATTTATGTCACGTAACTATTATTATTAAATTTAAAATATTTTTCATTGTGCATTGTGATTTCTGTTACCTGTGCCTTATGTAGAAATGAGTTTAATTTCCTGGCAGTTGGGGTTTTCTAATTATTCTTCTGTTATTGATTTTAAATTTAATTACAATTTGATGGCTTCAATCACCTGGAGCCATTTTTCTTTATAATCCAATTTATTTTTGGCTTTTGTAATTATTCTATGTATACTTGAGAGAAAGTGGCGTCTGAATTTGCTGTTGTGTTCTATATAGTTCAATTTGATCAAATGTGTAAATTGTACTATTCAAATCTAAATTCCTAGTTGATTTTTGAATGCTTGCATTGTGTCTCAGTTTCCTAGAACTGCTGCAACAATGTACCACAAACGGGGTGGATTGCAACAAAAGACATTTATTGATTCATTTCTAGAGGTTAGAAGTGAAAACTCAGGTGGAAGCACCAGCTTCCTCTGAAGTCTGTGGGGTAGAGTCTGCGTGCGCCCCTCACCTGGCTTAGCTGCGACTTGTAGCAGCCCACAGCTTTCTTCTTTGTCTGCTGTGTCCAAATTCCCTTTTCTTTCTCTTTTGTTTTGTATGTTGTATGATGGGGTCACATTTCATTATTTTTCCATGTGAGTATTCTGTTATTGCAGCACGATTTGTTGATTTGTTGAATTTTTGTTTGTTTGTTTTGCTTGTGTGTTTGTTTTTTGGGAAGTGGCAGGTGAGAATTCCACCTTTGAACTACCCTTGCATCCCCCAAATTCCCTTTTCTTATATGGCACCTGCCGTACTGGATTGAGGCCCACCCTACTCCTTTTTAAATGTAATTTAATTTAGATGTATTGACATACCATATAATCTTGCAAAGTGTACAATCAGTGATACACAGTGTCATCATATAGTGGTGCATTCATCACCACAATCAATTTTTGAACATTTTCATTACTCCAAAAAATATATATACAATAAAAATAGATACAAAAAATGAAAAACGGACATTTAAAACATCCCCTTAACTCCCCTTATTACTTATGTATTTTTTGTCCTTATTTTTTTTTCTCATCTGTCCATACAATGGATTGTCAGCCACAAGATTTTAACAATCACATGGTCACACTGTAAAAGCTATATGGTTATAAAATCATCTTCAAGAAATAAGGCTACTGGAATACAATGTAGCAGTTTCAAACATTTCCTCCTAGCTATTCTTATGCACTAAAAACTGAAAAAGGATATCTATATAATGCATAAGAATAACCTCCAGAATGACCTGTTGGCTCTATTTGAAATCTCTCAGCCACTGAAACATTATTTTGTTTTATTTCTTTCAACTTTAAGGAAGGCATCCCTAATCCCATGATGCTGGGTACAAGCTCATCCCAGGAGTCATTTCCCACGTTGTAAGGGAGATTTAGACCCTTGGGAGTCATGTCCCATGTAGCGGGGAGGACAGTGAGTTCACCTGCTGAGTTGGCTTCGGGAGAGAGGCTGCATCTGGGCAACAAAGGAGGTTCTCTGGAGGTGACTCTTAGGCATAATTATAAGTAGTCTTAGCTTCTCATGTGCAGGAATAAGTTTCATAAGGGCAAGCCCCAAGATTGAGGGCTCAGCCTATTAAATTGGTAGTCCTCAAAGCTTGCAAGAATATCAGGAATTCCCCAGGTGGAGAAGTTTAATATTTCCACATTTCCCTCCTAGTCTCTCAAGAGGCCTTTGCAAATGCTTTTTTCAATTCTCTGCCGAAATTACACAGAGATGTGTAAGGGCATGACACTAACCTGTACAAACCAACAAGATTTCTCTCCCTCTAAAGTTTCCATGTGGTTATGGTGTTTAAATAAACTGACCATACATGATAAATTAGTGTGCTACAGAAAATATAAATCTTGCACCAAATAAACCTCTCTTCCTTTACCTTACTCATTTTAATTTGCCTAATTCCATCTGGAACAACACTGTTTCCAAATAAAGCATTGGGAAGTAGGTCAAGATATCTTTTGGGGGGATACAATTCAATCCATAAGATATGGGGAGAATTGAGTTAAAGTCTCCCATTATTACTATTTAGCTGTCATTTCTTCACTGTAGTTTTGCAATTTTAAAAATATATTTTGAAGATATGTTATTGAGCGCACAAAGATTAGAATTACATTCCTGGTGGATTACTCACTCTATCATTAAATAATATCCTTCTTCACCTTTAATAATGCATCTAGCTTTAACTCCTGTAATAGCTATAGCAGCTTTCTTTTGGCATATATATTCTTGTAATTAAAATGTTATGTCATTTTAGTGTCTCTATTGTAATAAGGTTACAGTATTTTTAATATATTCAGAAAGATCAGCCATCCTATTGTTTTGAAATATGTATGTTCCTTTTTTGTCTCTTAGCTATTTTTGTACTAATTAAGTACATGCTATTTATTGATTTTCCCCATTTCTCAAATCTTAGTTAGCCATTCATTACTCATCATTGTGTCACTGGAATATTACAACATTCATCCTTAGCATTTTTAAAAAATGCTATTATTTTAATGTTTTATGTTTTGGTTTGTTAAAGCCAATGAAATGCAATATGTCAGAAATGGATTGCCTTTTGCAATGGGAATTTATTAGCATACAAGTTTATAATTATAAGGCTGTGAAAATGTCCAAATTAAGGCATCAACAAGACAATACCTTCTCTGAAGACTGGTTAATGGTGAGTTTTGTTTCCCCTGTCAAATAGCAAGGCACACGGCAACATCTGCTGGTCCGTCTCTCTTGGTTTTCATTTTCAATTTCTGGCTTCAGTGGCTCCCTCTTATCTTCTTAGAAGCTTTTCCTGTGAACTTCTCTTAATTTCGTCTCTTAGCTTGTGTGTTTTACCCTCTTAAAAAGGGCTCCAACAGGAGGATTAAGATGCACCTTGTATGAAGTGGGTTACATTGCAATTGAAATAACCTAATCAAAAGGACCCTCAATAGGATAAGTATAGTTTATATCCTAGAAGGTATGAGCAAGACTATGGCAATATTAGAAGAGTTAATTGCCAAGAATTTCCAAAAGCAGTATGCTTTATCAAGCCCATTTCTAGAAGAGCTAATAAATATGAGTATTATAAGTATACAGTCAGATACATCTCCATTAACAAAGATAAAAAACTTAGAAGCAGCCAGGAAAAAAAAGATACATAGCTTAAAGTACTCACAACCTTTTTTTTTCAATAGAAATGATGGAATACAGAAGACAGTGATTATTTGGTATCTGCTTTTGATATTGTATATAACAAGTCATTACCAAATCCAAGGTTATCTAAATTTTCTCCTATGTTATCATCTAGAAGTTTTATGGTTTTATGATTTACCTTTAAGTCTATAATCCATTCTTAGTTAATTTTTGTGAAAGGTATAAGGTCAATATCTAGGTTTACGTATCTGCTTGTGCATAATCAGTTGTTCCTGCATTGTTTGCTGAAACATAAAAAATCTTTCTCGATTGAATTGACTTTGCTCATTTGTCAAAGATCAGTTGGCTACATTTGCTTGGGTTTATTTCTGGACTCAATTATATTCCATTTATGTATATATTTATTCTTTTGCTCATACCATGCTATCTTGATTACTATGTCCTTTTAGTGAGTCTTGAAGTTCAGTATTGTCAATCTGTCTTCTTCTTATTCTTTAATACTATGTTGGTTATTCTGGGTCCTTTGCATTCCATGATATACTTTACAATAAATTTGTTGATATCCAAGAATAATTTACTAAGGAATTGATTGGGATTACCTAGACTCTGAAGACAATTTGGGAAGAACTGACATCTTGACATTATTTATTCTTCCTATCCATGTATATAGGATGTATCTCCATTTACTTAGACCTGTTTTGATTTGTTTCATTAGAACTTTTTTGTTTTCCTCATATAAATCATGTACATATTTTTTTAGATGTATTCTTAGGTACTTAATTTTTATTGTTGCTGTGATAAATGGTATTGGGTTTTAATTTCAAATTCCAATAGTTCATTGCTTGTGTAGAGGGAAACAATTTTGCATTTAACCTGTATCCTGTAAGCTCACTATAATCACTATTAGTCATAGGTTTTTTCTGTCATATATTTGAGATTTTCGACATAGAAAACCATGTTCCTTGTAAACAGAGTGTTTATAGGTCCTTTTGCAATCCATATACCTTTCATTCTTGTACTGTCTCGTTGCATTAGCTGGGACTTCCTGTATGATGGCATATAGGACTGATTAGGAGGACATTATCACATCTGGTTTCTCATCATTAAACATGATGTCAGTTATAGGTTTTTGTAGGTGTTCTTTATCAAGTTAACAAAGCTCCTTCTTTTGTATTAGTTTCCTAGGGTTACTGTAACAAAGTGTCAACCCAAAATGCTTCTATTACTGGCTTGCAGAGTTTTTTATTTAAATCATAAATAGCTGCAGAATTTTGTTAAATGTTTTCTCTGCATCTGTTGATATGATCATATGATATTTTTTAGTCTATTGATGTGATGGATTATATTTATCGACTTTTGGCCCATTTACATACCTGGAATGGCTCCAATATGGCTGTTGTATATAATACATTTTAAAACATTGTTGGGTTAAATTTGATAATATTTTGTTGAGGAGCTTTGAATCTATCTATGTTCATGAGAGATATTGGTCTGTATTTTTCCTTTACTCTAATATCTTTATCTGGTTTTGGTATTAGGGGAATACTGGTCTCATAGAATGAGTTAGGAAGTTTTAATTCTGCTTCTGCTTTTCCAGAAATGATTGTAAGGCGTTGGTATCTTTTTTTCCTTAGATGTTTGTCAGAATATACCAGTGTAACCATTTGGGCCTGGTGTTCGCTGAAAGGTTATTGATTATTGATTTGATTACTTTAATAAGTATAGTATTACACAGATTACCTATTACTCTTGTATGAGTTTTGGTAAATTGTGTCTTCAGGGATCTGGTTCTTTCATCTAATTTTCAAATTTGTGTTTATAGAGTTGTTCATGATATTCTTTTATAATCCTTTTAATATCGATGGTATCAGTAATGACATTCTCTCATTTCTGGTAATAATTTGTGTCTTCTCTTTTTTTCTCTTGGTTATACTGTCTAGAGGTTTATCAATTTTGTTGATCTTTTCAGAGGAAAGCTTTTTGTTATCATTGATTTTCTTTATTGAATTCTTGTTTTAAATTTCATTGATTTCTACTCTAATTCTTATTTTTTTCTACTTGATTTAGGTTTATATTATTCTTCCTTCTCTAGTTTCCTAAGGTGGAAGGTTACTTTTTACATATATTTTACATTAGTACTTTATACAAATATGAATTCATATTGATACATTATTATTTACTCAAGTCTGTCCATTATTCAGATTTCCTTAGTTTTCAACCAATACCCTTTTTCTGTTCCAGAATTCCAGGATTTTGTTGTCATACCTCCTTAGCTCTTCTTTGTTTTGGCCGATTCGAAGGCATGCTCTCATTTTGATGACCCTAACAATTTTGAGGGGGCCTGGTTAGGTATTTTCTAGAATGCACTTCTGTTGGGATTTTCTGGTGTTGTACCCATGGTCTGACTGAGATTATGGGTTGTTGGAAGCAAGACCATGGAGGTAAAGTGACATCACTTCATATGGAGGGTGCGTGCTAGCGACATAGCTTCCATGCTGATGCTGCCCTTAGCCACCTGGCCAATGGAGTGCTTTCAAGCTTCTGTACTCTGAAGCCACACGTTCCTCCCTCCCCCCTTCCACACTCCACTCTTTGGAAGTGAGTCACTATATACTCCTAGGGAGTGGGAACTTATGTACTGTGAGCTACCCAATAGCTTTATACTTTGAGTTTAAGAGTTCTCTGTTTAGGTTTTTGCTCAAAATTTTCCAGCTTTGGCCATTAGGAGCGCCAGTTGAATTCTGAGTTCTTTTGAGTAATTCCCCTATCGATGTAATTTTGCTTTGTTGAGCACTTCCTTACTTTATGGGGTTACAAGATATTCCATGATCGTCTTATGTATTTCTTGTTCTAGGTCCCGAATCAACCATTTTCCAAGGAGCCATAGATCCTTTTCTTGGAGAGTGATATTTGAAATCAAGATATGGATAAGTGGCCCATTGTTATTGGTGTGCCATTGCTTCTAGGCCATCTCAGCTGACAGAGCAAGGAAATAGATGCGTGCATTATACCCTGTATATTTGCGTATATCTATATGCTTATATTTCTCTATGTAAATATCTGAATGAATAGTAAGCTAAATATGATTTCATATGATGTTTTTCAACTCTAAACCACTATCACCTGGAAAATTCTAATCTCTTATATGTAAACTCTTACTCTATAGTGAAAAACCTGTTTTACATCCTCTGCTATCAATTTAAGTGATCAATTATAGTATGCATATTGGAAACAACAGATTTGTTAACCAATACCACAGTGAGAATAAACTTTATCAACTAGAGTATATTGTTTATGTAGATTTGTTTTTCACTTTTGTTTTATTGCCTGAACTCATTTCTAAAGTTAGTCAGGTAAACATCATTTCTCTCCACCACCTTCAGTAAGGTCATTTATTTGGGGGGGGGGGGGGGCGTGGCGCACATGGTCTGGGAATCAAATCCAGGTCTCCCACATGGAAGGCGAGCATTCTACCACTGAACCACATTTTAAGTAAAGTTAGATTCTTAATTCCGTGCATTTCTTTTTGGAATCCCCCAACATCCTTGGTAATTTTTTTAAAAATATGCATATATCATTGCACATGCTTTGTGCTGTAAAGTTCTATGGGATTTGGCAAATGCAATCACTAAATGAGTTTGTTTACATAGATGTATTAGTTAGGGTTCTCTAAAGCAGAACCAACAGGGAACACTCGCAAATATAGAATTTATAAAAGTGTCTCACGTGACTGCGGGAATGCAGAGTCCAAAATCTGCAGGGCAGGCTGTGAAGCCGACAAATCCGATGGAGGGTCTGGACGAACTCCACAGGAGAGGCTCACTGCCAAAGCAGGAAGAGAGCCTGTCTCTTCTGAATCCTCCTTAAAAGGCTTCCTTGATTAGATTAAGCATCACTCATTGTAGAAGACACTCCCCTTTGGCTGATTACAAATGGAATCAGCTATGGATGCAGCCAACATGATCATGATCTAATTCTATGAAATGTCCTCATTGCAACAGACAAACCAGCTCTTGCCAAGCCAGACAAACAGGTACCACAACTTGGCCAAGTTGACACATGTCCCTGACCATGACAGTCCACCCCTTGTCAACTTGGCAGCTATATATATCACCTTAAACCATACCCAATTTCCAAATAAAAACAATAAAACACACATTTTTTCTTTTACCTAATAATACTTAACAACTGTCTTGCATATAACCAGAAACACATTAAATCTCTCCAGAATAGGGTGCAAATCCTTGGGCAACATTCATTTTTAAACTTGATATCTTACAACTTAAATAGTATAACATGAACAAAACAGCATTACAGTCCTCGTCTGTAACTGATCACGTAGTCATAGTTCATATTTATCACTACCTTCTTCCACTACCCATTCCATGTTCCCTTTCCCCTCAGCAAGTACTTCAGCTGGCTGTGGTTCTTTGCCTGGTGGGGTGACTCAAACCTTCATTCCTGAAGTTTCAGAGCCATTAGTAGTCCTTCCTGGATTGTGTTGTTGCAGTTTTCCATTGATTTTAATCACAGGGCATGGTAGTACTAAAAGACACCTTAGGGGATCTCCTATATTCCAAGAAAACTCTTCTTTACCTCCATTATGTAGTTGCAGTCCTATTTCCTCCTGATAGTCAGGGTCAATCACCCCAGACAATAATGTAATCCCTGTCTTGGCTTGTTGATCCAGTGGCATAAGTAGCCCAAAGTGACCAGGTGGCAATCTTAATTTCTGGTTCAGTGGAATCATTGTTGTTTCTCCTGGAGGAAGCACACCCCATTTTGGAACTAAGACCTGTAGACCAGCAGATCTCAGGGTTGCAGAGACAGGGAGCAAAAATTTTCCTAGTGGATTACTAGGGGTAGTAGTGAGTGGTACCACTCCCATTTCCACCCCTTGGTTCCTGGACCCATGGATCCTGGCTATGGGAGAAACAGCACCATACAGTGGACGCTGATTCAGAGCATACACAGCTTCCTGGAGAACATTACCCCAGCCTTTCAAGTTTTTGCCACCTAGTTGGCACCATAGTTGAGTTTTCAAAAGGCCATTCCAAAGGTCTATCAATCCAGCTGCTTCTGGATGATGGGGAACATGGTAAGACCAGAGAATTCCATAAGCATGTGCCCATTCCCGCACTTCATTTGCTGTAAAGTGTATTCCTTGATCAGAAGCAATGCTGTTTGAAATACCATGACGATGGATAAGGCATTCTGTAAGCCCATGGATGGTAGTTTTTGGCAGAAGCACTGCATACAGGGAAAGCAAACCCATATCCAGAGTATGTGTCTATTCCAGTTAGAACAAATTGCTGCCCCTTTCATGAAGGGAGTGGTCCAATGTAATCAACCTACCACCATGTAGCTGGCTCGTCACCTCGGGGAATGGTGCCATGTTGGGGCTGAGTGTGGGTCTCTGCTGCCGGCAGATTGGGCACTCAGCAGTGGCTGTAGCCACGTCAGCTTTGGTGAGTGGAAGTCCATGTTGCTGAGCCCATGCATACCCTCTATCTCTACCACCATGACCACTTTGTTCATGAGCCCATTGGGCAATGACAGGAGTTGCTGGGGAAGGAGTCTGACTGGTATCCACAAAACGGGTCATCTTATCCACTTGATTCTTAAAATCTTCCCCTGCTGAAGTCACCCTCTGGTGTGCATTCACATGGGACACAAATATCTTCATGTTTTTAGCCCACTCAGAAAGGTCTATCCACATACTTCTTCCCCAGACCTCTTTGTCACCAGTTTTCCAATTATGGTCTTTCCAAGTCCCTGACCATCCAGCCGAACCATTAGCAACAGCCCATGAGTCAGTATACAAACGCACCTCTGGCCAGTTTTCCTTCCAAGCAAAATGAACAACCAGGTGCACTGTTCAAAGTTCTGCCCACTGGGAGGATTTCCCCTCACCACTGTTCTTCTATTGTATTTCTAAGTACCCCATGATTTACTTGCCAATGCCACAAATCTCTGCGTGTCATATAATTTTGACGCCTGCTTTGAATTTGTTGTCTATTGTAATAGCCATGTCTACCCTGTCTTTGGCAATTAAGTGCTGCCACCTGGCTTCTGCCAACTCGAGATCCTGTCATCCCTACTGTGTTTAAGGATTCCAGCTCAGTGACAGCAGTTCCTACAGTAATATCTGACCTACAGAGAAGTGCAACCATAGAGCTCTTTAGGGATGATGGTGCTAGTCTCACAAATTTATTTCTCACTGTTCTGGTAAAAGGTGCATCCTCCGGACATTCCTGGGGTGTAAGAGCAGGCTTTGCATGATAAATCCACTCTAACATTCCAATCTCTCTAAGCCTCTGGATCCCCTCATCTACATTATACCAGGGTAGTTCTGGCATTTCAACCTCAGGGAAAGTTGGCCACTTTTTGATCCATGTTTCAACCAACCATCCAAACAAACTGTTAATACCTTTTCTAACA
Organism: Tamandua tetradactyla; assembly: GCF_023851605.1. Classification (NCBI taxonomy): domain Eukaryota; kingdom Metazoa; phylum Chordata; class Mammalia; order Pilosa; family Myrmecophagidae; genus Tamandua; species Tamandua tetradactyla. The sequence continues at coordinate 42,232,314 of NC_135352.1, read as the reverse complement.
GCTCAAGCTATAACATTGAATGGAGAATCTCTGCTTAGTGGGCCCATATCAATAAATTCAGCCTGATCCAGCCTTATATTCCTCCCACCATTATCCCACACCCTTAAAATCCATTGCCACACATATTCCCCTGATTTCTGTCTATATAAATTGGAAAACTCACAATTCTTTTGGAGTATAATGTACCTCCTCATGTGTGATACTTTGTACCTTCCCTTTAGGGGCCTGTTGGGACTTTAGTCTAGTTATAGGTCTAGAAGAAATGAGGGGTAGTGGGGGTGGGTCATGAAAAGAATTAGAAATATCTTCCAAGTCATTTGCTTCAGGGCCTTCATTTGCAGTTTCATCTGTTGAAACAGGATTAATCACTTTAGACTAATCCCTTCAGGAGGAGGTTGGGTGGCCAATTCCTCAAGGCAGGCTGGAGGTGGGGCCGTTATGTCCTCAGGGCAAACTATTACAGAGTTATCTAGAGAAGACTCAGCATGATCTAGGGTTTCAACCTCACCCCCACATCATTATCAATCTATATGTCACCATCCCATTTTTCAGGGTCCCACTCCTTTCCAATCAATGCCCTCACTTTAACGGCAGACACCATGCAAGACTGAGATTTCAGTTTACGTTGTAAAGTTGCTACTCTTACAATAAGATTCTGAGTCTGATTTTCAGAGACCTCAAGTCTACGACTACAGGAAATAAGATTTTCCTTCAGGATACTCATAGAAACTTCTACATGTCAGGTGGCGCTTAAGCTTCTCGTTTGAAGCCTTAGCCCATCTCTTTCACTCCTTAATGTAGCCAGCGTATCTAAAAACAACTCACCAACATCTCTATACCTCTTATTTCTACAAAACTCTGTAAAGGTGTCAAAAGCATTATCCTCCAGAGCCTGGCTTCATACAAGCGAAGCATTAGGAGAATCGAATGGTGACATTTTGACTATCTCTTTTGTCAACTCACTCTATGGATTAGAAGTGTCATTCTGATTACGGGAATCAGAGTCCTTAGTGTCTTTGAGTCCAGTCAGAGTAGAAAACCATTCATAAAAACCCATTTTTAAGATTCTGTTTCTTAAGAACCACTCCTGGTACCAAGATGTATTAGTTAGGGTTCTCTAGAGAAACAGAATCAACAGGGAACACTTGCAAATATAAAATTTATAAAGGGGTCTCACATGACCATGGGAATGCAGAGTCCAAAATCCACAGGGCAGGCTGTGATGCTGACAACTCCGATGGAGGGTCTGGATGAACTCCAAAGGAGAGGCTCGCTGACCGAAGCAGGAATAGAGCCTGTCACTTCTGAATCCTCCTTAAAAGGCTTCCCCATGATTAGATTAAGCATCACTCATTGCAGAAGACACTCCCCTTGGCTGATTACGAATGAAATCAGCTGTGGATGCAGCTAACGTGATCACGATCTAATTCTATGAAATGTCCTCACTGCAACAGACAGGTCAGCACTTGCCCAACCAGACAAGCAGGTACCACCACTTGGCCAAGTTGACACATGTCCCTGACCATGATAACAGATAATCAGGGGTGGCAAGGATGAGTGACATCAAAGATGAATAAAAGGAAAGTTTAATAGTAGTCACAGGTCCTAGAGGACAGAGGAGCAGCATATCTCACAGGGTCACACAGGGAAATATAGCAGGAGTGTTGGTTCAAGCAAGTAGGTGGAGAGCCAAGGTTACAGTGACCTAGAAACTATGCCTTTTTTATGTTATATGGGTAGAGCTTTAGGGATTGGTCAAACAAGAGTAGAATTGGGAGTTTGTATTTGTCTTTTGTGAGGACACAAACCCCAGGCAAGATGCAGAGAGGAGAAAAAAACCTGTTTATCTTGTGTAAGTAGGTATCAGAGGTGGTCACTGAGGGACCTAATGACAGGGTTACAATGCATTTGTATAGCGAATAAATGCTTGTTTTATTTTAACTCGCTACAATTGACCCTTTGATGCCTCAGCCTCAAGGGTCTTAGAATTGGATTTTGTTGGTTACTTGTGTTGTGTAGCTGTTAAAAGTGAAGGGTGTTTGAGAGTTGATTGGAGGTGCTGGCCCAACAGAAGTCACTATGGATTTGTAGGATTGTATTTAGGGCAGGCAAGTACTCCTGGAGAGGGTGAGGAAGGCGTTGTGTTAATCCCCCATGTAGTGTGGTGTTTAAGCATCATTTTGCCTCTTATAGTGTTCGTATGCACCTCAGGGTGATGAAACAACCATGAGGCTTATCAGTCATGGCTTGGCAATATGGTTTTAGCTTTGAAGGGTTTCCTGGAAAGCAGGAGGCAAGATCAGGGAAGTAAAACTCAGGGTGGCCGTACTGGAGAAGACATTTCTGAAGCTATTGTTGGATACTGGGATAAGGGTAAAACTGGCATGGCAAGCATGGAAAAATGAGGAGAGTCTGGTAAAAGCAAGTCTTGGGGGGAGCTTAGTCTCTGCTGGCGGTAGCCCCATGGTGAAGTATGTCATTATCTCCAGCAACAAACTCTGGGACTGAGGTGATGTCAGTGTGAAGCAGTCATCTCCACTGATGAGCTCCTGGGCCTGGATGATACTGTGTGAGGTGGCCTGGCTATCCACCAGGAGAGTTGAAGGCTAAGGGATCCTGGCCAGTAGCAAGAGTCTTGGCTAGTATTCCCTTGACCCATGAGGTACAGGACATGATCTCTAATCGACCCTGCAGCTGTTAGAGTCACAAATATCTGTTTGAGCATTGGCGTGATCAGGAGTACATTTATGGAACCTCGTGACAGTTTGTAGTTGGCTCATGACATCTAAATAGGGTATATAGTTTCCCCAGTATATTTATAAACTGCTCTGAGGGTGGCCTGATGTATTAAGGAAGAACAATTCAGAGTTGCTCCTGTCAGCATCAGAGGTAGTGCACCAAAGCACAGCGTTTGTAACACCAGAGGTTTAAACTGGGAATAGGCATGTAACCAGACTGTGGACACTTTACTAGATGACTGTTGCACAGCGCTGGGTCTCTAGGCTGTGCTGTATTGACACTGATGCCATTATATCAATTTTTATTAAGGTCCATTTTGGGTTGTGATATATCCATGCCCAGTTGCATGTTGGTCTCAAATAATGCTTTAGAACTTTTCAGCATGTCCAGTTGATCTCGTTTTGGGAAACGTTGGCTCCCCTGTGTTTGATCATTGAAGGCTTCCCCTATTATGGTTAGGCACATTGGATCAGCTACCACCCGAATAATCCAAGCCCAGCATAAATAGAATATAAGCCAAAGCCAGGGTGAATGGTCTCATTTCACCAGTTTTGGTGATGTGCCAATAGCAGCTACGGGTTTATAGGAGTAGGTATGTCTAAATATGAGCCCCTCTGGTGGCCCTATTGGGATATTAGGTATCCAGGTAATCTCATTTCACTATTTGCCCCTCACTGGGACATCACTATGTATTGTGGTGAGACAATCAAGAATTCATAGTGAAAAGGAGAAGTATTATTTATTTCTTCTGTGAGGAGGATGTCATCCTGGACTCAAAAACTGACTGTGTTTCCCTTGAGAAATAATGGAGGCATTTAAGAGGCTTTTCAAGGAGATAATCTATGTTGGGCATGTAACATCTCTTTGTCCTAGGATTAAGAAGTATTGAAGCATGTGGCTAAAGTGTAACCCACTTTATCATGCATTTGCCATTAAGTAATTTAAATTATAGCCCTGTGAGGAGGTCTTTTGCCTCTGAAAAGTCTTGCCACCTGGGAGTGGTAAGGCAAAGAGAAAACTGAAAAGATTCTTTCTTTGTGTGCCCATTGTTGCATCAGATGAGAATAAAGTGGGTTATGTAATCTCTGTCAACAACATAAGAGGCCCCAAAGTAACCAGGATAGAATTGGTGAGGCAGCAAATTGTGGTTTCCCTGTGGCATATCACATGAGGAAAGTCAACATAAGGCTAGCTGAGAGTCAATCACAACCAAGGCATACCTGGTGGCTGTACAATGGTCGGAAGTGGTCTTAAATAATTAATCATTGCAGGGGTTATCCCCCATGGGAGTAACCCCATCTACGAGATGTCAGTGTTTGGTTTTGGAGAACGAGTCACAGCCTTCAGTAACCACTGAAGCCTTTAGTACCTACTCTGGCCAGTGATGGGTCTCGTGGCCATCCTTTCTCACTGCCCAGTCCACCAGGGCAGAGGGACCTCTGGACCCTGAGGACTAGTTGGTAGGGGAAACTTGAGGCAATCTGAGTAGGTAGTATCCAAGGAACTTGTTAATATGCTTTGTAGGAATGAATTTTGGATGTTTATCAGCAGTGCTATTAAAGCATGATTCTGGTGTGGTGAATCTCGTGTGACATTTGGGTGAGGCTGTGAGTTGTTTCCAAATGTGGACACCCTAAAAGGGCCTCTCTTGTATGGGAAAATCATCCCGTTTTCATTGGTCACATCATTCTACCAGCCTACTCATCACTGCCCCAGGATTAGTGAACGTTTGAGGCACCTGGTAGTTCAGAGCATTCTGAAGGGATGCTTATAGGGGCTCCGTTAGTAGGATTAAGACCCAGTCCTGGGCCATACCTTAACTGCAGCAGCCTCATCACCCACATGGAATGATCAGTTCTCCTCCAAACGGGCATGGTCATCTACAATAAAGCAATTCTGAGAAACCCTGAGGAGCCCAAAGAGACATGAAGACTAAATGTAATGTGACATTTTGAACGGTACCCAGACACAGAAAACATTAACCAAAACAGCTGAGAGTAGATCTTAATGCCCCTACGTAAACTATGGAGAATAGTTATAATACTACTTTAAAAATCTTTCATTAAGTGCAACAAGGGTAACTATTGTTAAAATATAGATTTACAAAAAAAAGCATATCCTCAATTCTAACAAAGTTTCCACACCAGTGCAAGTGTTCATGGTGTGGTGTGTGGGAATCCTATATTTTATGCATGATTATTCTGTAAACATACAACTTCTCTAATAATTTTTTTAATTAAGAAAATGAATGAGGTAAAATTCATTTTAGGAAACGTTTTGTTCATTCAACAACTGTTGAGTGACTGTTTCAGATAATTTTCTGAGCTTAAGGATATAGAAGGAACAATGTAGATACAGTTTTTGGGCTCATTAAAATTTTCTTTCATTACAATTTTATCATAGACACCAGGATAAGAGGATTTTGCAATGGAGTATAATCTTGTCTTTAAGAAATAGATATTCCAATATGGTTTAATATATTATATGCTTCAGAAGTTTAATTTTCAAAACTCCTGAATATCGAAGAAATAAAATCAGAGACAAATCTCATTAGTTATACAAACATTTAATTTTTATGAAATGCTACCAAGTAGCATTCACTGTTATACAATATATTACATTTACAACAATAAACGCTTGTTCCAGGAGGACAGGGGTGGTTCTCAGTTAAGAATTCCATCTACACATTCTATTAACACAATTCTTAAATCAATAAATTAAACAAAACAAAACAAAAAAAAATTACATCAAAAGCATTTTAAAAGATGTAATAAAGTTTAGCTGAATAGAAAAAAAAATCAGCTAAATGCTAACTAAAAGTCCTCCAAATAAAAAAATAAATAGAAGGAAATGTCTCAAGTAAGAAAAATCCAACAGAAAATATCAGAATAAATGTTGTACCTTTGCAGTTATTTTTATGAAGATTAAGAATAAGAAAGATGGAGATTACTTAATTTTCTGTCAAACTCACAAATTTAATGCTAAAGTTAAAATGGGATTCTAATTATAATCCCAGTGATTTTTTTGTGGAAGAGAGGAGAGTCTAGGAAGAATTGAATAAAATGTGATAAACCTAAGATTGAAGCCTAAATTTCTAAACATAGCTAAGAATAAGTATTACCAATATATTATAAAATATTATATTGTAGTAGATTAATTAGATCAGTTAAACTTAGCATATTGGCAATAAACATATTAAAGGGATTAATATAGAATTAATGAGAATTCAGTATATGAAAAAGCCTTTTTCAATTCAACATAAAAATTTTTTTTTAGTTAATACATCATGTGATGTTACACCTAGTTGAATGTATTAAACTAAAAAATCAGGGTTGAGACCCTAATTTACATCATATATTTTGGCATACTCGACTATATGGAATGTAAGGAATCATTCAGAAAATAAAAAGTTAAAATAGAAAACCAATATTTTGAAAAATATTTACCATGCATTTTAATAATATTTTAATTGCTAAGTAAAAGACAAAGAACCTAAGAGAAAAATAGACACAACTTTAAACTAATGTCACTTGTGTTCAACCTCGCTTGTAGCCAAAGAAATACCAATTAGTAGCAATGGAATTTGTTTCTATTTCTCAGATGCGTAAATATTTTTAAAAACAGTTTAACCCCTGTTCTTGATGAGAATGCCTGGAAATGGTCTTTTATATGTCTGATGAATTGTGATTTATCACAGTCTTTGGCATAATCAATCTATCATTATCAATTAAAATGAAAGGAATACCTACCATCCAACAAAGAATCCATGTATTGGGGCTCTACTCCATAAAAATAGCACCAATAAGTAATGGTACATGTTTTTAGTTTAATGTAACATTGCTTATGATTGGAAGGTTAAAATAGGTATATGACAATCAATGGTAGAATTTTTTAGAATATTATGTTACCACCAGGCCATGTGATGTCTTGCAACCAAAGCAAGGAAACAAATGAAAAGCAAACTACAAAGCTGGCAGATGTGTATTAGGTGATCTGGAGAAATTTCCATTATATTGTCAACGAGAAATGCCCATGACTACTGATTATAATCTTATCTTGTTTTTGGTCAATGTGATAATAATCCTCAGATTGCTCCCTTTGTGTCCAAAACACAGATGTGTTTGTATATGTGTATGCATTTTTATATTATCATTCATTCATTTTTTCACTCATTGAAAAATGTGCCTTAAGACCCTTCTCCATGCTAAGCCATATTGTAGCTTCTGAGATAAAAGAAGCAAATCCTGACTTCACGGCTTATGTCAGATGGTGATGAATACTATGGAAGAAAATAGGGTAAGAGGGAGATAGAGAATGGATAGTGGTGTAACAGCACATTAATGGAATGATACGTTACCTTCCATCTCTGGTACTTATATCAATGCTCAAGTCCTCTCAGCAATGACAAATTTACACCTGAAATCTCATTTCTTATCTTTTTTAGACTACTGTTCTCTAACAGATCATTCCTTAAGGCAATTTGCCCATTTAGTGGTTTGTTATCAAGACCAGGTCTCTGTGCTCTCAGTCAAGGAAAGTGTCCTTGTCCATTATTTTTGTAGGAAGATGTTATAAGGTCAGAGTCTGACAGTATTAGTATAGACTACACCAAAAGGAATTTTTTTACTTTTTATTCCTCAGGGTGAGTTCTCTGGTATACAAGTTGTCATTTTGACTGAAAGCTTTTTCACATTATAGAATCACTCTGACTTTTGAGACCACTAATGTAAAACAAGATGAGTGTTTAGGCTGAAGGTTTTCCACATTCAGTGTATCCTTAGCTTTTGTCAGCACTGTGGGTTTTGCATGAGACTCATCTTACCCTGCGGTGGAAAGCAAAAATTGTATGAAAACAATATATTTCAGTAATAAAACCAACATATCCATTTATGTAAACCTATAAATAAAATTACCTTTGTAATAAATTAAAATTGTGAATATATAAGTGGATCATTATATAAACATTTGTGAATATTTTTCTGATAGTCCCCAAAATGGAAATGATGTTTATTTTGTTCAGATGAGTTGGAAGTACAGGGCCTTTTCAGCTGTCTTTGTTATACTTTTCTCCACTGATTAATTTTGAAAATTTTAAATCAATAACACTAAAAATATCAAAATAATACAAATTCATATGCTTATAGTAGATTTACTATAAATTGGCACTTTTTATGTTACATTGGACATCCCAATAGAAAACATACATTATTTTTATACATTAAGGATTCATTTATATATATATATATATAGGAAACCTCAGTACATTCTCCAAAATAGAATTTTTATAAGCTAGTATTACTGACCACTGTAATGTAAATGTGAATGAAAAAGGGAAAAATAAAAAATTTATGGAATGATATAAATCAATCTTGGGTGAAATAGGAACTCATCACTCATGGATTCCTTAAGTAAAAGTCATTTCACACAATGACAATACGAACAATACATATCCCTTTCTTTCTTTAGAAATGCAAATATTTAGGAAAATATATTTCTACTTATGGGGTGTAAACCTGTAAATGTTTTATTGTGGATAATTCAGCAATATGTAGTAAATCTGTAGCCTAAATATTTTTAATGTTGCTATAGTTGCTAGAATTTGATCCTAAACCTTAAAGTATAAATATGTCATTAAAATATCATCTATATTTGACAATAAGCATATTTTAACATCATGTATATATAGTAAAAGTTAGCAAAAAATTATAAAAGGAGTATAAATGTGGTACAAGTATACAATGCAATAACATGTCTGTTTAAATATTTTAAGATATAGAAGAACAGTACAAACATGTCGAAAAATTTTTAGTCAATAATACTGGCTAGAAAATGTGTGTAGTAATATCTCCTTAAAATATGTAAACACATGTATTTATATATAATTGAATATACTTAGAGCTATAACAATAATTGATGAATAGATTGGATAGATACATTATTTCATCCCATAATGAGGGATTATTCATCAAAAATATAAAAATATGATCTGCATTTCTAACATCCTAATTGTAGATGATAGTTTTGTTTCTTTTTTGCTTTTCCTCATTTCTACAGAGAATGTGTTTCTTTGGTAAAAGGAATTATAAAACAAAAAAATTGATGAAATGGAGGAGGCCTGATTTTAGATTTGTAGAAATAGATTTGGATCAATCTAAGAAGTGCATTTTTAAGCAAAGATGAATATTTGGACCAAGAAAACAGAAGAAGAAAGGAAGGAAGAAAGGAAGGGAGGGGGGAGAGAGGGAGGGAGGAAGAGAGTGAGGGAGGGAGGGAGGGGGGAGAGAGGGAGGGAGGGAAGGAGAAAGGAAGGAAGGAAGGAAGGAAGGAAGGGAGAAAGGGAGGAAGGAAGGAAGGAAGGCTTTTGATGGAAGAACTGCTATGAAAGAGAAATCATGGATTAAAATTGAAAGTTAGAATAGAAAACTATCTGTTTAATAAAGGCTGAGTTGTCCACTCTACCTCCAAAGTAGTAACTTTATATTAAATTCACAATCCAAGATTATCCTTTGCCGTTTTGAGATTACAATACTCCAAACAGCTGACTGACTTTGTTATGCGGCATTGAAACCGTGAAGGAGGAAATGCGGGAAAACAGCCTATCTTACCATCTGTGAAGCTCAGGCTCATTAATCTCTGGTAGTAGCAAAAGAAAACTACCTAACTACCTATTTAAAAAAAAAAATCATTGGGAACTATTTCATTCAGCTACTGTTGCACAAAAAATATGATTTCAAAATTCTGTTAAAACAACAATTTTATTTTGCTCATGGTTTTGTGGGCCTGGAAATCATGGAGCACTCCATGGGAGGGTATACGTCTGCTTCCCGCGGTGTCGTCTGTTTCAATTTCCTGCGCTACTCAAGCAAGCACCATGAAATGAGTTAACTTAAACAATGGAAGTTTATTAACTTATGGTTTTGAGACAGAAAGAAATTCCAAATCAAGATGATATTGTCTCCCCAAAGTTTGTGGCATTCTGGTGCTGGCTGTTGGTGATCTTTGGTCCTTAGCTTGCCACATGGCAAGGCACGCGGTGGTGTCTCCTGGTCTCTCCCTTCTCTTCCCGGTCCTGCGGATGTTCGGTTTCTGGCTGCTCCATCTATCAGCTTCTCTCTCTCTGTCTGCATTTCTTTCTCTAATAAAAGACTCCAATAATAAGATTAAGACCCATCCTGAGTGAGGTAGGGTCACACCTTAACTGGAAGGATGTTCATTAAAATGTCCTACTTACAATAGGTTTATCCCCATAGGAATTGATTGGATTTATGAACATGTTTTTCTGGGGTACGTAGAGCTTCAAACCACTACATCATCTGAGGTATTTCTACCAGGTGTAGAGAGTGCCCCTTCATGTGGCTCCTTTGTCTGGGTGGGGAGTTGATGCTGACTCTCCTGTAGGATCTCATCCAGGCATCAGCTGAGGCTGAGAGGAAAGAGCCTTTCTGTCTCTTGATATGTACCTCAGTTCCTCTCTCTGACTTGTCTTGGGCATTCCAAAAAGTTGCAAATCTTATGATCTAACCTGAGAAGACAAAGAAAATCCCTTCAGTGATGTTCTTTTGTTCAAGCAAGTCACTAATTTCAGCCCAGATTAAAGGTAAAGGGCATTATATTTTAATGGGAGGGTTAGTCAAGAATTTGTGGCTATGTTTCATCTGCATCAGAGACTTAAATTTTGATGTTGTTTTCTGTGGCTCAATTTTGTTACCAATATTTTACCTGATATTTGAAATACTAAATCTCTCTAGGCTGTAAATTTAGTTTAGAATATCCATTAATATTCTGTGGCTAGAACTAAACATTATTTTATATATCAAGTCAATTTAAGAGGAACATGAGTTTTTCAGCAACAAAACATCCAAAAGGCTACATTGCCTATTGTTATTATATTAATAAGGATAGTAATTCAGAATTATAGGAAACTTTTCCAAGCATTTTATGTGCATTGTGATTTCATTATCCCAACAACAGATTCTATGTGCCAGATAGTATTATCTTGATTATGAAGATGAGGAAAATGAATTACAGAAATGCATGTTTAGAGTGGCAGTTCTAAATTTCAGGATAAAGGCAAACTGCCTCTAGAGACTACCTCTTACACTTGTTGTGAAAATATTTAACAAAACCGTCATATTAAAATAAAATCTGTCTCCAGCTGTAACTAGAACTCATTGTTCAAATAGCTTTATCTTTCCCTACGGGTAAAAGTCCAAACTAGGATTTAAATTGCCTATTCTTGGAGAAGCTATCACAAGTATCTAATTTATTTTTATTCTAAAAATAATAAACTAATTATAATACTGCTATAATCTTTATATGCTAAGGAAGCAGGTCTGAATTTCTTTGGAAAATACAATCTCAAAGTGCTTTTTTCCTACTAGTTTTTTCAGCTTATTGGCATAGGAACCATTAAATGTCAATTAAAAGGTAGATGAATTTTACAAATGCATCCCCTTTATGAAAAGCCTTGCCACAAAGATTAAGGACCATGGACTTTGTTGAGAATGCCATTAAATATTTTCAATAGCAGTGGAAGAAATGAACTTTTTCATACATTTAAGAAACATTTGCTGTATACCTTTGACATAAATAGTGATGTGACTATGTGGGGGAAGCCAGAATGTATATGTGGTAACAGTTCTTTAGATATTTACAATTTGAAAAGGAACATATGACAGACAGAAATGAAGAAAGCAATTTATTAAAATATCTCTATGAATGTGTCAAATGCATTTCTAATTACTACTCTAATAATGGAACAAAGTGGTGTCATTTGTATAAAAATAAAATATTAGAGAAAGCTTCAGATCGACTTAGTTCTTAATTAAGAGAAGATTCCCTTTAGAGAAGAAAGAGAAATCCAGCTGGAGATAAATTTGAAAATAATTATACTTATGCTGTGAAACATATTTTGTTTTTAGAATTTCTTTGAGGCAAATAAAGGCACAGCACCCATCAGAATGAAAAGGGTAGACTGATGGGATGGAGAATGCCATTCTTCTAGTGAGAAATCTGAGCAGGTTTTTTAACTGTATGCCGTATTAGAGAAACAGGAAGCATATTTTAATGGGATGTTGGTGACTTGTGTGGGAGAAGTGCATTTTTTGTAGGGTATAAAGTTAAGGATGTTCTATTCCATGGATGCCAAACTGATTTCAATGTCTGAAGCCTGTAGATGGCTAAGCTTAACTGATGGATCTAAGTATGTAGTTCACAGTGTTTGATATGTGTATAGGCATTTTCAATAGCTGGGAGACTGAGAATCATCTTCTATATTCCTGACACCTAGCCAGAAAAATCATATTTTGTAATTTATATGCTTCGAATTTTAAAAATAAGAGGGGAACTACATAATTTGTTCTTCCTAGAGTTGCAGATACCATAAAGTAAAATGTTTGGTGCCTGATTAAATTGTTAGGGTCACTAATAAAAAAACTGATCAAGTAAACGACCGAAACTTAGGTGTTAATGCAGGAATCAGCTGTGGATTTTCAGGGGCGCTACATACAGCTGTTTTTCATCATATAGCTTGAAACTGGCATTTTCTTTTGTGCATAAACTCAGCATTCTATAAAACTGACAGTAGTATTAACTATGACAAATAGCTATAAGAATAAAAAAACAGAGCAAAAAAGAATGTCAAAGATGTGACAGTATTATGATTTAGACTCTATTTCTTTCATAACGATCAATGAGCCAATCCTGACTTTTCCGCTTTGTCAAAGTGAGACATCAAGGCTTAATTTCCATATTTGATTATGAAAATTAGGAGTACTTCCAGCTTCTGGGTTGTTTTGTCTTCCAGAGCTCACAAAGCAGTATACTATTGACACTGCATGAGTTGTCACTGACTATATATTCATTGGGCACATTATGTAGAAATAAACTGAAATTTAAGGATTGCCTACTCTGTCTCTTTTATGGTGTTGGCAGATTTCTTTGTCTTATTTAATTTGCACACAGTGCTGAGGCTTAGTCTTCCACTTTAACGATGAGAACGTGGACACTCAGTGATAAGCACTTAATAAGGACTGGGTTTGAAGACTGGCCTACCTGATTCCAATACCCTATTCCTAGCTCCTTGTTTTTTATACCACTTGTAAGCTGTAATGCTTTTTTTCAAGGAAAACATATTTATAGGTGGGCTGAGTAGCTAGAGCTATTGTTGCTTTGTTCAGTTGATATTAAATCAATATTCATTTATATTTATACATGTATTGATCCCCTCTGTTCATTCTTTCTTGCCATTTTCTATAACTTTCTGGGTTCATTGTCCTTCTGACTGGATATGCCCTTTTATATTTCTCTTAGTAACTAATTTTGTCTATTTCTGTTTTTTTTCCAGAAAGCATGTTTATAAACTGTGTTATACTTGGCATCCTTGTGGAACTGTGCAGTAGACCGTTCAGAGGAGAACCCTGGAGATATCATGGATAGCCAATAGTATATATTAGTATTAGTATTTAATTACACAAAACTGGCTGAGATCGTGTGATGGCATCATGTAGTTAAAGATGTGCAAAGAATTGGAAAAGAAAGCATATTCCAGAGGTTAGCAGATGAGAACCGCAAAGTAGTCCACCAAGAGTGACTTTGGATGAAAGAGACGTACTAGGGGTTGCAAAAGTTATTAGTTCTTAGGGTGCACGGGTGGTTCAGTGGTAGAACGCTCGCCTTCCATGCGGGAGACCCGGGTTTGATTCCAGGACCATGCACCCCCCCCCCCAAATTATTAGTTCTTCTTTCACCTTCATTTCTTTCATAATGTCTTCATCTTCCTATTCATAGCACACTCTTTTCCTTCCTCCATTTTTAGATCCTTTTCTCTCTAATATCAAGTTCTTTATTTTCATTCGGTCTTTTTATCTGAGATATTTTAACCAATGCATTTATTGTTAAATGCTTTATCACTGGGATCCCAGGTGTTTCCTGAAAAGAAGACTATAAATCCTTTACTCAGTTCTTGACGATCAGTGTCTCATTTAATATGGTTTGTGTTTAAGGTTTCTCTTTTAAGTATTCCTCTGGTGTCTGTCAAGAAAGACAAAAGACTCAGCTCTTGGAAGTTATTTATTGAGATTCCAGAACAATCTTTCAAAGTAATTATTATGCTCTTAATCAATAGTGATTAATTTTCCATGAGACACAAACTTGGAATTGGAGAGTAACTTTTAGAAGGATAAATTTAATATGATAGAATTACATAATTTTTGAATGATATAAGAGGAATATAATGGTTAGTATTTGTGAAGGAGAGTAATTCTAGACCAATAATTTTAGAAGGGAAAAGTAACATTGCACAAACTACCAAAAATATAAAGCACCTGAGTTTGAGAACACATTTTTTAAAATTCTATTAAAAATTCCAAACGCTCCAGTATGCGTGGAAATACTACATTTGAAATCATAGAGAAATCCATTCCTATTCTTTTGCATCCTTATCTGTGATTCTTCTTTGTTTTCTTTCCTGGGGTTAATTTAACAGAGATGAAGCTAATTTTGGAAGAAATATTCTGATTGGCTCATTATTCTTCCAAATACACTGGAAAATGTCTGAAACTTCAGTAAAACCATGTGATTTGAGAGCTATACACATTCCACGTATGAATGTGACTCTAATGGCAGTGTTACTCTGGAAGCCTGCTTATTATAAATAGTAACATCTCAGGAGAATTAAGAAGCCCTTGGCTGTACTTTGAGAGTTATAATGTCTCTAGACTATAATGTTTCCTGGCTACTGAAATGTTGGTACACTTGTCCTAAAATTATCCTTTGTAGAGGAATATAAATTATATTTAATTTTCAGCTTAAGTTTTATTCTAACAAAGAACATCAGCATGTCCCTCTAACACATAGATGCCAATGATTTGTTAAATAATAAATTTCCATAAAGATATGTATAGTTGTCTAATCAGTTAGGATTTTAATTTTAACTATTATTCAATATTTTAAAAAATAATCATTTTCATAAGTCACTTCATAATTGCTGGTTATATGTTTATATATACACATATAATTAAACTATTAAATAATAAATTCTCTCAAAATTGAAAATGTCTTATATCCTAAAACTGGTGAATATGTAAACCAAGTGTTAAAAACCCATGCAATGGTTATACTTGCAAATAAAAATAAATAAATAAAAACAAAAAACTGTTTTTGCATACCACCACATGGGTTCATTTCAAATGTATTTTGCCAAGTAAACGAATTCAGACCCAAAGATGAAATTGTATAATTATATTTCTGTGAAATTCTGCCAGAAACAAAACCATAGAAACTGAAAGCACATCACTGGTTTCCAGTGACTGGAAGCCATCAATAGAATTGACCACAAAATGCTATCTTGGGAACTTATGTGAGGAGTAAATGGTTTTTTTTATCTTAAATATGCTGGTAATTGCTAGAAAGTAGGTGTATGTCAAAATTCAGAGAACTGAACATTGTAAATTAGACCTTAATCTCCTTGATTAAAGAAATAGTGAAAAGAACTATTTAAAACAATTAGAGAAGGAGACAAGCATTGCTACGCAAGTAGACAGATTCCTCTAGGAATGTTGAGTACAGAAGTATTAGGACAAGAGATCAGGAAGTAGCAAAAATGAGTGAGAGATTCAAAAATTAATTTTGCATAGAACTGGCAAGTCTGGTCAATTTAATCAGGCACTAATAAAAGGAATGACGATGCAATAGAAATTCTAGATCATATTTTTTAGTATGTGGGCTCTGATTCCACATGCTTTTGCTACGAATCTACTTTTCCACCGACAAGTTGTGTTTCTCAATGTCTCCTTGGCATTCGAACTCTAAGGTGGTCTCCGTGAGTTCTACCTTCTGGTGTTCACGACCATATGTAAATCCCTCCGCATGGATGCGAACAAAGCCTGGGATCTGCTTCTAACCAGTAGTTCCTGACAAAGGTGATGTGTTTTCACTGTTGTGATTGTGTCAAGGTGAATATGACTGTATCTTGGTAGTCGAATCTGCTTCTCTCTGTCTCTGTCACTCCCTCTCCTTCCATTGCTGGTTTGAAGAAACAAACTGCCATAAAGTAAGTGACCAAATTGGAGTAGTTCACATGGCAAGGAGCTGCAGGTGGATGCTAGTGGCCGGGTGCTGAATGAAACAAGGCGTGGAGCCTGCACCCTGCAGCTGCGGCGGAAGGAATGCCGAGAATGGGCAAGGAGCTGCAGGTGGATGCTAGTGGCCGGGTGCTGAATGAAACAAGGCGTGGAGCCTGCACCCTGCAGCTGCGGCGGAAGGAGTGCCGAGAATGAGTAGAAGGACTTGGAAGTGGACCTTTCCCCATTTGAACTGGGGGGATTTTTTTTTTTTGGAAAAATTTCACATTTAAAAAAAAAAAATCTATAAGAAACAACGTAATATGGATAACAGTATAATAGCATCTACAATATTTCACTCTTTGTTCTCTCAATGTTTTATATGCTTATTTAGCATGTCCCCCAAATTCACTTCGGTTGGTATTTCCTGCTTTTTTTTAGAGTCCCTATGAAGAATTAGGGATGCTCCTTGGTCCAAAGTAGATGCCAAGAATGGAACTCCACAGTCATTGCAGAAAAAACATGATTTGAAATCAGTCACCGTTGCAGACAACACATATTCCCTTAAGCTACTGAGCATGAATGTCCATGACTTGCCCACTCATTGTTTGGTCTCCTGTATTAAGAACCGTGGGGCTTGATGCTGACATTGGCATTCCAGGGTGGGGCGGTCCTCCATGCATCATCACTGTTGGGTGGTGAGGGTGTTCAGGATCTGGCTGTGGTCCTGGGTGAAACTGAGAGTGCCGCAGGATAAGACCCTCAAGGAGAGGAGTCAGTAAGGTTGTGTGCCAGAAACTGTGACAAAATAAATGTCAAGTTTTTTTGACATTACTTGTTTTTGACATTACTTGGCTTACTTGTTTAAGCCACTAAGTTTATGGTAAGTTGTTATGAAGAAAGAGAAAACTAATACACTCTTGCTTTGCAGTTTTCTCAAATGTAAAATGGAGATAATAATGATATTTAGCTCATGGTAGGTTTTTTGAAATTAAGTAATATATGATTCACATATGCTATATTTAGAAAAGTATAATACCTTTTATTTTTCCATAATTTAATTTATTTCATATAGTTCTCGTAGATATTAGACATGTAATTTCAGTTAATTCAAGTTCTTCTCTCATTTTTCTTTGGGACATTCATTTTTCATATTATTTCTGGAAGAGGCATTAGAGAATTCCCAGACCTTGGGATGGCACAGAGTTCTTTGAGTTGTGATCAAGACATGTATCTCACTGAACAACATTGGCGTTTTGAAAGAGCATCTTTGGAAAGTGGATTTGGGTTTAGCTTTCTTTCTAAACAGAAAGACTAACTTGAAGCTTTCTTTTGCAATCTGCGCAGCAATAGAGTTACTTTATTTATTTTTGTCCAATAAATGCAATTCTGAATGAAGGCTATGTAGGTTTGGACTGGACTTTTATAGAGGTAAATTAAAAATAAATATATATCTCAGAAGGCATTGTTTTGTACTTACTCAGGAAATAAATTGTTTAACAAAAAGTTTGGAGTTTTGTTAGAAAATTCCAAAAAGCTTTTGTCCTTTATTCTACTATTGGATAATGCCTCTTAACAGTTAATGCACTACAGACTGCTCCTCCAATAATGTCCCTTGGTCAAATACACACCTTTCTTTTTCCTCTGCTTCTTAAAAAAACATAATTCTTCCCTTTCAATTACACCAGAACATACGGATTCACATTCTATATTTTTGTTTTAATTTAGAAAGTTATTCTTAGTTACAGCATATGCCAGATTAATAGTGAACAATTATTGATCTACTTTTATGAATTAGGCATGCCATGCAACAATGGTCACAATGAAAAATACATTTAATCTTACATTTTAAATATATATAAACAAAATTACATTTCATTTCCCTTTATTTTCTCTGATACTGTCACTTGGCAGACTGGTAGATGATGAAAGTCATCTTCATTTTTTGGACTAATCTTTGAGAAAGATACTCACGAGTAGGAATGTGAAATTTTCACCTGTACACCCTGCCTCCTGAAACATCGTCTGTGTATCTGGCAGGGTAAAACAGTGAGATATTAATATCTGATTCCTCGTCTATGTGAAAGAGAAAGAATGAAAATTATATTTTCTTTTAAAAAAAATATTTTTATTGACAAGTCTTTGCATGCATGCATTCCATTGGTGGTGTACAATCAATGGCTTAAAATATCATCACATAGTTGTATATTCATCATCATGATAATTTTTTAGAACATTTGCATCACTCTAGAAAAAGTAAAAAGAATAACTCATACATTCCATACCCATTATCCCTCCCTCTCATTTACCACTAGTACTTCCATCTACCAAATTTATTTTATCCCTTGTCCCCCTATTATTTATTTGTTTTTATCTATATATTTTTACTCATCTATCCATAACCTGGATAAAAGAAGTATCAGACACAAGGCTTTCACAATCACAGGCACATTGTAAAATTTACATACAATCATCTTCAAGAACCAAGGCTACTGGAACACAGCTCAACAGTTTAAGGTACTTCCCGCTTGCCATTCCAACACACCATAAACTAAAATGGCTTATCTATATATTGCATAAGAATAACCTCCAAGATAACCTGTCAACTGTCTGACATCTCTCAGCCACTGAAACTTTATTTTGTCTCATTTCTCTCTTCCCTCTTTGGGTCAAGAGGGCTTTTTCAATCCCATGTTGCTGGGCCCTGGCTCATCCTGGGAGTCCTGTCCACATTGCCAGGGAGATTTACACCCCTGGGACTCATGCCTCACATGGGGGGGGAGGGCATTGAGTTCACCTGCTGAGTTGGCTTATAGGGAGAGGCCACATCTGAACAACAAAAGAGGTTCTCTTGGGGTGACTTTTAGGCATAATTTTAAGTAGACTTACCCTATCCTTTGCAGGAATAAGTTTCATGGGGGTGAACCCCAAGATCGAGAGCTTGGCGTATTGATTTGGTTGTTGAATATTTCCTCCTTTCTTCCCATCTCCCAAGGGGATTTTGTAAATACTTTTTTATTCACTGCCCGGCCCAGATTACTCTGGAATATATCAGGGCATCACACTAACCTGGAAAAGCCAACAAAACCTAATGCCCTATTCAAGATTCCATGTATTTATGGTGTTCAACTAAACTAACCATATAAGTTAAATTAGGTAACGCACTACCAAAAATATAAATTCTGCACCAAATAAACATCTCTCCCTTTGGTCTACACAGAAGTTGAAGTTTTAAAATGCAGATGATATCATCCTTAACATGTATTCTGCTCTACCTTAGTCCTATTCAGATCAGCTTCCTTCATATCTCTACTTGAAGTATGATCCCTTTTCCAACTTTGTGAACAGTTCCTGTATGGGGTAGGGCTGACTCTCATAGCTTCAGAGTTCTAACTGTGAGTCCCAGATGTCAACTAAATACCCGAAGTTTCTGAGAATGACCAAGTTATACAGAAACAGCTCAGTATCTCAGAATTTAGAAATAGCAGTTGCAACTCCTGAATATTTGTGACTGCTGTAAGACCTTACAATCTAGGACCCTTTACAATAGGCCCCAACCTGATAACCCATGCTCTTGACTTCAGTTCATGGAGTTTTTATATTATGGTTAGTCTATATGGTTGAGGCATGATAATATTGGTCTTTTTGTCCTGACATTTCACTCAACATACAGTCCTTAGGTTCATATACTTATCTGCATGCCTCACAACATCATTCCTTCTTGCGGCTGCTCAGTAACCCATTGTATGTATACACCACAGTTCCCCCTTCCGTTCCTGGTTGTGTATCCTTAGACCACCTCCACCCATTGTGAATCGGGAACACTGCCACCATAAACACCAGTGTGCAAATGTCCATTCATGTCCCCACACTCAGTTCCTCCAGGTGTATACTGAGCAACAGGTTTCAGTATCAGGATATAGTCTAATGCTCCCTGTTCTGACCTCTCTCCCATTAAACACATCCTAATCAAGCTTATGTATTCAACAGTGGAGAAATTTGTCAGATGAATTATTGTCTCTGGATTTTCTATGCCTAAGGTGATGAGTAAGATCAATTTCATTAAAAGCAGCAAAAAAAGTTCCTGAGCTTCCAGTCGTAGAAGGTGGCTCTAAAAGGCAAATCTCTGTCTTAAATATCCAAGTTTGGAGAAACAGAAGGTAAGTTTTTATGTGATTTCTCATAGCAGAAGAAGCAAAACAACATTGCTCATTCTGAAGCAAAGTCTTTCCTCATTTTCCAGGATGATATAAATGTCCTGGAGTACAGGGCTGCCCAATGGAGATGGGCAGAGAGCCCCAGGATTGATTTACACCAGATGTCTTAGTATCTCAGCAAGAAAGTGGGGTGTCCACATTGGGTTTGATTTCATTTAGTAATTTAAAACATTGTGTGATGGTTAAATTCGCAGGATAACTTAGCTAGGGTATAGCGTCCAATTGTCTGGTCAACCAGTTACTGGCCTGCTTGTTACTGTGAGGATATTTCATGGATTTTCATCATCATTAAGTTGATTATTGCATCTACTATAACAGAAGAGAGTGCCTTCAACAATGAGAGGATTCTTATCCAATCAGTTGAAGGCTTTAAAAGGAAAAATGATAACTTCAGCAGTCAGAAGAGAGACTTCCTATCTCTACCTCACCAGCCAGCCTTTCCTAGGGAATTCATAGAAACCTTCTTCGGAGTTCCCAGCTTGTGGCCTGACCAGCAGGATTTGACTTGTCCGGTCCCACAGTATCAGGAGCCATTTCCTACAAAAAAATCTCATCATATATATCCTGTCAGTTCTGTTTCCCTAGAGAACCCTGATTAACATGGTTATGGGTTATGTTTCTTGCATAAAAGTTTTGTGAAGCCGATTATATGTCAGGTATTTAAAAAATAAAAGAAAAACATGAGTGAAGAAATGGGAGAAGAGATCTGAAAGACAATGAGTGGAAAGTTTAAAAAAGAAAAAGATCCTTGGCTGGTAAAACATGACCCATTATTAATTAGATTGGAATATTCAGTTTTTCTACGAACAAAGGGCCCTTATTTCTCTAGATCTAGAACAATTCCATAAAGGTCTGTGAGACAAGATTAGAACAACTGAATGCTTTCTATGGTTAAACATTCTAGAGAATTCCCCAGTCTTGATGCTTCCCCGGTCTTAACCCTAATATAACTTTAGATTTATGTAAGATGGATATAGCTATAGATGATATAAATGTAGATTTCTTCATTCCTCAATAGTCACGAAATAGCACTTTTCTCAGCAAGCAAATGCATGGTGATTGTCTAACCTTCCTTAAATTCCTTGTCCAGCTGCCTCAGTGATTTTAATGACGATTGCAGACATTTAATTCAGGGTAGACTCTGGTTTTCAAAGATGACCTACACTCTATATACAACTAGGCACAAATATTAGTTTAAAAGGTGTGTGGTTACTTTCTATGTAAAAATATATTCCCTTCACAGGAAACAAATCTTAAGGAGTAATCTTTTTAGTCTATAGTAAAATATTAATTATATTCTGCTACTTATTACATATTCATGACCTTTAATAAGAGAAATTAACTGAAAAATATCAATTGAAGGGGAATTCACGCCTGAAATGCGTGGATTTTACACGTTGGACAGTTCTGCCCTTTTCCTTCCAAGGTTGCAATTCCCCACATGTCTTAAGGATACTTTCTCAGATTACAAAATTGATTTAATGCTAGTAATGTAACACTTGTTGATTGTTTAGAAAAATAGCCAGAAATATTGAAAGAAAGTGTTCAGTACATCACATGAATTAGTCAAATACTTTTAAATAAAAATTTTATGAATAAGAAAACACGTACAAAAAGAAGTCTAAGAAATTATAGGAGACATTAAAGTTATGGAAATACTTCTGCATTTTGAATTGCAAATGGAGTGTCTTCCTATTTCGAGGTACAATTGGAGAATAAACAATTTTTCAGGGATCTTTAGAATCTTTAAAGATTTAATTTTGGAAGCAAATAAACAAGAACGACTATTATTTTCATGTTTCTGAAAACATATACCTAACTGGACACAAATGCTTCAAAAAAACTAAAGCAGGAATTATAAGCCATGAAAAATATTAATGAAAGATATGTGGAGCTTCTTCTTTTCTAGCAGAGGCAAGATAGATGACTGAAATCAATCTACTTGAAATTTAAACACAAAGAATCAATCAAGTGAAAATTTTTAAATATTTTTAAAAAATCACATCAAAGCAATGACATATGACACTGAAATTAGAAAACCAAAGACAAAGAGAAAATATAAAAGCAAACAGAAAAGATCACCTTCCAGTGAACAACATTTAACTGATAGAAGACAGTGGAATGAAATCTTCAATATGCTGAAAAAGTGTGTCTGTAAGCAGTGAAAATGCGTCTCAAGTGTGGAGGTCAAATGGCATTCAGATAAAGAGCTCACTACAAGGAGATCCACGCTAAATAGAATTCTGAAGAAGGCATTTTGGATAGCAGTAAATTATTTCAGTGGAACATATGTGCTAAAAAAAGGATCAAGAACAAAAACGGAAATAATGAAACCAAACTAAATGAAGATAAACAAATCTTGCTCTACGAGTGTGTATGCTTGTGCAAATAATATATTATGTGGCTAACTCACTCTTTCTCCATTGAAATGATGAGTTAAATTGCAGCTAAACACTTTAAACTATTTTGTTGAAGATATCTTTTAGAAGTGATTTGCTCTTTATTTTCTTTAGATTTTTTTTTGTTGAATATGTAAAGCTTCATCTGATATAACAATTAGAAATTGAAAACTGATTAAGTAGTAAAGATTATTATCATTAGGAAGAATTAATTGAGTGCAGTTCTCTAATTTAATGAATGACTTTATGAAAGTGTTGTTTATATAGTCATTTATAGAACTTCAGATTAAGTTCAGTACAGATGTACTTAAAAACATGTTGTAAATGAGTATGTTAAGTCATCAACATCCAGAACTAAAAATTCTTCCTCACCATTCTAGTACGATGGAGCCCTTGACGAAACTCACCAAAGAGCTTAATAACTAGCAGGTGTGACTCACATTCAGTGGACATAATCAAATACACAGGAATTCAATTGGCTGATTTACATTAATAATAATTATTTATCTAAATTTTAAATGTAATTACTATAAAAACAGGCTTCTCCGAGCACGTTTAAGCATTTCTCAGGATCTTTTACAATTTAATAGGGTGAGGGTCTGAGAAGCAACTGAAGCTGAAGGAAGAGGGAAATTCCTGGCTATTTCAGTAAAATTACTTATTCGACTTGAAAGATTGAGCTCTAGAAATGGTTTTCACTCTTCTCAATCTTCAAACACAGAAATTATATGGTTTACAGATATCTCATGATTGGGTAAGAAATATTGACATCAGCATGTTCCAAATATGGTATATTTTCTCCAGATCAAATGGTCACAGTTTGAATAGCAAATACTTTTTTAACACTTAAAATTTCATTCCTGTTTCATGGTGGTTGATGAAAATATTTATTAAAATGGCCTCTATATAATTTCATTTAATTGATATATCAAACTTTCAGAGTTTTCTTCCTTATCATGTTATAAAAGGTCTTTTTGGTTTTAGTTTAGGTTTCTAGAAATATTGTAATAATTCATAAATTCCATGGTTTGGGGAAACGATATATGACAGAGACTGAAAATGATTCTGAGCTTATAAGATGGTGTAAATAAAGGCACAAGGCAAGTGGAAATGGCATATACAGAGGAGGCATAATCTATTCAGTGAGAAGTGCAACTCAGTAAGTAAGTGGCAAACACGGACAGTTATATGCTGCAGACACTAAATTAGGTGACTTAGAAGTCTGGTTATTTGCACTGATTTGGTAGTTAAATGAGATAACACTGATTTGATGGAAGCAGAGAGGAGATAAGATAAGTCTGGCAGTCAATGTCATTTAAGTGGGGGAAGAGACAAAGACCAGGTAGGAGCTTACTGCAGTGATTCAAGATTCAGAGGCATTCCCCAGAAGAAGGTAAGGGAGAGATATTTTGAATAATCAAAAGATAGTAGTAACAAGGATAATAAAAATAAGGAGCGCTTAGATTTATGGAATGATTATTTATATGCCAGTTTTTTTTTTTTGAGAAACAAAACACTGGGTAACAATTTCAATATAGAAATTAAAATAGAGAAAACAGATAAATTTATGGTTTTTACTGATGGATGGAAACCTGGCAGTATCACAGATCGTGATAAAGGACTTAAAAAGAAAATAGATTTGTTCATTTCTTGGGTATTTTTTGATTATTACTATATAAAAAGAACTATGCCATATAATAGGTGAAAAGCGTCAGAAAAGCAGACATAGCTAACTGTCCTAAGGGAGTTTAGATTTGGTGGGTGAAATGAGTTTAAATTACCCACTTAGAGGTTACCACAATTAAACTTACAAAGTATGGTTTATGGGTTTTATTGTAAGGAAGATTTGGCCTAGAAAGGAAGATTTGGAAGACTTTTCTGAAGACATCAATACTGAGCTCATTCACGTAAATCTTACAAATAAAAAAGCACAGAAATTGTGACTAAAACTTAAGGAATGTCCACAGATGGATACAGTAGTAAAACAATTGAATAAAATTGGCCAGGAAATGCTGTGTAGAGACTGTGTAAAGAATAAACAAAAGATCGTTATATAACAAAGAGGAATTATTTATTAAAGATCCCTAAAAATACTGTCACATAAAAAAATTACATTTAAATGAAAATATGTTGAATTTTAGCTTAATAATTTTCATTTTTACATAATATCTTGGCAAACATTCAGGTGATAGGTGAACTATCTCACTTTACCTTTCCAATCTTGTTCTATAATACAATTTTTCTCAGATATGTATTTAATATTTTCCCAATCTCATAACTAGAATTTCAGGGTACCAAAATGACAAAAATAATGAGATTATTCTTGATATAATTTCTGTTATAAAACACTACATTCTCCTTCTGTGAAACATCTTATATAAATTACTGCAATCTTAATGTTAAATGTTATTTTAACATTTGTGTTTGGACTCCAGCATAGAATTATATTACTTACTTTATTAGCTCATTTACCACCTACCATGCTATATTATTAGATAATTCTTTGAACATGAGATGTTTGGGGTTACTTCTGGTAGAAATTTAATCACCCCTTGGGCTTACCATTTACTATCTATTTCCATATCAGTTGCAAATCTGTGGTCTTTATTAAAAAAAATCAAGCTAATTTAATCAGCACTGATTAAGACAACTGTTAGATTATTCTGATGAGGAATTGATTAGTACCAAAGTCTTATTATCATGTAATTTGTAAATTCTCTCTTTTATCAAAAAAGAATGTGTTCAAACCATCAACTTTCAGAGAAAATATTTGTTAATATATTTTAAATACTTGTTACAATTCCATTTTGTAACTGATAGTTTTTCTTTTTTATGATAAATTTACAATATACTAAGCAATGAGACTCTTCTACATTTTTTATGTTATGCATACTTTTTAATTCTCAGTATAAAGGTTGTCATTGAGTATAGCTGTGGCTAGTACTACCGGTACCTGATTTACATCTTTCACATTGGTCAAATGTACCTATACACATAAATTTTCTTTACTGTATAGTATAGATAAGAGAATTTTACATAGCTAAACTTTACTTAAAAGTTGTTTTTTTTCTGGCTATCTATAGAAACTCATACTTTCTTCTTGAAATATATTTAACAAATTAACTGATAAATTATAAAATTTTTATGGTTCTCATCACATATTTCACTTTATGGGAAGAAAATCAAGAAATTTCTATCATTCAGACCAATCTGATATTCATATATTTAAGAGCACTGCTTTTATTAAACACATAGGAATATATGACAGGTACAAATAAGGCATATATGTCATCAATATTCCAGTATTGTTTTACAGCACATTAATTCCTTGAGTTATAAATTGTCATTGGATTTGGTGAATATGTTAAGTCCTATTTTTGTGACAGTTAAATAATGAAAGCTCATTGTAACAAATTTAAAGAAAAAATAGATAAAACTAACTAATAAAATAAAATGCTACCTGTAGCCTGTCCATTCAGGGAAAACCAATATTGATTTTTGTGTAATTTCATTGCAATTCTTCCTCTATATTTAGTACATCATATAATTTATCAATCAATCTGACATTTGTTTCATCACTTGTTCATTTATTTGTCTCTCTCTGCTTCAATCCAAGCTTTCAAAAATATTCTATTACTTGAGTTGATACCCTAACCATTTAATCATTTTCAGGTAAAAACATTTGTTTCTGTCCTGTTTGCTTCATTATAGCATCAATCCATATCACACTTGAAGTTCATTTCCGTCTCGTTCTTCCATCCTTGGACTGATATGGTAACCTATTAGTTTCACTCACCCTCCATCCTTTTCTGGATCCTCTTTCTTCCTATTGTGTTGGGATTCAGAGCAGTAATAGAGAAAAATCACAAAGATATTTTCCCTAATATTTCAGGGAAACAACATAATCCAAATGTGCTGGTTTGAAAGGAAGTATGTCCCCTAAGAAAAGCCATGTTTTAATATAAATCCCATTTCATAAAGGTAGAATAGTCCCTATTCAATACTGTATATTTGAAAGTGTAATGAGATCATCTCCCTGGTTGATGTGATTTAGTCAAGAGTGGTTGTTAAACTGTATTAAGGGACGACATATCTCCACCCATTTGGATGGGTCTTGATTGGTTTATTGGAGTCCTATAAAAGAGGAAATATTTTGGAGAATGAGAGATTCAGAGAGAGCAGAGAATGCTGCAGCACCACGAAGCAGAGAGTCCACCAGCCAGTGACCTTTGGAGATGAAGAAGGAAAATGCCTCCCAGGGAGCTTCATGAAACCAGAAGTCAGGAGAAAAAGCTAACAGATGACACTGTATTCGCCATGTGCCCTTCCAGCCGAGAGAGAAGCCCTGACTGTGTTCGCCACGCACCTTCTCACTTGAGAGAGAAATCCTGAACTTCATCGGCCTTCTTGAACCAAGGTATTTTTCATTGGATGCCTTTGATTGGACATTTCTAGAGACTTGTTTTAATTGGGACATTTTCTCGGCCTTAGAACTGTAAACTAGCAACTCATTACATTCCCCCTTTTAAAAGCCGTTCCGTTTCTGGTATATTGCATTCCAGCAGCTAGCAAACTAGAACACCAAATCAAAAGACAGATGAGAAACTGACAGAAATTATCATCGCAGACAAATAATTCTTTAGGTTGAGATAAGCAAACAAAATTGCATAGAAAAATGAGAAAAGACAAAGTGGGAATACAAAGAAAAGTATGTACATGTTGCTTAAATATATTAAAAGAAAAATGAAGATTTTACTGAGAAGCCATTTCTCATGCATTTTTTAGGCAAACATTTCAAAGGTTTGACAATATAGCCTATTGTAAAACCTGTGGGGATTAAGTACTCTTTTAGAAACATCTAAAAGGTGCTCTCACTTTTATGATTTTGCCATGAATGTAATCTTTATTTATAGAGGTGTCAGCTGAACAAATACAAAACCATATGTGCACAGAATTATAAACAGCATCATTACTTGTAACAAGCAAATTTGGAAACAACCTAATTTCCCATTCCCAGGCGACAAGTTGAATATATTATTGCACACCATTACAAGGGAGTTGTATACAGTTATAAAAAAGAATAAGAAGCTTTTCTAAGTACACTTAAATATTATTTATTTATAGAGTTGAACCATGTGAAACTTTTGTACATTAAAATTATAAAATAAAAATAAAGGATGAAAAACTCATATTTTAAAATCGAAATACAAATGAGAACCCTAAAATTTTGTCAAATTTTGATATGAAGCTACACAAACACCAATCATCAACTGCATATTATTGAGATGTAGCTAAAACAAAATGAACTGGACAGAAGTCTTAACTATTACTTAGCAGTTATTTAAAATTGTAAAATGCTTTATTTGATTTGATTATGAATATAAAGAAATTTGACCTGTTAAATGTGTCCCCAAAACTAGCTAATGTTATTCCTAAAACATATTCAATTTCAGAATTAGACTCTTCTGAATAACTTTTCAACTCAGATATCTGGATGTACACACAGTATTGCCTGCTGTATTGCTGAACCAGCTTTGCTTCAACATTGTTCCACTATTTTCCTCTGGGCTTTTTCCCTGATTTATTACACAGTCTACAAAGTTCAGTACAGATCCATTACGGCTTAGCAGAAGGTAGAAAAACATGGATTTCAGACAGGGCTAGTACTCACAGTCTCTCTCAAATGGTCCTGATTGGTTTGATAACTGAAAATTATAAGGATTGGCAGTTGCCCACTTATATTAGTTAAATAGGTCACTCTATTTTTAGCAAGATTTTTCTTTTAGATTGCTCAGACTCTTATTTATGCAGTGGGTCAACAACTAGCACACACTCTGCATTTCTTGGATGTCTAGTTGAGGTGAATTTCAACCAACCTCATTTCTGTTTCAAGTTCTGTGAGCTCTGGAAAAAATGTTCTCATATGAAGAAAATCTTTCCCTTTTTATGTAACTTTGAGAAGTTCTGCTTTGCT
Organism: Tamandua tetradactyla; assembly: GCF_023851605.1. Lineage (NCBI taxonomy): Eukaryota > Metazoa > Chordata > Mammalia > Pilosa > Myrmecophagidae > Tamandua > Tamandua tetradactyla. The sequence continues at coordinate 42,203,924 of NC_135352.1, read as the reverse complement.
AGCAAAGGTTCTTTTCTTAAGAGCTCAGATATTTTTATATATTGTGCACATAACTTAGTTGAACTTACTATAAACCAAATTTGTATACAAATAATGATGGTTATGTAAAAATTGTAGCCTGGCAACAGAGTTTTAAAACACATAGAAACAAATATAGATTCGAGTAAGGTTGTTTACTTAAGACAGGTTAAGATTAAAAAATGCCATTTTGAATGTATGAAATATGATGAATCGTTTCCAATTTTGCTTTAATATTCTGAAAACATTCTTCAAATGATTCTAGGATATTAGAAAAGCTTTTTATTCATTGAATATTATTTAATTATTGAAAGTTTGAAAAAAGTTTTCCCCAAATCTTCACAGTCTATAATAATTATTTTATATATATATATACATACACTTAAAAATTCTCAGTATGATCCAGCTTTATTAGACCATGTGCATTTTCCATTAATTCTTGATTGACTTTTGGTTATTTAATTAATTTTCAGAAAAGCATTGATATCATCAATATTTCAAGATTATTAATACATAGTATATCTGCCATTCTAAAATAGTAATTTCAAATGAAATAAAATTCAAACAAAAAATTCAAAAGGAGCAAAATTCTTCATTTATATTGATAAAATTTCATTCCATAATATAGCCATTAATATTTATGCACAATATACCCTAAAATCTTTGAGCATATTCATTTAGGGTTTTTATAGTAAAACATATTAAAATATTAAGGCTTCATTAACACAGATGTAATTATTTCTTCGCCTGAAATAATGCAAAGTATTTCATTCAATCACATTACCAGTTCATCATAAATTCAATTCATGAAAAAGAAGCAAGGCATTATGCAGACTTCTCTGCAAAGAGCCAGCCCTGTGTCCCAGGTATCGCAGGGAATTCAATTAGAAAGAAGGTGCGGCCCATGCTTTCAGGTTGCTGCGGACCAGCTTCAATTCACACTGTTAAAATACGGAAGATAAAGCAGAAAGAGGACAACTGTCCCGGATTCCTGACAGTTGATGAAAAAGTGTCTGTAGCCTGCGGTTTCAAATCATAGGATTCTAGTTTCCAGTTGGATTATAGTTGCCATATTTTGATTAAAGTATTTAAGCTAAAGCACTATAAGTAAAATTCTGCGTGCATTGTGGATATTGCTTCAGTTTGCTCAAGTTGCCAAAATGCAGTATACCCGAAATGGACTGGCTTTGACAATGGGGATTTATTTAACTTCCCAGCTCACAATTCTGAGGCTGTGAAAATGTCCAGGTCAGGCGTCTCCAGGTGGTGTCTCCCCCTGAGGACCAGCTACTGTGATCCTTAACTCCTCCGTCACTGCAGGACGCCTGGCAGCACACCTGCTCTCTCCTCTCGCCGGTTTCCCTGCTGCAGCCTCAGGCCTTAGTGACCTCCTCTCTGCTTCTGTGGTTTCTCTCTGTGTTCTGTGTGTCTTTCTTTATCACTCTTTCTGGATATTCTCTGAATTTCCTCTCCTATCGTAGGATTCCTGTGAGAGGGTCAAGACCCACATGCAGCTGCCTCAGCTTAAACAACTTCATCGAAAGGTCCCACCCACAGTAGCTTCACACCTCAGGGATGGGTTAAGCTTTAAGAACATACATGATCTTTTCTGGGATCAATTAGACCTCCAAACCATCACAGATGTTTCCATTTTAGTCTTCCATCTAGAAAGTTCTGAACCAGGCATGATACATAAATCCCAAAGTCTTGGAATTTTAATTTTAAATGAAACATTAAAAATGTTTCCAAGTCTGAAATTATAATTGTACCAATGATACCAAAGAGGGACTTCACATTTTTTTATCACTGTCAACATTACCTAATAATCCCTGAAGTTTTGGGTGTGTATGACACCCTGTTCTAATTTTGCAGTATTTGCTTTCACATGCCACTTTTTTATAGGCACTCAGAATATGAAATAAATCTTCCTATGTTCTGGTATCAATGCACATATTCCTTCACAATTTAGCTCTTTTCTGGTCCCTACTTAATCCCATTGCCTTAAGGAAAATTTTTGAAATTCTAAGCATTTTAAACACCTTAAGAATAAACATTTCTCTCCTTTTTAGATTTCTCTACCTGCCCTATACACCATGTAATAGGCTACTTTATTTTAATTTTTACTTGCCTGCTATCATATCCTCGGGGTTTTATGTCTATGTGCTTTCTTCTTTAATGTAGCTCACAAAGTACCTTTGAGCTTCTCCCAGTTACAGCAGGAGGAATTTTACCACCATCATGGCCTAGACAAAATACTACTTTTGATTTTGAACTCATAGTTACAGCTTCTTCTTCCCTTCTGGGAAATGATAGTTCATATTTTAAAAAAAAATCATTTCTTTCTGAATCATTTTTTTAATTCCATAAATATAGCTGGGGTTCTTGAACAGCTGTAGATTTCATGGAAATAAACCTAAAAGTCTGAACATAGAACAAAATGGGCTATAGAATACAGGAGAAAAATATTTGTCTTTTTACATTAAAACTGGTTAAAGCCGCATGCAACAATTTTTTGGGTTGGTGATTTGTTAAAGGAAATAAAATATGGTGCGTAATATGCGCTACGGGGGTTAAACAGCAGGTGTTTGCCTCAGGTAGTCAAAGCTCCTTCTGAAATGTCTTTTAAATGTCAGTATCAGTTAAACAGACTTCATAAGAATCGGTTGCTGGGGAGAGTTTATGGAGGCTTTTGCTCCCCTGTTGCTCTGGCAAGACTTGGAAAACAGTGGAGAGAGACTGGAAATAGTTTGCTTATTATGGTGCATTTTCAGAGATTCAAAAGCATAATGTAGCAATGCTTATTCTGTCACATTGAAATCGTGGAGACCACTAAATTATTAGTCTTTTGTGTGTAGCAGTTGCCTGAAGAATGTTTATAAGGAAAAAAATCACATGGCTTTCTAAAACTATGTCATTTATAAAATTTTGCAAGAATAACCTATTATGAATGATGCATTATGTATTCATTTATCCAATCTATTTATTGAGGCACTTCCTACGTTATAGACGGTGTAAAACCCTGGGAATGAAGTTGTGAATGAGGTAGATAGAGTTCTTGTGACCAGGAAGCACAAATACTCACTGAGAACCAGACAGTAAACAACAAACACATAAATAAATACAACGTGAGAAAGCGATAAATGCACAAAGCCAAAATAGAGTGAGGCAAAGAGAAAAGACGTTCTGATGAGGATGCAATCAGTCTTTTAGATACGGCAGAGAAAAGAGCTCAGTATGAGGGTGTGGCCAAACGGAGACCTAAATAAATGAAGAGACGGGGCCCGTGGAAGCATGAGCTGGAGGGAGACAAGGCTCTGAGGGGACATCTGTTTTTCATGTGGTCAGTGTGGTGGCCAGAGTGGCCAAGGCAGAGTGTAAAAGCTGATTGAGAGAGATAGGAAGGGGTGTCAGGCCCTATGTGGGCACAAAGTACAGTAGTTGACTTTTTTTTTTCTGGCAATACTTTGGATGGTTTTGAGCATCAAAGTATGGTATGATCTCACGACCTTAGGAAGTGCTAACTGAGGTAGAGCAGAACTGTAGGCAAGGAAAGCAGTCAGGAGTCCTGACATATCTTGGCTAAACTGCCGGTGGCATAGGCTGCAGTGGCAGCAGTAGAGACGGTCTCAGTTAGAATAGACGTTGGAGAAGTCAGCGAGACTTGCTGATGCATTAAATACGGGGTGCAAGGAATAGAGGATTCGTGGGTGATAAATAGATTTTTGCTGGGATAGCTGGGTTTAATTATTGGACTATTTACTTAGTTGGGAAGAGAAGGAAATGTAGGATCAGGTTGTGCATGGGGACATATTCTGCTTGATCTATTCAACCTGATGTATAAGACATGCTCTGTTCAATATTTAAAAATAGATATCCAAATGGAGTTGCCAAATAGGTATTTGGATATAAAGAGTGTAGTAGTTATGGGAGAAACCACAGCTGGATATAATATTTACTGTAGATGATGTTTAATGACATGAGACGGGATGAGATTATTTTGAGGGAGAGTATAGATAGACAAGCTATTGTATGATTTTTTTACAATTCAGCATACACATATAAGTAAAAATGAGCAAAATATATACTTATTGGATATTATATAATTATTGTTATTATTAAAACCATGCAAAACGTTTATGGAAACAAGTATAAGAAGAAAACGTAAAAAAATTGACTTTAAGCATTTTAACTGTGCAGGATTTGGCTTATTTTCCAGAGCCCACGTAATGTGTTTTTGCTAAGTTTATACTTATAGATACAATAATCTATAAAAATAAAACCATTTCTAAAAGTTATATTTTGGTAATCTTTCAAACTCTCCATAAACCCAGAATTCTTCTAGTTTTCTAAATTTCAGAGAGGAAAAAAACATGTATTAGAGAGAAAACAGATGAGTCTGGAGTAGATAATTCAACAGTAAAATTTCTAAAATTGTCCTTATCTGAGGTTTACTTGCAACACCTAGATTAGTGATTTCTAAATTTTCCTGAAAGCTAAAAAAAAAAAGATATACTTAAATGGTCTAAAGTTTTAAATTAATATTAATTTAAAAAATTTGTAACAACCATTCTATTCGCCTGTAAATGATGCTGGGCTGACTTTTTCTGTCAACAAACTTAAGGCAATAAACTCCTTTTCCCAGATGCTCCTTTCCTGTATCTTTCCATTTAGAGTTAACCTAAAGAAGAGTCTGGGTGAAGATTTTCATGGGTGAAGTGAAGCAGCTGTCACTGCTTGCCCAATGTCTTCAGGAGGACACAGCGGCCAGCAGAGGCGAAAGGGCTCATCGTGTCCCAGCTGGACTTCACCCTGCTGCCTCCATCCAGCTTTCTTCCCCGCTGCTGGCCACACAGTGACCAGGTCTCACCCCACGGACGTCCCTATGCGGCCCCTTCCCCTTTCACCGCCACAGGAGCTGCTGGGCTCTGATTCCATCGCCTGCACCCGTGCTTCGGAGAAACGCGGTAGGGACTGCGCTGATTCTCCAAACTGCCCCTCCGGTCTCCACCCACAAATTCCCTTTATCCCTAACATTACAATAAATCCCTTTATCCTTAACATTAATAGTACCCCTGCTTCCTGGACTGAGCCCCAACTGATCCAGAAACAGCATTCACATCGTTGTTTAACTTCTGGTTTCTTACTACCAGTTTCTCCGTTTCTCAAATTAGGGAGCCTACATTTTAGGAAATAACTTCCTTTTTCACTTTGTGATAAGAAACAAAATGAGAAAATCTACGGATACATAATTTTGTATTTTTTTTCTTATAACAGCTATTTTCATGGTACCATTAAATAACATGAAAAATAAAATAAATGACTGAATAGTTGAATAATGTCACAAATGATTAATATTAAAAAGTCATTTAGGGTGGTGTGACAGTGGCTCAGTGGCAGAGTTCTCACCTGCCATGCTGGAGACCTGGGTTCAGTTCCCGGTGCCTGCCCATGCGAGAAAAAAAAAGTCACTTAGAATAAATGAAATTCTTGCAAGAGTAAAGTTAAAGTACATAAAATATATGACACTGAATAAAATCTGTTCAGCTTGCCATTTATATCATTATTTATATTGTTGGGTGTGTATGTCAGTGTGGACTCATATAAGTGTATTAAAATGTAGTCAGTTGGAAACTTAATCAAATCAAGATCTGCGGTAGCTACCTTTTAGTATACAATACATTTGAGACAAGTTTTCTTGAAATACGATAACCAATAGGTACGAAGGTAATTGTTATAACAAATCAAAAACACATCGAAACTGAAAATAAATTCAGCACTTGAAAGGAGATCTGACATGATGATCATTTGAATGCTCAATGCAATTTCTTTTTATTGTTTAATCACAAGCTGCAAATATAAGCAGTGAGCAATAGCCAAGGCAGGGATACACAGCAATTTCAAGATGGAGGATACCAGAATCTCTAAAGTTTATTGGTCTGAAGGTGGAAAGAAAGCAGGTGGTATCTTTAATGAGAGATATGGGGGCAAAACTCACATTTAAAATTATTTCATAATTTAATAATTGCAAATCTGTTTTCTTATAAGCTTAAGTATTTCACAATATAAAAAGCTCTTTAATTTTTCCAGAAATATTCGAAATAAAAAGTTATTTACTGTAATTTAACTCTATAAGGATGAATTTCTGTAGTGTACTAAAAGTAACACCTAAATGGATTGGGTTGAAATAGACTGCAGAGATTCTCAGCAATAACTTATCTCATCTGAGATTAATGTTTCTGTAAAGCAAAATGTCGTATTTTATCAGAAAACTGCTTTCTAATTTATTTTTCCTTATTTTTCTTCATGTTCCTGATACTTAACTACAAATTAAGAAAATCTATTGCAAATTTACATTATAGAAATTAAGTCTGCAGCCCCTTGTGCAAATACCACTGGATCATGTATTATGAATATTGTGTTAAGATGGTATGCATAATATCATATTTCTTTCTAATTTCATGATTATAAATAACGTCACAATAAAAAAGAGTTCTTATTAATTATACCTATGCATGTTGAGGAATAAAATATAAATAAATGATATATACATTTTTAATGACTCCATATTTGCAGTACACCTGTAAGTAGCCAGAATTGGGAGATCTCACTCTGACAATTCAGAGACCCAAAGGATTGAAGCCAATGGATTTTTAAAATTAATTTTACCTTCCAGTTGTCTCTAAAATTTTTCATGAAGAAAATTTTAAAAGTGGACATTTAAAAGCGCTGTTTATTGTATTAGGAATAAGAAAAGAATGTATATGTAAAATGTGTAAAAACTAATTTTTGTTTCACTACAAAAATCCAAATGTACTCAATGATATTCGTGACTTTTCTTTCTGGCTTAATGAGCTACTCATTCTTTTCTAGTCACTGCTATAGTTTCCTAGCTGCTGGGAAAGTGTCCATTCAATAGACTGGCTTAACAACAAGAATGCTTCGATTGGCTCATGGGTTTGGAAGCCAGAAGGCTTGCTTCCTAGGGTGGGTACCATCTGGTTGGTGGGCAATCTTTGGGGCTCCTAGACTTTTCCATTCACATGGCAATGCATGTAGCAGCGTTTTCTCCTTCTCTTTTGCATTCCCTTGACATCCAGCTTCTGGCTACTCCCCAGGGTTTCTTCTCTGCATCTAATTCTCTTTGCTTATAAGGACTTTGATCATGTCGGATCAAGGACCACCCTCAGGCAGTCTGGACAGACCTTAACCAGTAACATCTTCAATGGCTCTATTTCCGAATTGGATACACTCACAGGATTCAATTCAACATACCTTTTGTGAGGGACAGATAACCAATGGGTTGACTTATATTAGATAATATATTGTGCTGTGGCACAATGTTATGGAATTGTGCAACAGCACAAAGTTATGGAAAACAATATTGAAGTTATTATTACTATTATTGCAGTAAAGTGGCTGCCCCAACTGAGATTCCATTTTCCAACCCCTCTTGGATTTAAATGGGTTGTGAGGCTGGTTATTCTTTTTTTAATGTTTTTTGTATGGTGAAATCTGGCATATGTAAAAAAGTAAAGAAAGAAAAGGCAAAGATTTTCAAAGTTCACTCCTACAGGTAGTTACAGAATAGGTTTCAGTTATATCCCAGTTATGGGATACCATTCCACTATTTCAGATTTTTCCTTCTATCTGCTCCAAAATCTGGAGGCTAGAAGAAATATTAATATAATGCTTCAGCAGTCATAGTCATTTGTTAAATACTATTTTCTCGGTTACAACTGCTCCTTCTCCTTGATCCTTCTCTCAATCTATAGGGGTCTTTAGGCAATGTCTGTTCTAACTTTTCCATGTTGAGAAGGGGTGTCAACATTAAAGGATAGGGGAATGTATTTAGTTGATAATCATGGAATGGCTGGTCCCTCTGATTTCAGAATTTATCTGGCCTAAGAACCCTCTGGAAATTATAGGTTCCTGGAAAGAAAACTTAGTGCATGTAACTTTTATAGATTTTCAGTTTGAACCCTAAGTGTTCTTAAGAGTTAATGGAAATGATGTTGGTTGGGGTTTGGCAAAGCATGACAATTAGCTCTATCTACCTGGACATTGCATAAGAGTAGCCTCCAGAATAGCCTCTCAACTTTATTTGATCTCACATGGCCACTGATGCCTTATTTTATTACATTTCTTTTTCCCCCTTTTGGTCAAGAAGGTGTGGTTGATCCCACAGTGCCAGGACCAGGTTCCTGCCCAGGATTCATGTCCCACCTTGCAGGGAGACTCCCATCCCTGGACGTCATGTCCCGTGTAGGGGAGGGTTAACGATTTTACCAGCAGAGTTGGACTTAGAGAGAAAGAGGCCACATCTGAGCAACAAAAGAGGTTCTCTGGAAGTAACTCTAAGGCATAATTATAGGTAAACTGAGCTTCTCTGCTACAGAAATGAGTTTCAAAAGAGCAAGTGTGGCCCTGGTCTTAAAGCACACTACTTGATAAGGCTGAGAATTTTTCAAATAATTAATTGCTGATGTCATTGTGCATAACAGTTCAATCTTCCATTTGTCTCTTTCCTCTCTCTTCATCATAAGGTTCAAACAGAAACAAGGCTGTGCCTTCCACACTTGGCCTGGAACTCTCTTCAGCTAAATATCCACGTGTATCACTTTCATCTTCTGCTTTCCATCCGACCTCGGTACTCAATCTTGCCAAGATATCTGACTCTTTATAATGAAGATCATTTTCCTTCCAATTTTCAATGCATGTTCATCATTTCCTTCTAAGGCTGCATCAGGAGTAAATTTAATACCCATATTTATGCCAACATTCTGTCCATGATGAATTACATATTCTCTAAGAGGCTAGTAACACAACATTGTGAATTTAATTAAATCACGTAACTCTACATATGTGAATGTGATTAAAAGGGAAAATGTTAGAATGTATATATGATAACCGAATAAAATTTTAAAAATATCCATGAAACTGCACTACACAAACAGTAAACCTTAAGTTAAACCACAGCTATAGTTAATAGTAAAGTTCTGAAATGTGCTATCATCAATTGTAACAAATATTCCACACTAACGCAAGGTGTTGGTGGTGGAGAGAAGTGTAGGAATTCAATATTTTATGCATGACTTATTGGTAAACCCACAACTTCCATAATAACGAAAAAACAATTAGATGAGCCTTATGCCTGGCTTGACAATGCACATGGTCAACTAGTATCTTAAACTACCCATTCATTTTCTAAGTAAAAACAATGTCTCAAATCAGGTAGATCTGTGATTTGAGGAAAGTTGTTCAACTTCTCCATGTCTCAGTTTCCTCATCCATAAAACAAGGTTAGTAATAGAACCGACCATACAGGGTTGTTACAAATATGAAATGATTTGATATTTTAAAAGTGTGCAACATAATGTATAGAACACATCAAATATTATGTAAGTATTTCTTAAATAAATGACTGGAATCTGTCTCAGTTCATGTGCTAATATTCCCTATTGAGTCTGCCTGATGCCCCAGAACCATTCTATGACTGCCCCTCTCCTGACCAGGTCAAAAATATTAAATATTACAGGAAAAACTAAAACACACTGATTAAAAAATATAAGATGCATTAATTAATAATACAAAAACCCCTATATTTTTAAAACCAAAATGAGATGACAGAATCCAAGAAAAAATATAAATAAAAAAGAAATATATTAGAAATTAAGGCTAAATTAAGGGATTACAAAAGTGACTAGACCAACACATAATGCTGTAAGAGGAAAAGAAGACAAGAGGAAATATTTAAATACCAAAACAAAGAAAGATACAAAAAAGATTTGAGACAAAGGAACAATATTGAAGAAAGGAAAAGAAGAATCATCATATAAACAATAGGAGTCTTGAAGGAAAATGAAAAAGCAAGAGAATAGCATAAGTCAAAACACAGATCCTGAACTATTATTCATGAAAATTTTCAAAAATAAGGAAAAAAAATGGAACTGTATACCGTACCATGTATTTGGGAGTATTAACCCAGAATATGTAGCACCTAAGTGTACTCTAGTACAATCACTGAACTTTAACAAAAATATAACCACAAAGAGCCACATGCCTTATATAGGAAGAAAAAAAAAGTATATTACCACATTTTTAGACAGTACTGTTTAATCCAGAGTAAATTGGAGCAACAATTAAAGTACTCAAGGAAACACAATGTGAGCTCAGAAAATTGTATTCAATAAAAATTGTCTTCAATATGAAGACATGAAACCTAGCAAAATGTATAAATTCAGGGAAAATGAAGCCTTTTTAAGGAATTTCCTAGAGAATGAGATTTACACAACCAAAGTACTAGAACAGCATTAACAGAAAGACTAAAAGTGTGTACTAAATGTATAACAATTAGTAGAAAAAGATGAGAGCATGCACTGATTATATTCTTGGCAATGTAGCGATAATATCACCATTTAAAATGTATTAAAATGGGAGTAGAATGTGTACAAATTTTGCCTGTTTTCAATAATCACAATTCATGATGATATTATTATTCTGAAATTGTTGCATGTATAATATGTGTTAAATCAAATAAATTATGAGACATTTTAATTTTCCCATTTTCTGTATTTTTGAGAATCAGGCTTGTGTTAGAAAACACAATGTGTAAAATACAACAAGTTTATATTAAAAATCTCAGTGCTTTGAATATGAATTGGAAAAAAATCAGTGTGAACTCATATGATATTTTATGTTTAAAAAATGTATAGGGACTTCGGGAGAAGATGGCGGCTTAGTAAGACGTGTGGGTCTTAGTTCCTCCTCCAGAACAGCAACTAAAGAAACAGAAACAATACGAAACAGCTCCCGGAGCCATGACAGAGACCAAAAAGACAGCATACCCCATTCTGGAACGGCCGAACGGGCAGGGAGAATCCGCTGTGGTGAGATACCCGAGGGGCGCGCGTTTTCCCAGCTGGGGCGGCTGGCGACTGGGGTCCCCTCCATGCACGTGGCTCCCCGGTCTGACTGGGAACATTGGATAGCGGGGCCCTCTCGCCACACTTGGCGTCTCGGGTCAGCTGGGCAATTTGGACTGGCACTCCCCCAAGCCGTGGCGGCCGGCGACCCCCGCTCCACGCGCGGTTTCCCGGGCCGACTGCGACATTCGGATTGGCAAGTTAAAGGAGCCACAGCATCTTTTACTGGTGGGACCCACAGACAGACAAGCGCCATAAGCGCCACCTACTTGGCAGGAAAAGAAAAACAGAGCCCAGAGATTTCACAGAAAAACCTTTCAACCAGCCAGGTCCCACACCCAGGGAAATCTGATCAAATGCCCAGACACCAGCAGAAAATAATGGGTGACGCTTGGAAAATTGAAGATATGGCCCAATCAAAGGAACAAACCAATAGTTCAAATGAGATACAGGAGCTGAGACAACTAATGCTGAATACACGAACAGAAATGGAAAAACTCTTCAAAAACCAAATCAATAAATTGAGGGAGGACATGAAGAAGACATGGGCTGAACAAAAAGAAGAAATAGAAAATCTGAAAAAACAAATCACAGAACTTATGGGAGTGAAGGACAAAGAAGAAAAAATGGAAAAAACAATGGATACCTACAATGGTAGATCTAAAGAGACAGAAGCTACAATTAGTGAACTGGAGGATGGAACATCTGAATTCCAAAAAGAAACAGAAACTATAGGGAAAAGACTGGAAAAACTTGAGCAGGGGATCAGGGAACTGAATGACAATATGAAGCGCACAAATATACGTGTTGTGGGTGTCCCAGAAGGAGAAGAGAAGGGAAAAGGAGGAGAAAAACTAATGGAAGAAATTATCACTGAAAATTTCCCAACTCTTATGAAAGACCTAAATTTACAGATCCAAGAAGTGCAGCGTACCCCAAAGAGAATAGACCCAAATAGGCGTTCTCCAAGACATTTACTAGTTAGAATGTCAGAGGTCAAAGAGAAAGAGAGGATCTTGAAAGCAGCAAGAGAAAAACAATCTGTCACATACAAGGGAAACCCAATAAGACTATGTGTAGATTTCTCAGCAGAAACCATGGAAGCTAGAAGACAGTGGGATGATATATTTAAATTACTAAAAGAGAAAAACTGCCAACCAAGACTTCTATATCCAGCAAAATTGTCCTTCAAAAATGAAGGAGAAATTAAAACATTTATAGACAAAAAGTCACTGAGAGAATTTGTGACCAAGAGACCAGCTCTGCAAGAAATACTAAAGGGAGCACTAGAGTCAGATACGAAAAGACAGAAGAGAGAGGTATGGAGTAAAGTGTAGAAAGAAGGAAAATCAGATATGATATATATAATACAAAAGCCAAAATGGTAGAGGAAAATATTATCCAAACAGTAATAACACTAAAAGTTAATGGACTGAATTTCCCAATCAAAAGACATAGACTGGCAGAATGGATTACAACCCAGCAATACCACTGCTAGGTATCTACTCAAAGGACTTAAGGGCAAAGACACAGATGGACATTTGCACACCAGTGTTTATAGCAGCATTATCTACAATTGCAAAGAGATGGAAACAGCCAAAATGTCCATCAACAGACGAGTGGCTAAACAAACTGTGGCATATACCTGCGATGGAATATCATGCAGCTTTAAGACAGACTAAACTTATGAAGCATGTAATAACATGGATGGACCTAGAGAACATTATGCTGAGTGAGTCTAGCCAAAAACTAAAGGACAAATACTGTATGGTCCCACTGATGTGAACCGACATTTGAGAATCAGCTTGGAATATATCATTGGTAACAGAGACCAGCAGGAGTTAGAAACAGGGTAAGATAATGGGTAATTGGAGCTGAAGGGATACAGACTGTGCAACAGGACTAGATACAAAAACTCAAAAATGGACAGCACAATAATACCTAAGTGTAATGTAACTATGTTGGAACACTGAATGAAGCTGCACCTGAAATATAGTTTTTTGTTTGTTTGTTTGTTTGTTTGTTTGTATCTTTTATTTTTGTTTTTTTTTCCTTTTTTATATATATATTTTTCATTAGTATTATTATTTTAATTCTCTTCTCTATATTAACATTCTATATTTTTTTCTGCTGTTTTGCTAGTTCTTTTCCTAAATCGATGCAAATGTACTACGAAATGATGATCATACATCTATGTGATGATACCAAGAATTACTGAGTGCATGTGTAGAATGGTATGTTTTCTAAATGTTGTGTTAATTTCTTTTCTTTTTTTTTGATTAATAAAAAAAATTTTTTAAAAAAGTATATATTTTATAGCTCTGTAGACTGAAAAGGCCAGGAGCAATAAACAATTCAAATTCAATGAAAATCCCTAGACCTGAAGTTTGGTCTTGAAATAACTTTTCCCACTAAAAGAAATCAAGGCTTCAAGAAGAAATTGCCATTGCAGACTCAGGGTAGAGGTATACAAAATTAGTCTGGAATTTTCTGTCACACTTAGAACAAGAAAACTATCAAACTCTGCTTGGTCATGTCAAGAGGACCAAAACCTACTTTAAAATTCTCCCACTAGACAGTTACCGGAGAATTTGACCTTTGGTGAGGTGAGGTTTGAATGGTTTGAAACACATCAAATGTGTTTAAATCCAGAAGTGCGTAAGGATGAGAAAACAATTAAAAACTAACTGGGAAATTTGGAGGATGATTTTAATTCTTGACTTTTTTTTAAATAAAGAGAAAAGATCAAGTATTTATCTTTCCTTCCCTATATTAGCTGTACTATTGGATTAATATAAAAAAAAACTGCAATGAGAAGAAACACTTGTTTTATAAAAATATTGTCTAATACATAAAAGCAAAATGATAGAATTAGAATAACACCATTTGTTGTGAAGTTGAATTGCATCTCCCAGAAAAATATGTTGAAGTCTTCAGCCCCCTGTTCCTGTGCTTTGAATTGACCCTATCTGGAAATAGGGTCTGCAGAGATTGCAGATGCCATCAAGTTAAGCTGAGGCCACACTGGATTAAAGTGATCCCTTAATCCAATGACAAGTGTCACTATAAGGAAAAAGAGCTTTGGACACACATAAAGGGAAGAAGCCCATATGAAGATGGAAGCAGAAGTCAGAGTGATCCAGGCACAAGCAAAGAAACCAAGGATTGCCAGGCAACATCAGAAGCTAGGAAGAGACAAGAAATTCTGCTCTGAGATCTTCACAGGGAGCATGGCTTAAATAAGACACCTTTATTTAAAATTTTAGCCTCCACATGTGAGAGAATATTTTGCTATTTAGGCCACCCTGTTTGTGGTAGTTTGTTGCAGCAACCCTGGGTAACTAGCTCACCATTTTCCAACTTCCAATGAATGAATGGTTCTAAGCATTACAAATGAACGATTGCTAGCTTGTGCTTTCTGAGAGAAGAGCACGATTCCACCTACACTCTTGCCAAAGGCATTGGATCTGAGTCTGGTCTGGCCTCTGCACCCCATGACCAACTGCAGGTCAGATGGGACAGAGGTCATGTTGAAGTGCAGCATGAGTAGACAAATTAAAAAAACGTGACTTTGGGAAACTCTACAAGTAAGATCACCACAGTTTTTCAACATATGAATTGCAAGGAAATGCACAGATTAAAAGGGACATTTTTTCTTGTTAACAGGCCAAAGTTAAATCATATTGTTGAAGGGTACACATACATTCAAATGAATGACAAAATCATAAAGGAACAAAAGGGAGTGCTTAATTTAAAAATCACGATAGTGGTTACTTTTGTGAGAAGAATCTAAGCATGTATATGGCTAAAGATATGGCAAATTCTCATAATCAAGGCCTGTGGAGAAGTACCCATTGATTAAATGATTAAGAAAAAAGGAAAGAAATTTTATCAAACATGATTTCAGTGTATAATTCTTTTATTTGTACATTTTTATGTTTTCTCTCTGTTTGATTACATTGCAGAAAACCTTTACGCTTAAGTAATTTAAAATAGAGCTTAGTTTTAAAAACAATTAATGTGGCTTGGTATGGTTCCATAAAGTGATTCGGTTATAATTTCATAGTGGGAGGAGTTATGCTTTCTCATGTTAGTGTTATTAAGAACAGTGAACTTAAACAGACCTTCTGCATCAAAATGTTGCTCCTGAGACTTTTCTCTATCACATCACTGTGTGCAATTAATAAATTGCAGTTAAACATCTGTAGAGTGACAGTTTATTCCTGAGTAAAATATTTAAACACAAACTTAAATAGCATTTACATATTACGGTGGTTTGGAACTGTATGTATCCCAGAAAAAATAATGTTCTTAAAGCTAATCTATTCCTGTGGGTGTGAACCTATTGTAAGTAGGTTTTCATAAGATTACTTCAGTTAAGGAGTGGTCCACGTGGATTTTAATCATCTTATTGGATTCCTTTATAAAAGAATGAAATTCAGACAAAGAGAGAGAAAGCCACTGAGGCAAGAAGATGAAAGCAAGAAAACCTGGAAGAGAAGGGTAGAGGGTCCAGTTTCCCAGGCAGCTGGCTTTGAAGCAGACACCATCGTCTTGATGATGCCTTAATTTGGACATTTTCGAGGCCTCAGAACTATAAGCATGAAAGCTAATAAATTACCATAAGTAAAAGCCATCCCATTTTATGGTATCTGCTGTTGGCAACCCAGCAAACTAGAGCACATGTTATCTATTGGAGACCATACAGTAAAGTAGAAAGAACATGGCATTAGCTGTCTGCCGGAGATGACTGCCTACCAAAAACTTGCACTCTACCTTCTGGAATGTCGGGTTATTTCTAGGTGGCTTCCCAGAGGTGATCCATTTTCTAGACTTCTCCTCCATAAGGGAACCAGGTGAGACTAAGTGATTAGCTCTGTTAATGGAAAACAATTAGAAGAATCGTAGTTCATTTTCTGATTGGAACTTCTAGCAAGTGGGTTTGACATGTTCATTTGTCTTTATCCCTCTGCCACTGAATGGAAAGAATTCTAAGGACTTAGAGACAGAATCATAAAATGAAAAGAGCCATGTGTCTGAATCACACAGTACAGAAAAACTACCTATGGAATCCACACAGGACCTTGTGGGAAAGAGGAATAAAACTACACTATATCAAATCACTGACATTAAGGGATTTATTAATTATGGAAGCTTGTGTTTCCTAATTAATATAAAATCTGACAGATCTCAGCTAACAATAGGTTATCTGTAGGCATCTACTTAACATTTCTGAAAGTGTATTCTCATTTACTGAATGAAATGAAAAGAATATTTTCTTTGTAAAATTGTGAGAGGTTAAGATATACATTAAGGCTCATTGTTATTCTGTGACCATGAGAAGCCCTCAGTAAAATGCAATATTATTAACATTATTTTACAAAGCAGTTCAACCTTCCAATAACTAATAACTTCTGACTTTTTGACAATCTCTTTATCAAACTAAAATTGGTAAAAATTTACAAAAAGGACAGTAATTTTAGAGTAGAAAGAATTGGATGTAGTCATGTCCATGCCTCTCCTCTTTTAAGGGAAAGAAACCTCAAAGGCCTGGCTTTTTGCGGATCTCTCGTAAAACTAAAGTGACTAACTCAAAGCCTGACACATACGGAAGCCCTGAAACAAAAAGGGAGCGTAGATTGGGGATGTTATCACAACACTCATCTACCTAACATGACATATATAAACCCTGGGTTAATTTTCTGCACAAAACTATTAACGTGCAAAATCTCAAATGGCTTCTGTCACTGTGAATTCCAAGCCACTTAATTTACACGTGATTACTCTGAAAAAGTTGTCTACTGTTACGTTATTTTATGAACTCTTTTCAATTATTTTTCCATCCAGCTTGAAAAACATGACAAAAATTCAAATTACGAATACAGCATTCTCGTCTCTGAATAGAACAACCTTGACCTTGTTTGACATAGACATTTGCTCTGTTGTTAATCTGTAACAGTTTGAGGCCCAGATCTCTCCAGTCATTAGTAATTCTCAGAGCACTTTATCACCCATGTGTACTTTGTAATTGAGAATTAAACTAAGACATACACTCTTGCATTTCCATCATTTCCCTCTGATAGACATTGTTACTTCCAAGGTGATTGTCTTTCACTTCTTACCAAAAGAGCTTGTTTTATAACAGGGATTTCCAGCCTTTACTAATTCCAGAACTCATCTAAAAATGTGATGGGTTATATTAGAGTATGAATTGGGGAGATGAAGAGATCAGATAAGAAGAAGAAAGAGGATGATATTATTAGACTTTAAAAAGTGTCATATAACTCTAGAGAATTGAGACATTTATAGCTCTTGTGAAAATTTTCGATGAACACTCTTTGAAAGGAAATTATTAAAAGCCTTTAAACAATGTTAGCATAATTCAAAATATACTTTAGAGGAAAGTGTTCATTTAGAGGTAAATGTCTTAGGAAATGTAAAGAAAATGAATTATATGATTTTAACTATATATTATATTCCAACCTAAAAATTGGTAAATAACCAATATTAATTTAGATCCCAGAGGCTTTGGCAAGCAGTTGATCTCTGATGTTTCAATTCTCAATTTTCAATCAAATGCCAGGAAAAAACAATAAGCATACCAAACAAAAATTTGAGAGACAATGGACTTATCAGTCTATCACTAGAATCTGAGAGAAATACATCAAATTTTAAAACCGGTGATAAAGGATTGATATATAATGCTCAAACTTACTTTCAAAAAGAAAGCAAGGTTATGTAAGAAAGTAGCAATGATTCAACAGCTAAGATCACGTGACTATCTTCCATGGAGAGCAGAGGACACTCTCTTTACTTCTCTGAGAAGCTCATTGGGGTTGTCCTTAAAAGGTGGGATGGATGATTGTAGATGCTCCATTGAATGGGCTTCCCTAGTTCCACTTTGGATATTAGTAATTGTGAATTGTATGAACTAGGAGACCATGATTAAACTTCAGTGGCAGCAAGATGAGGGAACCAGTCAAGGTGCCTTGACCTTCAGGGGTCTCTGGAGATGGCAAAGAGGACACAGTTCTGGGCGAAAGATAGACGGTAAACTAACTATACTGCTGAGCAAAAAAATCACATCAAACTACAATAAAAATCTAAGTCCTTCTCCTAGTTTCTCAAATTAAGACAATGGTAGAATGAAAGGCCTATAGCATTCCTTTAGATAAGGCAAAAATCATAGAGTAAAACAAATTTGCTTTTGTTTTTGAGAAGAAATATATTAGAACATTTTCGTGTAATAATGAGAATAGACTGAGAGATGGAGAAAGTAATGATGCAGTAAAGTGATGCTATCATGGCAGGAAATTAACCGAGATAAGCTGAGGGCTACTGGAAGAAGAAAATGATTGTGTATGCTAAGAGAAATTGGGGGCTAAGAACAGGCTAATGACTGTAGTCGATGTAGAGGTGGAAGTACAAATTAGGCAAAGTCTTTTTTCTTATATGGTGAGGTATGTTTTGAGTTATTTTCCCATGTTTGGTGACTTTTATCCAGTTATACATTATAGGTACTTTCTATATCTTAGCAGTAACTATAAAATTCAGAATGTTGTTGTGGAAGTCAACCAGGGAGCAAGATGCACATAGTGAAAGAGGAAACAGGCAGCACAGCCTAATTTTAGAAGGCAAGTAGAACCTTGCTTACCGGTGTTTCTCTGAAATAGTTGAGAGTGAACAATTCAGGCTAGAGTTCAGTCCTGCTTGAAGTCCCCATCCTGTGGCAGCATTTCAGAAAAAGCTGACCATAAACATGGTTGTGCTGAATTTAAAACTTAAATAGTTTGACCTTGGGCAGTTCCCAAGAAAAAGCATGTTGAACTTAGACTAAGAAATTAGGAAAATAAAGAAGAATTTTTGAGAGGTCCTAAACCATAGCTAAACCATTTGGATATCTGTAGCTCCCAAAACTGAAGAAAAATAAAAGTTAGGAGGACATTTCCATCATCTAGCTCCGATGCAAATGAACTGCTTCTCTATGAAAAAAAAATTCTAGTTTAAAAAATTAAGGAATAGTTCTAGTATCCAGAATATATAAAACACTCTAACAAATCCATAATAAAAAGATAGACAATGCCTCTTTAAAAATAGGTAAAAGATTTGAAAAACATTTCACCAATGTACGAGTAGCTAATAAGCAAATGAAAAGGTAGTTAGCATCTTTAGTCATTAGAGAAATGCAAATTAAAACCACAATGTGATGCTACTGCACACCCACTAATGATCACTATAATGATCATAATAATCACAATAATAATTTTAAAAAACCCAGGTAATTCCAAGTTTTGGCAAGGTTTGGAAAACCTGAAGCTTTTATACATTGCCGATGGGAACGTAAAACTTTGGAAATCAGTTAAGCAATTTCTTAAAAATGTAGGGATAAACTTACCATACAACTGAACAATTCCACCCTAGGGCATCTATAAATAAAAATGAAAATATATGCCTTCAGAAACACGATTACACAAATACTAGGCAAAATCTGGAAACAATTCAATGTCCATTAATTTGTGAACTGATAAAATATGCTATATCTACACAGTGGGATACTATTTAACGATAGAAAAGAAGAAACTACTAATACATGATACAACATGGGTAAACTTTAAAAATATTATGCTAGGTGAAAGAAGCCAGGCACCGAAGGCTTTGTGCTGTATGATTCCATTTATATGAAGCGACTAGAAAAAGCAAATATGTACAGTCAGAAATCAAGTGAATGGTTGCCAGGCACTTGGGTGGCAATAGGGATTGAACCAGAAATTGGCATAAGGAACTTCTTAAGGTGATGGAAATAGTCTAAACCTGGGTTGTGGTGATGATTGCACAGTTTATTAATCTACTACAAATCAGTGAATATTCTTAATGATAGGCGAAATTAATGATCAATAAATTGTACTGCAGCAAAATTTAAAAATGCAGTAAGCAAGAAGGGATATGGAATGGGGAACTAAAAGAATTAATGTACACAAAGAAGTTCTAGTATCATTTTGTAAAATGCAATATCAATTAGAGAATTCATGTTATAAATCAAAACATAAAAACATGTCATATAAACATAGCTCAAACTTTGTTTTGTACTCAACACTGAGATCTACAGCCTGGAATTTTTGAAAATTCTGCCCTCTACACCCATTTAATATTTATCCTTTAGGTTAATAAATCATACCTTAGAGGTAAAACAGAATTAATTCTTTGCCAACATGCCTTTCTTCCTAAGTCAAAATACATATGACACAAATGGTTGCAATTTATAAAGGAGTAAATCCATTTCACCTTATTTGACATAGAGCAAACCAAAAAAATGTAAAATCTGACCTCATTTTAAACACTCCCAACAATTTCTTGTAAAACTGAATTTTATTCACTTAGACATAGTACTCGTAAGTTTACAGATATTTAAGTGAACTGCCAATTGAGGGATTTTAAAGAGCTATCCTTCAACTGGACACTAATCCAAACTAGAAGGAGAGAGTTTAACTTTGAATGTCTCGAACTCCTTTTACTGCTAGGCACGTGCTCTGGTGTCCCGCCAATATTTCTTTTCTTTTAAAGTATTTTCTAGTTTGCTTTTGAGATGACAGTACATTTTCGGTACCCTTTCATATGCCTATTACTTAGGATGTGTATAACTGTGGTGTTTGGAAGGGAAACTTACAGCATCCCAGTCTCTCAGGTGGGGATTTCCCAAATACTGGTAGGTATGTCTGGCCAAAGAAATAAGGACACCAGACTGGATGAGATCTCAAGACACACATTAAAAGCACTCTTTTTCTGTTTCCCTTGATGATGATATCATCCTCTATCATAGGATGAATGTTCCCAAAACTGACAGGTAGATGCTTAATTGGGAAAGGATTATGAATGATTCTTTAGTGTGGAAAGAAATTTTGAATATTTATTTATTCATATTTATATATTCATTTTGGGAAAGTTTAATTCTTTGTAATTTCCATTTATTCACATTATTCTCCATTGATGCCTTTAAGCACATTGGATTAATAGCATTCTAATAATCTGCAAAAAAAAAAAAAAAAACCAAAACTCAGAGTAAACTTTGCCTTTCCATGTGTAAAGGGCCAATTAATAAATATTTTAGACTTTGTGTGCCTCATAGGTTCTTATCCTTTTTTTTTCTTTGTATTTTGCTTATTTTTAAATCCCCTTGAAAATGTAAAAGTCATTCTTAGCTCACAAACAAAACAAAAACAACCACACTCTGGATTTTGCTGACCTCTGCCCCAGTGAGATGAGTGTGCCCTTGGGGGAATAGATCAGGTGATGGATTTTCTGGAATCATATGAGTCCTTTCTAGCATTCTCATCTCTTGGTCATCTGATTCTTTCCTCAATACTGGGCCAAGTCAGCGCTACTGTTCCCACTTCATTTACACAGACATCATAGATTCCGTACTCCAAGGAGCCATTGCAGCCATGTACTATGAGAGGCTGCAGGTATAACTTCCAGGAAGGGAACAGTTTGTGCCCAGGATAATAAACCATCTCATATCACACTCCACACCTCCATCCAATACCCTCAAGGTAAACTCACACCTGTACTTTGCTGCTTCCTCATAGGATATGTTTTCCAGGTCCTTCATCTATCTTTTTTCACTGAGAAAGCTATTTCCTCTTGTATCAGGGACTGTATTTCCCTTCCTGGGCAATGCTGAGCCTACCCCTTGCATTGCCCTGTACAAAAGGAAGGTAAGTACTACCTCTGGATTTTGAGAGGCTATATATAAAACTTGATATTTAGAGATAAGAATGAAGCTGATGAGGTTGGGGTTAAAGTAATTCAGGACACAGGGGTAAGGAAGATGTTGTCTGTATTTTAGAAACACACAAAATAACAATAGAAAAAACAAAACAAAAGGAAGGGAGAAAGTATAATAAAATAAGGCGTCAAGGGCCAAGAGAGATCAAATGGAGTCTAGAGGTTGTTCTGGAGGCTGCTCTTAAACAAGCTTCAGCTAAAGAGTGCTGACTGCCATGGTTTGCTAAACGCCAACCAAACTCACTCCTGTTGACTCTTAAGAACACCTAGGCTTGAACTGAGACTCTATAAAGGTTTCATGCACTGAGTTTGCCTTCCTGG
Organism: Tamandua tetradactyla; assembly: GCF_023851605.1. Taxonomy (NCBI): domain Eukaryota; kingdom Metazoa; phylum Chordata; class Mammalia; order Pilosa; family Myrmecophagidae; genus Tamandua; species Tamandua tetradactyla. The sequence continues at coordinate 42,181,881 of NC_135352.1, read as the reverse complement.
AACATAAAATCCCCAAAGAGTTCCTAGGTCAGGTAAATCCTGAAACTCAGAGGGACCAGCCTTTCCAGGATTATCAATTAATTACATCCCCCTATTTTTTAGTGTGAATACTACTTCTTAACAAGAAAAAGTCCGGACAGGCATTCCTCAAAGATCCCTATAGATTGGAGGAAGGATTAAAGGAGAAGGAGGAGGATAACACAGGAACACAGGAAATGGGATTTAACAAACAGGTATGGCTGCTGAATCACTGTATTAATAATCATTCTAGCCTCCGGTGTTTCGGAGCAGCTGGAAGGGAAAATCTGAGATGGTGGAATGGTAGCCTGTGCGATCTGTTCTGTAAGTACTTCTTGAAGTGCACTTTGAAATTATTGCTTTTTGCTTTCTTTGTTTGTATATGGTATATTATACACTTAAAAAAAAGTTTAAAAATACTGAATAAAAGAAAACTCAGATCTGCTCAAATACTCTGGAAAAGGAGGTTGTGATCAGAAACAGATACAAAAAAGGCTTCCTGAGTATAGCAATAGTATACCCTTGGCAGGTGTTTGCTCTGCAATTATTTGTAAAACTACAAACTATTATAGTATTTGTAAAACTATTGAAATTTGCTCTAATAACTACTTGTTAAACTGTACTTTGAAATCTATACTTTTCTGCATATATGTTGTATTTCACAGTGAAAAAATGTTAAAACAAGGAAAGGAGATAGAATTTTAGGGGAGCCAATAATCAGGAGGGAACCAGTTATGTCTGGTAAAGGGCCTAGTGGCTCAAAGCATTCAAGAGAGTCTCACGTTTCAGGGTAGTCAAGCACATCCGCCCAAGTCTCCTCACGCCAGCTCAGTGCCCAGCCCCTCTCTTCAGAGCCCTTAACACAAGGCGCTGTGCACTCAGTGTGTTTTACTGGTCTACCTCCCCAGCAGTTCCATGTTGCAACTGACTTTCTGCGCAGTCTGCCCTCCAGTCTGCCTGGTGACTTCTTTAAAGGCCTCCGTGGAGGCTTTGTGACTATTACTGCATGTTTTTATTTAAGAGTTAGATGACCTGATTCTGTCATTCACTTATGGTAAGTCCTCCAGAGCATTGAACAAAACCCAGCTATCTTCATAATCTTTATAATTTCAATTAGAAAAAATATTATTCTATTTCTAGGACTATTGAAAAGGTCAGTGAGATTATTTCACCTGTGTCTAATCTCAAACCATTTCAGATGAATGTCTTAGTAAGGGATGCTGTGTCCGGCTGACAATTACCAGTTCTGCATTATGACTGAACATGTGGTCCTTATTACCTTGCACGGGTGAATGATCCATTCCTTAATGGGATCCTGAGCTTCTAGGCAACCATATATTTTAAATTGGGTTTTCTAAAGACAGAGCTGAACATAAGTATTTAGAATTCAGTTGATTCTTCCAAGAGACAGGGGTGACAGACTGGGGAACAAGAGATGAAATAAGAAGGGCATGCCAATATGAGTGGGTGCTATTGAGGTTACTGTGATGCAACAGGGTCTGAATGATATAAAACCTTCTGAAAAGCACAGAGAATGTCTCCAAGAGTCGTGCATCTAATGCAGAGGAGGCTGGGGTCTCTGTCGAGTCGCTCTTGCCCTGCAGATGGACAGCTTCTCCACGGGCTGTCAATATCTTCGTGGTTTCAGGCCCAAGTGGGCAGCAGTTTAGACAAACTCCTGAAGGAGAAAGTTGAAATATGTGCTGTGCAGAATTGGGATGAGGCAGAAAACAGGATTCTGAGTTTGCACAGAACTGTCCTCTGAAACTCTGGCTGACACAAGAGGTGGGCTGAAGGAAATGATGCAGAATGCTAAAAGTTCCACCATTGCACCTCTGTGAGGAATACAGATAGAAATTTACTGAATGGACAACAAAAAACAGAAGATATCCTCTCTCTCAACACCATCACTCAAGGTGACAACTGCCTTCTCTATGATTTTTGCTGAATCATACAAAAATACAGGCATATTTGTTTATTTTTTTCCTTCTCTCATTTGTTCAAACACCCTATGTTTTTGAGTGACATATGACTTCATTTGATTGATGACATAATGAACTATAATTGACTGATGAGGATTCAGAGATGAGTTTTCAGGTTTTTTATTCAAAATTTTCTCTCTCTATATATAAAATTTCCCTCATATTGGAAAAAGCAATGTTCTTTTGAGATATATTTTATAACCTCATCTCATTGAGAACACCCATTATATATAACTGAAATTGTCCTAGAGGCTTTTCTGAAATTCTCAAATTTCTGAGAAAGTTAATGAGTAGACGATAAACTTCCAAAAGGTCAATGAAATTCAAGAAAAGGTGTCTTTAAAGGTAAGGTAAATAAAAGACTACATTTGCCCTCTTCTTTAATGATATTTTATGGATGACAGGATAAAGCTCAATAAAATGAGCAGTTCTGACATATTCGCAAGACTATGAAAGGCCATTTCACCAGGCAAAGCAGTCAACAGGGTTTATGTCACTCACAAAGGGCAAAGCTACCTGAGCTGCTGCTGCAGGGCAGATGAGCAAGAGAATTTGACAATCGTTGTTATGTTTATAGATTTTTTTTCAAAATAACATATTTATTCCTGAAGGGATTATTACCTGGGTCTTTTCTTTAACTGTATCTTGTTATCTAAAATCTGTACTTTGATATTCTTGATACCAATACATCCAAATTGTTTTTCACCCCCAAATAACTACGTATTTTCAACGAGTGTCATTTGTTCTTTTACCTGTTACTATTTGCTTCCTTCTTCCTAAAGTGATTACATGGCTGTCATTTACACTAGATCAGAAATTGGCTTATTAGTAGTGACATTCAGATATGTGTATATTGTGTGATGCTACAACTCAAATCCTACAAATTTACTTCAGAATTCATATTCAGGAATGTTTCTAGAAGCCATTTCTGAGGGCAACAAATCACTAAAAGTTGAAGGAATACATAAATACTGATATATGGCACAACTGAGTATTGTACAACCAATAAAAATGAGTGAACTATAGCAATGGCATGGATGAACCTCACAAACCTAACACTGAGTTAAAAATTCCAGAAACATACTGCAAGCTTCTGCTCACAAAGCTTAAAAACAAGCAAAATGGTTCTAAGCCCTTAGAAATTGGGACAGTGGCCACACTGGGGAGGGGAGAGGGACTGTTGAGTGGGAGGGGGCGTGAAGGAGACATCTAGAGTGCCGGTAATGTTTACTTCCTGATCTGGGGTAAATCCCCCTAAAGATATGCCATGCCTTATTTGCTGGAATCCATGAGGTTACCTTACACGGTGTTCTGGTTTGCTAGCTGCCAGAATGCAACACACCAGAGACTGATTGACTTTTAATAAAAGGGGATTTATTTTGTTGGTTCTTCAGAGGAAAGGCAGCTAACTTTCCACTGAGGCTCTTTCTTATGTGGAAGGCACGGGATGGTCTCTGCTGGTCTTCTCTCCAGGCCCCTGGGTTCCAACAACTTTCCCTGGGGTGACTTCTTTCTCCATCTCCAAAGGCCTGGGCTGAGCTGCAAGTGCTGAGATGAGGAATGCCAAGCTGCTTAGGCTGTGCTACGTTGTGCTCTCTCATTTAAGCACCAGCCAATTAAGTCAAACGTCACTCACTGCAGAAGACACGCCTCCTAGCCGATTGCAGATGTAATTGGCAACAGATGAGGTTCACATACCGTTGGCTTATGTCCAGCAACAAGACTAGGTATGCTCACCTGGCCAAGTTGACAACTGAATCTAACTAACACACACGGCAAGCCTGTGATTAAACCAAGGCTGTGGAGAGGAGGTGTTTGCCCCGCATTACCCAGCTGGGCCTAAATGTGCTCGCGTGTACCCTTATAAGACAGAGGCAGCGGATAATTGCACACCTGGGCGCCACAGGGCAGCGAAGACCACCTGAGGAAGGCGCGGCACAGCCAAGGACGGCTGACAGCCCCCAGAAGCTACAAGAGGCAGGGACAGATTCCCTCCTATAACCTCCAGAGGGCATGGTACTCTCTCGGCATCTTAATTTTGGCTCAGTGAAACTGGTCTCAGACTTTTGGTCTCCAGAAATATGAGAGAACACATTTCTCTTCTGTTAAGCAACCAGGTTTGTGGGCATCTGCTACAGCAGCTGGAGAATACTAACACACCGTGGTTACCATGCCTTTCTGGTCTACATCAAATTTTCAAATTCTCTTTCTGCTATTTTTGGAAAGTACAAAGCCCTTCCTTAGTGTATTCGCTTCCCTGCTAAAACAAATCCACCCTGGGGGTTGGCTTAACAGCAGGGATCGAGCGGCTCACGGTGTCCGAGGCTGGAACGCTTGGTTCCTCCCTGGGTGTGGGAGCTCTGGCTGGCTGTTTTGGGGGGATCCTGGCTTCTCTGTCCCATGGCAGTGCACGTGGCAGTGACTTCTCTTCTCCTTCTGGGCTCCACTGACTTCCAGCTCCCGGCCACTCCCTGTGGCGTCTTTTGTGTCCAATTGCCTAAATTTATAAGGACCTCAGCCATACTGGATTAAGGCCCACTCTCTGTTAGTTTGACATGTTAGCTAATAACATCTTCAAAGGTCCAACACACAAATGAGTCCCCACTCACAGGACCAGGGGCTACGACCAGAACATCTTTTTAGTGGGGGTCCTGATTCAATCCCCCAAACCTAGATTTGGAAAGTCCTGAGGGAAGCCACGTTCCCATGGTGACTGCAGACTCAGAGGTCCCACTCACACACAATCATTTCAGTTAGAGGACCGTTACGCCTTCGTAACATACGAGGTCCTTCTTCCACAGGGACTCAAGTTTAAGTCATGCAGCTTCAGGCATTTTTCACCAAGGAGTCCACTTAGAAAGGATTTTTCAATGTGCTTCAAATAGCACAAGAACTTGTGGAAAAGAAGAGGGTTATTTTATGGCTGCCTAACTTTTAATCTATTATATATTGCTATTCTTAATATATCTTTTGCCCACATTGCCATATGCCCAGCATTCAGTGTTTCTTATAAAATCTACTGTTGTATCATCTCTTAAAAATATCTTTTACTTTAATTGCATGTGCTTTATGAGCTTATATTTCCTGTGATTCATCCAAGATTCAAAATTTCATTATGGGCAAGAGGCTGATATCAGCCCAATTAAAATTTTTGTTTTGTTTATTTCTTTGTTTTAAAACAAGGCTAAGAAAAGCCATATATAGGCATTCAAGACTATAAAAAGGAAAAATAAGAAGACATGAAGAATATAGTTTAGGTTTTGTGGTTTCAAGCAGCCGAAGTAACTCTGGCTGATAGAAGCAAGCGATGGTATATAATCAAGGGCTCTCTGAAATTAGAGGGTGACCTGAGAAAAAAGTTTGTATAAATCATAGCTTTACTGGGTGAAAATTATGCCACAGGAGCTTCAGAATTGTTCTGTAAGAGGAATGTTCCATTCATCGCTCTGCATCTGAGATGAAGGAACACAACCATCTCTTCTGCTTCTGAATCAAATCTTCCATGATCCAAAACCATGGAAGAAAATAACTGGCTGGTTGGGCTTTGGTCGTGAATCTGTTTCTTTGCTATTTGGGGGCAGACAGAGGAAGTCTCTGGTCCCTTCTGAATCTACAGTACGAGATAAAAACTAATATCAACTAATATCATACATGGTGGCAGAACAATTTTTACTTAAATGCTGAAAAGAAGTAAATGATGCTGGTAAGAAAATGTTTATAGAAGGAAAACATCTATGTGTAGTCAATGCCTATATTAATCAAAGTGTAATGAAATCACCAAATCTAACTGGCTCCAGTAGAGTCCCAAGTTATTCTGAAAAGCAGAGACTGAACACTTTGCCTTTAATCATTATATGAGTTTGATATACCATGTACATATGAGCCATTTATAAATCTTTCGCCCATAATTAATGTTTTCAGTGTTATTGTTAAGAATGCACAGAACAGCAACTGGTCTAGCTATTGTTATATAGTAGAGCTCCTTAGGGGACGTGATTTATTGGACATATTAGAATGACTGGTAATTAGTACATCAATTGTGTTAAATGGCTCCTTTTAAATTACTAAAGGATGCTTTAAACCCTGTAAGAATTTCGTTAATCAGAACCCAATTAACAAAACCTTTCATTGTTTTGGGCTTAAATTTAGGGCTTTATTTTTAAAAGTGAAGAGAGAAATGAAAGACCACCAATTAAGAACAGAGGCTATTGACTCAAAGATTGCTATAGCAAGGGATTTGACCACCAAAGACTCAATGTCAGGCAAGGGAATGGGAAATTCATACTCTGATAGGAGGTTGTTGACTTGGGGAAACTGGAAGTGGGCTAATGTAGAAGTGGGGCATCTCATGTGATTGGTTTGTGGACATATTTGGTTTTCCCTGGTGGTCCTGAGTTGGAAGCAGGGCAAAAAAATAGTTTTGACTATTTTGGAAATAAAGTTACAATTGCTATAACTAAATAATTAAGATTTCACAAATTTATGGTCACTGTCCATGCCTTATTACCTTTTGCAGTCAACAAATAGGTCAGTTAAATGGGGATGCAGTAGAAATCAATATCCATGCCCTTTTCGTGTCTCTAATAATGGTATTTCTTTCTGCAATTCCCCCCGAAATGAGACATTGGTTTTTAACCATCTTATTGGAGTCAGGGGCTTCAACTTTGGCTCTTCCTACCAAAATACACCATTTTGGTATTTTTTATTTCTGATAAAATCAGAAGACTCATTTGTATTACAGAATCCCTTCGCATCATCTCAGCCCAGAGAGAATGATGGCAACAGGGCTGTTCAAAGATTCTAATGCCCTCCCACTTTTTTTAAAACTTGATAATGAGAAAATCCCTCCATTCTTTAATGTATGACTACTGGATGAGAAAGTTGAAACTCACAGGCCCATTTAGCTTTTCTGTCTCCTTGAGCCTTCATATGTCTTCCTTTATAGGATGACCAGGAAGTTCACCAATGTAAACATGTTTATTATAGCAATCATTGAGTCCAGGTAATTAGCCAAACTACCAGATTATTAATTCTCCTTCTATGAGGTTGAGACAACACGTCAGATCATTAATCCTGGGTGAATGCACCTTTGCAAATAAATTTACTGGGTTGAGGCCTTAGATTCCACTCCCACACAAACTTCTTAGGCTGACAACTGAATACTGACTGGTGACATCTCATAGGTGTCACTGGTAGGATGGATTATGATCCCCTCAAGACATGCTCTTAATCTTAATCCGCATTGCTGTAGGCGTGAACCCCTTGTAAATTGGACCTTTGAAGTGGTTACTTGTCGTTAAGGTGAAATCCAGCTGAATCGGGGTGGGCCTTAAACTGCCTTATAAGCCAAAGAAATTCAGACTTGTGAATCAGAGAAAGCCTCAGGAAGGAGCCAGAAGCTGAAGGTCAGGGGAAACCAGAAAAGCAGACACAGGGAGAAAGTGATCCCCACCTGAGGAGAGGCAGGGACACAAGTCAAGGAGCCCCAGGACTGCAGCTAACATGAGCTAGAACGTGTCAGACTTTGAGGAGAAAGCATGGTCCAGGCAATGCCTTGGTTTTCACCTTCTAGCCTCCAACACCACCAGACACTACGTTCTGGTTTAAGTCAACCCATTGTATGGTATTTGTCCAAGCAGCCTGGCAAATGAAGAAATAACTCTTTACATATATAGGCTTTGTACCACTCTGCCCTGGCTCTATTGGTATCTACAGTTCACTATAAGAGTGAAGAAAAGAGACGTGTTAGGGATGGACTTCGGGAGAAATAGCGTCTACTTGTTAGGCAAGTGCATCAGGCTTACTGGCTTTGATGCAGAAGAGCGGTGAGTCTCAGACTAGAGAGGGACTTAGAGGTTGCTTCTGCCAGGAAATGAGTTTAAGGGGAATTTGGAGGACCAAATTCTGCACTTTGCTTATGTCTGCTCAAATGCACTTATCCCCTGCTCAAATGCACTTATCCCGATATTTTTCCTTTCCCACTAATAGTCTTACCTTAGGATAATTGGCATGCCTGCATTAAGTATTTAATGGGTTTTATCAGTTAAATAGTATCCCCTATGCTTGGTCACTAGCCCTGACTGCCTTGTGATGACAAACAGTTATTAACATGTATTTTAATGGTATGTTTATGGATTATAACATATCTTTTTTCCTGTGGTATCTCTAGATATTTCCCATGACTATCTCTAGGTCTACAGTAAGAAACCAGGTGATGACACAGTTTTTAGCACCGTTGTTGCCATAGCAACCATGGGCTAGCCATTCGCCTGGCGCTAGGACGAGTGATAATTTCAGAAAGCAGGATGCCACTGGAGGATGTGGATTAGCCATCTCCCTTCAGCCCCTCTAATGCATGAGCAACTCAATTGATTCACCCTAATTTGACAATCTCTTCTCTGGAACCTCATTGGTATCATTTAATGCAACAATTAGGGTTCCAGAAGGAATAGCTATTGCTCTCAAAGTAGGTTAATTATACATTATTTTATTAAAGAAACTTTAACAAATGTGTGGGAAGGTTCTAGGTAAAACAAATTAAAGTTTGATCCCCAGAGACTTGTAAAACAAGTTGCTACCTTTCGTAAGTCTGAAAGAATGATGGGAAGGAGCAGTTCCTGAAATGCAGAAGGAGATGCAGCATGAAGAGGGCTTTTATGAAGCCCCCTTTATGAAGAGGGCTAAGAAAACAATGACCTTCAGCCAGAAGACACACCAACCAGAGGCAACTTCATAGAGAAGGACTTTGCAAGAGAGTATACTGTCTGTCTCCTCAATCTCTCTGATCTTCTGCAGGGTTTCCTATCACCAAATGGAAAATGGAGGGAGAATAAAAGTTAGCCTACTGATGTGGTCCACACAGGGGAACTTCCTGGCTCACAGAAACGGTGGAAAACGTAGAAAGGGCCAGTGGATGATATCTTAGTGAAAGGGTTTATCCCCATGTTGTAGACAGACTTCTGAAAGTGCTAAATAACACTTCTATATCCATTGGCCAATACTTATTCACATGGTTACATCTAGCTTCAAAAAGAGACTAATGAATATACTTTTAGCTGAGTAGAACTTTGCCCCTTCAGAGATCTGAGAATTCCCTTCCCATTTCACTCTAACTCTTCCTTTCCCTTCCCTTGAAAGCCAGGACTGGTGGGGCGTGTTGGGCTAGGACCAAGGATGAAGTCAGGGTAGAGAGGCAGCCGGAGCTGGCCAGAAAGGTGGTTAGGGACGCAGAGGTGGACAGACCTCTGTGATCAGGGTGAGAAGCATTTGAGGCTTAGGTGGCCAGCAGGTCTCATTAGGGTAAGGTTGAGGAGGGGTCAGCGTGAGGAGACATGAGATTGTTGGAGGTTAGAACACAGTTTGTGTGATTAGCATTTGATTATGCTGAACAATTGAGTACATACAGTGACAATGGGATTCAGGTTTCTGATGGTTAGGGAAGGAAGTTACAAAGACGAGATTGAGAAGGGCTAGAATAAACTGTATTGAGTTGGATTGGAATAGGAGGATCTGTGCAAAGTCATGGTTTTAAATAGTTAGATAAAGAGGTTAATAAATAGTTAGATATATAGATATGGATGTGAATATGAATGTAGGTATATACAAATGTGGTATATACACGTGTATATATATATATATATCTCCCAGATTTATTGGCCAAAATGACCTAGAAGTAATGACAACTCAGTGGCAAAGAAGACACTTAGTTCCCAGACCTTGGTTTCAAAATACTGTTCTCCCCTAAAAAGAACACGACTCCTGGGAGGAATGATTGATTGCAGGATAGGAGCAGGGAATGACGAGATGTGTCTGAATCGCTTTGCTGTGGGATAAAGCAAGGAAGTGCTCCAAAAAAAGTTTAGGAAGACACAGGAGTTAGCTTTTAGAGTCTCCTTTGGACACATCTGTAACAATATGAGCATCAGACATAATTCACAATTGTAAGGCATTATGATCCCTTGAATAAAATAGGAACCTGTGAGTTTAGACCAATAAGTGAATTAACATATAAATAAGAAGGAAATCTTTATCTTATAGTAGAGTGACAGCTAGCAAATGTAGAAGATGAGATTAGAAATCACCATTTGGTAACTATCATAGTCATAATCAATTAATGAGAATCATCAAGGGATGCTAAAACTAGGGGGTAAAATTTACTCCCATAAAATATTCATTAATTACAAAGGGAGAGACAGTAAATTTACAGTGGAGAAAATTGGTATATACCATCTTGATCACACGATTGAAGCTAACGTAAGCAGCCTGGGGGGAAATAGAACTGAATTCTGTGCTTCTCTAAAGGTTACACTGAGGAGAACATAGACCTGTGTGCCCGTGTCAAAAATGAGTCAGGAGGAAAGAGTGGAGAAATCTCTGTTGAGTCCACTGTAAAATGAAGTGATATGAACACTTAAAAATGACAAGGTAATGCAAACCAAGGAAAGACTGAAAAATTATCTCAGATTTAAGGATATTCAGAAGGAATAGCACATATGTGTAACAAACGGACATAAATCCATTTTGTATCAGAATGGGGAAAATGTTAACAAGGCATTTCTGAAGCATCTGGGAGTCATGAGATATCATGACTCAACTTTCAACGTTAAAAAATCATTAAAAGTATATATATATAATCTCGCACACACACATGCATGCATGTACAAAGAGAGAGACAATATAAAATGTAAACAATTGAGAAACTTGAGTGAATCATACATAGAATTTCTGTGCAGTATTTGAATCTCCCTGGATTTCCACATAAAACTAGACAGATGAACAAATAAGAAAAGCAAATCCCAAGGACATAAGAACTCGGTTGGAAGCAACCACCATATATCATACTGCCTGTAACTACTGTGAAATGAAACACCTCTTACCTTTCAGAATTTTCCTTAGGGTTCCGCGCTGAGGAAAAGAGAAAATACAGCTGATTTAAACAGAAGGATTTAAAGAGCCTGAGGAAGCCTAGGGAATAGCCGGAAGGGCCAGAGAACCAGTTGGAGGATATATCAAGGGAGACCATCCACCACATCAGGTAGTGTGATGAGTGAGTAGCAAGGAAATCTATAGTGTCAGCTGCAATTTGATTGAAATCTTAAATTCTTTGTGCATCTGCAACTGTTGTCCTCTGTTTTCTCTTTGAGTAGTTGGTCCCATCATGATTGGACATAAACTAAGATAGTCTTTTGAGGAAGGGAACCACAGAGGTTATAATCCACCCCCTTCCATTTCTTTAACAAAGAAAGAAATCAAGCCCAAGGAAATTTGGCGCTTTTGCAGTATCACACACATAAAGTACTGGTGCTAGAATGACCTTCACCAAGAATCTTACCAACACCCTCCAATTTGTCTGAATCTGAATCTGTGAGATGACATAGTTGCTTTATGTCAAAAATGGAAAAAAATACATTTCTTTTTTCTTTGAGTTTTAAAGATAGATTTTTATTGTATGTTTAAATAATTAGCATAGCATGTAGAACTCTGATTATATCATGCTTGACACCTACATGATATAAAGAATTTCAGGAATATGTCATTCATTTTTGTTTTGCATGCTCCTGGCACATGTGTGGAAAATGCACTATTTCTGCAGGCAAGATTTCACTTTCTATTTTTTCCTTGGTTTAATTGTAAGACAGTCTTGGTGTTTAAGACGCATTAGATCAGGGCCGGTGCCAGGAACGCAGTGTTCTAGAGCGAATGCCCTCACTGAACAGAATGTATGATCACTTTCTATTAGATATTTTTTATTGTCTGTGGCAATTTATGAGTTCTAAAAATCGTTTTTTTTTCTTTTTTCTTGTTTTGCCAGTATTTTGACAAAGGTATGTACATATTCTTCCTTTCAGACTACCAATTGCATTTATCTTGCCTTTTGGCTGCCTCACCCTATAGCAGTAAGGTCTAAACCTTTTAAAAATAAAACCTTGGATCTTGTACTGAATTTCATTACTTGAAGAAACTTTACATTTATCATTTCCTTTCTCATAGCATTTCTTTTTCTTGAATGAGCTGTAACAAAACACGTATAATAGCAAGTGGTTAGTCCACTTAGCCACATTAGATTAGTCATATGGAAACCACAGGAGAGAAACATTGTATATTGTGTTATTTTTGACATTAAGTATGCCCAGAAGCACAGTTCACGTATGCTTGTCTAAAAAGGGGTAACTTATGAGGGCTGCAATTTCCATTGTAACCTTTGAGGCAGCTCAGATCAACAGAAGGAGAGCCTTAGAAGTGAAAGATGGAGTTTGTGCTAACATTGTCTGCTGTTCACTAAACCTCAAATTGACAGTAACGGATTGTTACTAGGGGTACAGAGTTAACGAGAAAGAATTATGTGTCCTTTCTGTCCCTGGCTGTGAACTTAAACTACCTACATAGAATTTAACTTTTTGTTAGCTTTCAGAACATTATTTAAAAATATGTCTTAGTTCACAAATATAAGAACTGGAATCATATTCTTAATTCTTACTAAACTTTCCAATTTTCAAAGTAAGTAAGAGTCAATAAAATGGTTAAAATTGGAAAAGTATAAGGTTTTCTGTTTATACTGAAGCAAATTTTTACTTGTGATAGCAGTTCAATACATTATACTATATGGAACGCAACAAATGCAAAATGCTTAAACTGCCCTACTTCCAATTTGTACATCTTACAATCAAACATATTAATTTTATTTTAATATACTTACTTTTTATGCATAGCAACAAAATAAGCTCTCATTGTTCAATATATGCAATTAATGCAAGCAGCATTTGGACATAAATCATTTATATTCTATATCTTTCTATCTCTGTTTTCCCCCTCAATTACCTTTGTTTTTTTATTAAGGGTGATCATGGTGCATATACTGACTGCTTCCTCTACCTTTCCCTGGAATTCAGGGTGGCTAAGACAGAAAAAATATTTTCTGGCCCACTAGCTCATTTCATATTTTTGTTGGGACACATACGAATCAAGCCCTATCCGTGGTCCTTTATTCTGTGCACATTTCTGTGTTGTACCCAGGGAGGGGAGAGCCCAGCCCTCTCCATGGTTTGTGCTGTGCACCAGCAGTCTTGCAGGGCCTCCTTTAAGGGCTTCCAAGACTGCTCTGTACACTACTGGCTGCTTCCATGCATGTCCTCTCCTACCCCCAGCTGATGTGGTGACACCATGCTCTCCTGGGCGGGTCCTAATCCATGCAGGATGAGTGGTGGACATTCCTTGTGTGAATAGGGTCACTCTTCCTGGCCCCAGGATCCTTGCCTGTCCCTTTCTGCTGTCAGTGTGTGGAAGGCAGAGGGGTAGTCAAAATGGAAAGTTACCACCTTTTAGGAATAGAGTAACCGAGACCCAAAGAGTTCAAAAGTAAACATGGATGCAAAACGTGTGCTTTTACATTTATGCTAAGTTCACATCTTCTTACATACTTTGGGGGGAAATTTGCATTTATGGTCATCATCAACCAAACACATTCACAACGTCTGAGAAAGTAATTGGAAGCCAGCCTTCCTGGGTGACCCAGGGAAGACGGAGCAGCACGAGTAATGACATTGAACATCACTAAACAAACGGTACTGGGAACTTGCAGAATTTAGAAGATCTATATTGTTCCAAAATAAATAGGTTCTGAAGCATGATGGTATTTTGAGGAACAACAACACTGCTGCCTGTTCTGGTGGGAAATACGAAGTTAGCTGGGAATGACACATTTGACAATAAAGAATATACAGTGATTCTTCCTGGACCTTACGGGAAGGGATGATGCCTGGGCCCTACAAAAGCTCTTCACATGTATGAGCCAAACAATAAACAAACATATAAAGACGTCTTGTCATTATTCTGAATCTTCATTGATACCTCACTGCACCTCACATGGACCAGTGAGTTTTGTAGTAAACTTCTGAATAAGATTATTTATATAGGGTGGGCCACGGTGGCTCAGCAGGCAAGAATGCTTGCCTGCCATGCCCGAGGACCCGGGATCGATTTCTAGTGCCTGCCCATGTAAAAAAAAAAAAAAAAGGATTATTTATATAGACAGGAGTCCTGTAGGAAATATTTGTCTAAGGCCCCACACACCCTAAGAGCAGCTTAGCATGTACTTATTTCATTTACCACCATGAGGCAGATAATGTGAAACACATTTTAAAGATCAAGAACATGACGATTCAGGGGGAAAAAATCCAAGATCACATAGCTGGTAAGAGGTGAAACCAGTTTTGGAACTCAGGTCTGCCTGAGTTATTCTGCTGACTGCACCTTTAAGAATCTCTTCAAGATTTTGGTGAGTTTGCACACTGGGGCTTAAGGCCTCAGTGGTCATGATTCACAGCAGGGTGGAGGTGACCTAAGGATACAACCACTGAGGGAGGGAAGGGAGAAGGAGCTGTGGTGTTTACATACAATGGATTACTGAGTGGTTGCAGGAAGGGGTGGAGCTGTGAGGCACACAGCTAGGTGAATGAATAGGATGTTGAATGAAACTGCAGAAACCAACAAATATTATCATGCCTCACTCATGTGGACTCAGTATAATATACGAAAGTGGAGAATTGAAGTTGAGAGCACAGGTTATCAGGTTGGGGCCTATTGTCAAGGGTCCCAAATTGTAAACTCTTACAGCAGTCACATATATTCAGGAGTTGTAATTGTTATTTCTAAATTCTGAGATACTGAGCTATTGGAATATAACCTGGTCATTCTCTGAAACGTCTGGTATGCATGTGATACTTGAGACTCTGAGCTAGAGCACTGAAGCTATGTGCAGTTACCCCACACAGCAACTGTTAAGAAAGTTGAAAAAGTGATCAGACTTCAACTTGAGATATGATGAAACTGATTTGGATAGGACTAAGATAAATCAGAATATAATGTGTAGGATAATATGGTCCATATTTCAAACTTCAACTTCTGTGTGAGACCAAAGGAAGGTATGTTTATTTGGTGTGAACTTTATATTTTAGGCAGTGTATTATTTAATTTAACTTGTATAGTCAGTTTACTTGAACACCATAATTACGTGGAATCTTGAATAGGGTGTGAGATCCTGTTGGTTTGTGCAGGTTAGTGTGATGCCCTGATATATCCCAGAGAAATTTGGGCAGGCAATAAAAAAGTGTTTGCAAAGTCCCCTTGGGGAACTGAGGAGAAAGGGGGAAATATTCAACTTCCCCATCTGGGGATTCCTGATATTCTTTCAAGCAGTGGGGACATCCAAATCAAAAGGCTGAGCCCTATATCCTGGGGTTCACACTTACTCCTGCAAAGGAGAAACTAAGCCTACTTATAATTATGCCTAAGAGTCACCCCCAGAGAACCTCTTTTGTTGCTCAGATGTGGACTCTCTCTTTAAGCCAACTTAGCAGGTGAACTCACTGCCCTTCCCTCTGCATGGAACATGACTTCCAGGGGTATAAATCTCCCTGGGAATGTGAGACAGGATTCCCTGGATGAGGTCGGCCTGGCATCATGGGATTGAGAAGGCTTCTTGACCAAAAAGGGGAAGAGAGAAATGAGACAAAATAAAGTTTCAGTGGCTGAGAGATTTCAAATAGAGTTGAGAAGTTATCCTGGAGGTTATTCTTATAAATTATACAGATATCCCTTTTTAGTTTATGGTGTATTGGAGTGGCTGGAGGAAAGTACCTGAAAGTGCTTGGATGTGTTCCAATAGCCTTGATACTTGAACATGATTATATAATGATAGCGCTTGTGCAATATGACTGTGTTATTGTGAAAGTCTTGTGTTTGATGCTCCTTTTATCCAGGGTATGGACAGATGAGTGAAAAAGGAAGGTAGAAAATAAATAACTAATAGGGGGACAAGGGTAAAAAAAATTGGGTTGACTGAAATACCAGTGGTCAATGAAAGGAAGGGGTAAGGGGTATGGGATGTAAACATTCTTTTCTTTTTAGCGCTTTTTCTGAGTGATACAACCGTCCTAAAAATCATCATGGTGATGAATACAGAATTATGAGATGATATTGTGAGCCACTGATTGTATCCCATGTGTGCACTATATGTGCATGAAAATTTCTCAATAAAAAAAAAAAAAAATAAATAAAGACGACCCTGATCCAATACAGCACATCTGGGTCAGCCAGAGAGGCATTTGGTGGACTGCTTTGGAGTTGCTCCCTTATCTGCACTGCTGTTGGCACTGCCCAGACTGACTGCTCTTCTTGGTGCTTTTTGAAGAGCTTTGTTGAGATATCATTTTTATACCATAAAATTCATCCATTGTAAAAGTACAGTTCAATGATTTTTAGAAAATTATCATAATTGTGCAACTGTCGTCATAAAACAGATTTGAATAATTTTCATCACCCCAAAGAGTTCCCTTGTGTCTGCTTGGAGTCAATTCCCAGACTTACCACAAACCTCAGGCAACCACTGACTTACTTTCCGTCGCTATAGATATGACTCCAGACATTTTCCATAAACAGGATTTTACAATACGTAACACTTTGCACCTGGTTCCTGTCACTTAGCGTAATGCTGTTGAGGTTCGTACATATTCTAGCATGTTATTAGTGGTCTGAGTCTTTTGATTGCTGGATTGAATTCCAATATGGATATACCACAATTTGCTTGGCCATTCATTATTTGATGGACATTAAGATGGTTTCCATTTTTTAGCAATTATAACTAATGCTGTTTTAAACATTTGTTTACTAGCCTTTGTATTTTTGAATTTCTCTTGGGTAGATACTAAAAGTTGAATTTCTCAGTTGTATGGTAAGTAAAGGTTTGACTATTTTTCAAAGAGCTTTATCGAGGAATCATTGTCATGCCATAAACTGCACATATTTAAAGAGTATCATTTGATAATTTTTGACACGTGTATATGTTATAAAGTCATCACCACAATTAAGACAATACACATATCTATCATCCTTAAAACATAAAATAATCAAACTCTATCCCCTCAACCAATAATTTCTTCTGTAACATTCCTGACAAATATTTGTACAGGATTTCTTGGAAATATTAGCAAAGAGGAACTCACTATATTTTAAAGAGGTGTGTATAACATCCAGGCAGCTCTAATTACTAGAAATTGCCTCCTTCATCTTTTCCACTGATTGGTCTTCGACCATTTGTTAGGCACCTACCATTTGCTAGAAACTTATAAAGGGCACGGAGTATACTGATGTGAACAAATCAGACATATCTTGCCTTTCATGTGTCTTAAAATCCAGACCCATAGAAAAGCATTAAACAAAATATTAAAAAAATAACCGTAAGCCAGACGTCAGCCGGGTTCTCCGTATCTTCTGATACTTAGCTGCAATGAGACGGGCTCTCAGTCCACACTGCAGGGTGGCCAAGCCTTTCCCTCTGGGTGGCTGCACACTCCTGCCACCTTTGTGGCCCTGGCTGCCCCCAGCATAGAGCTCCTGCTTCCTCTCCTGCTGCTCATGAAACACCGTTACACAACATGTAAGGCAGATGGGACACACAATTCTTTTCCTTAATTGCGCAGGAAAATACAAGGTACCTCTGTGTTTGAGAGATTGCAAAGAATTGCAAGAAAGGCAAAGGACAATTTTACCTGGCACTTTAGATGATTGCTTCCTATGAAGCATCATTCAGAGATTTCCCTTAGGACTTTTGAACTGACAGTAGAAGGGATTTTGTTGTTTGTTTTAGCTGAACATGTAATGTGATATAATACACATGCAAAAGAGGATTTGTTTTATTTATGCATTTGAAGAATAATAAAAATAAAACAAAATGCTGAAATCTCATACTAAGTTGCCAGTTTGACAAAGTTCTCTTCGCATTTCAGGCTATTATACCAGGCTATTAGCAGCACAGAAGTTTAGAATTATTAAATGTTCTCGTGATTTGAAACTTTTATAAAAGGCTTGGACAAACTGTGAATACTTTCAAATAAAATTTTGCTCACAGTTTTTAGTAAAAGCCATTTCCCATAAATGTGGTAAAGAAATAAGGACAATGAAACCTTGAAGTACAAAAAGAGTATAAACAAAAAATTCTTGAAGCTAAATATCTGAGGACAGTATACATTTTTTATACCATTATAATCAAAGTAGTAAAAATTGGCAAGAAATGGAAATTCAGCTTAAGCTATAATGCCACTGAATCATTAACTCTTATTTAATATGTTTTGCACATGACCAATCTGTCAAACATGATAGACTCCACATGTGACGTAAAGTAATTAATCATTTTGAATATTTTTATCCATATTCTGATGACTATAAGTGACAACAATAACTTGAATGCAATGCCCTCATTGCCTTGATAAGTGTATCTGAACTTTTCCATAACAAATATGTGATTCCACCCTGCTTGTATGAACTTTAATAATCACAGCATAGTATTTTTATTGCGATTTTGATTTTTTGTCTTGATTTTCAAGATATGCAAAGTTAATATTTGGTTCTACATTGTAATTAAATCCTTGAAAAAGTTGAGAAACACATGAATGAAAATATTCAAATATAACCAAAACTGCATTTTTTCCGCATGATTTAAACTTTTAGAAGAAAGATATAATGAAATATTAACTGATTGAAAAACGCCCTGTGGCTGTCTCCATGCAATGGTTGCTTATTTTACTCTGAAAACATGCAGAGTGTTCATTTCTTCCTGTATACTTTCCAACAAGGGTGACTCGACATATGATCCCTTAATTATTTGTGAAAACTGACTATAAAAAAGGACCATAAAAATTATCTACTTTTCTTTGAAACAGATTGTTCAACAAGACACCCATGAACATTTTATAATTGGATATGTAGAGCCAAGGACTATAATTTCCAGATATCATCCTAATCCATTAAATGTTGTAGATACAGCATTAATCTAAGGCAGATTTTCTTCCAGTATATTTGAGCCACAATTCATCTGCTTGGCAAACTGATAGTTTGCAGAAAATAGAAATATTATGAAACATTGGGAAAGATGCAAATAATTTCCATAGAGGAAAATCATATCTAATTTATTAAAGGTGATTTTATAGGAGAACAAAGGGATGTAGACTAATGGTGATTGGTTCAAATATTTTGTTTAGAATTCTAGGTAATTTTACAAAATTTTAACCAAAGATAATTTGAATTTAATTTAAAATAGCTGATGGGGGCAGGGTTAGGGAAGGAAATCACATTTCCTCACTAAATAACTATTTGTTAATAAATCAAAGTTATTTAATTTCCATTAGTGCAAGTCACTGTGAATTCAAAGATATGTGAGACAGAGACCATTTTCTCAGGGAATTCTAGTCTAGCAGGAGAAACAAAAGTAAGAATAAATCAATTGCATCATGAAATGATAATTAAATAGTGGAACATATAAAATATTCATTCATACATTCTAAAAATATTTAGGTCCCACTGTCAGTCTCTGCTGAAGTTTCTTGGAACTTATCCAGAAATTTGACAAAGTTACCTGCTTTTGAACAGTTTACATTTTAGCTGAGGGAGAAAGTTAATAGACTTCGATGTAAGTTTTAGTGGTATATCAGATAATGATAACTGCTATGGGAAAAATAAGAGAGAAGAATGAGAGGGATGGGGAATGCTGGGAGAGAGGTAGGGCAAGTTGTAATGTTAAGTAAGTTGGTCAAGATTGGCCTCTTTTAATAGACTTACTTGGAGGAAATGAGGGAATTAGCCAAGCAGATAACTGGGAGAAAGGCATGTTAGGCAAAATCAATAGCTAAAAAAAAAAAAAAAAAAAGGGCCCAGGATAGGAAAGTATGGGCTATGCTCAAGAAATACTGTGCTGGATAGCTGGAGCAAGGGAGATTTTTCCTTCTTGGTAGTTACTTCGTTTGTTTGATGGAATATTTAAGAATATACATGAAGTTTCTTTAGGAGATATAGACCTATTCTAGAATCCGACTATTCTCAATGAGCTTTGTTAGTTTGTGCCTTTCAAGGAATTCGTCTGTGTAATCTAAATTGTCAAACCAATAGGCATGAAGTTGTTCATAATAGTTTTGTAAAGTTATTTTTTTAATGTTTTGGTGATTGTTGTGATCTCACTCTTCATTCCTGACACTGATTGCCTTTCCCACATTTTTTTCCATTTTACTTGTCAATCTTTGCAAAGAACCCGAGCTGGTCTCACTGATTTTCTCAATTGCCTTTTCCTTTGCAACTTCTTTGATTTTTTATTTTTATAACTTTCTTCTCTCTGGTTGCTTTGGGTTTAATTAACTCTTTCTTTTCCTATTTTATTAATATAAAAGTTTAGATAATTCTCTTCTGACCTTTCTTCTTTATAATATAAGCATTTAGTGTTAAATCTAGCCTACTAAATATTACTTTATTTGCATCCTACACATTTTCATTCATAGTGTTCTCTTTATGTTCAATTCAAAATATTTTTTAATCTCATTAATTGCTTCTAGTATCCATATGCTTTTGAGAAGTGCATGAATTTCTAAATGTGAAGGATTTTTAGATATCTTTCTTATTTATTTATCACACAATTCCATCAGGATTGGAAAATATATTTGCATTGTTCTAGTTTTAAATTTTTATAAATTTTTTTATAATTGTAATTCTAGCCTCCCTTCAGTAATTGGAAATCTCCTGTCTAAAGTCAGGCTGGTGTCTTGCCCGTGCCCCAGGGTAGGAGAATTTGTTTTTGTTTCACTTTCACTATTAATGTTTCCTCAGGCAAAGTGGATATTCTCCTGTGTCCTGGGTAAATGTAGAGTGTTCCATCCTATCCCCAAGAATTTAAAAGTGTTTGTTCCATATCGAGAAGAAACCTGGATGGACATCATGATTTCACCTTGTGCTATCCACATCCTCCTCCAGGCTGGTAGCAGTAAGGAAGCTTTCCCCCAGTGCCCACCCTGTCCCCATTCTTTCTCATGAGTATCCAATGCAACTGGCTTTTACCTTAATCTCTCCCTCATTTTTGAAAGAAAATCTAACCAGATATGAAATTTTGGGTTGACAGTTTCTCTTCCTACATTAAACATTTCAACCAACTGCCTTCTCGCCTCCATGTTCACTGATGACAAATTGGCACTCATTATAATTTAGGAACATCATTGTCCATGACATTTTGCTTTACTCTTACAGACTTCAGAATTCCTTCCTTTTCCTTTGCATTCAACAGGTTGATCAGTATATGTCAGAGCATATTTCTCTTCCAGTTTATCCTGTTTTATGTTCTCTGGATTTTCTGGATGTGCATATCCACCTCTTTTGGTAAATTTGGGTAATTTTCTATCATTATGTCTTTGAATATCCCTTCTACCTCTTTCTTTCTTTCTTCTCCTTCCAGCACCACCATAACGTGCCTATTGGTACATTTGATTTTGTTCTAGAGGTTTGTTAGTCTATTTTTGCTTCTTGTAATTATTTTTTCTTTATGCTCCTCAGCTTGACTTATTCAACTCTCTTGTCTTCAAGTTCATTGATTCTTTCTTTTGCCAACTCTAATCTGAAATACTTCTGGGAATTTTTTGTGTTTATTTATTGTGGTCTTCGATTCTAGAAGTTCTGCTTGATTCCTTTTTCAAATTTCTATCTGTTTATTGATTTTTCTTGTTTATTCACTGTTTTCCTGATACCCTTTACTTTTCTCTCTGTATTTTTCTTTATCTCCCTGAGAATATTGATTGTTTTCTTGAAATCCTTAATTTCCCTTCTTCTCCTTAAACATGTTGAAGTTCATTTTTTTTAAAGGCATTTTTCTGGTATGTCCACAGTCTGGACTTCTCTGCTGATGTTCTGGAGATTTTTATCATCTTCCTTTGGATAGGCCATTATTTAATTTTCTGGTTTTTCTTTTTTTGTATTGCAATCTTTTGTTGCACATTGTATATTTTAAAATGTTACTCCTAAAATTTATTTCCTGAGATCTCTTTTTACTTGAGTTGGTATCCAGCCAGTGATATGACAGAGATTTTCTTGAAAGTTAGTATCTAATAAAACCTAGCAAACCTAAGCAGAAGTCATCTCTCACTGTCTTTGCAAATTGACTTTGTGTTGGCTGGTGACCCTCTTCAGGTTTCACTCCTCTCTCTTATCAGGAAGCTCATCCCAAGGTGAATGTAAAATACAGGGTCCTCTTGTCTTTTCTGGCCTGCGTCTTATCATAGGTTTGTGCTTCTTATTACAAGCTGGCCTCACTCCTCATTGTTGAGAGGTGAGGTGAAGCCAGCAAGGGTGAAAAGCCTTCTTCTATGGCTTTTGAAGATGGATTTTCTTTGATTCTGCAATTGCTCAGTTAATCCAGCCCTTTAACCAAAGGTTATTTTCCTTAAGACTCCTCTGCTGCCTTTGCCTGAAATGAGTTAGACCCGTGGTGTTTCTCAAGCAGGCCTCCCGTATGCTGAAGTCGCTGATAACAGTCATGATTAGCGATTGGACCACACACTCTCCAGCAGAGGTTGGAGAACTAGATCTTCCTGTCCCCCCTTCACCCACCTGGGCTGCAGTTCCCGTTGCTGCTCACACTGTGCTAGGGGATGGCAGCACCGCAGGGAGGGTGAACTTCACCCTCGTTACCACCACCTCCTTCTACCCCTCCTCTGTGGGTGCTTCACGATGTTCTAAGAGACTCCAGGGTTTCAAAATACTTGGACTCACTCAGTTCCTGCCAGTCCAGTGGTTAATTCAGTGGAGGGGCTGCCTGGAGCGTCATACTCTGTTATCTTCCCACAATCCTGCTAGGCTTTTTTTTAAGGTCTTGCTTTTTTCACTTCTCCTCTGGTTCCTTAATAATACTGTGGTTACTGATTCAATAATACTTTGAATAGGTGCATCACTCTCTCTATCTTACAAGGCAATAAACCTGGGGCAGAAGTATCAACCAATCCTTAAAATCTATGAAAGTGGGTTTCAGGCCACATGGAGTGGTACAACTGATAATAAATAGCCAGATAGTATTCTCTTCAGTTGAAGGTAAGCATGCCCTTAAACATATAGCTACTCAGAATGATTAAACACAGAGAAATAAAGTCTGAGGGTATTACAATGATTAAACAAAGTGCAGTCATTGTTTCAAATGGTGCCTCTGATAAAGCAAACCTTTATTCAACCCCATAGCTGCCTCTTCCAGGACTGAAGAGGAGGCCCACACTCCCTTCATACTCTTGATGAGATCCCAACTCTACCCTAACATTCCTCATCTCCCTAGAACCACTGCCTGATAGAGTGTTCCTAACCAGGAGGACACAGTTACATCTCAGTACTGTCCTCAGTCTCTGAGAGCATTAGGTCTAATCCCATCACAACTTAACAACTTCAGTTATTGGGATCACTATAAAGCTTATTCCTCAACATCTACACCCTTCCCACATTTTACCCTGTAAATCCCCTAGTTTGATCCAATCTTTCATCCCTTTGTGATCACCCAAATTCTTTCATTGGAATTAACAGTCTGTCTCCAGCAAAAGGCCCACTTCTTTAAAACATTTCTGCCTATGAAATGAGCAGGTCTTCTAACCTGGATGCCTTACCCTTCCTAGCCTAACAAGTTAAGGGTGCTTTTTTTCCCCCACGTTTTCCTACCTACTACCAGGGCCATAGGGGGGATAGGTCTCCTAGATTCCACAGCCACCATATTTATCCAGCACCTTTAAACACAACCAACTCCTTCTGGTGGTCATCTGTTTGCATGAAGTCATCACTTGTCATTCGATTGAGAGTTTTGGCTTCCATTTCCATTTCTCTCTGTATGATTATTAATACCATGATCTCTATTGATTTTGGTATTCACATAGATCTCATATTAGTCATGTTAACATTTGTTTTAAGCAAGGCGACTAAAAATTATCACAAAGCATGTATGTATATGTGTATGCCACAGATTCATGTGGTAGTGGGATATTCTTGAGTGCTGACAAGGCCAGTACTCATTCTAACGGTATAAAAGGCAGGAGCTCTGGACCTACATGAACTACTGTCAGGCTGCATGTCCATGCAATTTCAGGCCACCACATTAAGGAATTAGACAATATTCAGGAAGCTCTGTATACTCACATTCTCACATTCCCTGCCTTTATATTTGTTTGTAGAATGTATATTTAAAGGAAGAAAAATAATTTTGAACTGGATCTGAGTAATTATTCTTGCCAGTCTTCAGAACTTGACCTACATCAGTCTCTCAGCTGTTTGATTTCATCATATGTCCAGGAATCTACTCTCCATGCCACTCCGATTGCACCCTGGAGTCATATCCTATACCATGATAATACCAACACCTCCAGCACCTCAGAAATCCAAATGTCATCCTCAACACAGTAATGGGCACAAATAAACAGCCCACAGCCAACATCCTACTTTATGGTGAAAGATTAAAAGCTTTCCCTCTGAAATTGGGAACAAAGATACCCACTGTAATCACTGTTATTCAGCATTGTACTGGAGGTTGTTGCCAGAGCAGTTAGGCAAGAAAAAGAAATAAAAGGCATCCAAATTAGAAAGAAAGAAGTAAAACTTTCCCTATTGCAGATAATATGATCCTAAAAACAAAAAATCCTGAGAATTCCACCATACAGCTCCTAGAGCTAATAAATAATTCAAGAACGTGGCAGGATACAAGATCAATACACCCAAATCAGAGATGTTTCTATACACAAACAACGAACAATTGGAAGAAGAATTCAAGGAAAAAATACATTCACAATAACAACTAAGAGAATAAAATATCTAGGAAATAAATCTAACCAAGAATGTAAAAGACTTCAATACATAAAATTACAAAACATTGCTAAAAATTCAAAGAACACAAATAAATGGAAGGACATTCCTTGTTCATGAACTAGAAGATTAAATATCTTTATGATGTCAGTACTATCTAATGCAATTTATATATTCAATACAATCCCAATTAAAATTCAAACAACCTTCTTTGCAGGAATGGAAAGGCCAATCATCAAATATAGAAGGAAGGATAGGGGGCTCCACATAGCTAAAGTCATCTTGAAAGAGAAGAATGAAGTTGGAGAACACAATTCTCTATCTTAAAACTTATTACAAAGTCACAGTAATCAAAATAGCATTAAAAAAAGAGTATGGTACTGGTACAAAAACAGAGAGGTAGACTATTAGAATAGAACTGAGAGCTCAGAAATCAACCCTCAGGTTTATGGCAAACTGATTTTTGACAAGGTGACAAAGACCACTGAATTGAGAAAGAATACCCTTATCAACAAATGGTTCTGAGAAAACTGTATGTACTATTGCCAAAAAAGAAAAAGAGAGAGAGAAAGAGAGAGAGAGAGAGAGAGAGAGAGAGAGAGACAGAGAGAGAGAGAGAGAGAGAGAGAGAGAGAGAGAGAGAGAGAGAGAGAGAGAGAGAGAAAGAGAGAGAGAGAAAGAAAGGGGTCCCCTACCTGACACCATATACAAAAATCAACTCAAAATGGATCAAAGACCTTAATATAAGGGCTAAAAATTATCAAATGCCTAGAAGAAAACATAGGGAGCATCTTCTGGACCTTTTTTAGATAGTGGTTTCTTAAACTTTACACCCAAAGCAGAAGCAACAAAAGAAAAGAATAAATAGGACCTCATCAAAATTAAAAGCTTTTGTTCCTCAAAGAACTTTATCATGAAAGTAAAACAATGAACTATGCAATGCAGACTACATTCACAAACCACATATCTAATAAAGGATTAATATCCAGAATGTATAAAGAAATCCTTCATCTTAACAAAATGACAAATAACCTATTGAAAAATGGGCAAAAGTCTTAAATAGACATTGCTCCAAAGAAGATATACAAGTGGATAGAAAGCACAGGAAAAGATGCTCATGCCATGAGGGAAATTCAAATCAAAACCAAAATGAGATACAATTTCATACCCATTATAATGACTGCTATTAAAAATAAAGGAAAATAACAAGTGTTGTCGAGTATGTGGAGAAATAGAAATACTTTTTCTTGCTCTGGCAATGTAAAACAGTGGAAGACAAGTTTAGTGGTTCCTCAGAAAGCTAAGTATAAAACCAGTATATGATCTAGAATTACCACGACTAGATACATATCCAAAAAAATTTAAAGCCGTAACTCATATAGGTATTTGCACACCAATGTTCACAGTGGCATTATTCACAATTGCCAAAAGCTGGAAGTAAACCAAGTGCC
The DNA here is from genome assembly GCF_023851605.1 of Tamandua tetradactyla. Taxonomy (NCBI): domain Eukaryota; kingdom Metazoa; phylum Chordata; class Mammalia; order Pilosa; family Myrmecophagidae; genus Tamandua; species Tamandua tetradactyla. The sequence goes on along the minus strand of NC_135352.1, from coordinate 42,155,801 downwards.
CATCTGTTGATTAATGAATAAATAGAATGTAGTAAATACATATAATTGAATATTATTCACCTACAAAAAGATAGAAGTCCTGAAACAAGAGACATCATGGATGAACCTTGAAGACATAAAGTTTAGTGAAATGAACAAACAAAATAGCAAATGTTGTATGACCTCACTGTTTTTGAAGCAATTAGAATAAGAAAACTCATAGAGTTAGAATCTAGAATATAGGTTGCCAGGGAATGGGGTGGGGATAGCAAATGGGAAGTTTAGGCTTAAAATGTACATGATCCCTATTTTGAATGCTGGAAATGCTTTCATAATGGGTGGCAATGATGTTAACACAACATTGTGAATGTAATTAAAAGCACTGAAATATATATATATGAGTATTATTAAAAGGTGAATTGTTAGATGTGTATTCATTAACAGAATAAAAATTTTTAAAAAATCATGGAACTACACTACACAGTGAACCCTCAGTTCAACCATGGACTTTAATTAGTAGTGTAATTTAAACAATATGTTTCAACAATTGTAACAAATGTTCGGCACTGATGGGAAGTGTTGGTGGTTAGGGTGATGCACGGGAATTCTATACTACATGTATGGTTGTTCTGTAAACCCACAACTTCTCTAATTAAAAAAAATACTAATTTAAAATAATTTCTCTCAGCATGCCCTACTATCTTTAGGCACAAATTTTCTAGAACTCACATTCCTCGAATTTTCAACCTACCTGGGGTCTCTAATCTCCTGAATCATATAACTGCAGTGGTCTAATAAACAATGAAGATATTCAGCCTCCTTGGTTTAGTGTTTAGTATTAAAATCAGAGCCCTGCATACACTCCCAGTCCCCACACCTTTCTTTCTAGTGAGCTGTAGCAGACTGAGTTAAGTCAAACAAGTATGCTCCTCAAGTTCACTCATTCCTATGCGTGTGAAGCCATGCTAAATAGGGCCTTGTAAGGCCAATTGAACTAGGATGCCTTGATCCCATTACTGGAGGCCTCTGGGGGAAAGCCACAGGGAGAAAACCACAGGGAGGAGTGGGCAGCTGGAAGTCAACAGAACCCGGAAGAGAGAGCAGAGCGCATCTCCATGTGTTGGGAAAGCCGATGAACCTGAGGATGGTTGGCTAGCCAGGATACTAATGGCCCCAGGAGGAAGAAAACCTTGTAGCCTCCAAAACTGTGAGCCAATAAATTCCTATTACTAAACCAATACATTGTGTGGTATGTGCCGTAGCAGCCTGGAAGCGAAAGCAGAATTTATGTGTCAAAAATTCCAACTTCAGCATGCTCAAATTTTGTCTTCTCTACTTCTGAACTTGAAAAATACGCAATGCTTTTCTTATTTTAAATTTATCACCATAATTTCAAGCGTATCCTCAATTATATCCTAAGTACTGTTATATTTTCATAGATTATTCAGTCACCCACTCTCTAAGAAAGTTATTTTAAATTTCTCATATTGCTAATATTAGCCAACTTATTTTCCCTTCCCAACCCTCTGAGGATCTTCACTTCTATGAAAATTGAAACAATGAAAATATTTCATAGCATTTCACTGAATCTATTGGCTTACTTGCATTTAGATACATGTAACTTTTCTTCTTTCACGTTTTTTGCCACTCATACCCTTTCTTGATCCTTTGTTACAGTAAAGCACCTCATGAGACCTGTTTATACTTGCTTTCTCAGATTCTCCTATCAACACTTCAATGAAGGTTTCATTCTAAACATGCTAAAGGAAGATTAGAGATATAATCCAAAATGTAATTCTCAACTCTTACCTGTGTTGTCCTCTCAATAATATTTCACAGTATTTATTTCTTTTCTTGCTGTGCATTCAATAATTGCTTTGTGAGATCATCCATTCAATAGTGTTGAATATCATCTGTATGTTGTTAAATCTCAATTTATACCCTTTGCTTGGCCTCCTCCCTGTAGTCTAGGCTCAATTATCCAACTCTGTTTTATTATTCCATTTGAATACTTACGAGTCATCTTAATCTCAATAAGTCAAAAACAGAGTTTTAAATTTCCAATCCACACAAATATTTTCTCCTAAATTATCCCTTTTATCAATCAATTGCAATTCAATCAAACACTTAATCAAGCCAAAACCTCTGAATCATCCTTGGACCTCCAAAACCCATGTACTTTCTATGTGAAGTATGCATTCATTCCATCACAATATCCCAAAAGACCTAAGTAATTTGAGAAACAAGGCTTAGTACAAAATCTCATTGTGCCTGCTTGAAAGTATTATGTACCCCAGAAAAGCCGTGTTTTAATCCTGATTCAATCTTGTAGGAACAGCCCCTTCTTTTAATGCTAATTCAGTACTGTAGGGCAGAAAGTTTTTATTGCATTATCTCTGTGGAGATGTGGCTCTGCCCATTCCACGTAGGTCTTGATTAGTTTACTGGAGTTCTTTAAAAGAGGAAACATTTTGGAGAGTACAGAGTTGACACAGATGCTGACACTTGGAGACTAGAAACACAGATGTTTGGAGATGCTTGGAGCCCCGCAAAGATCACCATGAGAGGCTGAGCAAAGCAGAATCTGGAGAGAACTGAGGGAAGCCAAGGGATGAAGGCCAGCCCTGGAGAAACAACATGAGAAACCCCCACAGGAACAGACGATGAAAGCTATGGAGCCCAAGAGTAAGGGACCAGCAGATGCCAGTCAAGTGGCCACCCAGCTGACAGAGGTGTTCCTGATCCATCGGCCTTCCTTGAATTAAGGTATCTTTCCCTGGATGCCTTAGTTTGGACATTTTTATAGTCTTAGAAGTGTAAAATTGTAGCTTATTAAATTCCCTTTTTAAAAACCATCCCACTTCTGGTATACCACACTCCAGAATCTTTCAAACTAAAATGCTCATCAATATTGTTACGAGTGTGATCTGTCATGCAGCATAATTCCCCTCCATCTGTGAACCTGTGGAACACAGAGAATAAGTTACCTGCTTCCTATATGCAACGAATATACACATATAGGATTCCCATTCCCTTAGGGAGCAATTAGAAAGAAATCAGCAGTCATGGGTCACAAACAGTTCAGAATCCCTGCATGGCATTCTCCAATAGATTTCAAGTCTGAGAGTCATTTATGGAATGATATCTGTTCTCTGATGGAGTGGCAGCCCCAACCGTCCCATGTGCCTGCAGAATAGCCATGCTTTCTCCAAACACTGAGGTGAAGGTTCCACCATCTTCAAGCATTGGAGCAGTGGCCAGACTCTCTGCAATCCATAGAGAATAGACTCCACCCTCATAGGATGCTGGAATGGTGGCCAGATTCTCAACAACCCCTGGGCCACAGGTTCCAACCTCTGAGAACTCTGGAATGTAGCTCTCTTCTCAAATAATGGGGTGGGAGTCCCTCTGTCTCCAAGTGCTGGGGCAAACACACCCTTTCCATACATGCATGGTCTCACTCTCTTGACCAAAGATGTCTTTGGTCCAGACTTCAGCTTCTATTGTTCAGATTTTGAAGTGATTTTTCCTTCAATTTGTCCCTTTTAGGCCAGGATGGCAGTAGTTCTGTTCATACAGATCTTGTGAAAAACTGATTTGTTTCTATGTAGTACACAGGGGTCTAAATCATCAGACAGTAGGACTTTCCACAGATCCTTCCTGAAAAACTGAATTTCCAATCCTGCTTGCACTGAAATGGCTGACTGGGTCTATGTTCAGTTAATTCCTCATATGGATCATCATTATCTGGGGACTCACTTTCCAAAAACATAATTTTCCAAACTATCAATTTCTGTTTTTTTTTTCCCTATGTGTGCCCAGGAATTCAGTTCTCAGCTTATCACATTTCTCTAGAATTTTACTGTAAGCTGCAAGGATATACCATGCTACTTTCCACACTTGACTCAGAAATATCCTCAGCTAAGTACACAAGCTCATAGCTTTCAAATTCTGTCTTCCATTGACATCAGAACTCAATTTTGCCAAATACCCTGCCATTTTAAAACAGGAAAGTACTTCCTTTACTCCGGTTTCCAATAACACATTCATCATTTTCTTCTAAGGCCTTATCAGAAGTACTTTCAGTATTCTCATTTCTACAAACAATCATTTTAAAGAAAACTAGGCATTTTCTATCAATCACCACACAATTCTTCCAGACTTTAGCAAACATCCAATTCCCAAGCTGTTTTATATTTTTGGTATTTGCAATAGCAGCCCCCTACACTCAGTACCAAAATCAGTTTCAGTTTCCTAGGCTGCTTAAAGCATATACCATGAAATGGTTCAGCTTTGAACAATGGGAATTTATTAGCTTTTAATTTTGAGCTTGAGAAAATGTTTAAGTCCAGGCATAATCAAGGTGGTGCGTTCTTCCTGAAGACCAGCTGCTTTCAGTCTTTGGCCCTTCAATCATATGGCAAGGAGCATGGCAGTATCTGTTGGTCTTTCTCTTCTATTCCAGATTTTGTTGATTTCAGCTTTCTGCTTCCATGGTGTTCTCTCTCTTTATATCTGTTCATTCCATTTATACAGAACTCTGGTGACAGGGTTAAGATACAACCTAAATGAGGTTGGTCACACCTTGTGCTGGTTTGAATTTGTTATGTACCCCCCAAAAAAGCCTTTCTTCTTGTAATCCATCCCTGAGGGTGCGGACATATTGTGGATGGGATCTTTTAGTTAAGTTGTTTCTATGGAAATGTGAGCACACCATTCAGAGTGAGTCTTAATCCCCTTGCTGGAGTAAGTTATGGAAGGATCAAAGGCAGGGACATTTTGGAGGGAGCTCAGAGAAACAAAATGCCCAGAAGAAGCCAGAAGGACCCAGAGGAGCTAAGAGAGCCTTTTTGAAACCAGAATCCAGGAGAAAAGGATCAGAAAATTTTGTCATGTGGTTTCCCGTGTGACAGATGAACCCTGGATGCCAGCAGCTTTTCTCCAGAGAAGGTATCTCCACCTTGATGCCTTAATTTGGACATTTTCATGGCCTTAGAACTGTAAATTATTTAACTAATACATCCGCATTATAAAAGCCAATCCATTTCTTATATATTGCATTCCAGAAGGTTTAGCAAACTGAAACAGATTTTGGTATCAGAGAAGTGGAGTGCTGCAATTTGAAAAATAACAAAAATTCTGGGTGGTTTTAAGTAGATAAGGGGAAGCTTCTGGAAGAATTGTGAGATCTTTGCTAGGAAAGGCAGAGATTGCTTTGAAGAGACTGTTGGTAGAAATATGGACTGTAATGATGCTTCTGATGAGAGCTTAGACAGAAATAACAAATGTCCTAAAGCAAACTGAAAGGAAGGTGATCCTTGTTTTACGATAGTAGAGATTTTGCAAAATTGAATCTTGGTGTAGGATTGAAGGCGGAGTTTGAAAGGGATGATCTGGGATATCTAGCTGATGAAATCTGTAAACTAAACGTGGAAAATGCAGCCTTGCTTCTCTTTGCAGCTTACAGGAAAATGCAAAAGGATAAGGGTAGCTGAGTAATGAACTTTTGAATAAAATGAAACCAGAAATTGATGGTCTGGAAAATTCTGGGTTTCCAGAAAGTGAGAATTCAATTGTTAGCAACCCATATGAAGATTTAACCAAAAAATTGAATAAACAGTCAGCCACATCACTGGGAGTCAGGATGGGAAATGCAACTACCCACAAAGGATTGGTGGTAAGTCCTATTTTCTCAAGCTGGGAGCCTCTGTTTGCTGCATGTTAAACTGACAATTTTTTTTGTGAGAGCTGCATAAATGTAAACACTGCCACTTTGAACTAAAAGGGACAGAGAAAGGACAGATTGAAGGAAAAATTATTTCAAAGGCAGAATCATGAAAGGTCTGAAGATACTTCAGGCCAGGAAAGTGGACCCACCCATGCAGGTGGAGAGGGTGAATTTTCAGAAGGTAGGTCATCCTGCCTGTTGTTCAGGAAGAGTGCTACTATTCCTAGGGCTCTCAGATGCCTGTAAGTAGAGGGGAATTTGGCTTCTGATTGTTCAGGAAGAATGCAGCTACCCCAGGCCTGAGGGAGGATGGAGCACGTTCCCCAGGGTTTGAGAAGAGCCTGGCAACCACTCCATTGTCCAGAGAGGGATGAGCCTGTGCGCTGGAGACAGCAGAATCTGCCTCCACCTTGTAGGTGCTGCCACAATGCTTGAAGAATGTGGAACAGAGAACAAGGTGGTCTCCCCAAGCTTGGAGAGAGCAGGGCCACTATGTAAGTTCTTGGAGTGGGTGAGACTGCTGCTCTTTCAATGCCTGAGAATAAAACATCTTTCTGCAGATGATTCTCAGACTTCGAAATGTAATCAAGTTTGCCCCATAGGTCTTTGGATGTGTTTGGGAACTTTGACCCTTGTTTTCCATCCAAGTTTTCCTTGTGGAAATGAGAATGTTTGTCCTATGATTGTCCCTCCTTTGTATATTGAAAGCAAATAAGTTGTTCTACGTTTCATAGTTCCACAGCCAGAGAACAATTTTGCTTAAGGACAAACCACACCTGTAACTGATTTTGATAAGACATTGTACTTTATAGTGTTACTGACATGATTTAAGCTTTTGCGACGTTGTGATGGAATGAGTGTATTTTGAATATAGAAAGAACATTCTTTTGGGGATCCAGAGAGTGGAATGTGTTGGCTTAACTCCGCTATGTATCCCACAGAAGGCTGTGCTCTTTAAATCCATCCCAGTGGGTGCAGACCTATTGTGGGTGGGACCCAGTCCATTTAACATCATTCTTTATCCCCTTCCTGGAGTGTTTTATGAGAGGATAAAAGACAGGGACATTTTGGAGAGAGCTGACAAAACAGAAATGCTCGGGAGAAGCCAGAAAGACCCACAGGAGCTGAGAGATCCACTCAAAAACCAGAATCCAGGAGAAAAGGACCAATAAATGTCACCATGTCCCTTCCCATGTGACAAAGGAACCCCAGATGCCAGCAACCTTTCCTCAGAGAAAGTATTTCCCTTTTGATGCCTTAATTTGGACATTTTCATGGCCTTAGAACTGTAAATTTGTAAAAGCCAATCCATTTCTGGTATATTGCATTCTGGCAGCTCTAGCAAAACTGGAACGCACCTTAGCTGAAGTAGCCTCAACAAAGTTTCTACTTACAATGTGTTCATCCCCACAGAAATGGATAAGATTTAAGATCATGCTTTTCTGGGGAACAAACAACTCAAACCACCAAACCAATTATATTATTTTTCTGCTTCTCTCTATTTTAAAGATATATATGGCCCTTTCGCTTCTTGATGAAGAAATGTCAGCATTATGCCTGATGAGCAAGGCAATGCGACATGTCATAAAATACCTTGAAATCAGTATTTCAAGGGAGACCAAAATGCTTTGGCAGGTAACCACGGCATACATTTACAGGGTGAGCAGTGGCTTGTCAAAGAGACGATAGGCATTCTGGCTTAGGTGGTGTTTTGGTCTCTTAGCTGCTGAAACAAATACCATACAATGGAATAGCTTAAAAACAGGAATTTATCTGTTCCCTATTTCAGAGTCTAGAAGGCTTGCTTCCTGCCAGGGTCAGTATCTTATGGCTGATTGGCACTCTTTGGAGTTCCTTGGCTTTTCCATTGCGTGGCACTGCACAAGAGTATCTTCTTTCTCTGCGGGGTTCACTGACATCCCGCTTCTGGTTGCTTCACCATGACTTCTCTTTCCATGTCAAATTTCCTTTGCTTAGAAGGACTTCAGCCATGTCAAATAAGTCTAAATTTAATTCAGGAGGGCATGCTGTATTAGTCAGGGTGCTCCAGGGAGAAACGCATGCACATATACTGTATATATACATATACTATGTATGGTGGAAATATAAGCATGTAGTTTAAATATAAACACTATAGTGTAAATATATAGTATAAATTTATTTGCAATATATAGCATAAATACATAGGATGTGTGCAAATGTGTATATAGTATAAATATTATGAGATTATTATAGGTAGGAATTGATGCATCACAACTGTAGGGATTGCCAAGTTCAAATTCTGTAGGGCAGGTTTGAAAGCTTGGAATTCCAATTAAGGTTTTCAATAAATTCTTCAAGAGATGCTGGCTGGGTGAAGTAGAGATGGATCTGTACTGAAAGGAATGCTGAAATAATTCATTCTCCCTTTAAAGCCTTCAACTGATTAGATGAAATTTTTCTCATTGCTGTAGGCAATCTCCTTTGTTGTTGACTGTAGATATAATTAGCCATAGATGCAATCAACTGACTATTTAAGTCCAAAATATTAGTCATAGATGCAATCAAATGACCAATTATTTAAGTCCAAGATCTATCATCACAGCAGCAATCAGGTCAGTGCTAGCTTGACCAAACAACTGAATCCTATAACCTAGCCAGATTGACACTTGAACTTTACCAACCCATGGACCTTAACTAATAGCATTTTCAGAGGTCCTATTTACAAATGGGATGGGATCAGAATATTCCTTTTGTGGGAGACGTGAGTCAGTCCCCAACAGTGCACCATTTTTCCCACATGCAAAATACATTCATTACATTGCAACACTCAGAAGCCTTTAGCCATTTCAGAATAATGCCTTAAACAAGCCATTTTAGACAAAATCTCATCAAAATCGGATATGGATGTGGTTTGCTCTCAGACAAAATTTATTTGGGTCTGTGTCTTGAGAAACCTAGAAAACAATGTATCTGCTTCCAATGTACAAGGATGGGATAGGTACAGATAAAGATTCCCATTCCATAAGGGAGGAATTGTAAGGAAAACAAGGCTCATGGTTCCCAAACAAGTCTGAACACAACAGGGTAAACTCCATTAGATCTCAATGTCTGAGAGTCACCTGTGGATTGATATTTATCCTCCAGGCCTGGTGCAGTTGCAATATTACCCTTTTCAAAGTCTGGCACAGTGATCATGCTCTCTCCAAATACCTGGTGCAGCCTCCACCGTCTTTGAGCATCAGAATTGTAGCTAGGCTTTCCACCAACACCGAGGCCAAGTCCTCAACACTCTGTGAACACTGGGCAACAGCCAGTCTCTCCATGCACACCAGGACACGGAGCCCACCATCCCTGAGCCCTGGGGTGGTGGAACCCCCCCTTGAACAACAAGGCACAAGGCCTGCCCCTTCAAGCACAAGAGCAAATGTCTCCCCTGTAAGTGCAGTGGTGGATCTGCCCTTTCTATACGTGTGAGTGAACCTGCTATCTTGTCCAGAGGACACGTATTTTAGTCCATGCATATGCGTCCATTTTTCTGCACTTGAAGTCATTCTTCCTTCATTTGTTCCTTCTCTGTCACTTTCAGTCCATGTTGGCAGTCCCTTTACTCACACAAATTTTTCAAAAACACTGTTGATTCTGCATGCAATTCTAGGAAGTCCAAATCACCAGACATTAGAATTTTCCACATGTCCTACCCAGGTCACCATATTTCCAATCCATCCCAATACAATGCAGTGTCTGAGTGGATATGTACAGGCACAACCTCTTTAGCAAAGATTTGTTCCATTAAATGCACATGTAGAGCCTTGTTCTCTGGAAGTTCATTTCCCTGAACCTCAGCGAGGCCCCTAGAAAAGCCACTAAGTGAGTTAGTCTCAGAGCACACTATCTGGATAGCCAAGAATTTTCCAAGTTATTCATTTCTGATTTTCTTAAGGTTAACAGTTCGATCTATTTCCTCTTTCACTTATCTCTTTCCTTTCCCATTTCACTATAAACTACAAGATGATACCAAGTTACACATTTCACCACATAGCTTGGAGACCTCAGCTAAATATCCATGTTTATTACATTTAAGTTCTGCCTTCAATCCATTATCAGAACCCAGTTGGGCTAAATTCTCAGCCACTTTAAAGCAAGGATCACCTTTCTTCTAATTTCTAATGAAACATTCTTCATTTCCTTCTAAGGCCTTACCAGGAGTAACTTTAACATCCATATTTTTACCGACATTCTCTTCATGACACATTATGTATTCTCTAAGATGATACAATCAAATAAAAGATAAATTTTAATTGTTTAGAAAAGAAAGACAATTTATTTATCCTGAGGAGACAATTTCCAAATTGAGGCATGCCCATTGCCAAGACAAAATTATTCCCCTTTGAAAAATACAATGAGGTTACAGAATAAAATTATGATTGGTTCAGTAAAACCAAAATGAAAAACAAGCCTCATAAAGGGATAGAATTCTAACTAAACTTATTTACCACCAATAAAAGCTCTGGTTTTGGGAAAATCAATATTCAGGTTTAAGAAAAAAGATTTCAGAACATCCTAGCAGTTGCACAAAGCAGGAGAGTTTCAGATGATTTTTCTCATTGATGACTTATCTTAGGTAAGTGTGGACAATTTCAATATGCATACATCATATATGCTGGTCTTTGCTTTAGACATTTATGGCCGAGTTTCCTCCAGGACTTTGCCAATTACCTAAGAATATAAACTTTCTCTACAGAGCTCACTCATTTTTGAGTCCTCACAATTCTTCCAGACTCTACCAATTACCCAGTTCCAAAGCCATTTCCATAATTTTAGGTATTTGCGATAGCAGTTCCTCACTTTCTGGAACCAAAATCTGTTTTAGTTTGCAAGCTGTGAAAACAAATACCAATATAGTGGGTTTGCGTAAAAACAGGCATTTATCAGTTTGCTGTGTTGAAAGCTAGAAGGTTTGCCCAGGGTCTGTATCTTTCATTGGGCGGGAATTTCTGGGATTACTTGGTTTTTCCATCACATCACAAAAACACAGAGTGGTGTCTTTTCCCTTCTCTTCTGGGTACCATTGACTTCCAGTTTCTAGCTGCTCCCAGTGGTTTCTCCTCTTGTGTCCCATTTCTTTTGCTTAAAAATTTTCTACCATGTTGTATTAAGGCCTAGCCTCATTCAGGGTGGGCACACCTTAACTAATTACATTTTCACAGTTCCAATTTACAAAGAGGTTCATAACCAACAATACTGTATGTATGTATATTGTGTGTATATGTATGTGTGTGTGCAAATACAAATTCATACCTCTATTTCCAACCCAACACTTCAAGATTATTTCTAATTTCCCCATTTCCATGTGTACTGCTCTCTTCTTTCACAGTGAGAAACTCATCTACCATTATCCTTAACGTGTTTACTTAATTTCAAAATCATATATCAAGTCCAACAGTACATAAACAAGATTATGAAAAAGCTGGATGATGATGTCAGTTGTTACAAGGTATTTTCCATGTTATACCCAAAATCATTTTACTTATTTGTTCAGTGTATCCAGTATCCCAATATTTGGAGGTTGAAATATGTGCCCCACAAAATACATGAACTATTTCAAAATGAATTCTTAAAAACTATTATAAATTTTAAGTAACATATATAGTTTAATTTCATAAGAACAAAGAAGAGTAAAGTACTCTTTTGATCAATTATATCTGTTCTTGTCAATACTGAATATAAAAAAAATACAAATATCTCATTCACAATTTAGAAGTATAATTTTTCAATTCCCAATAATAAACTATTTGGACAATGACACATCAGTCTCTTAAATCTCACAATTATAATGACTAAAAACTACCTGTTTTGGCTTGTTAAAGCTGCTGGAAATCTTCAAAAGCTGCTGAAATACCAGAGATGGGTAGGCTTTTAAAAATGCGGATTTAGTAAGTTACAAGTCACAGTTGTAAGACCATGGAAATGCCCAAATTAAGTCATCAAGAAGAGGATACCTTCACAGGAGAAAGGTCGGTGGCATCCAAGATTCCTCTATCACCGTCACCAGGGAAGGCAGTTGCTGGTCCTTCATTTCCAGGCTCCATGGCTGTTATGTTCCATGTGTCCTTGCTTGCTTCTCTGGGGTCACCTGTCTGAGCTATCTGTGTACTGTGGGTTTTCTCTTAGCATCTCCAGGGCATTTTCTGTCCCCTGCATCCTTCACTTTATTTCATCTCTCTGCTCTCAATATGTCTTTTTCTCTTTATTTTCTGTCTTTTATTCTCTTCATTGGAGACTCCATAAAAAGACTAAAACCCACCTTGTATTAGGTGGGCCTCATCTCCCCAGATACAATATAACCAAAAGGTTCCACCCACACTAGATCTGCTCCAGAGGAGTGGATTTAACGAGCATGGTCTTTTCTGGATATATAGCAGATTCAACCAGCACATTACCCTTCACTGAGACTAAAACAGTAAGACTACCAAAGTTATAGAGCAGAATGTATATCTACATTCTTTGGCTTTTCAAATTCATTTGTTTTATTTAGATTTTGTTTTTTCCTAGATGGCATGTCCACTGTACTTACTAATAATCAAATAAAAATGAACTATTGTGTGAATAATGAAGATGCAGATGTATACCTTACAATACAAGTGTTAGAAAGGAACAGTCAAGTGTCTAACACATCTGACTAACCCTTTGTGGATATTGACAATTCCCTTTCCATCTGGAATCACAGTAGAATATGTAATTGCTGTAACACTTTCAGCAAGAGGCAGAGATGTCCTGTGAACATCAGTCATCCCAGTGGAAATTCCCGGAGAGTCTGAGTCATCGCCGTTCTGAAAGGAAGGTGCCAGCAATCTGTAGCAGTCTCCCTTTTCCCTTTTATATACAACCTTTTTCTATAGGTAGCAAACTTTGGCTATCTTTCTACATAATAAATAGATACCATCCTGAAAAGTGTTTTATTTTACCTTCTATGAAACTCTCTTTTGTTTTTGATGCTTAAATTTTACTCTATCATAATGTCATCTGCCATAACTGACTCCCACTGTAAATTATGACCCATGAGAATCTGGCTGAGTGTGTGATATAGGAATATATTGCCAAGTGCTGGCAGTTAAAGACTAGAATAGAAATTCCAAATTGTCACAAAAACATTTCTTTATTGTATTGGTACACATAGGCCAGGCTTCTTTAGTGGCAAAAGCTTAAATAATGCCTTAAACATTTACTGAGTGCTCACTCAATTTTCTCAACTGCACAATGCGGATAATAATAGCACATACCTAACAGAGTTGTGAGAATAAATATGTTAATGCATAAATAGTGAGTGCTTACTATAAATTAGCTGTTAATATACGCTGTTACCCAAGAGGTAAAATATGCATTCCTTGTTGAGGAATTCCCATGAGATTTACACAGAGACTTAGTTTAACTATGAATTTGCATTACAATATATTTAATTACTGCTCAATTCTAAGATTCATCAGCTAAATAAGACTTATCTGAGAAATTTCAGCTGCCACCATGTCACGGAAAATAATAGATAAGTGATATGTAACACGGAATTGAGGAAAATAAAGATTTACCTTTAACAAGGTCCCTCTACAATCCTTGCAGAGGAGAGTAAAGACACAAGTCTTAGCAAAGAGCAAAAGAGAGAAAGGTATAATTACAATAAATGGTTAGCTGTGAGGAGCAGGCTGGGCTCTAGATTAAAATAAAAACTAATGAAAATGATAACTAGTTAAAATGAATAATGTAACTTAGAAAGATGGAAAAGACTTGAGGGGACATTCAGTTCAAGTAATTACCCAACACAGCAATTCATTTAAAATAGTTCTAAAGTGCTACTACCCACCTAGTTCTATCTGAGGATTTATTTTGTCATCACACAGTATGTGTCTTCAGTAAATTTGTCAAGCATGCCTATTATAATATAATATACACACAAGTCACTAATCAAGCTAACCAAAAAAACAGAGCAGAGGACAAAATTTCATGGTATATTATGAGGGTGTGCTCTTTAATCAATCTTTGTTGATTACAGTAAATAACCAACCCCACCCAAATTGACATGACTAAATTCCATCCACAAATATTCTTTTGTTCACTTCTGTCACTCAGCCATTACTCACTAATATACTAACCTCTCTCTCTGTAGTACTTATGGGTCACAGCTTATCACACAAGGGGAATTTAGGAGAAAGCATTCCTCAGAATAACTTCAGTACCCTGTATTCAGTGTTCAACGTATCTTCAGTAGAAGGCATTTATTTGTTCATTCAGGCCTAAGAATGGTTGCAGACATCTTAATTAAAAAGTGTTTAGTGGGTATTTATTATATGGTATTGTAAGGGTTTTGTTGGCAAACAAAAGTAAGGCCATTGATCTTGAAAAATTAAACATAATATCTCTTTAGATTTTTTTCAGAAATCATGATTCTCCAGTGTTCTCAAAAGAGACAATTCTCCACTATCTTCTCAAATTCAATAAATAGATTGAAAGACAGCAATGAAATAAAACAATAATCTATTAATTTTCTATTTTAGTTTATTGAATGTAAAAATCATTTACAAGTATTATGTCATTTAATTTTGGTAAATAATTGAACAATATGGGTATTAATATTCCTATTTCATAGATAATGAAATTGAGATTCAAAAGGATTTAACGACTTGCCTAAGGCCAAATAGCAATTAAGTGACAAACCTGGTATTCATAGCCTAGTTTTTATTAATTGGATGCTATTTCATTTTACATTGTGCTATTTCCCAAATTTTAATCACATAACTGGGAAAGTACAACAGGTTATTGAAGATGTCATGAGAAGTGCACAATGAATGAAGGGCGTTTATTATTTTTTCTTATTCGTTGATACATGAAACCCAGCAGTGAATACCAGGAGCTCTGCACAGATCCTCTCAAAGTTTCTAGATGCTTCTCTTCAGTTTAGTATATTCACTTCTCAAAGCCTATATCTACAACTCTCCATCAGCGGACGAACCACCGGTTTGTGTAGCTTTTTTTGTCCGTATTTACAGAAAGCCAGGAGTGCATGGGATTTTACATCTATCCCAGCAAGCTTTTTTTTTTGCAAGGGTAGGCACTGGGAGTCAAACCCAGGTCTCCGGCATGGCAGGTGCTAACTCTGCCTGCTGAGCCACATGGCCCGCCCATTGGGCAAGCTTTTGCCAATGGGTGAGGAGTAAGAGAGTGGAAATAGCCCTCTTGCTTTGGAGCACAGAAGCACTACTTAACCATGAGGATAATCCAGAGTGTTTTGCAGAAAAAGGAGACAATGAGTATCAGTTATAATCTCAGGACAAACTGCTCAAACCTGGGAAGTAGTTAATTCGCATATTCCTCTGTTTGCGTGTGCTCTCCACAAATTGTCACCCATAACAAACTTCTGAAGGGGACAGGGCAGTTCAGAGTGGACTTAATGTAAATGCCTTTAAAAATAACACAAAGTCTACTATTTGAGCTATGTTTACAGAGATATAAATAGCCAGCAGTTTCCTTAACAACATTAAAATAATAGAATCTGGCAGTGGCATATGGAAAGAATTGTAGAATGCCAATCCCTTTACCTGTCAAGGTAAGAGATCATATGGCTGAGAATAGCAATGCATAGGTAGCAAGTCATTCGATGAGTTACTCTACAATTAAGTAAATACTGAATACTGTGACCTTAAAATGACTTTTCTGGGAGTGACTTTGTTTAACCGTACTGCCATAGTTGCAGCTCGCAGCACTCATCATGTGCATGCAAGTTATTTATTGAATGAATTGAAGAAACCTTTACTAGGGATCAAAGATTCCTTCATTTTTCTCTCAAATAATTTTTGAAAAAATTTAAATAAAGGTAATCTAGCATTTTAAGATGTTTTAGGTGTATATTATAATCCTAATTTTAGTCAGGCATTTCTTTTACATATACCTACATTTAACTAATGTCATTTTTTCATTTTGGAAGATGGATTTGGAATGGTATTTTATATTATCCTGTATTTTGCTTAACTGATGGAATACTTAATAAAGTACATATACCTTTGTAATAAAAATTAATCAAAATTAAAAGTACAAATGTCAGATTATCTATTGAAAATGATTGACAATAATAGTCTCTCACTCATGATGATTTGCTGAAAAATTTTATTTTATCTTCATTACTTAAATGATGAACATTTCCAAGTTAGCCTTACATTTAATGATTTATTATATCTGGTTTCAAATTATGATTATTTATTTAAAAATTAAATTCAACTTGCTTCAGAAACTATTTGAGGCACTTTCATATTATCTGTAATATTAAATTTTTAACAAAGGGAAATACAGAATAGAAACCATCAAAATAAATTATGAGTAGTTATTGTATGGTGGTTTGAATGAATTAATTAAAAATTAACATGCATTTCTGTGTGTCTTCAGTATATTCAAATTTTTATTTATTTTTTTTTTATTAATTAATGGAAAAAAAAGAAATTAACCCAACATTTAGAAATCATACCATTCTACATATGCAATCAGTAATTCTTAACATCATCACATAGATGCATGATCATCGTTTCTTAGTACATTTGCATCGGTTTAGAAGAACTAGCAACACAACAGAAAAAGATATAGAATGTTAATATAGAGAAAAAAATAAAAGTAATAATAATAGTAAAAAAAAACAAAAAACAAAAAACAAAACAAAAACCTATAGCTCAGATGCAGCTTCATTCAGTGTTTTAACATGATTACTTTACAATTAGGTATTATTGTGCTGTCCATTATTGAGTTTTTGTATCTAGTCCTGCTGCACAGTCTGTATCCCATCAGCTCCAATTACCCATTATCTTACCCTGTTTCTACCTCCTGCTGGACTCTGTTACCAATGACATATTCCAAGTTTATTCTCGAATGTCAGTTCACATCAGTGGGACCATACAGTATTTGTCTTTCAGTTTTTGGCAGTATATTCAAATTTCATATTTTGATATAAAAATATATAAAACATCCAACTATAAGTATTTTCTTGGGAAATAAAGTGAAAGAGAAATTTATAACATGTTTTCCATTATAAAGGGCAATTCAGACCTAGAAAATGTATTGGACAATGAACTAACCAATTTCTTTGTTTAAAACATAGAAAAAATGTCATCTAAATTCTTAGGCCATAAAACTGAGACAAATAGCTGGTCTCCCCCTTAAATATTGTATATAGGTTTATATTTTACTCTGTTGAGGAATAATGTGCATACTATTATGCTCTTTAAATAATTTCATAAAGTGGCAACACAGTAAAAATTTTAATTATGCTTTTTGTGACCCTACTCTTTCCAAAAACTCTTTAAGCCAAATGTCTTGATGGGCAGGGAAACATCTTTTGGAAAGAAAACAATCCTATGGACAAGGGATCTTGTAATGATTTTTCAAACCATAATTCCAAACTTCAAGGTACTATATATACTAAAATAGCAAAGACTAAGATTAATCCTCAGAAATGTAGCAGCACCTGAAATTTCCCTTGTTCATTGTGATATATGGGTTTCTAGTGATAGAGAGCTATCAGGAGTCAATTAGGTTTAATTATAACTTGGAGCTTAAACAATGCTTGTAAATACTCTTTATTAGTTTAGTTGGGCTATTTCTGTAACTCCCATAATGTGAGCCAATAAATGATCCTTCCACATCTTACCTGTCTCTAACCACCCTGAAGACCCAAAGCAGTGCAGTCAGAAAGACCTGTCCTTTGTACGTTGTGACCATTTGATTCTATGTGCTCTCTTCAGTGATCTCATCCAATCAAATATTGGCTTCAAATTCTACTTACACCATAATGGTCCCCAAATATCCAAAATCTATTTGAAATTTCCATTTAGAGATTCTACAGACATTGTTAACTAATATAAATTTATGCTTAAAACCAACTAACCTGTAGCCAATTTGTATAACTCTCAGTTGGTCTAAATGCTTAGTCAAAATTTGTACTGATTAAATTGTCTTGATTCCATACATGCTTTCTTGCATTTTAAACTTTCTATATTTTACTGTATTTTCATGTCTTCAAATATTTAAATATTTTCCCAGATAGCAAACTGTGATAGTTAAGTTCAGGTGTCAACTTGATCAGGTGATGGTCTTTAGTTGTTCTGCTGCTGTGGACATAAGTCATGAGTTTGTGAAATTTATCTATAGCTGATTGCATCTTCAGTTGGCCAAGGGGACTGCCTTCAGCAATGAGTGACACTTAAAAGGAGAGGTCAGAAGAGAGAGAAACAGCTCAGTATAGCTGTATAGAACTCAGCAAAGCACAGCACAGTGGAGCTCACAGCTCAGAGCCAGCTCAGACCCAGATGTTTGGGGATGCAGAAAGAACAAACCCCAGGGAAAGCCGTTTAAACCCAGAAGTTGGGAAGGAGTGCCAGCTTCCCATGTGACAGAGAAACCCAGATGAAAGCAAGCTGCCTTTCCTCTGAGAACTGAAACTAAATAAATCCCTTCTTGTAAAAGCCAGTCCAGGGCAGGCCACAGTGGCTCAGCAGGCAGAGTTCTCACCTGCCATGAGAGAGACCTGAGTTCGATTCCTAGTGCCTGCCCATGCAAAAAAAAAAAGCCAGTCCAGCCCCGGTGTGTTGCAGTCCTGTGTCCTTAGCAAACTAAAACAGTAACCTAAGCACACTCCTCTTAAACTTCAAGAAAACTGCAAATCTCAAGTTACCACGCTCTAATAAGAACTTAAGGATATTGAAAAAGAATCAAGCTTATACAAAACAAGAAAGAATAATCATTCATTTGTAATTGGGAGAATAAATATATATTATTCCTCTATTCTTAGCTTATGAATTCACTCAGTACTATACCTTAGATTCTGGGCAAAGCTGGGGAGCCAGAGCAGACCCAAAGAAATAAATAGGAGCAAAGTTTTAGAAGTTGCTTAAAATATAGAAAAAAATATTTTATTTGCCTGGAATGATTGTGTGTTTAAAGAATACAAATAGTTTGGTCTATATTACTTTGAAAGGGTGGTAAATAAAGCTAAAGAGATAATTAAGAGCCAATTCATGAATGACCTGAGATGAAATAGTTTAAAATTTATGAATGGCTCAAAAACTGGCTTTGATAGATAGCTATGTTGACATTTGCAGAGGAAATAAAAGCGTCCTACATGTGAAACCTTCTACCATTCAAACATGATAGTAGAGCTTGGGTTGAACATATCAATAAACAAACTTATCATTAAACAGCATAAAGCAAATTTGCTTTAGTTGGACCAACTTTCTTTCAATTCAATATGTCTAAAACCTACATAAATAGTTCTATTTAAGTTCAAGTTACAAAAAACAACAACACAAAAAGTGTTTCAAAATGATGAACTTTCTTCTATATTTAAATGAAGAGAATTGGGTAACAGCACCAAAAAATTGAGTAAGTAATAAAAAAAGTAATCTGTATAAGCAACTCATCTGAATGAGGCATTTCTTGTGAAATGAATCGTACTGCATGGGTTTTTATGAAATAATTTTTGAGAAGCAATGGTACCAAATCTAAATATTTTCCCAGCATAACAGTGTCTTTCCTATCTAAATGACACTGACCTAGAATCTCAACAAGATATGTGTGAAATATTTTGAAGTACACATAGTTCTAAAGAAGAATTGTGTATTTTATCTGATCCTAACATCACATAATTATTCTAAAATAGATTGGCCCTATTTAGGGGCATTAATGTAATTTAGTTTTGGTGCATTTGAGGCTAATTGCAACTATATCTCTTTTTTTTTCATTTACCAAAACATAAAGTTCTAATTATAACAACCCAAAACAGACCACTCATATTGTAGAATTGATATCTCATTTAGAGCACAATGAAGTATAATCCAGCATACACATAAAAGTGTGTATAGTGTGTCTGTGTGTGTCAGAGAGAGTAAAAGGAGAGAGAAAGAGGAATAGAATAAACAAGAGCAAGAGAGTAAGAGAGAGAGTTGGAATCATCAAAGTTATGTAAATGTTCCCAATATTTAGGTAGATAATGAAAACCCATGTGCCCAGACCATGCTGTATTTATTTTTTACAGGATGCTTTCCTTGAATTAATTAATTTAGAAGATACATATATCTTCTAAATTAATTTATATAATTAATATATGTATTCCCCACTTTATAACAATTTTACTAAGAGGGACTGAGAATTCAGTAAAGAATAAGAACCAGATCCTTCCAAACAAGAATGTTATACAGCTTACATAATGTCATCAAGTGAAGAACCTAAGCAGTGGAACTAAGAATCTGAAACACAGCCAGCCTTGCCTTAACTCTTATTCTGCCATGTTTCTGGAAGCTGTGCTATCCACTGGGTCTTTCTGCCTTCCATAAATACTTTATCAGAAGTTACTTTAAACTAATTTTCTCAAGACAGCAAACAATGAAAACAAATGATTCATGAAAATACCAGAAATCTAATTTGGGACAAGAATTGATTATAGTTAACATGATTAAAATTACATGTTTAAGAAGCTTTATATATCCACTGTATTTCTTCTTTTAGAAGCACTAGGAATGCTGAGACAGATATTTCTCTACTATCCTGTTCCTTTTTGGTTGATCTTCTTTTACAGTTATAAAAAGAAAAAAACAATCTTTGGAATACCTACTTGAGGCTGAAACGTTAATTCCCATTGGTTAACAATTGAAAAACAAAGACACTTGGATCTTCTTTCTGTCCATCTGCTTATCCAAGGAATTAATTCTTTGCATCAATGCTTTCTGTTCTTCACAACAATATAGAATTAAAATATAAAGTAATGCAAGTCTAAATGAATAAAAAGTTCACAGAATTTAAAGTCTGTTTGAAGTACAGGCTGAATGAAACTAAAATTGCAGAGATCAGTGCAACTAGTTAAGACCATATAAGGCAACTTGAAGCATTTAATTTGTATTTATGGAAGGATACAAAGGGAATGGAGCTTCGTAAAGAAAGAGATCTTAACCCATTAAAGAGAAAAGATGGAGAAAGCCTAGGTTCCTATCATCCAATTCAATGCCTCCTGGAGGAGAGAAATCAAGCCACAATAAAACAGGGAAACCCAAGTATAGTTGCTACAATATGACATTTTGAAAACTGGCCAGTGACCTCGTTTGCTTACTGATCCCTTCTTGTGAGCCAACTGGGAGACTCACCTCAAGATTTTGGCACTAAGAACAAAAAATGAATTTGTCTTGAATTTTTACCGAATTTCTCTGGAATCTAAACCATATGGGAAAATGTATAGAAAAGACTATGGCAACTGCTTTAGTTTCCTAGTTTGATTAAGCAAATACTATGGAATGGATAGGTTCAAACAATGGGAATTTATTACCTTATAGTTCTGAGGCTAAAGAAAGTTCAAGTCAAGGCATCATCAAAGTTATGCTTTCTCTCTGAAGACAGTGGCATTTTGGGGCTGACTGCTGGTGATCCTTGGCTCCTCTGTTACGTGGCATGGCACATGGTGGTTTCTTCCTTCTCTTCTGGGTTCCGTATCGGCTTCTTGCTTTCTGTGGCTTTCTCTTTCTCTGATTTCATTCTGCTTATAAAGTACTCCAGTAATAATTAAGACCCATTATGATTGGGGTGAGTCACACCTTAAATGAAGTAGCCTCATCAAAAGGTCCTACTTGCAACTGAGTTACAGCCATAGAAATGGATTAAACTTCAGAGCATGTTTTCTGGGGTACATACATCTTCAAACCACCATAGCAACTAAAGGAGAAAAATATCAAAGAAAAGCCAGAGTAACGTACCTCGCTGTATCTATACAATTAAAATGTATCCAACTAAAATAAATATTCAGTTATTATAATGCTTTCAGTTAATTTAAAATTTCAATTTGATATGATATTGTTTTTTATCTAGACCATGAACTCCATGAGATTTTATATTTATTAATTTTTCTAAATGGCTATGCCTTTTACAGTGATGTAGGTCTTTGTTATTCAATACATAACTGTTGAATAGAGAGTAATTGATTCAGAAAGATTCATGATATTAAATAGTTACTATTATTAACATATTTAGATAAGTTCACTTGTACATAAATTCCCCTGATGCTCAAATAAATATCTAGTGGTCAATCTATTATCTATACTTCCTATCTATCTATCTATCTATCTATCTATCTATCTATCTATCTATCTATCTATCTTTCTATCCACTAATTCATTAATTAAGAATAAATTATTGAGAATCTGAAATTTTCTAAGAATTGCAATAAATGAATAGCAAATACAACATAAAAATGGATAGACAAGGGCAGGCAATGGTGGCTCAGTGGCAGTGTTTTTGTCTGCCATGATGGAGACCCAGTTTTGAGTCCCAGTGCCTGCCCAGGCAAAAAAAAAAAATGTATAGACAAAATATTTCCTGTCATGGAGCTTAAAATTTAGCAGAGAAGACAATGCCCAAGTGATTACAAAAAAAAGGTTAAATAAGATGGGGTTAATGAAGTGTAGTGTGTGTAGAAATAGCAGGAAGAATAAATACATTTTCTACCAAAATTTAATAGATGTTAATACCATTCACAATGGTGAAAAGAGGTGTTCTTAGAAAAAAGAGGAGTGACTTGGATGTGAAAAGGCTTAACGAATCTAAGGAATGGGGAAAGTTCAATATGAATAGAATGTAAGGATGGGGGTGGCAAAACAAGAGTTGGAAGAAACAGTAAGGAATGAATAGGAAAAGAAGATTATAAGACAGGATCAGTGGTTTGGCTTTTATTCCAAGGGCAATGGGAAGCCATTAAAATGTTTTAAGCAAAGAGCAAAAGACAATACTGGGATTTTAGTAAAATCATTCTGGTTTCAATGTGGAGATTGAAGTGCAGATGAAAAACCAAGTATGAAACTTAATCTCACTTAGCCTCCAACCGTCTTGTGGTAAAATTACCACAAATCTTGTCAACCATAGACACCACATTTACAGAATTCAGCAGAAAATCCAATACAATCTCTATCATCATAGTCAACAGTAAAAAAGTAAATAATTTTAATGAAAAATTTATGCTAAATTTAAGTAAATATAAAAGGAAGATAGAAGAGTGAGCAAGAGGCAGAAGTGACAGAGGGAGAGAGAGGAAGATAATTGACTTTACTAACATCATAAAGAAATGCTTCAGTCTCACACACGTATTAAAATGACATAGCTCCCTCTCCATATTGATTTCTGCACCGAGCTGCCTACAATGAGAGCAACAGAATTCAAATGTCATCCGACTTTCTGGGTGGGGTGGGATGAGAGAATATACAGCTGGTGTCATAAACAGAGCATTAAAATCCTCTCCCTTGATCACTGTTGATAACAAACCTCCAAGCCCTTGTGTCATGAGAACCTGCTGAAACTCTGTTCTCACACCCTGTGGATTGTTTCTGTCCTTAACTCTTATAAGTTCTGCTTGGATCCCCTTGTCCTTTCTGTGGAGCACTAACTTCCATTTTCCAGAGAGCTGCCACAAGGAAAGATCTCCTGTTTGTAAGTCCCTGTGAAGTCTTCCTAACTCTCTGCCCTGTTCTTTGGTCTTGGGGCTGCACTGACCCAACCTGGGTTGGAAGAATATTTGAAAATTGACATTATTTATAAATATATCCAGTCATGAAGCTATTGTCAAAGCATGAATTCACAACTATTTGAGTAAAATGCCTGTGCAATCGTCACACTTCAGTTTTCATATTAATAAATCCTTAGTCTTTCCAATATTCAGCAAACCAATTAATATAAGTATTTCATTACAATGTGGAGGATTTTCTCCCAGAAATGAACTGGAATAAATGCAAGTTGTTTCACAAAGGCTATTGAGCAGCTGCCAAATGAAATTATTTTTTGGTCAAATCAGTAGGGGTCTGATTCAGACTGATAATATACAGGTTAAATGTGCATAAGTGACCATTAGCGCCCCATGTCTCTCTACTATTTTAGGAGTGCTTAGAAAATTGAGCCATAATAATTTTTTCCATAACATATTGAAACCATATCACCACGGTTTAGGTGAGCAGGGCTTTGTTTAACCCAGTTGCTTATACATGTCTTAGTGTACGAGGTAGACTGATACAAAACTGTGACATTAACATCCCATTATTTACACACTCACTTTGAAAATGCTGGTTTTAAAAGGCCACAGATAAAATACAGGTATGAATGTTGATTTGATAACTTAAAGAATAATAAAAGAACGCCTAAGTGGTATGATGCATTTTAATGATTCACTCAAGTTGAAAAAGTCATAAAGTAAATACATCTGAGTCATTCAGTAAAAAATGAAAGAAAACAAAGGCCAATGAATGAAGCATGAATCTAGAATAAAGAGAGGCTTTGTTGGTAAAGTATAAAGAACTCTACAGCTTTCCCTTATAAAATATTATTCGATTTGAAAAACATAGTTGAAATGTACATTTTCTATCATTTTAAATCTTTCACTTCTATTTGCATTCTATCACTTATCCTCTTCTTCCTCCCTTGCTTTCCTTTTATCTCTTTCTCCTTCTCCTCCTCCTCTTCCTAATTCTTCTGCTAGTATTATCACTATTATAACTACCTTCATTATGTAATAATGATACAATCTTTCAATTATTTACTCAATGCATACCCTAAACTTGAGATTGTGCTAAGTTTGTGCCACTATATTATTTCATTAAATTCTCAGAATAAACCTACAAGGTTAGAATTATTATTTCAATTTATCAATGGAAGAAACAGTCTGAAAAATTCACATGGCTTTTCCAAGGTCTCATAACTAAAATTTGGAGGGCTGTTGTTGATATCCAGTCTACTGATGGCAAGACTCCATGAGCTTAACTGCATTTTCACTCTGCCTTCATCAAGCAAGAGTTTCATTAAGATTAAAATAAAACAAATAGAAAGAATGGATTCAATATGTGTCCAGGAAAACAGTTATAACATTTTAAAAATAACTCATGATTTTTCAAGTTTTCTGTTTGTTTACTTGATCACTTATTTTTACATTTTCTTTTCTTAAGGGTTACCTGGGAAATTTAGCACTTCAGAAACAGGAAAAGCATCCATACAACAGCCATGATAAAAAATCCTTACATTGAGAACTACGCTTTTCTGATAGAGCAGGGGAATTAGATGGGGAGAGCACAGGCAGAGGCACTAACTGGCTCTCTTGTAATGGGCCTAGCACTTCCTATTCCCTTGTGTGCCAGCTCTGGGGGTAGCAGGAAACAGCTTCCAGTAGGTAAACTAGTGATGGTTTGGTGGAGTCCAAGAACATTACAGCTAGTGTGCCAGGTTCATGGTCCTTATCTGTGGGAAGGTGTGACGTCGCGAAAAGCATGGCTGGTCTTTGTCCCCAGCTCCCTGGAGGTAACATCTTCATCCTTGGAATTTCCAGTGGTAGGAGTTGTTTTGTTAATTGCAGTGAGTACAGTTCAAATGCTGATGAGAAGACAAAGTTGGACCAGCCCCACCTGTAGTCATAGAGTGGGGAATGGACACACCAGAAAGACCAGACATGTGATTGGAGGTTGGGGCTTTGAGCCGCAGCCTGTGGGCCTAACCTCCTGGACCTCTGGGTGGGAAGAGAGCTCCAGATTGAATGAGTTCAACTACCTGGGGATTGATTCCCCCAATCATGCCTAGGTAATGAAACCCAATATAACTTGGGATACTTAAAGCTTCAGGGAGCTTCTATGATTGAGAAGATACATCCCTGTGCTGGGAGGGTGATGTGTTCTGATGCCACATGGGGAGGACACCGGAGCTTGTATTTGAGACCTTCCCAGCCTTTGCCTTGTGTGTCTCTTCTTTTTGGCTTCTTTGCATCCTTTTACTAGAATAAAACTATGATCATAAATACAGCACTTCAATGAGTTCTGTAAGTCATTCTAGCAAATCCTTGAACCGCAAGAGGTAGTGGGAAGCCCTGAATTTGTGGCCAGTTTGTCAGGAGTGTGGGTGGCCTGGACTCCTGCACACACAACTGGTGCTTGAAGGGTAATCTTATAGGACTGTCCATACCCTGTGGAGTCTGGCCTAACTCTGGGTAGAGACAAAACTGAATTTAATTGAGTTATTGCAGTATTTGCAGTTGGTGCCAAAAGTTATTGAAGTTGTAGAATTTTTTGGTAACTAGTTCGAGGGTGTCATATTCAAGGGCTCCACACATTTGGCAGGTGCCACAAGCAACATGGAAGAAAAACTTGCATGATAGGGTGGCTGTTGTCAGGGGCAGTCCTTCCCTGGGTCCCACAAATAGACTCTGTGCTCAGGACCAGTTGTACCAGCTGAGTGAGATAAAACACAATTCCCTAGTAGATAAAGGGACTGCAGTACAGTCCTCCTTTTGTCCCAAAACATGTAAGCATTCACTAGAGGCAGTCTGATTAAAGAGTCATGTTTTATGACAACCAGCTCACCTCTTTATAATATTATAAGTCCCTAATGGGAAGGTAGCAGGGCTTTTCCACTATGGTACACATGCATGCACACACACACACACACACACACACACACACACTCACACATGAGAGGGGTTCTCCTGTGTCCTGCATGGATTGAGGCCCGCTGGCTATGCGGGACAGATTCCCACTGTTGAAGGTGCCTTACTCTGGCTCATCTTTAGGTGAGTGGAACATGACTCATCCCGTTCCTGTGTGTCGTGCTTCTGCTGGCAATCCTGGCGCCTGTGCACTGTGGAATGGGTTGAGTCCCCTAGGACGCAGGTTACATTCTCCCCAAAGTCCACGCGTTGAGCGTCCGCCCCCCCCCCCCCCCGGCAGGAGGTAATGGACGTGTGTCTTTCACAGTAACTATGACTGACAGACCCCAGGAGGCAGCCTCACTGAACCCTGCACACTGCAGTACTGTAAGGACAAACAGACCAGAACCCCTTTGTTCTTCTGAAATGCTCAGCCACATGTGGGGCACTAAAGACTTTGAAGAGACTTTAATGACCAAAGCACAAGATGTGGCAACTACCACATTTATCAAATCCAAAGGAACCTCCTGGATTCAGAGAAAACTTGGCACACATTTGCACGGGGGGCCCAAGACCAGACCAGAGAAGCAACACGTTGTCATAAAACAGCATAACATGCCTGGGTATGAGGTCAAACCAGCAAAGGAGTACCACCATGGGGTACAGAGGACAGAGAGCATCTGGTAGGGAAGAGAGCAGACGATACCCTTTAAGAGAGCAGGAACAGCTTGGAGAGGAAGCAGAGACCTTAAAGATAATTTGTTACTTACGCTAAGACCTGAATTAGCCCAAATCAGGCTCTTTGAGATAGGAAACAATTGAGCTCTCCTTAAGAAGTAGGTTTCAACTTGGTCCTACACCTGCCTCTTCCCCGTCATACTTGTGGTGGTTTGAAGCTGTATGCGCCTCAGGAGAAACGTTCTCAAATCTAGTCCATTACCTGGTTCTGAACCCATTTAAGTAGGGCATTTTGATGAGGTGACTTCAGTTAAGGTGTGGCCCAGCCCAATTAGGACAGGTCTTCATTTATTACTGGAGAGATTTATAAGCAGAAAGAAATTTAGACAGAGAGAAAGAAAACCACAGGAAGCAAGAAGTTGAAATTCAGTGGAACAGGGAAGAGAACCCAAGGGCAGGAGAGGCAGGAGAGGCTGCCCATGGGCATCGCCCGGGGACAGAGGAGCCGAGGCCCACCGCGGCCCCTTCAGAAGCCACGGTCCTGCTGGGAGAAAGCATCTCCTTCGTTAAGCCTTGATTTGGACGTCCTTTTAGCCTAAAAAGGGTAAGCTAATAAATTTCCACTGTTGAAGCAAACCCATTTCCTGATGTTTGCTAAGCAGCCTAGGAAACAAAAACACTGCTTCAGTCAGGTTGAGCGTTCTAGCAAAATTTGAAATTACTTACATCAAATAAAGGAATGTAGTAGTTTTATATATCTGGGTGACATTCATACATTTTGATCAATCTACACTACCAATAGAATTATTGGGTGGGCCATGGTGTCTCTGTGGCAGAGTTCTCCCCTGCCAGGCCCGAAACCTGGGTTCCCCTCCTGGTGCCTGCCCACGCGAAAAAAAGAAAAAAAAAGTAAATAAAACTATTGACTCCAACTTCAATAAAATAGTGGGTATTACTATTTACTATTTTAAATAATCATGTTTTTCTTCTTTAACAGGAGTAAAGCAAAACATCAGTTCAATAATCAAGTTAATAAAACAGCAGCTATTTTAAATAATTAACATATAATGATTAAGATCATTTTAATTTAGATTATTTATTTTAAAAAATAATATTCCAAAATATATCCATGCCTAATGACATAAAGTAAAATGCAGTGATGCCAGGAATAAGACCTCTACTTACTCCAAATATTTTTTTCATCTCTTCAGTGTTTATTAATCCTCTTATCGAAGGAAAGAGGAAAAAATTATGAGGTGCCATTATAAAATCAATCTAGTCAGTTGCTTCCACACCCTCTATTTTAAAAGTGGTTAAAGGAAGCAGAAGCTTAAGGAAGATAATCCATGCAATTGCTTTTCTCCTATTAACCCTTAGGCTCTATCAACTCACACACTCCACGATCTGATCGTGTACATTACATCTCTTGATTGATATTGCAAGTTAATAATCAGAGGGATTTTATATAGAGACAGATACAATTAATTTAGATAACTTATAGGTTAAAATGATATCTGACAGTTTAATGGCTTCCAACTAAAATGTGGTATCTCCAAAAATAAGAGCAGGTCTACCACCGAAAGCACAAGTGGAAGAGTCATTACAGTGAGTTGGTTAAACACATTAGAAGTCAATTAACCAAAAGTAAGATAGATTTTTTAAAAAGTTTATGATATAACAAGAATTCATCCTGGCAACATAACAGTGCTGTCCACTTTCTCAAAATTTCCTTCTACTGTGTCATAAAACCATGGCCAATAATCAAGTAAAAAAATTGAGAGAAAAACTAAAACCAAAATAAACTCTGAAGTTGTCCTTCCACTGCTCAGGTGCTAGATTTTGATCTTCAGATTCCTGTCCGCCCTCTCCTTTCAGCTTTTCCAGGTATTGGGAACTAGAATTCAACTAAAAGTAAGTTGCAGTAAATCTTTAGCATGACATTTTCCCACTGCATCGGAGTAGGTAGGGGTCTGACAATTTAAACTCTCCAGTTGTCGGAGTGAATGTGACAGATGGGATGCCAGCGAGGGACGGTAAGAGCGTCTTTTCATCCAAAAGAAAAGAATGACAGATATTGCTTTTTGTCTGTCTTTAATAATTAATAAATGTAGATTTCAGAATGTATATAGAGACTTCCAATTCTGAAAGTAGGATATAATGCATGCGCTAAAGGGTTGTTACCTAAGTCTTAGAGATGACATTCTTTGTCATATATTATTGATCTTACACTAAGATTCCCTCTATTGCCCTCAATTACACACCTGAAACACAAGCTTTGAGAATTCCTGAAAGCAGAGATCCATATTAAGACAAAGATATTGAGATTAATTTATGAACTAGTAGAGGTTTGGAGAGCTGAACCTTAAATTCTCTATTGAACAGTAAACTTTGACAGACTCTAAATGGGCCCCATGTGTGTAGTGGCCTGAATAGCCCTGGCAGAAAATATCCCTAACCCTACTCCTTGGAATTTCCACAGACTAAGGAACTATTAGCACATCATTAAAATTTACTAAGACCAAGAGAACCAAGCTACCATGAATAAAAGTTAGCAGAAACAGCAAACATTTTATTTAGACTACCAAGCAGTTCAGTATTAGAATTATCTGATGCTGATAGAGAATAAAATGTGTGAACTATGAAAAATGGTTGATATCACACAAGCATCCAAAATCGTCTACCAAAAGTATAACAAAGACTTTTAAATTAAAATATAATTTTATCCTAAAAAATGTCACAATGTAGTTTTTCAAAAGCCGATGAGAGAATTATAAAAGGATTAGTAAACCAGAAATTAGTTCTGAAGACATTAAGCAATATGAAAAGAAGCAATGCAAAAAAGACAATGAAAGAAAGGGTAAGAAATACAATAACCGAAATATAAAATTCTGACATAGCTCTAATCTGAGTACCAGGAAGGTAAAATAGAGAAAAGTGAACCAAACGATTTCAGGAAAAGTAATAGCCAAGAATTTCAGAAATAATGAAAGAGGAGTCCATTGAATTAATAAGTACAGTATATACCAACCAGAATAAATTAAAAAAAAAAATCTAAACCTAACTACCACAGGTGGAATTCTCAATTACCAAGGACAAAATAAAAAATAAAAAATAAATGGATAAAAATGTGTCCAGGTATATTCTAGTAAAGATAAGTAGACAAAAGCAAGGTCAGAGCTTTTAGGATTGCATATAAAAACTAAATCTTAACTAATGCTATTTACACCTAAAGTCTAAAAACATGCCAAAAACATGAGATCACAAACTTTCTAGTAGGCGGATAAATAATAAATATTTTTAGCTTTATGGACCTTATGGTTTCAGTAGCAACTACTCAAGTATGCTCTTGGAAATCAAAAGGAAAAAATAGACCATACATAAGTGAATGCGCATGGCTGTATTTCAATAAAACTTTATTTAGAATAAAGTCAATAAAACTTCATCTATAAAAATAATCAGTGAATTTGGCCTGTATGTCATAGTTGCCAATTCCTTAATTAGGTTATAGACAGAATAGAAATGCTCAAAGTAAAGGACAGTAAAAATATATACTGTTGATATTAACCAAAAGAAAACTTTGGTTAAGATAGAAAAGATCCTATCACAGTGATGAAACTTTGAATACATCAGTCAGGAAGATAAATTTATAACTTGAATGTACCTAAAAACATAGTCTTAAATACCATATTTCAATAATTCAACATTGTACTCTTTTACATATTCTAACATCCCTGAAATAAAGACGGGCCACAACACCAGAGAATTTTCCAATTACTGTTGGGCAGGCAGCAAACTTAAGGGCCATTTCTATTGGCGTGAATGCCCAATGTGAGACCCTCTGATTTCCCAGTTCAGAAGCCCTTTAAAGACCACTCAAGAAAGGACATGAGACATGATTGCTATCTATTAACCTTCTCTTGTCACCTTTAAATGAGGTCAAGACATTCTCATTATCCTAAGTAGCTTTCAGAATGGGTGTCAATGACTTGGAAAAGTTCCTGCTGAGCTTAATATGACACTCTTCTAAGGAATATGTCATTACTCTATTCCACAATAGTGTGCATTACTGCACAGATAATGTGACATAGAAAAGTGATTGCAAAGAGTGCCATTTCAGATACTAAAAAATTAGTTGTACTTAATTGGTTGATTTGACTCATATTTTCCTTTCTCTATATAGGATGTGATATGTAAATTTAATTTACAATAATTAATTACTAATAATTAATTAGCCATGTTCACATGCCAAAAGTGTTACAGAAAATGATGTATGTTATGATATGCAATAAGTAATATTTGATTAAATGTAGGACCTAAAATGTGAGAGAATTATTGGAAGAGATTGAAAATATCACAGTCTATTTCAACATATCTCTGCAGTGAGATTTGTTAAGAAGCAGTATGCAAAATTTATAAATGTAGAAAAGATTTATAAGTATAAAGTAAAAGATTTGTAATTCAAGGTTTAATTAAGTGGACATATATTAACTCTGCTATAAAAAATTAAATATATAATTTTTTTTCAAATTATTTTCAAAGATCATTTACAAAAAGTGAGTGTGTGCAGTTGGTCATAAAGTAAGTATCATTAAATTTCAATCTCTGATAATTTCCTATCAGAATGTAATTAAATGAAAAAATAAGTTAAAAAGCTACATAAAATATCCCATAGTTTAAATAGCTCACATTTTAAAAGTTATGATACAAATTCAAAATTTTATGGTTTTTAAAAGAATGAAAGAACTACACATAAAAAGTTGTAGAATATTGAAAAATCATATTTTGAAGGAATGTGTAACTATAAAAGCTTTTTCAAAGAACGGAATTTAATGAAAATGGATCCACTTAAGAATTAGACACGTAAAAGGATAAATGTAAAACAGAATTGTGATAGGACAGGCCATGGTGGTGCAGTGGCAGAGTTCTTGTTTGCCATGCTGGAGACCCAGGTTCAATTTCCGGGATTTGCGCATGCAAAAAAAAAAAAAATAGAATTGTGATAATAATTAAGATCTGAGCATAATTTCATGAAATATATAGCAACATTTTAAAGGAATCAAGAAAACTAACTGAAGACTTATGAAATAAAAGGAAATATTCTGGTCAGATTGAACAAAAAAAATAGTAATGCAAAATAAATCACAATAAAGAATATTAAAAGGATATATTGTAGGTACAGTGGGAGTTATCAAGTAAATAGAAACAATACAGGAATTATTTTATGTAAATGAATTAAAAATCTTAAGTGAAAAGGACACATTTCTAGAAAAACTTATCAAAATTGACATGAGAAGAATTAAAAAAACTAAATAAACCTATAATTATTAAAAATATTCAGTTAGTTATAGAACCTGGATGATTTTATTAAGGAATTATACCAAACTTCCAAGGATTACATCATTCTAATAATATATATAACTTTCTGAAAAAAGATGAAAGATCAATACTACCAGCTCATTTTTATGAGTCTCAGTATAACTTTGACTCAAAACTCCACTCAAGAACATAGGTGCCAAAGTACTATATCAATCCAGTACATAAAAAAGATGATGAAAAAGCTGGAAACGATGTGAGTTGTTCCATGGTATTTTCCATGTTATACCCATATTAGATCTTTACATTTTAAACCATTATTGCTAAAGAAATTGAGACAGAGAGCACTGATAATTTTGAAACTCTAAAATTTTATAAATTGTATATATCATTACATACTTACTGAAATCTTAACAGAAAATGTGACAAGGCAGTTAAGGAGGGCTCTGATCTCTAGTTTTCACCAATCTTTCAGAAAATTGTATTTGGGAATATCCCTCAAAGTATTTCCTGCAGCAATAAAATGGTAGCAGTCATGAGCTGAAAGTTTCTGCGGCCGGTTTCTCCTGCTGATGTTGAAGCACTGCTATGACTTGAAATAGAGATTTATGATTCCTGCTGCTCCAGGATCAAAGAATCAGGGGTAAGAATCAGCAGGGTATGTCACTTTGAGGAAAGGGAGCTATATAAAGGAATAAAAATACCCTGTATAAATTCTTCTCTCAGGATTTTACCAACAATAATTTTTCTTATAGAATGGGAAAGGAAATAATGCATGATGGTAAGAATTAGCTTATAAATTCCTATGTTGAGAATTTCATATCACATTAAGTTGTGAATATTATAATAATAAGGTTTCATGCCAAAACCACAGGAACAAATTTCCAAAACTTAAATACAGAAGAAAGTGTGGGCATACTATGAAAATAACCTACTATTTTAGTGATTCAAAATACAACTTGTTGTACCAAAATATCATGCATGTGACTTTTCAGGATGACATTCATTGCATCAAATGAGGTACACCTATTTAAATCTTGCATATTTAGTTTCATCTCACTTAAACTTGAAATATAGTTTATACCACTAAGTGTATGGGATACTGTTGTATGCATAAAACATTTTTAGAATTAGATTTTAATTCTTTTATTCTGTGGGAAATGTTTAAAATTTTCAGTAAGAAGCATAAAGCATTCCAGCATTAAACATTAATTTCTTTCAAATCTTACTTCTAACTAGCAGAAGCACAATTTCTCATATATGGATAGTGATAAATACTTGCAAAATAAAAGAGATATATTCTTGTACATATATCAGTGAGAAAAGTGAAGATTTTAACAGATTACCATATTGCTATTTTCATTCTTTCTAGTTTTCTGAAGCCTAGATCCTAAATGAGCACTATATTCCTCAACGGCTTCAAAGAAAGAGCATAGCAAGATCTGGACTGTCTGTATCTTTTAATTAACAATAACCCTCAAAAATATTAGAGCAGGGGGTGCAAGGGTAGTTCAGTGTAGAATTCTCACCTGCCATGCGGGAGACCTGAGTTCGATTCCCAGTCCATGCAGTTTCTAAAAACTAACAAGCAAAATAAATAAACAAAACAAACAGACAAAAACCAACAAATAGTGCTGCAATAACGGGATACTAGCATGGAAAAACAATGAAACCCTGCCATAAGCATACCATATAAAAATTTGGGTTTAAGGTTTGGTCAGGCTGTTTCAGGAGACCTAACATCTCAACCAGGTTTTGAAGTGGAAACATATTGAAACATCTGTTCACACAGAAAAGGAGGGAGGGAGGTGAGGGTGAGAGATGGCAGCTGAGCATGTCAATCATTTCCTAGCAGACAGACATCCCAATTCCCCTGGGAATTGCATGGAATTTGAAAATGGTAGTGATAAGTACCTCAGTTTATACAAGGCACTGTGCCACATAGCCTTATGTACATGATATTTTCTTTTTATAATAATTCAATTAAATTAATATTATCATCCTAATTTTATAGGTGAAGAGACAAAGTCGAAAAATAGCACAGCACTCATCCAGTTCTCTCAGTTTGAAAGTGGTGGAGAACTTTTTAAGCACCAGACTCTTAACTGTATGACATCACCTCCCTAACCAAGGACATACCTGCATCTCGAAAAATAAAAACATAACCTTCAACTTATAACAGAGGACAAAACTATTCAGCAAATGAAATAAGGCATACAATATTAAAATAATAGGCTAAACAATTTTAAACTTAAACTTAAAAAGACTCTATAGTGTGTATAACTAATTCTAGACGTAAAAGCAGGTTAAGCTGCAAGAGTGAAACTGGGCCCCGATACAAAAAGCCATGTTAAATGATCTTGGTGAAGACATTGAGATTAAGGTAATTTAAGAAAAAAGAACATAAGATTAATTTCCTTTTGACCCAACTTTTCCAGCTCTGATTATAGAAATCAGCTTTACTAATAATATTCAGCCTTCTTAAAATGAGAAAAATTATTATTTGATTATACCAAATCTACTCTAGAAGCTTTCATTTATCTTTCATGGGATATAAATTTTGTTGTAAAATAAATTTTCTACGCTGCTTATCTGCTCCTAAATTCATTTCTTTACATGCAGGTATTCTAGGCTGGCACCACTTTATAGTCTATTAGCACAAAATTTCACTTCTTGTACTTAATTTAAAAAAGATATGCTATCAGTTCTTGTCTATATGTTGAGTACTAGCTAGAATAATTAGGTTTCTGTTTAAACATGATTTTGTAATATTCCATGAGCTCTTATCTGTTGCGTTGCTTTTGCAGCTCACCTCTAATGCCTGAATGCTTGTAAAAAAATTTACTTGCTCCCCATTTTGAAAAAAAGAATGAGGGATTCAAATTCTAATTATAACATTATAAATGGAAAGTTGATATGGAGATAAACAAATTATTTCCAGGACTGAGACCATTTTTTGACAATCACAAACAGAATTATTTGACCTACAAATGTCTTACCTCTTTTCTGATTTTCTAATGAGCTCATTTGCATTTCCAGGAAGATTCTGTTCTATGTGCTTTTGTGCTTTCTGTACACTTCTGAGGTAGGCAAACCTTTACCTTACTTTTACCTTTCCAAGTTTATTAAACAGTAGGTTATTTTTAACTCAATTCATCATTTATTCTACAAAAAGAATGTTATAAATGGCAAGGTCTCTGGGCAGGTCTAACGATAACTTTTTGGTCCATAGGAAAGAAAAAAGGAGAAGAGAAAATGGTTGTTAAGGAAACAGTGCGAGCATGGCATTGTGCTGGGAGCTAAGAGTATTTCAATTAGTTTTCAGAAAATCCCTGAAAAGCCCAGGAATTATCATTCCCATTTCATAATATATATGGCTATATATCAACTTCATTGCATGTTCATTTCATTTATATATAGATCAATTTGTCTGCCTATAATCAAGGTTATGCATAAATAACCTACAGAATCTATTTACAAATTTTTCTAACTCAAATATCTGTGTGTGTGTGTGTGTTTTTTTCCTTTACCCATCTTTTATAGTACTGTTACTGTGGGAACATGCTTTTGAAGATGCAACAGCTTTGAAGATGAAAACCCATTTCTACCTGCCTCCATGTGCTTATTTCTCCAAGAACACTTTTGCAGATTCATGCAACTCTGAGAGAAGCAAGAGGGCTCCGAGCTCTCCTGCTTCTCGCAGTCTTCATAGCAATACCTCCTGTGTCAAAGCGCCTCTGGTAGGGAATGGAGACAGAGCTGTTGCAGCTAGGGTGATTTCCAATAAGCATCTTTCCAATCTTGAAATAATATACTTGCTAGTTTTTTATAAAAAGCATATGTAGCAGAAGTTCAAACTTCAATCTGCTGTGAAATACATCTGTTCGCCCATTGAACAGAGTGGATATTCGATGTGGAGAGGGAAAGGAAAGTAAGGGATCCAATCCCCCCGTCTGTAAGAATTGAAGTGACTGTAGCATCTTTCCCAGACCATGTCCTTTCTTTTGTCCTCTATGTGCAGATGTATCAAGGGAATATATGACTGTTGCTAAAGTTCATGTTGGACCACCAAATGCACAATGTTCTAAGCACCTCTGTAGTACATACCACTACTCATTAATATGGTAAAAAAAAAAATTGTATGGACTGAGAACTTTATTATCTTAATGCGTCACAGTAAAGCTTTTTTAATGGCAAATTACATAGTCACTCAAAATTTTCAAGTTTCAGTAAATGTACTTTTGCAACTATAATCTCTCTGCATCTAGGTGATTTTGGTCTTTCAAATGGTTGAGAAACTTCTTTAGTGGGCAGTTAAACCCATTTATGTTCTGAGTGACCAATTTGTGGGTTATATTACCTGCCATAATATTCCCATTGTACATAATGTATATTTGATTTAACAGCTATAATCTCTCCAAAATGCTGTTTCTCAGTCAATTGTTTTTATGGACTCAGAATTCCAGAGGGAGTCTTCCCGGAACTTTGCAGCAAATAATTATCTAAGGGTACTAAATCTGCTCTAAAATGTCCATAGCGGTTATTGATAACATTGTCACATTATAAATGTCTTTATATTTTACTTAAAATCCTTGGTTTAGCCATGTGGAATGTTAAGTCAATCTGCTCGTACCTAAAGCCCCAATATCAGGCCAAAAATATCGCTATTTAATGATTTAATAATCCATAACTCCTCTTAGGAAGTTTTTAATGGACCTTTTTTTTATCTTTAGAGACATAAGATTTTGCCATCGATGAAATAAATTATTTCTCATTAGAGCTTTTAAGATGAGTAAGCTTGACTTATCCATGTTACTTGAAGTAGTTAACAAAGTGATTTGATTCAAAGTTTCTACATGTGCACTAACAAGCATTTCTAGTATTGAAAAAGCTCCTGTCTGTGATATTGCTAACAGCAGAAGTGTGCTCAGTTAGACCTTTATTCATTCCATTTTATCTTTGCTTCTATAAAAAGTACGGGTAGGTCTTGTAGACTCTCTTTCAACGTCCCTTCCCCTTACTTCTATTGGGATAGCACTTTTAGCTGGGCACATGGTCACCCAGAATAAAAAATACAATTCATAACCTTTTTTGCAAGTTGGTTTATCCTTGTAACTAAGTTCTTGTCCTTAGGATCTCATGTGGCTCTTCCTGGAACTTTCTGTAAGGTGCAACTGGAGGAAGTCCTTCCCCCTCTTTCTTTCTCTTCCCGCTCTGCTATCCAGAATGTGGACCTGCCTCATTGGATCATGAGGCTAAAGATAACCACCTAATTTTAAGTAAAGAGAAGCTTGAATTCATGTGGATCTCTTAGAACAAAACCAACTGATCTGCTCTGGGATGCCTATATCCAGGGTTCTATATGAGGGAATAGTGACATTCTATATATACGCTTATTTTTATTTGCAGGCTCTTCTCAGGCATAGCATAACCTGTCTGATGTAATGATTATAAACTTAAGAATTATCAGTGATGACTTTGATGTTAGTACACCTGACTTTTTAAGTGCAGCTTT
Organism: Tamandua tetradactyla; assembly: GCF_023851605.1. Classification (NCBI taxonomy): domain Eukaryota; kingdom Metazoa; phylum Chordata; class Mammalia; order Pilosa; family Myrmecophagidae; genus Tamandua; species Tamandua tetradactyla. The sequence goes on along the minus strand of NC_135352.1, from coordinate 42,118,151 downwards.
ATTGAAATACATTCACATACCACACAAACCATCCAAAGTAAATGATCACTGTTTCACAGCATCATTACACGGTTGTGCATGCAAACCCATGTTCAATTTTAGGACATTTTCGCTATTCCAGAAAGGAAATAAAAATGAAAAATAAGCCCAAGTCCTCCCATACCCCTTCCCCTGGCCCCATTATTGACCCATAGTACTGGTATAGTACATTTGTAACTGCTGATGAAAGAGTATTAAAATATTACTGCTGACTATAGTCCATAATTTACAATAGGTACATTTTCCCCATATATTCCTCTATTATTAACTCCTTGTAATAGAGACACATTTGTTCTAGTTCAAAAATAACTTTTTTTAACGTATGTGTAGTGAATCACGGACACTGTCCACCACAAGATTCACTGTGTTATATGCTCCCGTTTTTTAACCTCCAGCTTTCCTTCTGGTGACACACATGACTCTAAATTTTCCCTTTCTACTACACTCACACACATTTGGCACTGTTAACTATTCTCACAATAAAGTGCTATCATCAACTCTGTCCATTTCCAAACATTTAAGCTCAACCTGGTTAAACATTCTGCATATGTGAAGCAACCACTCCCCACGCTTTATCCTCATTCTACATCCTGCCAATCTCTATTACCCATTTCATGTCTATGAGTTTAACTGACACTTTGATGAGTATACTAGCTAGAATATCTAATATGTTGAATATAACTATTAACCAACTGTCAAACCAAGTCTCCAGGACTTGAACTGAAAAAATAGAGCTAAATATCTAGCCTGGTAGCAATGTAGCCTGAAAGCAATATGAAGTACTTATATAATGGAAATAAAGGTGATGTTTCTTCCTTGAACTTGCTTAAATGAGATGCAGTTTGGACTTAGTTTTCTATAAAAACAACTTTTGTGTCAACATATACAATGAAGTCTCACACAAAATAGATATTCAATATTAATAATAGCTTATATGTATTAAATACACTATGGGGCAGGTACAATTTTTAGGACTTTTACTTTATTAAAATATTTAATCCTTATAAAGTTTAATTACATTGAAAATAAATTAGTCTTCTCTGACAAAGTCCCTAACCAGTTTCTCAACTATTTTATTATCTCCCTTCAAGGGCATGATGGAATTTCTGGGTCTTGTTCTACATGTGAAGTATGGGCACTCAGGAAATCTAGTTGAACATTCTCTATCGAGACACTTGCCATGACTTTGACAAAACATGTTGGGTAAAAGCCTATGGTGTAATTTTCTCTCAAAATCCAACATTTACAGGAGTGCAAAAGCCCCTCCACCCTTTGAATTTCTCCCAAACCATCTCTAGGACTTGGGCTTGAAGGAAAGAGGATGGGGCACTTGCCTTATCGCAGACTTTACTAAATTTTTTCTGTTCTCTCTCCTACTCTCTAGGACCACAACAGTGGGCCATGATGTGATGATGATGATGATGATGTTAGTGATGATGGTGAAAAGTACTTTGTTCTTCTTTCTGCTGTGTAAGGATTTTTTACAAACCCTCATTCTTCTCAATCCCAAGCATATGGCTTATCCTGAATTATAACTCTCAATTGGAGTTGCACTGTCTTCCTAGTGGATATCTGGCAATATGGGGGATATTTTGGGTTGTCACAGTATCTGGCACGAAATATTGATTTTTTTTTGTGCAAGATCCAAAGATTCATTACATTCTTAAGTGATCAAGACTGTCCCATAATGAAGGACAGCTTCTCCCCAGATGCCTGTACTGCATATGTTGAAGCACTCGGGACTAAATGATGAGTGAGGTGTAGAGACAGAAACCTATTAAAAGCATTAAAAACAATTGAAAGAGTAAAACGTGAATTCAGGGACTAATTTCATGCTCATAAATTCAATAATTTATAGAAGCAATTGACCAAATTCTTTAAAACCACAAAGTACAAAAACTGAACCAAGATAAAATAGAAGAAACTAGGTTAACATAAATAAACATACATTCATAAATCAAGAAGTCATCTTTATACTGCCAATAAATTCATGTTACTTTCCTACTTAAAATATCCCATTGGCTCTTCTTGACATGGCCCTTGCATGTACTCAACTAGAAGAACATCCTATTTAGTCTTTATATTTGATCGTGCCAGTTCATTTCATATCTCAAATATTCCGAGCTTTCTCATGGACCAACCTATATTGGCACTCATTATCCCTCAGCTTGGGTTGGTCATTAGCCCTGAGAGCATATTATATTCACAAAGACTTGCATAGGTCCCAGTGACAATTCTTCTGAAAACTTTCTCAACCTGCTCAGGCTGACTTTGATATATTTTTCCTATGAGCAAGGTAGAATTGAATGTATGATCATTGGCTCTCTTTACATTGATTGCAATTATTGGCTTACATTATAAATTATGGCTTTAAATAATTCCTGAATTAAGGAAATAGAGTGAGTTTAATCTATGCATCCCTACGGTCTAGCAAAGTATATAATCCATAGTATATTTCCTAAAAAATGCTTGTCCAGAATATAAATTTTAAAAGCATGAGGGTTTTGATTCCTGACCCATGTACTCTCCACCCCTGCCAAAATTAAACAAATGGTGCTGTAATTATGGGATAGTTACATGGCAAAAGAATGAAATGTGATGCCCACCATAGGGCATACAAATAAAATGAGGGGGACTTCTCTCCTTCTTCCCTTTTCTTTTCACTCTTTCCTGTTAGGTACACTACTTTAAGTAAAACTCTGAAATAACGCAAAAAGCAAACAAAGGAAAACTCCAAAAAGTGAAAAGAGTAAATTGAACTGGTTTGGGAGCCTCGGACTGAAGGAACCAGCCCCCCGTCTTCCTCTTCCCTTTCAACAAAGGAAGGTGACATGGTATTTCCCGACCCCAAACTAGTAGCAGCAGGCAGCCTAGTATGTAGCCACAGTAACTAAGTGTGCCGTGTTTGAGGATTCCAAGGTTGGTAAAGGAAAAGACAGGACCAAAATGCAGGAGCATAAAGTACAAAAAGCTTTGTTTGGGCAGCATTTGGACAGGGTTGCATGAGAGGGGAAATTCTTCCCAGCAGGATAGTTTTCAAAGACAGTCACACAACCTGAGGCCACAACTGGAAGGGAGAGGGGAAATGGGGCATGCAGGGGAGAGGGGAACAAATATCGTCGACTTCCACAGTTGGGTGACGTGGCTCAGCAGCACGGTGGGGACTCTTGTGGATCAGAGAATTGCCATGGTAGTAGAAGCTTAGAGTCTCTTCCACCTTCAAGAATCAGTCTTATTAAGGTTGGCAGATGTTGGGCGCAGTTTCGTGGGGTAGGAAAAGCAGGCAAACTCTGAATGGCTAAATATATGCCTATTTGGATTCTATTTAGAGCAGTCGGAGTGTAAAAGTTGGAGTTAGGTGCCAGTGGGCTTTGGGCTGACAGTCCTAGCCTGCTATGAAGAAACAAACATACAGGAGCTGCAGGAGACAAATACACAAAAGGAAATTTTCGACCCATTTATATACATCAACAAAGTGTGGAAATGACAGAGTGACGTTCAAGTCAATGAAACATAATAGAGAATCTAAAAATAGACTCAGACAAATATATCCAAATAATTTTTTAAAAAGGTGCAAAAGTGATTCAAAAGAAGGAGAAATTGAACATCTATAGGCCAAAAATAAAAAAGAACTTAAGCCTTATACCTTACATAAAATTAACTCAAAATGAACCATACTTAAATGTAAAACAGAAAACTGTCTAACTTTTAGGAAAAACTTTAGGAGCATATCTTCAAGCTCTAGCACTAGACACAAAGTTCTTAAGGTCTGATCCCAGAATGGTGATCTCCAATAAGAAAAAGTGATACACTGAACATTATCAAAACTAAAAGGATAAATTGAACATCATCAAAACTAAGACCATTTGTTGTGCAAAAGACTGTTTAGAGGATAAAAAAAACAAGGTACATACTTGGAGAAAATATTTGCAAACCGAATATCTGACAAAAAAACTAGTGTCTTGAATATATAAAAATTTCTCAAAACTGACAATTAAAATACAAACATTTCAATTAGAAAGTTAAAAAAGAGGCAAAATTCACAATCATACATTTCACTGAAGAGACTAAACAGATGGCAAGTAAGCATGTGAAAAGATGTTCAACATCATTAGTCATAATGGAAATTCAAATTAAGACCATAAGAAGATATCACCATGTATCAAAATGACTAAAGTAAGGAATAATGACAATGCCAAATGCTGGTGAAAATGTGGAGAAACTGAATTTCTCTTACATTCCTAATGAGAATGCAAGTGGTACAGTCACTCTATAAAACATTTTTTTTAACTAAGCATGAAATTACCATAAAACTTAGCAGTTGCACTCCTGAGCATTTATTTCAGAGAAATGAAAATGTGCATTCACGAAAAATCCTGTGCAGTAATGTTCATAGCAGCTTTATTCATAGCAGATAAATGCTGAAAAAGTCCCAGATACCTTTCAATAAGTGAATATGTAAACACATTGAGCTACATGCATATCATGGACTATTACTCAGCAAGAAAATGAAAGAACAAATGATATATACTACAATAACCTGATACATTTCCAGTGAATTACACTGAATGAAAAATGCCAATTCCATAAATTTTTACATGTTGTGCTATTCCATTTATAAAACATTTTTGAAATGACAAAATTTAATAACTGGATGACAGGTTAGTGTTTTCCAGGGTTAGGGATGTTTAGATTGAATGGGAAAGGCAGAAGAGAGTTGTGGTTTTTAGAGGGCAAAGCCAGGGATCTTAAAGTATTGAAACTGTTCAGTCTGTGGTGCTGAATACAAGAATCTACACATAACGTAAAATTGTACAGAATTTAGCACACACCTAACAAATGCACATAGACAGGACAAGGAAAACTGGGTGGTAAGATCAATGGAGTGCATCAATGTCTATATCTTGTTTGCAATACTATTTTATATTTTCAAACTGTTACTACAGGGAGAAATTGGAAAAGGTGTCCATGAAAATCTCTCTGCATTATTTCTTATAACTACATATGAATCTTCAATTATCTCAATAAAATTTGCAAATAAAAATAGAGAAAGAGCATTTGTTGATTTTATTAGCCCTACCTCTTCCTTTTTGTTCCCTGTTCAGTTTATAGTTGATGAAAGGTCGAATAAAACTACTAAGCAATTCAAAATCAGTAATTGGAAAATTAGTTGCACCTACAAAGTTTTTAAGGATTCAACACAGTGACAGCAGAATTAAAAAAAAAAAAAGGAATTAAAGAAATATCAAGCTAGTAGAGGCAAAAGTGAAACTGGAGGTGGACAATAGCACTAGCTTAAGGAAAGTTTCAATTTCAGAAGAGAAAAACATTCAAAGAAGAAATGGGATGTAATTGAGGTTATGATCAAACATGACAAAGCACAATCACAGACAACTAAAGCAATGAAAAACCAAACTCTACATACTGCCTACATAGGAACTTAGATTAAACCATATTTTAAATATAGGTTTATGTGCTACTTGGATAGTTTTTTGACCACACTTTAATTTTTTTGGCAAGTGCATGCATATAACTTCCATTATCGAAGAGAATAAATGATAAAGATTGCAGAAATTAATTGTATAGTTTTGTGTTTTAGAAATTATGTAATCTGAAAATCAACTGATCATCAGACTAGGAGGTTAAACACCTGTGATCATCACAAGAAAGGAGTTTGGACACACTTCTTAAAGATTTGGGAATTAATTAAATAATAACTATCTTATAAGAATCAAATTATCATTACTTAGTGCAGAGGTAAGAAGAACATCATACATACAACTTTGGTGTTTCTCAAACTGTTTCATCAAAGCAGTTCTACTTGAAGAGGCCAGTGTGTCCTCAGAGGATTTTGGCAAGGGGGTGTGACTCTGATGGATGTTCAGAGTCTTAGTCTTTTACAGATATATTTCACGTTTTCATGTTACTCAGTGACATAGCCATGCACACGGTAGAATTATGTATCCATGTATTTCATAAAGAAAAATTTTTGCCTCAGGAATTTGAAGTTTCATCTGAGGCTCCTGCTACCCAATTTAAGAAGCGGAGCTTCATGAGTAAATGGCTCTCAGAGCAGAAGAGGTTTGATACAATATTATCATTTGGGAAACTATGGTTATATGAAAAGAAAATCATAAAAGCAATGGTTATAAGCTTGTTCCAGGCAGTCAGAGTCTTGGGTGATGATTTAAAATATTATCATCTTGTTAGCCAGACTGTCCAAACTTGAGCTAGCAAGTTGCTGTTTTGCATCCCTTATGTGGATGAAGTAGGGTAGCAGCTAGGGCTGCAGTGAACCAAAAGCTTGATTGCCCAAATGACTCACTCACTTGCCCAGCAGCTGATGCTGGCCATTGGCTTAGTGTTCACTCAGGGCTGCTGACCACAGTACCTGCCTTAACTTCTCCAGGTGGCCTGGGATTCTCACAGCATCGTGATTGAGTTATGTGATGGCACATCCCACAAGTGAGCATTCCATGAGTGGGCAGGAACAGACGGTGCTTTTAAAGGCTGAGTCAGAAAGTGGCACAGCATTAATTTCACCATATTCTGTGGCCAAAACTGCCAAGGTCGGTCCAGATTCAAGAGGTTGGAAAGTATGTTCCACTTTTGGGTAAAGGAGTGACAAGGGATTTGTAGCATTTTTAAAGCATCACAGTTAATGCCTTTGAAGAGAGTATTTTGATAAGAAGGAAATGGTCAGCAGTATTAACTGCAAGTAAGAAATAAAAAAATATATATATATATGTATAATAAATGAAGGCCATTGGAATCTTTTAGGATTATCTAAGTGTACATTTTATGTATTTAGTATTTTGCTAAATCAAATGAATCAGTTTTTTGCTGTATCTCACTTTTTTTTCCTCTTCTCATTCAAAACAGCAAAACAGAAATAAGAAGAAACAAAGAAGAAAATAATACTATATTAGGTGTTACTTTATTTTAGGCTGACATTACGCACATCAGTTGGAAGTGAAACTTCTTCTATTATAGGTGATTATAGTGATAATTTCATGTCATCCAAATTAAACTTTATCTCTCTTTTTAATATAAAGCAGAAAAATTATTTCTAAACATACAATTGTAAAACTAGTTGAAACTTCTTGAGAAAAGACATTAGAGGCACTTTCTAGTACTTCAATCAGTTGGTGGTATAATCCATGTATGAAATGTGTTTTGTCAAAATCAGAACGTCGAAATGCAAGCGGAGATAATAAGAAATGTAAGATCAGAACTTTGCAATTTTTGAAAATTTGCATGCTTATGGGATGTATCTAAAATTTAAGATTACATATTATAAATCTTTTCATTGATTTAAAATACATTCTTTCAAAAAATAAGTGGGTTTTCCTATTTAGGATGCATTGTTTTGCTTTAGAATAAAATTAATTTATACAGGATATATAATTAAATCATTAAGTTAAATGAGCTTTCTGCAATGGAGTCAATCCCATGGAGCAGATTATAAGAAATATTTACATATTAAAGTAGAAAACCATTCAGATGTACTCTCTCATGAAACATGACAAAATCTATGAGAAAACATTTTAAATTGTTTAAAAATATAAGAGTAAAGATAAGTGAAATTGAATTTTTTTTACTTAGAAGCTTATAGATGAATTGTAGTTGGAATCAAAATCAGGTAGAAGGATAAAAAATGATAAAAAATAGATTAATAAGATATTATGCACCTATTCTAAGATAAGAACTCTGGAAAATAGAGGTAGGGATTGTTATTATGCATTTTAGGCCATAACAATAAATAATTCATTTCTGAACTTTTGAAACATGTGGAGTGAAATCAATAAAAATAATTCCTAAAGAATTGGGTATGAAAAAAAAGCTTTTATTTCTTTTGGCATGACTACATGCTTATTTACACCCTAATTAATTTACCTTTGTCCTTCATAGATCTCTATCACATTTGTCAAGTTCATATATAAGTATGAAGCACAATAGCCATAGAAACACTATGTACCCACTGAATTTCACTTCACGTTCCATAGAGTTGATTAACGATATTATAAGTCTTTGGACATTTATGCTCCAATTTCTTTTAAAACGGTTTCACATAGGTGATACACTGTCATATATAAAGAGCTGGCAAATATCCTAGGCTAACATCTGTCAGACAAGTAAAAATTATGAAATAAGTGAAAAAATGTTTCATGGTCATACAAAGTTAAAAGCTTTTATTTTGATTGTTTTATCTGCACACTAGTAATATAAGATATAAGAAGTTATTTATGATGATAAACAATACAAAAAAGTGATTTATATTTGTTACACATTTGATGTCTCCTCACCTATTTATAAACTGTATTTAAAATGCTTAAATATTTTGGGAATGTTTGATATCAGGTAAAACTTGAAGATTCTGTAATTTAAGTCCTTATGACTCATCAATAAATGGCCAATCAAAACCTGTTTTTTCTCAGTGGATCAAAGGTGAATATTTTTTAAACCAAACAGATTTTTGAAAAATTTTTTAATTGAAGTACAATTTAAATACAGAAAAATTTAAAAATCATTAAATCATAAATTTAATGTTAAAGTTGAAGAATTTTCATTTATTCATACACATATAATACCCAAAGCAAGATAAACAATATTTTATAACCCTAGACTCTTACTTTTTTCTCTGTCCCAAATACCTACCCAGAAGCAATCATTTTTTCTGGCATCTACCACTGTAGCTTAGTTTTCCTGTTCCTTAACTTCACGTAAATGGGCCCATTCAGTGTGTTCTTCCTTGAGTTTGACTGTTTTTCAGTCATTCAATATAATGTCTATGAGGTTTATCCAAATTGTTGTGTCTTTATTATTGTTGTGTCATTTCACATTGAATGAATATGTTGCTAAGTCTTTTCATTTTCTCATTGATGGGATTTCGGATTGTTTTGTATAGATAGTACACCAAAGAAGGTACATGGATGGCAAATAATCACATGTAAAGATACTCTACTTCATTCGTCATTAATGGATTCATCATTAGTGGATTAAATGTATCATTAGTTGATTTAATGTCTTGTAAACCCATGATAATACAACTGCAGCACTAAGTTCCTTTTAGAATGACTAAAATGAAGAAGACTGACATATTGAGCATTTGCAAGGTTGTGGAAGAATTGGAACTCTCACACACTGCTGGTGGGAATTGAAAATGGGGAAACAACTTTGGAAAACAGTTTGGAAGTTTCTTAAAATATAAACACACACCTACCATATAGTCTCCCCATTCCACTTCCAGGTACTTACCTGGGATAAATGAAAGCAGTGTCCATACAAAGACTTCTAAATGAATGCTCATACAGCTTTATTTGTAACAGCTCTTTTGAATCGAAAATAACACAAATGTTAATTAGGAGGTGAAGGAATAAACACGCTGTTGGATATTCATACAAGAAATTACTAAGCAATGAAGATAAGGAATGAACTCATATACCCAACAGTGATGATGAATCTCAGAATAACTACACTTCTGGAAAGCAGGGAAACAAAAAAGAATGCATACTGTATGATTCCACTTATATAAATGTTTACTGGATACAATTTGATATATAGCATTATAAAACAGATCCTTCATTGTTGGGGTTAGAGGAGCAGTGAGGATGGGGAGACAGATGATAAAAGGGGATGAAGGAACTTTTGGAGGTGATGGTAATGTTCACTTATCTTCAATTTGGTTATAATTTTACAGGTTCGTATATGCGTCAAAACTTACTAATTTATGCTCTTTTATATATGCATACGCAATTTATTGTAGATTAATTGTACTTAAAAAAGCGGCTTTTTAAAAAAATTATATTTCACTTTCACCAATCATGTACAAGCTTTCCAGTACCTCCATTTCCTTTTCAACAATTGACATTGTCAGACTTTTAAATTTAGGAATTCTGATTAATATCTCATTCTAGTTTCATTTCAATTTCCCTGAAAAAATGATATTAAACATACATTCATAGGCTTATTGTCAAATACACTTTATTTTTGAATTACCTACTTATTGTTGATGCTTACCAGCTGCAAACCAGCCAGAACATATCTGTAGCCAAACATATTTGAGTTTTCTACCTGTGCAGTAAGGGAACAGAGTGTCACGAGGATCTATAATGCTTCTCTTCAAGGTGTTAGGAGACGGTTGGTATCAATTTGGATTTGACTTTGCAGTGTTCAAGAAAATGGGGTTTTCTCTGGGTTAGATATTATTAGAAAGCTGGGGAAATTAAATGATTTGGCAGGCTGAGCTTTTTTTTTTTTTTTTTTTTTTTTTTGTAATCCAGGAGGCGGGAAGAATGGAGTGAGGCTAAACCTCTAATTGGTAAAAATAAACGAAACAAAAAAACAACAGTCATGGCAGCTGGGAGGAGAGAGGTTTGCGCTGGTTTATTGTTTTACTTTCTGTGCTTGGAAATGTTTACAAAAGGGCCTTATTTTCCCCTCCTCCATTGCCATCATAGCATGACCTCATTGGGCTTTATTCTTATATGAAGTTATTAAGGTTAGAGCCAAACTAATAGTGCTAGAACGTCACCAGCTAATAGTGGGCGAGCTCTCATGACTACATTCATCTTACAATGTGCTTTGTGAATTAAAAAATTGAATTGTTTTTTTCTTAATTATTTGTGAGCAGTCTACATATGTTCTGCGTATAATGTATGAGTCCCTGATACACACACATGCATGCATGTGCACACACATATACATAGAGAGAGGGACAGAATGAGAGATACGAAAGGCAGAGAGGGGGAAAAGAGAGAAATTTAAGGACGTCTCCCAGAATGTTTTGCTGATTAACTTTATGTATCTTTTGATAAACAGAAATTCTTAATCGTGATGAAATCCAATTAATCATTTATTTTTCTTTCATAGCGTTTTTATATTTATTAAGAAATATTTTCCTATTCTAAGGTCATTAATATAGTATTCTATATTTTTTCTTTTGTATTTTATGGTTTTACTATTCTCTTTAGGAGCTATAATCCATGTTAATGACTCCACTAAATAATTTCAGTTATTTGTTATATAGAGTCAAGGTCACTCTTTTTCATTTATTAAAACATTTAATGGGCATCTACTTCATCCAAGGTAATCACATAAGAATTGCTGAACAAGATCACTTTTGCACTCAATTTATCTATAATCACATTGTTCTAAAGTGCCTATAAATGAAATTCTTATGCATTTGAACAAGATCTATAGAATGAGAAGTGACACAGCACAGTATTTACCAAAACCAGCTTTATAAGGCCAAATAAATATGGACTGGTTTACACGGAAAACCATGGAATTTCTTGCCTTCCATAACTTTGGAAATAAGTTGGAATCTAACCTTATTGGAGGCTTGGAAAGTAGATTTCCCTTGACATGAAGGTATCTTGTGGCAGAGTTCTCCATGTTCTGAAAAGTAAGGAAAAGTTTAACTGAGAAAAGTATTGAAAGTTCATGAATTTTGAGTGCATGTTTGAAACAATTCAAGAATTCGTTTATTTCCTGCAACGTACATGCAAAATGCATTTTTAAAATGGGATAGGTAATGTAAATGATGAAAACTTGTTTCTCACAGGAACATCTCTGAGAAACTTAGCTCAACATATCAAATAATAAATCAGTTATAAAAACCGGTCGTGCTATAATCAGATATGCACTAGATGACTTTCACAGTCACTTGTCTGTGGCATAAGTGTGATTGGCTATTATCATTTCAAAGTATTACATTGTGCTCATAAAAGATAATCAATTATTACTATATTGGAATTAGTTTCATAGTTTATATCAATCTAGAACCGCAGAAAAGCTTCCACGTTATCATTTGCAAACATATTTTTAAAATAGAGATAGAATTTGAGATAGTGAATTGGTATGCAAAAGTTTAACTTGCTAATTAAAACTTTAATGCTATATTTTATAAAAATCTCTGATGTTACCTTGATGACATGGAACATTCTGCATAAAATAATAAAAGGGAATCAAGAAACAGCTGCAAATTGAAAGACTAAAAATCAAATCAAATCAAACAGCAGCCCCAAGCTTAGACACTGTGATTTTCTTATATAGCATAAAGATTTGCATTTCATTATTTGGCTTTATGGAAGAGAGAAATGTTTAAATAACCTATGGCTTTCATTGCAAAGAAAATTCCTCCTGTCTGAAAACAAATAATTCAGGGAGAATTTATTATGAATCATTGGAGCAACATTGCCTCTAGCTCAATCCACTTGTTACTACACTTTCCTTAAAAATGCCAAAGAAGGGATTTAAATTTATCACTGCTCATGAAATCTGTGAAAGCCTGGGTTAATTGAATGTTAACTTCTTTTTTTTCCACTCACTTACATATCTTATGATATTAAGGGCTATATGATTTCAAAATAACCTAAAGAATATGAAGAATATTCACAATATTTACTGGTTTTTAGAGAAGTAAAATAAGGTTCCAACCCCCACTAACCACAGACATTCAAGATGTAATAAAAGAAACAATCACTTTTTCAAAGATAACATGAAGACACAGTTCTTTATTTAATTGAAAGATTGTAAAGAATATTTCATAAAATTATATATTGACACTCTTCTTTGCTCATGTTAGATTTAAAGAAGACTAATCACAGCCTACCATGCAGGAGGCCTGGGATCGATCCCTAGTCCACGCACCTCCCCCACAAAAAACAGACAAACAAGCAAAACAAACACACACAAAAAACAAGCAAGACAAAAAATTCAACAAATGGTGCTGCAATAACAGGATACTCACATGGAAAAGTAAAGAAATATGATCTCGCAATACAGCATGCAAAATAAAAACATAAATAACAAAAAAGAAGATCCACCACAAATCATAATAAGCATACCTACACATTTGAACATGTAAGTAAAGAATCAAGTCATTAAGACTTTAGTTTGTAATTCAATCAAGGGTGATACAAATACTTTTGTGGTGGGAAATAAAAGAAGCAACTGCACAATTGTTTGGCCAAAATGGAAAAAAACAAATCAGAAAACTACTCCATCCCACCAAAATTAATGAAAAATTAAAGAATTTAATTTGAAGCAATAAAAGCAGATGATATACATCTTAGATTCTATTATAGGCTGGTAATTCAATGACAGCAGAGCTCTGCCTGCTATTTTAAACTTGGGGAGTAGGTAGAAATGAGAGAAGGAGAAAATGAGAAGCCAGAAGTGAGATAAGAAGGAGAAAAAGAGCTGTAGATTGCAGGAGAGTGAATTTCCATTAAAAGTTATTAAAATTTGCATTTCTTTATAAAAATGTATTGATGTATCATACAAATGTAGAAAATCAAACAAATAATAAGTTATCAATTCGTAAGTTATAGCTTGATGAATTTTCACTAATTGAAAATTTTTCTGTTTGGGGCTACCAAGAATAATACTCCTAAAATATCATGTAATGCTTTTGGTGAAAATGTACATACATTTCTTTTGGGCATAAGCATTATAATGGCATTCTTAGGTCACTGCATAGGCATATGTTCAGTTAAGTAGACACACTAAATGGTTTTCCTATGGTTAGACCATATGACCGTCATACCTAAATGGATGAAAGGTTTGGTTGTTCTTTATCTCTGCCAACACATTTCTTTCTTATTCTAATAGTTGCCTAGTGGATCAGTTTGCAATTATCTGACAATGAATAAGGTATCTTTCCCCATATTTATTAGCCATTTGGATATCCTCTTTAGTGACTGTAATTGTCCATTTTTCTGTGTGATACTTTGCTGAGGCTTTATGACATTCATTCCCATATGTTCATTCTAAAATAATACATGAAGAGTCAACTTCTTTCAAATAATTTGTTGTTCAAGAATAACAAAAAAAAAAACAGTGATTTGCTTTCCACACATCTTATTTTGGTCATTCAGATTCCACTGGGTTGAGACTTGATGATATTATAGATTTTTGCTGTCCAAATGTACTAATAATGATCCTATCCTCAAAATGACACAAGCTGGGAGAAAAAAATAAGAACAAGAATGATAATAGCATATGCACTCAGAGGATCAATTTAGGGTAACTAATGTTTTTTAAAGGATTCCATTAAAAATGATTAATTAATGACTTCTTACAGTAAGTAAGAATTAGGAAAAAAATGACAAGTTAGTTGTATTGGATTACTCTATTTATTTTCCCTCCCTCCCTTCCTTTCTTCTTTCCCTTCTTCATCTTTCTTTTTTCTTCTCCTGCTCCATTTTTGTCTCTACTGTTGTCATTGTCTTCTCCTCCTCCTCTTTCTTCCTTCTCTCCCTCTCTCCACCACCCCTTCCTTCTCTTTTTCTCTTTAACGAAAGAAACCTGTGATATATATATATAGTGCCAAATAAAATGCTACACGAAAGTTAACACAGTGAAGAAAAGACCAAAACTAGGGTATACCATCAGAAACACCAAACTCAGGTTATATAGCTAAGTTCAAATTTCTCACCGTATCTGATGAAACAGTACTGCAGCTTTCACCTCATCTCCTTCCACCCCAAATATGTCATTGATCCTATCTCCTCCTGTAGTCTCAATTCTTTCACGTACCTCTAAATCCTGTCTTCATTCAGTATCCTTATCAGTTCATATTACCTTAAAGACACAACGAAAAAATCACAAGAGACCTGTAATTTATTACATAACACTTGTCCTTTCATTTATTTTCCCCACTTTTCTTCACAACTGCTACTATTTTCATGCAAGTCCATTGCATGGATACCTTTCTAAAAACCAATCTTTCTCCTACTTCACGCCCAATTTTTCTTCAGATATCAAGCCAAGTACCTTTTTCTCAGGGAAATCATTTTTTTAATAAGCACACTGATTATATAGTATATGTTTTATATAGTACATATACACATGCATATAAATATACAAAATAATGCTATAAGGTGTTTTAATGATGGAGATAATAGATGATGGTTAGCCCATATATTAACAAATCAAATTAATGAAAGGACATACTCTACATGAAGAATCTATTAAAATTGTTTGAGTTGGAAGTTACTACCAATGCAATTCAACAAATGCATTGAGCATTTAAAGTAAATAATATCTAATGAAGGGCATAATCCAGAAAAATTGTACTTTATTGAATTTATGCTACACTGGGAAGAAAGTTGCAATGGCTCTGTGTCAGTAGATATGAATTTTAGGGCCAGATTCCATCACAAACACTGGGTAAGCTTAGATAAGCCTCGGAACTTCTCTGTGTCATATCAAACCAAGCCAATTTTACCATCTATTTCATAGGTATTTCTGTGTCAAGTTAAACAGTATATCTCAATATGCTTTGCATAATTTCATTTTATATGATATATGAATTATTGTTTTTCCTATTCAAACACACCTGCCTTCACAGTAAGATCTCCCAAAACATTTTTAAGTAGTTCAGATAGAATGAAGTTGTAGTTAATGCCTTACCATTATAAAGCTTAAAAACTAGAAAAGTTATTTTTTCCTGTTTATATATAAAGGTATTACAATAGTTAACATTTCTTACACCCATTTTTATGTTATGTTAATTATGTGAATTAGATGAGGTCAATTTTTTTTCTGCTACACATTTTTGAAAATTTAATCAGTTCCTCCAATTATTTACAAAGCATCAACATAAAATTAAAATAATTCACTTTCACTGGTAAAAAGAGTATTGTGCAACAGGACTAGATACAAAAACTCAAAAATGGACAGCACAATACTACCTAATTGTAATGTAATTTTGTTAAAACACTGAATGAAGCTGCATCTGAGCTATAGTTTTTCTTTTTGTTTGTTTGTTTGTGTTTTGTTTTTTATATATATATAATTTTATTATTATTATTATTATTTTTATTTTTATTTTTTTCTCTATATTATCATTCTATATCTTTTTCTGTTGTTTTGCTAGTTCTTTTCCTAAATCGATGCAGATGTACTAAGAAATGATGATCATACATCTATGTGATGATATTAAGAATTACTGATTGCATATGTAGAATGGAATGATTTCTAAATGTTGTGTTAATTTTTTTAATTAATAAAAATAAATAAATAAATAAATAAATAATGGGGGAACAAATGTTAAAAATAAATTTAGTTTGAAGTGCTAGTGGTAAATGAAAGCGAGGGGTAAGGGGTATGGCATGTATAATCTTTTTTTTTCTGTTATCGTTTTATTTCTTTTTCTGTTGTCTTTTTTATTTTTTTCTAAATCGATGCAAATGTTCTAGAAATGATGAATATGCAACTATGTGATGATATTAAGAATTACTGATTGTATATGTAGAATGGAATGATATCTTGATGTTTTGTTTGTTAATTTTTTTAATTAATAAAAAATTTTAAAAAAGTAAAAAAAAAAAAAAAAGAGTATGCACAATATTCCTCTGAATTGCATTCAATTTGAAGAAAAGTTCTCCTTTCTGGTCTGTTTATTACTTCCCATTAGTTTGAGAAATATATTTTTTAACTTCAAGTTACCAATCAACAAAATTCTTACTTTCCTAGTTCTAATAAATTTATCCACTATATAATTTTACTTATTTTTAAATTATTTTAACTCTCTTAGAATTCCTGCTTGTGCTGAATGTAAAATAGTTGATATTAGATAATGAATGTTCCCTCACATTCACTATAAAAGATCAGATTCTCAAGAGGAATTGTACATAAAGGCATTAATAAACAGACCCAAATTATACAGAGGTCTTGGACTAAATTAATTCATAAAGATAGCACAGTTAAATGAATAGATATCTGTAAAATCAAATATTCCATGTGTGCTG
Source organism: Tamandua tetradactyla (assembly GCF_023851605.1). NCBI lineage: Eukaryota > Metazoa > Chordata > Mammalia > Pilosa > Myrmecophagidae > Tamandua > Tamandua tetradactyla. The sequence goes on along the minus strand of NC_135352.1, from coordinate 42,101,352 downwards.
AAGATGTTGATGAATATTTTACACTAATTTCCAACATCTTCTACGTTTCTTCCTGTGAAACTAGAGATTGAAAAAGCACATTTTCAAGAATCTTTTACATCCAGGACTCTGGAAGGTGAGTTAGGTTCAATAGGCAAACTCTCCTGAGTTTTGGAATCAGGCTTTTTTCTGCTTCACTTTGGGCTAGCAAGTGAAGTCATGAAACAAGAGCATTTAGACCCAGTTGCAGATGCCAACCTCTGCGTGTCAAGTCAGACATGGCTGTAGAAGTGGCAGTCTTGGTAGCAGTTTCCTGTCACTGGATGGGCTTTTATGTATCTTCATTTGAACCATCAAGTGATTGCCGTTGACTTTTAGTCCTCCAGTATTTCCAGCTAAATAATTAATCCCCTCCATTAAATACCTTGGTATTTAGCACACTTAGAATATTTTCTATTTCTTGTCCTGAAGCCTTGACTGATGAGCTGAGTAAAATCATAAGAGCAAAACTATTTAAAAACTGCACAGCTTTAGAAACATCTGGAGAAGTGTGAATGCTACGGATGTCATATAGTATTTGGAATGGAAAAAGCTCAAAACGAAAAAGTAGAGTTGACTGAGTTTTGATTCCACAAAATAACATGCCGTCTGAACTTCAAAGCACCTTTTAAAACAAATCATGAAAAAGAGTTCATCTATATGATGTATAATGCATGATGACAGTGATAGAGCTGGAAAGATTCTAACATTTTCTTATAAGGATGAGTACTTTTATAGATGGAGGAAAAACTTCATCTTTTATGAAGTTTGCTACAGCCTTCTAGGTAAAAGTAAAGGGGATTACAATTTTGTTACTCTCACTGCTATCATCTTTTCACAGCAGTTTTACTGGGCTGATTTGAGTAAACCATAATGGAATGGAGAGTACAAGGTGCCTTTTCCATTTAGACATGTATATTTAAAAAGATGTTTATGCCACTAATTTTGAAAATGTATTTAAGATCTACTTTTATTTTGGGATGTGACTAAATTATTCTGGTTTCTATCTTTGTGATTTGTCTCTAGGTTGTGTTTATAAAACACCCAAAAGAAATAAAAAACAAAGGTTGTTGAAAAATAGAGATTCAGAATTACCAAAGAAATTTAAAAGGATATTTTATTATTTAATTAGAACAGGTATTTTTATTTAGTTAAATATGTCTAAATGACAAACTTTATATTCTCTATAAATGGTAACTAGCAACAGTTTGACAAAAATAAATGACCAAAATCTGACAACACTCCTTCAATGACTGTCAACTGTTAAATTATAGTCATTCATTCTTCAAATAATTAAAGACAGATAATTGGCCCTGTCATGTGTGAAACCTGATAAGGTTTTGATATTTCTATGTATATATTATATGAATAGGAATAACCATTAGTGTTTTTATGCCCTATGTATTTCAAAAATTGGAAATATTTTCTACATATTCTCACTGTTTTCAAACTGTGTGTGAAATAAATAATAACATAGAGAATTGTTAATAATTATTATTTTAAGAAATATCTTTATTTTCAATATTTTACTCTTCAGTATTTCATATGGAAGAAAAGTCCTCATCAGCAGTGCAGTAAAGAGTGATTTTGCGTGTGTGTGTGTGTGTGTGTGTGTGTGTGTGTGTGTTTTGTTATTGTCCATTACCTCTGCTCTGCATATAGTTATTGATCAATAGCTACTTATTTTAACCTTATAAATAGAAATAGTCAATTTGAAAAAACAAATGAAATAAAAACATATGTTCCAGTTTATATAACATAGAGTAAACACACCCCACTCTGTCTCTCTGATTGAACTCAACTATAAAATCTGGATGGAACATGTGGAATATCCACTTAAAGACTCTGGAAAGTAAACAGTTGCAGCTAAATTGGAGATGAAGGATGAAAACTCACAGTACCAATGATTGGGCAGTGAGTTCGAAGTTTCTTTTTCCTCTGGTATCCTTCGCCTCAATACATACAACCTGGAGCCTGAAAGTACGTTCCAAGAATAGGCAAAGAGAGCTCGAGAGACAGCCCTCTAGTTCTGGATTAAGCAGGAATGGGAATTCCTGGCACTCGGAGAGTGCAGAAATCTCCATTTTGTTTTCATTCCCTCTTTAACTCTTTCTTCTCTTTCACTGCATTGTTTCCCAAGCAATTCTATGCCAGGAACCCAAAGGGCCGACACTCAGAGGGTGAAGATTCTTTATTCAGTGTAATGCCATTGCTTGTTTTTCTGTATCTGTCCTCTTTTTGCTTGGCTAGAAGAGGGCACAATCAAACAGAATGAACTCATAGAAACCCATACTCAGAAACATCAGGTTCAAATGGAAGCTCTGTATTTTATGCGTGATTTTTCTGTAAACTTACAACTTATTTTTTTAACTTTTATATTGTATAGTATAACATATACACAAGGCAAAAGAATAAAAAAGCAATAGTTTTCAAAGCACTCTTCAACAAGTGGTTACAGGACAGATCCCAGAGTTTGTTATGGGCTACCATACGATTCATTCTTATTTTTCCTTCTAGCCGCTCCAGAATATAGGAGGCTAGATAATACTTTTTATCATTGCAATAGACTTTTTTCCATCTTTTTTTGTGAAAAATAGTACATGTACAAAAAAGGTATAAATTTCAAAGCACAACACCACAAATAGTTGTAGAACATATTTCAGACTTTGACATGGGCTACATTTTCACAATTTTAGGTTTCTACTTCTAGCTCCTCTAAAATGCTGGAGCCTAAAAGAGATATCAATTTAATGATTCAGCATTTATATTCATTTGTAAAGTCTTATCTTCTATGTATAATTCCACCATCACCTTTGATCTTTCTGTACCTCTCTTTGGGGTTGTTTGGACTATGGCAATTCTAAATTTTTGCTATTGGAAGGGTCTGTCGCTAATATGGGGGCTGGAGCTATTTGATGTTCTGGAGAGGCTGGACTCGGTTTCAGGACTTATCTGGACCAGGGACCCATCTGGAAGTTGTAGGTTTCTGGAAAGTTACGCTAGTGCCTGGAACCCTTGTGGAATCTTACATATTGCCCTAGGTGTTCTTTAGGATTGGCTGGAATGGTCCTGGTTGGGGGTTGGCAGGTTATGATAGGTAGCAAGGTCTACCTGAAGTTTGTGTAAGAACAACCTCCAGAGTAGCCGCCCAACTCCATTTAAACTCTCTCTGCCACTGATACTTTATCAATTACATGTTTTCCCCCGTTTTGGTCAGGATGGAATTGTTGATCCCACAGTGCCAAGTCTGGATTTATCCCTGGAGTCCTCTCCCACGTCGCTAGGAAAAAGACTTTCACCCCTGGATGTCCTGGCCCATGTAGGGGGTTTCACTTGCAGAATTGGACTTAGCAAGACTGAGGCCACATTTGAGCAACAACAGAGATCCTCCAGATGTAACTCTTAGGCATGACTATAGTAAGTTTAAGCTTCTCCACTACCTACATAAGCTTCACTAGAATAAGCCTCATGATCGAGGGCATGGGCTATTGATTTGGCTATCCCTAAAGTTTGACAGAGTATCAGGGGGTTCCCTGATGGTAAGAGTTAATAGTTCCATGTTCTTTCTCCCTTCCCTCAAGGGACTTTGCCAATACTTTTTGAATATCAGCTCAATGTACTCGAGGATGTATTCAGGCATTACAAAAATCTATATAAGATTGAAAGACCTCTTTCTTATTCTGTGCTTCCTGTGTTTCAATTGTTCACATGAGCTAGACAGATGGGTTGAATTAGATTATACACTACAGAAAATTTCAGTTCCAGATCAAATAAATCTTTCTTCTATTGGTCTCAAAGAGTATGTGTGCTTCTAAAATATAGGCACTGTCTTTCTTACCTCTATGTTCTGAATTACTTTAACCCCAACCTGTTTGGCTTCATTCTTATCTCTGAATCTCAGGTTATATATATAAAACAGCCTCTCAAAATCCAGAAATAATAATCACCACTCTGGACTTAATGTGTTTGTTGTAAAAGCTTATAATCTAGGCCCCTGCTTTCTTAAAAGCATTTTCTAAAGGTGACCGTACAATTGTTGTTCTTTTATTTCTGGCTTATTTTGTCTCATCAAATGTCCCCCATGTTCATTCACATTGTCTCAGGCTTCATGACATTGTTGCTTTATATAGCAGCACAACCTTCTTTCATAAGTATACACCATCGTTCGCCAATCTACTTCTCCATCAGTGCATCCTTCAGCCACCTGCATTCACTGGGCATCATGTTGAAGGCCCAATTTCAATGTCCATTAACATTCTCAATTTTACATAATTTCATTCTTTCCAAGAGATAGAAAACGAATAAACACAACCTTGCCAAATAGGAAACCTAAACTTCTTCTTAACTCTTGTCCCTCACCCCATTATCTACCTCTGTCATTGCTGTGGCAGTGCTGATGGTTTCCTTTTTTTTTTTTATTAATTAAGAAAAGAATTAACAAAACAATTAGAAATCATTCCATTCTACATGTACAATCAGTAATTCTTAGTAACATCACATAGTTGCATATTCATCATTTCTTAGTACATTTGCATCGATTTAGAAAAAGGAATAAAAAGACAACAGAATAAGAATTAAAACAATAATAGAAAGAAAAAAAAAGAAAACAAAAAACCTATACCTCACATGCAGCTTCATTCAGTGTTTTAATATAATTGCATTACAATTGGGTAGTATTGTGCTGTCCATTTCTGAGATTTTATATCCAGTCCCGTTATACAGTCTGTATCCCTTCAGCTCCAATTACCCCTTCTCTCTTTTTTTTTTTTAATTAACGGAAAAAAAGAAATTAACCCAACATTTAGAAATCATACCATTCTACATATGCAATCAGTAATTCTTAACATCCTCACATAGATGCATAATCATCATTTCTTAGTACATTTGCATCGGTTTAGAAGAACTAGCAACATAACCGAAAAAGATATAGAATGTTAATATAGAGAAAAAAATAAAAGTAATAATAGTAAAATCAAAACAAAACAAAACAAAACAAAACAAAAACCTATAGCTCAGATGCAGCTTCATTCAGTGTTTTAACATGATTACTTTACAATTAGGTATTATTGTGCTGTCCATTTTTGAGTTTTTGTATCCAGTCCTGTTACACCGCCTGTATCCCTTCAACTCCAATTGCCCATTATCTTACCCTGTTTCTACCTCCTGCTGTACTCTGTTACCAATGACATATTCCAAATTTATTCTCGAATGTCTGTTCACATCAGTGGGACCGTACAGTATTTGTCATTTAGTTTTTGGCTAGATTCACTCAGCATAATGTTCTCTAGGTCCATCCATGTTATTACATGCTTCATAAGTTTATCCTGTCTTAAAGCTGCACAGTATTCCATCGTATGTATATACCACAGTTTGTTTAGCCACTCTTCTGTTGATGGAGATTTCGGCTGTTTCCATCTCTTTGCAATTGTAAATAACGCTGCTATAAACATTGGTGTGCAAATGTCCGTTTGTGTCTTTGCCCTTAAGTCCTTTGAGTAGATACCCAGCAATGGTATTGCTGGGTCGTATGGCAATTCTATATTCAGCTTTTTGAGGAACCGCCAAACTGCCTTCCACAGTGGTTGCACCCTTTGACATTCCCACCAACAGTGGATAAGTGTGCCTCTTTCTCCGCATCCTCTCCAGCACTTGTCATTTTCTGTTTTGTTGATAATGGCCATTCTGGTGGGTGTGAGATGATATCTCATTGTGGTTTTGATTTGCATTTCTCTAATGGCCAGGGACATTGAGCATCTCTTCATGTGCCTTTTGGCCATTTGTATTTCCTCTTCTGAGAGGTGTCTGTTCAAGTCTTTTTCCAATTTTGTAATTGGGTTGGCTGTCTTTTTGTTGTTGAGATGAACAATCTCTTTATAAATTCTGGATACTAGACCTTTATCTGATATATCATATCCAAATATTGTCTCCCATTGTGTAGGCTGTCTTTCTACTTTCTTGATGAAGTTCTTTGATGCACAAAAGTGTTTAATTTTGAGGAGTTCCCATTTATTTATTTCCTTCTTCAGTGTTCTTGCTTTAGGTTTAAGGTCCATAAAACCGCCTCCAGTTGTAAGATCCATAAGATATCTCCCAACATTTTCCTCTAACTGTTTTATGGTCTTAGACCTAATGTTTAGATCTTTGATCCATTTTGAGTTAACTTTTGTATAGGGTGTGAGATATGGGTCTTCTTTCATTCTTTTGCATATGGATATCCAGTTCTCTAGGCACCATTTATTGAAGAGACTGTTCTGTCCCAGGTGAGTTGGCTTGACTACCTTATCAAAGATCAAATGTCCATAGATGAGAGGGTCTATATCTGAGCACTCTATTCAATTCCATTGGTCGATATATCTATCTTTATGCCAATACCATGCTGTTTTGACCACTGTGGCTTCATAATATGCCTTAAAGTCAGGCAGTGCGAGACCTCCAGCTTCGTTTTTTTCCTCAAGATGTTTTTAGCAATTCGGGGCAACCTGCCCTTCCAGATAAATTTGCCTATTGGTTTTTCTATTTCTGAAAAATAAGTTGTTGGGATTTTGATTGGTATTGCATTGAATCTGTAAATCAATTTAGGTAGGATTGACATCTTAACTATATTTAGTCTTCCAATCCATGAACACGGTATGCCCTTCCATCTATTTAGGTATTCTGTGATTTCTTTTAACAGTTTTTTGTAGTTTTCTTTATATAGGCTTTTTGTCTCTTTAGTTAAATTTATTCCTAGGTATTTTATTCTTTTAGTTGCAATTGTAAATGGGATTCGTTTCTTGATTTCCCCCTCAGCTTGTTCATTACTAGTGTATAGAAATGCTACAGATTTTTGAATGTTGATCTTGTAGCCTGCTACTTTGCTGTACTCATTTATTAGCTCTAGTAGTTTTGTTGTGGATTTTTCCAGGTTTTCGACGTACAGTATCATATCGTCTGCAAACAGTGATAGTTTTACTTCTTCCTTTCCAATTTTGATGCTTTGTATTTCTTTTTCTTGTTTAATTGCTCTGGCTAGAACCTCCAACACAATGTTGAATAATAGTGGTGATAGTGGACATCCTTGTCTTGTTCCTGATCTTAGGGGGAAAGTTTTCAATTTTTCCCCATTGAGTATGATATTAGCTGTGGGTTTTTCATATATTCCCTCTATCATTTTAAGGAAGTTCCCTTGTATTCCTATCTTTTGAAGTGTTATCAACAGGAAAGGATGTTGAATCTTGTCAAATGCCTTCTCTGCATCAATTGAGATGATCATGTGATTTTTCTGCTTTGATTTGTTGATGTGGTGTATTACATTAATTGATTTTCTTATGTTGAACCATCCTTGCATACCTGGGATGAATCCTACTTGGTCATGATGTATAATTCTTTTAATGTGTTGTTGGATATGATTTGCTAGAATTTTATTGAGGATTTTTGCATCTATATTCATTAGAGAGATTGGCCTGTAGTTTTCTTTTTTTGTAATATCTTTGCCTGGTTTTGGTATGAGGGTGATGTTGGCTTCATAGAATGAATTAGGTAGTTTTCCCTCCAATTCGATTTTTTTGAAGAGTTTGAGGAGAATTGGTACTAATTCTTTCTGGAACGTTTGGTAGAATTCACATGTGAAGCCATCTGGTCCTGGACTTTTCTTTTTAGGAAGATTTTGATTGTTCATGTCTTTCCAGGAACCCGTCCATTTCATCTAAATTGTTGTATTTATTAGCGTAAAGTTGTTCATAGTATCCTGTTATTACCTCCTTTATTTCTGTGAGGTCAGTAGTTATGTCTCCTCTTCCATTTCTGATCTTATTTATTTGCATCCTCTCTCTTCTTCTTTTTGTCAATCTTGATAAGGGCCCATCAATCTTATTGATTTTCTCATAGAACCAACTTCTGGTATTATTGATTTTCTCTATTGTTTTCATGTTTTCAATTTCATTTATTTCTGCTCTGATCTTTGTTATTTCTTTCCTTTTGCTTGCTTTGGGATTGGTTTGCTGTTCTTTCTCCAGTTCTTCCAAGTGAACAGTTAATTCCTGCATTTTTGCCTTTTCTTCTTTTCTGATATAGGCATTTAGGGCAATAAATTTCCCTCTTAGCACTGCCTTTGCTGCATCCCATAAGTTTTGATATGTTGTGTCTTCATTTTCATTTGCCTCTAGGTATTTACTAATTTCTCTTGCAATTTCTTCTTTGACCCACTTGTTGTTTAAGAGTGTGTTGTTGAGCCTCCACATATTTGTGAATTTTCTGGCATTCCGCCTATTATTGATTTCCAACTTCATTCCTTTATGATCCGAGAAAGTGTTGTGTATGATTTCAATATTTTTAAATTTGTTAAGACTTGCTTTGTGACCCAGCATATGGTCTATCTTTGAGAATGATCCATGAGAAAAAGGTGTATCCTGCTGTTGTGGGATTTAATGTTCTATAAATGTCTGTTAAGTCTAGCTCCTTTATAGTAATATTCAGATTCTCTATTTCTTTATTGATCCTCTGTCTAGATGTTCTGTCCATTGATGAGAGTGGTGAATTGAAGTCTCCAACTATTATGGTATTTGTATCTATTTCCCTTTTCAGTGTTTGCAGTGTATTCCTCACGTATTTTGGGGCATTCTGGTTCGGTGCGTAAATATTTATGATTGTTATGTCATCTTGTTTAATTGTTCCTTTAATTAGTATATAGTGTCCTTCTTTCTCTCTTTTAACTGTTTTACATTTGAAGTCTAACTTGTTGGATATTAGTATAGCCACTCCTGCTATTTTCTGGTTGTTATTTGCATGAAATATCTTTTCCCAACCTTTCACTTTCAACCTATGTTTATCTTTGGGTCTAAGATGTGTTTCCTGTAGACAGCATATAGAAGGATCCTGTTTTTTAATCCATTCTGCCATTCTATGTCTTTTGATTGGGGAATTCAGTCCATTAACATTTAGTGTTATTACTGTTTGGATAATATTTTCCTCTACCATTTTGCCTTTTGTATTATATATATCATATCTGACTTTCCTTCTTTCTACACTCTTCTCCATACCTCTCTCTTCTGTCTTTTCAGTTCTGACTCTAGTGCTCCCTTTAGTATTTCTTGCAGAGCTGGTCTCTTGGTCACAAATTCTCTTAGTGACTTTTTGTCTGAGAATGTTTTAATTTCTCCCTCATTTTTGAAGGACAATTTTGCTGGATATAGGAGTCTTGGTTGGCAGTTTTTCTCTTTTAGTAATTTAAATATATCATCCCACTGTCTTCTAGCCTCCATGGTTTCTGCTGAGAAATCTACACATAGTCTTATTGGGTTTCCCTTGTATGTGATGGCTTGTTTTTCTCTTGCTGCTTTCAAGATCCTCTCTTTCTCTTTGACCTCCGACATTCTAACTAGTAAGTGTCTTGGAGAATGCCTATTTGGGTCTAATCTCTTTGGGGTGTAATTTTAGGTCTTTCATAAGAGTTGGGAAATTTTCAGTGAAAATTTCTTCCATTAGTTTTTCTCCTCCTTTTCCCTTCTGTCTCCTTTTGGGACACCCACAACACGTATATTTGTGCGCTTCATATTGTCCTTGAGTTCCCTGATACCCTGTTCAAATTTTTCCATTCTCTTCCCGATAGTTTCTGTTTGTTTTTGGAATTCAGATGTTCCATCCTCCAAATCACTAATTCTATCTTCTGTCTCTTTGAATCTATCATTGTAGGTATCCATTGTTTTTTCTATCTTTTCTACTTTGTCCTTCACTTCCATAAGTTCTGTGATTTGTTTTTTCAGTTTTTCTATTTCTTCTTTATGTTCAGCCCATGTCTTCTTCATGTCCTCCCTCAATTTATCGATTTCATTTTTGAAGAGGTTTCCCATTTCTGTTCGTATATTCAGCATTAGTTGTCTCAGCTCCTGCATCTCATTTGAACTATTGGTTTGTTCCTTTGACTGGACCATGTTTTCAATTATTTGAGCGTGATCCGTTATCTTCTGTTGGCATCTGCGCATTTAGACAGATTTCCCTGGGTATTGGATCCAAAAGTTTGGAAGATTTTTCTGTGAAATCTCTGGGTTCTGTTTTTCTTATCCTGCCCAGTAGGTGGCGCTCGTGGCACACGTGTGTCTGCGGGTCCCACCAGTAAAAGGTGCTGTGGGACCTTTAACTTTGGAAAACTCTCGCCGTCCGGGAGGTTCGCTAGCCGAAGTGGCTTGGAAGAGTGCGAGCCGGCCCGGGGTCCGAACGCGGGGAGGGTTGCTGGCTGCCGCAGCCTGGGAAAGCGCCCGTCCGAATTTCCTAGTTGGCCCGGGGCAACAAGCGTGGCAGGAGGGCACCAGTGGCAGCGGCCCGCCCGGGAGAATGCACGTTCCCAGGGAGTCACGGGTTTGGAAGGGACCCCCCCGGTCACCGTTCTCCGCGGCCTGGGGATTTCCGATCCAATTCTCTCAGTTGGTCCGGGGGGCTGCGCGTGGTGTGGGCGCCAGCCACCGTGGTTTCAGGGGACCGCCTCTCCAATTCTCCCAGCCGGCCCGGGAAGGGGGTAGGGAGTGACTCCGGCCGCTTGCCGCCCCGCCCGGTGAAGCCCGCGCGCCTCGGTGATCTCACCCGAGCGGCTTCTCTCAGCCAGCCAGCCGTTCCAGGATGGGGTACGCTGTCTTTTTTTTCTCTGTTGTGGCTTTGGGAGCTGTTCTGTATCGTTTCTACTCCCCTAGTAGCTGTCCTGGAGAAGAAACTAAGATCCGCGCGTCTTACTAAGCCGCCATCTTCTCCGGAAGTCTCTGATGGTTTCCTTTTGAACATAGCTCATAGCATGCAATAGCAGTTTTCCCCCTGTACCCTGGACTTAAACACCCTTTATACAAGAATCAGCTCTTTGAAGTAATTCTTAAGATAACTTATTCATATTTCTAATGTGAATCAGTGGGACACGTAGGTCTATACAAACCTTTCCAATCTTGTATATCTTCAATATAGTAATATTACTTCTAGACCCACTAGAGAATCACTTTCACTCCTATCTATTCCCTTACATTGGAGTTCAACCTCATTAGTTAATGGTTCACCCATCTCTAGCTTCTATGTATCTCTAAGTCCCCTATATCTGTATTATAAGCCTCTGATTATACCTTTATGCTGGTCATAAAAGTGGGATCATACAGTATCTATCCTTTTTTGTGTCTGGCTATTTTTGCTCAGCATTATGTCTTCAAGGCTTATCCATCTTGTCATGTGCTTCAGGACATCATTTTGTCTTACTGCTGCAGAATTTTCCATCCTATGTATATAGCACACTTTGTTGAACCACTCATCTGTTGATGGGTGTTTGGTTTGTTTCCATTTTTGGCAACTGTGAATAATGCTGCTATGAGTATTGGTATGCAAGTGTCTTTGTGTCTTTGCTTTCAGCAATTCTGGTTATATAATAAGTAGCACTGCTGCTAGGTCATAGGAAAACTTGATATTTAGTTTTCTATGGAAACAGCAAACAGTCTTCTATAATAGCTGCACCATTATACATTCCCACCAGCAATGCAAAAGTGTCCCAATTTCTACACATCCTCTCCAACATTTTTAGTTTCCTGATTGTTTAATAGCAGCCATTCTTATAGGTGTGAGGTGGTATCTCATTGTAGTCTTGATTTGCATTTCCCTTATAGCCAGTGAAAATGACCATCTCTTCATGTGCTTTTAAGCCATCTGTGTTTGCTCCTCAGAAAAATGCCTTTTCATATCTTTAACCCATTTTATAATCGGATTGCTTGTTCTTTTGTTGTTGAGCTGTATGATTTCTTTGTATATACAGGAAATTAAACTTTCTCTGATATGTGATTTCCAAATATTTTCTCCCATTGAGTTGACTGCCTCTTCACCTTTTTGACAAATTCTTTTGAGGTGCAGAAGCATTTGATTTTGAGGAGTCCCCATTTATCTATTTTTTTCTTTTGTTGCTTGTGCTTTGGGTGTAAAGTTTAGGAAGATACCTCCTATTAGTACATCTTGAAGATGTTTCCCTATATTTCCTCCTAGAAGCTTTATGGTGCTAGCTTTTATGCTTAGAGTGTTTGTAAATTAACTTAGTGAGTTAATTTTTGTGTAGGATATAAGATAGGGGTCTGCTTTCATTCTCTTGGGTATTGATATCCAGTTCATCCATGCTCAACTATTGAAAAGACTCTGTTGTCCCAGTTCAGAGGATTTGGGGGCCTTGTCAAAAATCAGTTGACCATAGATTTTGTGGTTTATTTCTGCACTCTCGATTCAATTCCATTGGTCAATGCTTCTGTCTTTGTTTCAGTATTATGCTGTTTTGACCACTGTGGCTTTACAATAGATTTTAAAGTCAGGAAGTGTTGATCTTCCCACTTTGTCCTTCTTGTTTAGGATGCTTTTAGCTATTTGGGGTCTCTTTCACTTCAGACAAATTTGGTAGTTAGCTTTTCCAAATCTTCAAAGTAAGTTGTTGGAATTTTGATTGGTACTGTGTTGAGTTTCTAGATCAATTTGGGAAGAATTGACATCTTAACTATATTTAGCCTTCCTATCCATGAGCAGGGAATATCTTTCCACCTATTTAGATCTTCTTTGATTTCTTTTAGCAATGTTATGCAGTTTTCTGTGTACAAGTCTTTTATGACCCTAATTAAGTTCATTCTTAAGTATTTGATTCTTTTAGTTGCTATTTTGAATGGGATTTTTTCCTTAACTGACTCCTCAGCTAAGTCATTTCTTGTGTATGAAATGTTACTGATTTTTTGCACATTAATTGTATATCCCACCACCTTGTTGATTTTGTTCCTTAGCTCAAATAACTTTGCTGTAGATTTCTCAGTATCTCTCAACTATAGTATCATATCATCTGCAAATAATGAAATTTTACTTCATCCTTTCCTATCTGGATGCCTTTTATTTCCTTGTCCTGCCTGAATACTCTAGCTAGAACTTCTAGCCCAATGATGAATAATAGTGGTGACAGTGGGCATCCTTGTCTTGTACCTGATCCTAGGGGAAAGGTTTTCAGTCTCTCTTCATTGAGGACAATGCTGGCTATCAGTTTTTTATATATTCCCTTTATCAGATTGAGGTAATTGCCTTTGATTCCTATCCTTTGGAGTGTTTTTATCAGAAAAGGATGATGATTTTGTTGAATGCTTTTTTCAGCATCAATCAAGATAATCATGTGATTTTTCCCTTTTGATTTGTTAATGTGCTACATTATGTTAATTGATTTTCTTGCATTGAACCATTCTTGCATTCCTGGTATAAACTTGGTCATGGTGTATAATTCTTTTAATGTGCTGTTGCATTTGATTTGCTAATTTTTATTGAGCATATTTGCATCTATGTTCATTAGGGAGATTGGCCTGTAGTTTCTTTTTTTTTATAGCATCTTTACTTGGTTGTGGTATTAAAAAGATATTAGCTTCATAAAATGAGTTAGGTAGAGTTCCTTTTTCTTCAATTTTTTTGGAAAAGTTTGAGCAGGATTGATGTTAGTTCTTTCTGGAATGTTTGATAAAATTCCCCTGTGAAGCATCTGGCCCTGGGCTTTTCTTTGTAGAAAGATTTTGATGACTGATTGAATCTCTTTACTTGTGACTGGTTTGTTGAGATCTTCTATTTCTTCCTGAGTCAGTGTAGCTTGTTTGTGTGTCTACAGGAATTTTTCCATTTCATCTAAGTTGTCTAGTTTGTTGGAGTATAATTGTTCATAGTATCTCTTATGATTTCATTTATTTCTTCAGGGTCTGTGGTAACACCCTTCTCATTTCTGATTTTGCTTATTTGTATCCTCTCCCTTTTTTTCTTTGTCAGTTCTGCTTGTGGTCCATCAATTTTATTGATTTTCTCAAAGAACCAGCTTCTGGTTTTATTGATTCTTCCTATTGTTCTTTTGTTCTCCCATTCATTTATCTCTGCTTCAATCTTTGTTATTTCTCTTCTCCTACTTGCTTTGGAGTTTGTTTGTTGTTCTTTCTCATGTTCCTCCAGGTTTGCTGTTAAGTCCTCGATTTTTGCTCTTTCTTGTTTTTCAGTACAGTCATTTAGGACAATAAATTTCCCTCTCAGCACAGCCTTTGCCACATCCCATAAGTTCTGATAAGTTGTATTCTCATCTCCATTCATGTCCAGATAGCTACTGATTTCTCCAGCAATTTCTTCTTTGACCCACTGGTTGTGTAAGAGTGTGTTATTTAATCACCATATATTTGTGAATGGTCTCATTCTTAGGTGGTTATTGAGATCCAGCTTCATCCCATTGTGATCAGAGAAAGTGCTTTAAATAATTTCAATGTTTTAAATTTGTAAAAACCTGTTTTGTGCCCACACATATGATTTTTCCTGGAGAATGTTCCATGAGCACTAGAGAATGTATAACTTTGTGCTTTGGGGTGCAGTGACCTATATATGTCTGTTAGGTCTAATTCATTTATCAAGTTATTTAATTTCTCTATTTCCTTGTTGATCTTCTGTCTGGTTGTTCTCTCTATAGAGAAGAGTGGTATATTGAAGTCTTCTATTACTGTTGCAACATCTGTTGCTCCCTTCAGTTTTGCCAATGTCTGTCTCATGTACTGTGGAACTCCTTGACTGGGAGCATAAACATTTATGATTGTTTATAAACATAAACAATGTTTATGCTTTAACATAATGTTTAAATAAACATTGTTTTTAACAATTTTCTTGGTGAATTGACCCTTTAATTAGCATAGCCCTTCTTTGTCTCTTATGATGTCTTTACATTTAAAGTCTATTTTGTCTGACATTAGTATAGCTATTCCTGCTTTCTTTTGTTTACAACTTGCATGGAAAATCTTTTTCCATCCATTCATTTTCAATCTATTTGTATTCTTGCGCCTAAGATGAGTCTCTTGTAAGCAGCATATAGCTGGATTATGTTTCTTAATCCACTCTACCAATGTATATCTTTTAATTGGTAAGTTTAGTTCATTAACATTCAAAGTTATTATTGAAAAGGCATTTCTTGATGCCACCACCTTATCTTTTCTATTTTATTTGTCAGATCTATTTATTCTTTTCCCTCTTTCTCTTTGAATTCTTTAAATTAGTACTTACTTAGTAGTACTCTTCAGTTTGCACCCTTCTTCAGACCTCTCTCTGCTCTCTCTCTTTTTTTTTTTTTTTCACCTGGCAGAATTCCTTTTAGTATTTTTTGTAGTATTTTTTTGTAGGGCTGGTCTCTTATTGACAAATTCTTCCATGACTTCTTTGTGTGTGAAAACTTTAATCTCCCCCTCATTTTGGCTGGGTGAAAAGGACAATTTGGCTGGGTACAGAAATCTTGGCTGGAAGCTTTTCTCTTCAGGATCTTGAATTTATCATAGCACTGCCTTCTCACCTCCAGGGTGCTAGTTGAATAGTCTGAACTCAGTCTTTGATTTGATTTCCTTTGTATGTAGCAGATTGTTTTTCTCTTGCCACTTTCAGGATTTTCTGCTTCTCTTCAAAATTTGACAGACTGATTAGTATGCATCTTGGGGAATGTCTATTTGGATTATTCTGTTTGGAGTTCTTTGGGCCACTTTGACTTGTATATTTATGCCCTTTATGAGGGTCGGGAAGTTTTTCCCCATTATATCCTCAACTACTCTTCCTAGCCCTTACTCCTCTCTTTTCTTTCTGGGACACCAGTGAGTCTTATATTTGTGCGCTTTGTTTTGTCCATCATTTCCCTGAGTTCTCATTCATTTTGTCCATCTTTTTTGCCATTTGCTGTTTTCAAAGTCAGTTATCCTGTCCTCTATATCACTTATTCTTTCTTCTGTCTCTTCAAATCTGGTGTTGTGTGCCTCTAGTATGTTTTTTTATTTGGCTAACAAAGTCTTTAATCTCTGTGATTTCCACTCTTTTTCTATTTTATTCTTTCAAATTCCTCTTTCTGCTCTTCTACCACCTTCTTCATGTCTTTTATGTCATTTGTTATCCCACTTGTTTTTTTAAGTAGAGTTTTATGAACATCTTTGATTAGTTGTTCCAATGCCTGTATCTCCTCTGGTGTTTTAATTTGGTCATTAGGCAGGGCTATATCTGTCTGCATTGTGATATGCTTAATGATCTTCTGCTATCTTTGTGGCATGTAAGTATCTTAATTGATTTATTTGGGAATTGATTTCTTTCAGTAGTCTGAGGCCTTGTGTTTGCAGGATAGTTGTACAGCAGGGAGTAAGGCAAGGGGTGGAGCACTCAGTATAGTGATTTGTTTCAGGGCAGGTGTGGGTACAGATTGAGATGTTACGCTGATGCTTGTGAATGCAGGTGCCCAGTGGACAGGGAGAATGTAGCTGTTTGGGTGCACCAGACTGGGGGGCATAACCTTAGTGTGTGCTGTTCTAAGGCATGGGGTCCTTTGTGCACATACATAGAACTGTGACAGCAGGTCAGCATTATGCCTTCATGGTTTGGGGGCAGATGTGACCCAGCTGAGAAGGTCAGCACTTTCTCAGAGCTTGGAAGTGAGGCTGAGGGCTGTGCACACGTGTGCTTCTAGGACTGCTGTAAAGTGAAGTTCCCAGAGCTGAATGACATGATTGGGGTCCTGTGAGCATGTGTGGGCCTGGGAGTGCCATAAATGGACATACTCAGCTCAGAGAGGGCAGGGGGAGGCTGTGCAACACTGTGGGCGGGGGGCTAGAGTCTGGGTGTGGAGGTTATGCTCACAATCTTTATGTGCTGGCAACAGCCTTCAGGGAACAGGGAGGAGGAGGCAGTGCTTGGGAGGGTGCAGAAGAGGTGGTTTGGGCTGCACTTGGGGTGGGGGTGTGGGGGGCGGGTGTGGTGGGTGCTCCTGGAGCACGGGGAATGGGAGCAGGTGACAGGGTTCAGGTGTGTGGGGTGAGTCAATGGTCACCGGGCTGTGCTGTTGAGGGTAGCGCCCAAGGAATGCAGTTTGGCTTACTTCTTAGTCCCGCGCACCCATCCGTGCACTCCCATGGGCTGCACATGCTCCATGCCTCTGCACCAGGCTCCAGCTCTTTTCCTCTCAGTTCCTCGTCCTCAGCAGCCAGGGCTGTCACATATGGTGCACCAAGTTCTTTTTTAAATAAGTAAAAAAAAAATCAAATGACCAAAGAATAATTAAACTACTGAAAAAGAAAGAGAAAAACCACTCTTAGGTACTTACATAGAGAAATAAAAACTTAATTTCATGCAAACACCCATTTGTCAATGGATTTCAAAGCTTAAATACATGTTCATGTTGAATAAGAGGGAAATAAAAAGAATGGGAGTCTCTGCATTCAGAGAAAGTATATTAACTGCATTGTTAGAGAATTATAAATCACATTGGTATTGGAATCTAAAATTATCTCAAAAAGATATGAGACTAACTTGTGTAGTAGTTTTAAAAATACGGTCCTCAGACTCCACACTGTTCCTGAAACATAGTGACAGTGTCCATGAGTTAAATATCATTTCTATAATAACTCTAAGTTCTCGTTTCCCTTTTTCACTCTTATCCTTTCACAACTATTTAGTGGAGTTTGCCAGAATCTATATGATGCCTGATATCACAACAAGCTGCCTGCAGAAGCAGGGGTGAGAATCCAGCTGGTTTTGAACAAGCCAGAGATTTGAAACAACTTCATAAAATATGTGTTTCCATTTTAACCTAATGTTGGCTTATTTTTCTTATTTTAAATTAATTAATAAATTTCTCAGTTTTCATTTCTGATGGAGTAAATTTAGCTAGGTGAGACCTTCATTAATCTTTTTGGAGCCTCAAAACTTTTTAAGAGTGTAAATAGTCTCTGAGTGCAAAAAAAACTTGAAAACCTCAGATCTAGGACAATTAACACCATTTTAAAGATTATCATTTTTAAAGAAAAGAATCAAATACATTCTAAAAATTCTCCCTGTAATAATTCTGCTTACAAGCTGTTTTTTTAAATTAAATATATTAAATTATACCTATTATTCTAGGAAGAGGGAATTTTATTTTTATAAATGAATTTTTCTTGAAAAAACTTTAATGATCATGAAGTAATCATTAATACAGCCTGTGATGAAAACACCCACTTACCACTTAGTTTAAAAGAGTTTATCAACCAATATTTTCTCTCCTAATCTAGATCAATAATTCACTACATTTTCAAAGCAAATGATAAAAGCTATCTGTATTTTTCCTTACTAGTATATTTCTCATGGCCAAAGTCTAAGAAAAAGGTGACATTTAAGTAGTAAAGGTTATATAATAAACAGGTTGTATAAAATGCTTTTTGGATTGAATAATTTTTTCTGTAGAGCTGAGTCAACTTTACAATATATATCAAAGATCAATGTAAAGTAACTATAACCATTGGAAATATCTTAAGTTTTCGTTGTATTGGTTTCATTGACGAGTTAAATGAAGTAAGATGGTGGAATAGGAGAGGCTGAGTACTCCCTAGTTACATGCAACCATGAGAAACAGGACAAAAAAACTGGGACAGTAGTCTTAGGGTGCATCTGACCAGAGTGCCTTCTACCTTATATAGGGAGGTCCTGGATGAAAAAGTGGAGAAATTGGGATGGAGAGAACAGGCGTGCATGCTCAGTTAAGATTCCAGCTCACCCCTACAGTTGGCTTTGGAGATCTTCCCTCATAGTTTCACAGCTGTATGTCCCTTTGGAGAACTCAGAAGCCAGCAGACTTGCTTTCCCTGTGCCCAGAGATCATTTAGCCAAGGTACGGTGCAGTGCCTGTGCTTCATCTCTGAGACAGGCTGCTGTTGGCATCAAGTTTTATGTTTTTATTGGCAGAGACTGGGGCCCTCCCCCAGGGAGAAGGGGGAGATGCAGAGTGGTGCTGGTCCAGCAGCCAGCCAGTGAAAGAGATTTGTGAGAACTCTGATACTGCTCATTTCCCCTATGGGTGCCTGGAGACCTCAGGTATGCACAGAGAAGTGAGTTGGAGAATGCTGGTTGAGATGAATGCTGTAACCAGCTGCCAGACGTTTCCTGATTGGCAGTGTGTTGCGGAAGCTGAAATATCCAACCCCACAGCCAAGGGTCATTCCAAGTGGGGATCTGTGGGCCACCAGCCTCATCAGGCACACATGTGATGTCTCTGCTGAGGGGCCCACTGCCCATCCCCAAGCCCCAGGGTTGGCAGCTTTTGGTGCACAGCAAGATCAGCAGCCTTGTCTAGAAATACATCGGGTCTCTAATCAGCTCAGCTGGGCCCTGCAGTCAGGGAGAAACAGGCCTGAGGAGAAGAGGTGGCTCAAGATCTCCATCTGCGAGGAAGAAGTGGAAATTGCAGTCTGGCAAATTGCCTATCTGCTTAGCTTTCAATTGAGCCTTAATTAGAATTGCAATCCCCCGCACCACTGCCATGTGATCCAGGACTTGGTTTGGGGGGAAGGACACTGAAACCAAATACAAAAGTGGACCTTCAGTGTGAACTCAAGAAGATAAAAACTTAGATGAGTGAAGGAAATAACTTTAACAAGATAATCACATGTCCTGTTTGCAACCGAAGATCACATAGCACATGAAGATCCAGGATAAGTCATCAAATTAAATCACTGGCAAGGACACAGACTTTGGAACAACTAATTAAGGATGTGCATAAAGACATACAGCATATCAAGAAGACACTGCAACAGCATAAAGAAGATTTGAATGAATAAACAGAAAAATAGCAAAGAGGAAAATACAAAAGACCATATTAAAAGAGACACACAACAAATTTGAAGAGGCAGAAGTAAGAGTAAGCAAATTAGAAGACAGGGCAATTGAACCTGAACACACCAAAGAACAAATGACAATAAAGATGGAAAAAGTGGAACTAGATGTCAGGGAAATGAAAGACAATATGAAGTGCACAATTATAAAAGAATTGTTGGTGCCCCAGAAGGAGAAGAGAGAGTAAAGGAATAGGGAGGCCTGTTAAAGAGATTATAGGGGAAAATTTTCCACTTCTTATAAAAGACATGATATGCAAATCTTACAAGCCCAATGAATCCCAAATACAATGAGTCCAAATAGGCAAACTCCAACACACACACTAGTCAGAATGTCATATCCTGAAGAGAAACAGAAAGTCATGAAACCAGCAAGAGAAAAGCAACTCACTGCATGCAAGGGAAACCACATAAAACTGAGCTTGGTCTATTCGATAGGCACCATGGAGGTGAGAAGACAGTGGTATGCTATATTTAAGATTCTAAATGAGAAAGTTTTCTGGCCAAGAATTCTTTATTCTTTCAAAGAAAGACTTTCAGCCAATAATTCTTTAACCTGCCAAGTTGTCCTGCAAAACTGAGGGTAAGGTTAAAAGGTTCACAGACAAACAAAAGCAAAATTTGCCAACAAGAGACCTGCCCTATAAGAAATATTAAAGAAAGTTCTTTTGGCAGAAAAAAAGAGACAGGGGATGGAAGTCTGGAAGAGTGTATAGAATTGAATGAGGGTCAGTAAGAATAACTTAAAGGATAAAAAGAATATAGAGATCTGATAAACAGAAACTGAAAGATAAGATGGTTGATTCATGAAATGCCTTTACAGTAATAACTTTGAATGTTAATGGACTAAACTCACCAATTAAAAGACACAGATTTGCAGAATGGATTAAAAATATGATCCATCTATATGTTGCTTACATGAGACTCATCTTAAACCCAGCAATGCAAATAGATTGAAAGTAAAAGGATGGGAAAGATCTTTTATGCAAGTTGTAACCAAAGGAAAACAGGAGTAGCCATAATATTATCAGGTAAAATACACATTAAAGGTAAATATAAGAGACAAGAAAAGACACTAATAAAAGGGACAATTCATCAAGAAGAAATAAGAGCCATAAATATTTATGCTCCCAATCATAAGGAGCATAAAGTACATGTGGCAAACATTGACAAAATTGAAGGCAGCAATAGATTTAATATTTAATATTATTTTAGTAATAATAGTGTAAGGCTTCAACACACCACTTTCCTCTCCGAATCGAATAACCAGACAGAGGATCAACAAGGATACAGAGAATTTAAATGGTGTGATAAATGAATTAGATCTAATATATTTACATATATATATAGAAAGAGAGAGATTACCACAGCCCAAAATATCAGGAAATAGCTTCTTCTCTAACGCGGACAGAACATTCTCCAGATAGATCACATGTTGGAACACAAATCAGACATTTATAAATTCAATAAGATTGGAATCATCCAAAGCATTTTTTTCTGTTCATGATGGAATCAAGCTGTAAATTAATAACCACCAAAGAACTAGAACATTCAGAAATGTATGAAGATTAAACAATACACTTTTAAACAACCAGTGAGTCAAAGAAGAATTGTTAGAGAAATTGGTGAATATTTGGAGATGAATGAAAATGAAAATACAACATATCAGAACTTATGAGATGCAGCAAAGACCATGCTGAGAGGGAAATTTATCACCTTAAGTGCTTCTATTAAAAAAGAATAAGCAAAACCTGAAAAGTTAATTGCTCACCTGGAAGAACGAGAAAAAGGAAAGCAAACTAATTCCAAAGCAAATATAACAAGAGAAACAGCAAAGATTCAAGCAGAAATAAATGAACTGGAGGAGAAAAATCAACAAAACCAAAAGTTGGTTCTTTAGAAAACAAAAAAAGTTGGTGGGCCCCTAGCTAGACTGACAAAGAGAAAATAAAGAGAGAGTGCAAATAAACAATTGGAAATGAGACAGGGGTGGTTGCTATTGACCCTGAAGAAATTTTAAAATATCATAAAAGGATATTATGAACAATTATATGCCAACAAACTTAACAACTTAGATGAATGGACAAAGTTTTAGAAACATACAAACTACCAATACCAATCTGAGAAGAAACAGAAGATATGAACAAACCAATTATAAGTCAACAGATTCAATTAGTTATTAAAATCTTCCTGCAAATTAAAGCCCAGGGCCAGAAGTTTTCACAGGGAAATTTTATTAAACATCTCAAAAAGAACTAACACCCATTGTGCTCAAACTCCTAAAAAAACTGAGGAAACAGGAACACTACCTAACTCATTTTATGAAGCTTACATCACTCTAATACCAAAACCAGATAAATATGCTACAAGAATGGAAAATTACAGACCAATCTCCCTAATGAACAAAGATGCAAGAATTTCTCAATAAAATCTTAGCAAATTGAATCCAACAATATATCAAAAGAATTATACGACAGGACCAAATGGGGTTTATACCAGGAATGCAAAGGTGGTTCAACATAATAAAATATATTAATGCGAAACAGTGCATTAACAGACTGAAAGGGAAAAAATCATATAGTCATATCGGTTGATGCTGAAAAAGCATTCAACAAAATTCAGCATCCTTCTGTGATAAAACACTTTGAAGTGTTTTTCTGAAAGTAGGATTTGAAGGAAACTTCCATAATATCATAAACGGCATATTTCAAAAACCTAGAGCCTGCATCATTCTCAATGTTGAGTGATTGAAAGTATTCCCCCTAAGATTGGGAATGAGACAAGGATGCCCATTGTCACCACTATTATTCAACATTATACTAGAAGTTTTAGCTAAAGAGGGAGAAATGAATAAAAGGCATCCAAATAGGAAAGGAAAAAATAAAACTTTCATTATTCACAGATGACATGATCCTTTGGAAAATCCTGAAATAGCTACAAAAAACTTACTTGAATTAATAAACAAATTCAGCAAAGTGGCAGGATACAAGATTAACTCACAAATATCAGTAATGTTTCCATATACAAGTGATGACCTCACTGAGGAGACAATTAAGGAAAAAATTCCATTCAAAATAGCCATTAAAAGAATCAGGTATGTAGGAATACACTTAATCAGGAATGTAAAGGACCTGTCACAGAAAATTACAAAACATTGCTTAAATAAATCAAAGAAGATCTTAGTAGATGGAAAGATGTTCCATGCTTATGGATAGGAAGGTTGAGTTTTGTTAAGACGTAATTCTACCCAAACTGATCTACAGATTTAACACAATACCAATCAAAATTCCAACCTTTTTAAAAAATTTGGAAAAGTTAGATATCTAATTTATTTGGAAGGGCAAGAAACCCTGAATAGCTAAAGATATACTAAAATAGAATTGTGAAGTGGAAGGACTAACACTTCCTGACTTAAAAGCTTACTGTAAAGTCACAGTAGTCAAAGTAGCATGGTAATGGCATAAAGATAGAAGTATTGACCAATGCAACTGAATTGAGAGCATGGAGATAGGCTATCAAATGGATGGACAATTAATCTTTGTCAAGGCCCCCAAATTCACTGAATTGGGACAGAATAACCTTCTCAATAATGGGCTTGGGAGACTTGGATATCAATAACCAAAAGAATGAAAGAGGACCTCTATCTTACACCCTATACAAAAATTAATTCAAAAATGGATCAAAATCTAAATATAAGAGCCAGTAACATAAAACTCCTAGGAGAAAACAGGGAAACATCTTCAAGACTTAGTAATAGGATGTAGCATTTTGAACTTTACACACAAAGATTAGTTATAAAAGAAAAAAAATAGATAAATGGGAACTCTCCAAAAGAAAAATCTTCTGTGTCTCAAAGGAGTTTTTCAAAAAGATTAGAGGCAGCCAATTCAATGGGAGGAAATATTTTGTACCCATATTTCTGGCAAAGGTTTGGTGTCCTGTGTATATAAAGAAATTATACAACTCCACAACAAAAAAGAACAAACAACCCGATTATAAAATGGGCAAAAGCTATGAATAGGCATTTTTCTGAAGGGCAAAGATAAATGAAGAAAAAAGCAGAAGAAGAGATGTTTACTTTCATTACCTACAGGGAAATGCAGATCAAGACTACAATGAGATATCATCTCACACCTATAAGAATGGCTACTGTTAAACAAACAGGAAACTACAAATGTTGGAGAGGATGTGGAGAAATTGGGACACTTATGCACTGCTGGTGGGATGTATAATGGTACAGCAGCCATGGAAGAGAATTTGGCCGTTCCTTAGAAAAATAAATATTGAGTTGACTTATGACTCAATCATATCAATACTAGATAAATGCCCAGAAGAGCTGAAAACACTGACGTGAACAGGCATTTGAACACTGATGTTCATGGGCGCTATTTATAATTGCCAAAAGGTGGAAACAATCCAGGTGTCCTTCAACAGATGAGTGGGTAAACAAAATGTGGTATATACATATGACGGAATGTTATACAGTTGCAAGAGAAAATGACATCCTGAAGCGCATGACAATGTAGGCGAACCCAGAGAATATAATAATCAGTGAGATTAGCCAGTCACAAAGAGATAGATAAAATAAACATATGAAAAATTCCAAACAGCACAAAAGAATAATCATATTCTGTGTAGCTGGGAGCAGATGGGAGCTATATGTATATATGAAAATTAATAATATGTTTTTTAAAAAGAACTAAAAATCATTAAAAAGTCTAAGGGTAAGACAGGCTTAACCATTGAACTTAGAGCCCAGGTTTCCAAAGTTTAGTGATTTGAAATCCAAAGACCTTACCAATAGCCAGAACCACTTGTGTGGCCTCAGTCAGTTCAGGCTAACTTGAATACCTTTGCTCCTCAAAAAAAAAAAACACTGCTTGTTCAGTTTTTCTTGTTATTATAGGAATAGCAGAGATTTTTGCATAAGCAGCCCATATTTTCAAGCTGAGTATCATTCTTCTTTTTCATAATCAGAAACTAGAAATGATCCAAGTATCCAGCAGCAGGTGAATAGTTAAGCGTGGTGAGGTTTATACACACATTGAGATATACTCAGCCTTAGATGAGTGAATGCTTGGGACTCAGAATGATGCAGCTGGATTCCACAAGTGATATTGAGTGAAAGCACATACTGCATGATTCAACTTATATAAATTCTGGAAACTGCAAAGTAATCCAAAGTAACAGAAAGAAGATCAGTAATTTCCTGGGACAGGGTTGGAACACTGAAAAGGAGGGATCAGGGGATTTACCAAGTGTTCTAGTTTGCTAGCTACCGGAATGCAACACACCAGAGACGGATTGGCTTTTAATAAAAGGGGATTTATTTTGTTGGTTCTTCAGAGGAAAGGCAGCTAACTTTCCACTGAGGTTCTTTCTTACATGGATGGCACAGGATGGTCTCTGCTGGCCTTCTCTCCAGGCCCCTGGGTTCCAACAACTTTCCCCGGGGTGACTTATTTCTGCATCTCCAAAGGCCTGGGCTGAGCTGCGAGTGCTGAGATGAGGAATGCCGAGCTGCTTAGGCCATGCTACTTGGCGCTCTCATTAAGCACCAGCCAATTAAGTCAAACGTCACTCATTGCAGCAGACACGCCTTCTAACTGACTGCAGATGTAATTAGCAACAAATGAGGTTCACATACCATTGGCTTATGTCTGCAGCAACAAGACTAGGTATGCTCACCTGGCCAAGTTGACAACTGAATCTAACTAACACACCAAGGGACTAGGGAGTCCCTTGCACGCTATCCCAAATGAGCTGCTGGCTGCATGGTGCATGCCTATGTCAGTACTCACCGAACTGTACGCTTTAAATACAGGCATTTACCATACCTGACATACTTTTGTGAAGCAATTAAAAAATAAAAGTAGACACACTGGTATGGGAGGTGAGATGGAGGCATGCATGATGCCTTGTGCAGTGTCAGAGACTCCTGGAAGGAATTTCCTGAATGCTGGTCCTCTCCACGTTTTTCAGGTGAGCCCTGGAACATGTTCTCAATACGCAGCGGTGGCTATGGGGCTGTAGATCTCACTAGGATTGTCCAGGGTCCAGGAGTTGGCTCAGGGCAGCAGCCAGGTCCACTGGTGATGGGCGGACTGGCTCGCACTTACAGACCTTTGTTCCCAGACATGCCAAACGGACCCTCTGTTCTTCCCTCTGCTTTTACAGCTGTGAGATGGAGTTAACATTGATACATTTTTCACAAAGTGTTTTTTTTTTTTAATGAAATAAGGTAATAGGTGTAAGTGTTTAGTCCCCAGAATTACTTAATAGGAAATCACATTTTCCTGAATACTATCCTAGCCACCAGGACACTTGTCTGCTCTGGGCACTGTCCCTCTGAAGGCATCAACCCCAGGCCTTGTTACATGGTAGGAGGAATGAAAACCAGAGCCCCTCCCTCTGCTGATTCATGCTAATCCATCCCCAATGCCCCGTCTAAGAGACGACATCCATACTCGGGATCCCCAGGTGTAAAACAAAATAAAATAATAAATTAATAAGGAAGAAAATAAATAAATAAAAGCTTCAATTCAAGCGTAGCTGAAGAGAAATTGGAAGAATTTTTGGAATCCAAGTATTCTAAACTTCTCTGCGGAAGACATATTGTAGAAGACAGAGGAGAGCTGTCTTCAAGGGGACAATTTGGCATGCATGGCAAAGTTTGAAGGACCACTGACTGTGAAAGGAGATTTCATTGCCTTGCAAAAGTCTTTTATTTCCTTTATTCTTAGTGTACATATAGTTTCTTGCTTGCTTTCAAAATCTGAATAACTGCTACTAGAATTACCTCCTGCACTCCTAACACAAATTTAAGCAAATTAAACATTTACAAAGTCCATGAATTTAGGATTAGAAAAAGAAGGGAATATTATCCGCTAACACATGCCATCTGACTATACAATGGAAGCTACAATGTGTGGCCAAAAAATTTTATTCTTCCCAGCTGGAGATAGCGTAGCAGCACACAACAGGTTATATTGTTCAAAGCTTTTCTAAACATAGCTATCTAGAAAAGTATTGTTTGTAATAACTTACAAGAAAGGAAACTTGTAACTAAAGTTGTTTAGGGGGACTTTTCTTTGCTCAAAACAAAAACAAGTATCCTTATTTCATTTAGGAGCAACTCCTTAAAACATAAGATTTGGTTTTTTAATAGCAAATTGATGATTTTTAACCAACAGAAAACATGTCAATGTAAAATTTAGGTAAGCTAAGATGTACATTCTTTGTAAATGTATCTGTATTTTATGCACTTTCTGGTATAGCGTCCTGATCTGTTCGTTTCTCCAGCCGATGAAAGTAAAGATCAATGAGGCCTCAGGACAGCCAAGTCTGTCCAGGTCTAACCAGGGACAGATAAGACAAAGCACAATGCTGGATTCCAATTCTGGCAAATGGACTTGACTTTTCAAGTTTGGCTTCTTTAAATTGAGAATAAATTTGTAGATTTCAAATAACCATCATTGGAATCCTAGAGCATTGAGATTATAAAAATTAACCAAAGAATATGGCAGGGTATAGGAGGTCATGTCATTCAGCTCCCCACCAAACGACGAGATAAGGTTTCTTGAGAGGCTGGGGAAGGGACCCAGAGAGACTCAAAGAGTAGAAATCCTGGGCTAGAGAGGACTGAGTCCTTCAGAAGCTTTGACGTGTCCAGGGGATCGGAGCCCTGTAATCGGAACCCCTGTACATTAGCAGAGAATCTGAAAATAGGGGATGTTTTACTGCTTCTTCTCTAGAACCCCAGCAGGAGGCCGGGGGCATCATTTGGGACTTCCCATCTGAATATGGACTCCAGTTCAGCTGGCATAAGAGACAAAAAGGAGCCACCCCTTCCTGACACTGAATTGGCTGAGAACAGGGTTTTCCACATGTGTCTTTCAATTCAAGAAAGTGCTCACAGAGTTCATGAACTTGAAGAGCTCTGGAGTGTCACATAAAAGAACTTTACAAGCAGTACCTGTTAGAAAGCACCATGAAACCAATCTATTTCCCTCGAATGGCCATGAAAATCCAGAGACCACCAGATTTGGAGGCTCCTTTACAGCTGCTGTGATATGACATGATTTCTCCCTATGTCTAGATGTCACTCAGGAAGAAAGGAAAAAGAAGAAGGGAGAAGAAGCCTTGCCTTGCTTGAAGTAACTAACCCTAAAGAAGCAAGTGTTAGTTATTTTAGAGTGGATCAGTTATTTTTTTCCCCAGTATTTGTTGAATGGGAGCCAGAAAAGTTAACTATTTTGTTACAAAAGATGGTCAGATAGATAGAGAGAGAGAGAGGGTAACAGAGAGACAGAGAGAGAAGGGAAGGGGAAGGGGAGGGGAATGGGGGAGAGGGAGAGAGAGAGAAAGAGAAAGAAAAAGGAAGAAAGGAAGGAAGGAAGAAAAAGAAAAGGTGAAAGAGAATATTTGCTTTGCACAGCTGAATCCCAGAGTTGACATTCTAAACCTTTTGTATAATGTTTGGCTTTTAATTTTTTTCTTCTTTTAGACATAGACCCAAGATTTTCACAAAACTAATCATCATCTCGGTTCCTGCTAACTGTAATTGGTCCATGAAAAACCATGGAAAAATACAGAAATACCTATGCTATATATAGTAATAGCTATTATTCTGGGGGAAAGTAAATATAATCATTTTGCGGTCTATTAACTATTCTATGAATTACCATATATCATAAGAATCTTTAGGTGTGATGAATTTTTCAGTTGCTAAGTGAAATTCAAAGCACTTAAAAGTTGATATTTAATATAAATTGCTGTGATGCAGTTATAAATATCAAAATATAATTATTTTATTGATTCATATATGACAAAATATATCAAAGTAATTGATGTTACATTATTACAAAATATTTTATAATATAATTTTTCTTCAAAAGTGCTTATTAGGAAAATATTTTGGGATTCATATTCATCACATAAATTTCACTTGAAAAATTAATATCTAACTACATAAAAGCCTGCCTTGCAAATTAAGTAGGAGTTGAAATATTATGTATGCTTTTCATTTTCATAGCTTTATCTAAGCTTCCTGAATTGTGCATGAGATTTTGTGAGATTAAATCTATAATAGGCATTCATAAATTATGGAACACTTTAAATTCAAAACTATTATTATTACAGACTTAATTTCCTCACAGTTTGATGATCGTATGGCTCATAATGTTGTGTCAGCATTTTATGGACTTTCTTGCTTTCTAACAAGGTACTTGAAAATTTTTGTGTTCTATGAATAACTGAATAAGGAAAATATATGAAGATAGAGTCACTGCTTGGCTGAATAATAATACAACTGTAAGCTTCCTTTAGAATTAAAGGATAATCGGAGTGATCCTGAGGGTACATCGTGTATCTGAAAAAGAAAAAGAGAAGAAATTAAAGCTTGTACCAGGAGTGCTGTTAACACTCTTAGTCCACAACTACTATTTCAATTAAAAATAAAGTCTTGGGGAGGGGGAAGGGATAGTAGAATATCTTATTAAAGTTAAAAGTTATTTCTCATATTTTTATGGATCTTAGGCAACGTAGGCCTTCAAAATCTAACTATTTCTAATTTGTGACCTCCTCCTCAAAAGCTTAGCCCCCAAATGAAGGACAGTTTATCTTCTTAAAGTACTTTCCTTAAGAGCTTTGAGTTGTCAGTTCAGTCAAAATATGCATTTTAAGTGATGAACATTTTGGCAAGTTATTTATTTCATCTCTAGTGATGAATACGGAGACAGCAACAGAAAATTCTGAGTTTTATATCTAAGTATGGAAGAGAAATCTATGTTATTTACAAATAATAGTGTTCATTCCCATTTTATGAAAACCGTACATTGCTTTTCCTGTCATTCCTGTCAGTTTCTATTTTGACTTCTGCTTTGGGAAACCATTATTTCTGCTATAAAATATAGAATTTGAACTGCAGTGAAACTTCAAGAACTGTGCTTATTAGGGGAAAGACAAAGCAACAACACTTCTAAGTTAATATATTTGAAAGTTAAATGCACATACAGGACGATTTACCATTTATATTTAACTCAAATAAATGAAACATTAACTTGAGCCCATGAGGTATTCTTTTCATGAGATATTAATTTTCAAGTTATTTTTGTTCATTTTCTCTTGCTGTTCCGCAGAGCAGATAATAAGCGTGAGAAATTACCTGTGTTCATGTGTGTTGCAGACGGCAAAGCAACCGGGCCACGCCATGCTCTTCCATTTTGCCTTCAAACTCAAGCTGTGGTTAAGCTTCAACCTAAATGGAAGTAGTGGTTTTCTTCGGTGAGGTCAAGTGGTCCTGACACAGCAATTGAGTAAATGTGTTTCTCTCTCTATTATTTTGAAATAATATGTAAAACATATCAGAAAATATCATAAAGTAAGTTTGTCCAATTTTTATTATATTCAGCTGTAACATTTGGAATTATTTAGAAATCATCTACTCTTTGGAATCTTTTTCTAATTATCACTATTATTATTATTTTAAGCTTTTTTTTTTTTTTTTTTTTTTTTTTTTTAGCATGGGCAGGCACCGGGAATCGAGCCCAGGTCTCTGGCAGGACAGGAAAGAATTCTGCCACTGAGCCACTGTAGTACCACCCATTATCATTATTTTTTATGTTAACTTTTTTGGGGAGGTGCATGGTCTGGGAATCGAATCCGGGTCTCCCACATGCAAAGCGAGTGTTCTACCGCCGAACCACCCGTGCACCCCTTTTCACATAAACTTTTATCTAAAAAAAAACAGGAGTGGTGTACTTTTAGATGTCCATGTTCACACAGCACTACAACTTGTTTAAATCTCTCAGCCTACCTGACATCTGCATTGCTCGCAAAAGAACGTGGCCAGAGAAAGACACACTTACTCCCTGCTGCTATCTTTTAATTCATGCCTCTTTCTCTCAAGGGGTCCCTTAATATTAGTGAGCAATCAGATCCTCCATCTCTTCTCTGCTTCTCCTCATATTTTAAATGATGGTTCCACATAGAATCATCCAACACCTCATACCCATTCTTTGAAATAATGATATAACTTCCTATGCTACTATGAAAATTGAAACAAAGATATTGTAGGCATTTCTACCACCTATGCCCACACTTTTTGCCTTCTCTAGGGCCTTTTTAAAGCTAGACTGTCTGTCCTCTTAGTAATAGCAAATACTGTCACTTGTAGCTCAGTTACCATCACCTCGTAATTATTCAAAGAGATTCATCCTGTAATTCTCCTTTGTCCCGCCGGCATTTCCCATTTTTTTAAATCTGGAAGGAAAAAAAAAAAGATTTTTCCTTAAAACCAGCTACCTCAAACTAACTACCAACAGCAACAACAAACATTTCTTGACCTCACTTTCTCCTCCAGGTTCCCTTTACAAAACTCTTTGCAATACATGTCTATTTAATACATGTCTATTATTCTCTTCACATTTTCCTTCTCATCTCTCTTGAACCCACTGCAGTCAGACTTTTTTTTCCACTGCTCCACCAAAACTGTGATTATCAAGCCTGAAAAGGTCTTCATGCTGCTGAATTCATTTTTCATTTCCCTGTTCTTATCTTTCTCCATACACCAGCAGCATTTGATGCAGCTCATCATTAACTCCACCTCGAAACTCTTGAACTGGCCTCAACTCTCCATACTTTCCTTCTGTTTTTATCCTAAATTAATGATCATTCCTTCTTAGTTGCATTTGGTGGTTTCTCTTCATGTCTGGCAACTGACCTTCTAGTGTTAGAGTGCCCTAAGACCTGTTTTTCTCCACTTATATTCATCTCTGGGGATTCGTTCAATCTCGGGGTTTTAAAGGTCATCAAAAAACTAGTGACTACCAAATTTATATGTCCTTCCTAGACCTCTCTCCCACACTCCAGAATTTTACATACAATTTTCTATCTAATATCTCCTTCTGCAGTCTAATAATTATGTCACACTTAGAATTTACACATCTAATTTCTGTTACTCCCTTTTCTCCACTCAACCCAACCTCCTCCTTACTAGGTTACCCGGCTCAGCTGATGGCAAGCCCATATTTTACAATAATCCTGGACAGAAGCACTTGGTATGTTTCTTGTTTTGACTTTACCCTTCTCTGCATTTACAATTTATATCAATTTTTCCCTGAAAATACATCGTAGATGTGGTGACCTTTCATGATCTCTGTTGCCACCGTTCTGATGTAACCCACCAAGCTCCCCCCTCGTGGGGCCGACTGAAATGCCCTCCTAACAGGTTTTTGTCTGGGTCTGTCCTTGGGTTTTTTCATCTGCTCTCAACCAAGAAGCCAGATCACCTTGTTAAAACTTGAATCAGGTCGTGTGACACTTCTGTTCAATTCCATTGAATGGTTTCCATCTCATTCAAGGAAGTGTCCATTTCACTCAAAGTAACGACACGAAAGGTCTAAAGCTCTAGTTTTGCCCATTCCATCTGACTTCCTCTTCCAGGGTCTTCTGCTCATGACCTGAGAGCCTTTTCTTGCCTTCTCAGTGAAGCCTTCTCAACCACGTCACTCACAACTATAACCTGTGATTTCTAACTCTACTTTTCTCAATGGCATTTCTCACCATTTAAAATGCTGCCTATTTGTTATTCCACATATTACTTATCACTACCCCCTAGAATGTCATTATATGAAAGAGTGGATTTTTGTCTTTTATTTTTCCTGCCGTATGAATTATATGTGAAATAGCACTTGGGACGTAGTGAGAACTCAGTGCAATTTTGTGAAATGATTTAATGAGTAAATGCATGCATGAATGAAAATTTCCAAAATATTGGTGCCCAATATTGGGGTTTCAACTTTCAGAAAGAGAGAGACAGAAAAATTGCATTTGGAGTCTTGCGAGGTCAAATTCTTTTCAGAACCTAAGTATTCCATGGGTATATTTCATGCTAGGTATTAACCAAACATAAGCATAATACAAGCAGTAGAAACATATGCAATAAAAGTTTCAAACATCACCTTTGGAATTATGACAAAATGGATTCAGAGCCAGGTATCAATCTTTAAATAGTTCTGTTTTCGCTTTTGCTTTTGTTTTTGTTGGGGAATTGTGTAATCTAAGCGTTTGTGTCATTTTTATATATTTGAGGATTAAAATATATTCTCCTTGGAATGATGATTAAATGAGATGATGCATGTGAAATCCTTAATATACAATAAGCACTCAATAATGAATACCATATTAAAAAAGAAAATAATTCTGCATTTAGATTTATTTTTAAATTTTACATTAATTTCTAATCATTGTTTTTGTGGCTTCCCCTATTAAAAACCTTAAGACATAAGCTAGTTACAATATTCTTGGTGGGAGAGGCGCATGGATTTTACAATTTAAAATTTGATCATACTTTTTATAACATTTTACATATGAGCATATAGTCTTATATACTAAGAGTTTTAAACCCACATTAGTTTTTTACATCTCTAAATCCCATTTGTTACATCATGTTTAATGTACTCACATTATTAATGTACTTCATATATAAATATACAGAATTTTTACTCCTCTTACAATTACTTACAAACTAGTGATAGAAAGCACTGCATTTATGAGAATGTACAAGGGAAATTTAAGTTTCTCCAACCTCTGAAATTATGTTCCATAAACCATGACTATAATATGGGATGTTAAAATTGAATTGCTATTACATTCAGTTCTTGCATTAATAGGGTCCCTAATTCATTTTGTTCTTTCATTCTTTGTTTTTTTCTTTTTTTCTTCTTTTTTGTTTTTTGCTTTAAGCCAGTGAGAGTAAGTGAACAGTTTCCTGGGAAAATACATTCTCTTAATTTTAAAACTCATCTTGTAAGTACAAATCTTCTAACTTTTAAATTAACAAACTTTCGTTACCCAGCATTTTTGAGATTTAAATATAATTGTCCAGTATTGGTAACCCTACAAAGTGAAATGAGTCATTGCAACTCATTTCAACTTCCTTACTACAAGCTTTTTTACATGGGAAATTGCTCTTTTCCATTGTAAAAATCCCTGATGCATATTATATTCCAGCTCCGATAAAGTTACATCAGCATATGTGAGTCCAAAGAAGTAGCTTAATGCAATTCTTCACAATCAAGTTATATCAGCAAGTTTGCAGAAAATTATCAGAGATGACAGGCCAGCTGTCATTGATACATTTTTGAGGTTTTTGCCAAAATAGCACATCATGTAGTAGTCATTATTATAGGGAAGCTGGCTTCTAAAGGAATATTTTTCTGGAAGGCCATGTAAGGCTGGATGAGAGACCTTTACTGAGCCCATGCATTAGTTTTCCACATTCTGTCACTAGACATTAACTTTGGTGCCTCTTTACCCTCCCTTCCTACCACCAGCCTCTCCCCTTTATCAGCTTCACATTTTTGTGATAGGCTATGTAAGATGATGTGAACATCACCCACCTATGACACTTCATAATCTCTGCCAAAGAGACAAACAGAAAGTGGAAAAATAGATTTCAATTGCACCGCTCATTAGACAGCACCCACAGAGACAGCATCTGAGTTCTTGGGCTGGTTCGAAGCTGTTCCCCACCCCAGCAAAGACCGTGTTCTTTCAGTCCACCCCTGTGGGCGCAGACCTGCTGTGGGCGGTTATTTCAATTGCATTTTGATGCACCCCATTCAAAGTACGTCTTAATCCTTTTACTGGACTCCCTTGTGAAAGGATAAAAGATGGAAAAGACCCAGAGAGCTCAAAGAAAAAGCACCTGGAGTTGCTGGGAGAGGAAGTCACCGAAGCCACAAGCTGAAAGCAACAGAGAAGAACAAGCAGAAACTGTCCATGCCTTCCCGTGAGACAGAGGCATCCGGCTTGCCAGAGGCCTTTTTTCAAGAAAGTTTTGTCCTGTTGATGCCCTAATGTGGACATTTTGATGGACTTAGAACTGAAAATGTGTAAGGTAATGAATCCCCATTTGTTATAAGCCACTCCATTTCCTGTATATTGTATTCTGGCAGTTTGGCAAATTTATGCCAAATAGTAACATGCTCTTAAAGGTTCATTTAGTAGGAACTGTGCTTCTTGTTAACCATCACTGTGGGTGGTAGGTAACAGTCAATAAGTGTTTAAGATATCTCTTGAGATTTGTCCTGAAAATGGGATAGAAAAGATACTTGTCAGAAAAGGATGAAGGAAGAGTATACATACAGAAAGATATTTGAACATTAATGTGATTTCATGTCTTCTACTGGGAGATTTACTTAATATTAATTGCCAAGTCATTTTAAATAAGTTTAATAGCTCCTATCTCTAAATGTAGGAAATAGCAACTTATCAAAGTATATTTCTGAATACAAATATTATAATTGATATTAATAGACATACGCTTATTTTTCTCTGATTATTTGTATAAAAGCCTTTCTCCTTCATTTGATGAGTGGGTTCTCTCTTGCTTGAGCCAAATGTTACTGTTGAGGCTTGACAATCAAACCCTGGCTGCAGAAGTGAGCATATGACAAAAATTTGGATAATTATAACACCCTACTCACATTATAGTGAGTGATCTACAGATGATGAGTTTAGGCATCAAAAATGTTCCAGGTTTTTTCTAGTTAGACTTAGAGATGAAACCATTCTCTGGTTTAGAAGTTGTAAAGATGCAAGCCAGGTGTACCCTGCCTCAGACCTAATTTCCCTTCAGAGTCAGCCTCTGTGAAAGAAGACAGTATTCAGAAGGAGGCAAGGATGATAGAAGAGAGAAGTTTTAACAACGTCCCAACACATGGGTTTCAACCATCTTGAAAGTTAAATCCATCTGTAGTTTCCCAGTTTGTACAGGTGAAAAAAGTAAATTTTTTAAGGTAATAGAAAACCAAAGTATTCCTAATATGAAGTTTTATTACTTTCTTTTCTCTTAGTACTTCAGTTTCAGTACAAAGGAGCCTATAAATAGACATGGAACAATTTGGGGCCAGTTTAATTCTATGGAAGTTTATATGCTCATAAGAAAAGTAAAAGTTCTGGTCCAATAAATTTCTTTAGAGAATATTGTATTATGGAATAAAATTATTTTTCATAAAAATAGCATTTTGAAGTTTAAATGGGAATTTTAATATTTAATTCAAACTTATAATAAGAAAGAGCATTTCTGTAAATTTATCTGAATGATCAAATTTTTAAAACCAAAATATAGGTTTCCTGGTTCTCTGGCATTTTGACATTATTTTTACCTAGTTCATGACTCAAATATACTTACACCATGATAAAAAGATAAGCAAAATTCATGTTAATAAGTAACTGAATATAACTCATCTTATAAAAGCAAATACAAATCTACTTAATATCCAAAATTTTGCTAAAAGTGATATTTTAGTATATATTTTTTTGCATGGGCAGGCACCAGGAATCGAACCCGGACCTCTGGCATGGCAGGTAGAAATTCTGCCACCAAGCCACCATTGCACTGTCCAGTATAAGTTTATTTTAACAAACTATTTATGCAGGTTTAGCTTGAAAGTAAAATAAAAATGCAGTATCTAAGTCTTGAAATACCTAGAATTACTATGTTTTTTCCTTAGTAATAGCTGCAGGCTTATTTGAGCATATAGCTCCATTTATTTTATAACTGGTAAAATATCTAAGGATGTCAATATGATGAAGAGAGATGGGATTTCTCTATTTAGCAAAAAAATTATTAAAAAATAAAGCTAAAATGCATTGTCTAGTCATCCCTCACAAAAAAAAGTTTAAAAAAAAATAAAAATTAGGCAAACACTCTGCAGAAAACTTTCCTTAAAATCAGTGCTTGAAGATCCATGAGATGTTCCCCTGGAAGGATTAACCAGGCGGGAGAAGCCGAGAGAGATTGGAGGGCAGAGACTTTAATGTGCCAAGACATATTAAGATTATCATTACACCAAGAAGGAGCTGACCCAATGCCATTAATAATACGATGGAGAAATAATCTCTTGCAAGGAAATGAACAAATGACAGCTATGTACAATGAACTTGGGGACTCTCACTGATGTGATACTGAGCAAAGAAGCCAGCCAAGCACAAATTACATACTGTATGATTCCATTCACATATTTACATATACCCTTCACTTCAAAATTCCTTACATAGATAAAACTCAAACATCACTTGCCTAAGGGAATGTTAGATTGGTTAGGAATTGAGAGGGGATACAAGAAAGAATTACATGGTGCTGGTGATACTCTATTTCTTGATAAGTACTGGTTACACAGTTGTGCTCATTTTGTTATAGTCCATCAACTGTTTACTTATGATGTATACATAGATAGTAATTCTTCCAATTCATGAGCAAGAGATGTCCTGCTCTGTGTTTGGTCTTCTTTCATTTATTTCATCAGTGTTTTGTAGTTTTTAGTGTACATATCTTTCACCTTTGAAAATTTATTCCTAGATGTCTTATTCTTTTTGATGCCATATTCAATAGAATTGTTTTCTCAATTTCTATTATAGACTGTTTATTGATACTGTATAGAAAGACCTCTGACATTTAGGTGCTAATTTTGTACCCTACAACTTTGGTAAATTCGAGGTCTATTGCCTCTAATGGTTTTCTTGTGGATTTTTGGGATATTTTCTAAATAAAAGATCATGTCATCTGCAAATTGAGAAAGGTTTCCTTCTTTTTATCCGATTTGGATGCACTTTATTTTATTTTTTTGCCTAATTGATCTGTATACACTTGTGCATAGTGTGCATTTTAGTGTCATTGGGTGGATGCTCTGTATATGTCTGTTAGGTCTAGTTTATAGTATTGTTCAAGTCTTTTGCTTCTATATTGAACTTCTCTCAATGTTCTACCCATTATTAAAGAAGTAGTATATTGAAGTCTCTGATTGTCATTTTAGAAATATCTGTATCTCCCTTCAATTCTGTCAATGTTTGCTTCATTCATTCTGAGGCTTTATTTTTAGATAAGTATATGTTTATAATTTCTGTATCTTCTTAATGGATCTATTGTCAATATTAATTATCCTTCTTGGGCCCTTATGACAGCTTTTTATTTAAAGCCCCACCCCCACTTTTTAAAAATATTTCCATAGCCATCACAGCTTTTTTTTGGTTACTCTTTTGGCAGAATTTTTTTTAACCAATGTTTTCACTTCCAATATATTTGTGTCCTTGGAACAAAATAATTCTTTTGCAGACAGGGTATGTTTGGATCATGCTTTTTCATTTATTCTGCCAATCTGTGCGTTTTTATAGGAGAATTTAATCCATTTACACTCAAAGTCATTATTGGCAAGGCACAACTTGCTTAAACTGTTTTCAGTTTTTTGGTACTACTCATATATTTTTCGTCCCTCATTTCCTCCATTGCTGCCTTTTTTTTGTTTAAAATTTATATTACTAGTGAAGCAGTTTGAATCTCTTCTCATTTCCTTTGTCATATTTTTCTTTAGATATTTTCTTTGTGGTTCTGTGGGGTTTATATTTGACATCCTAAATCTATAACAATCTAGTTGAATTTATTCTCACTTAACTGCAAGGGATTTCCCTTCACCACTCTCTTCAGAGATGTTGCAGAAAGGAGCTGTAGTGTTGCAGCTGTCCACTTTTGGGTGGTTCCCATATATCACTCAGAACCATCTGTAAACCAGGTCCAAATTTCTTCTTTCTCAGTCAACTGATCATAAAGTGCTCCCTAAGAGATGTTAGCTATGGGCTAGGGAAGAGAGGATAATTTGGCAAGAGTGTGGCTATAGGCAGTTGGGCCACTTCCTTATGTACCTTTCTTGTACCTTCAGGGCCTGCTTGAACCCTAACTCGCGTATACTTCTTTCATTTTATTATGGAGTGCTGCTGAGCATACCCAAATCTATGGCTTGGCAGGTCAGACAGCATGATAGGCAGTTCATGATAGGCAGCACAGGTTTCATGGTAACTTGGTTGTCCATGGTAAACTTTTGGTCTCTACTAATACCCATTAGCAGGCCAAAATCTTGTTTTGTACAAGGATAGTAGTTATCTGCAGAAGATGGCGTGGATTTGTTCCAAAATCTTAGGGGTCTATACTGTGTCTCTCCTAGAGAAGCCTGCCAAAGGCTGCTGCCACCATCTCTATTTACCACTGTCACTTCCAGCTTGATTGGATCTCCTGGATCATATGGCCTAAGTACAGGGCAGCTTGCACAGCATCTGGTTTCCATTCAAAATTAGCAGATATTTTGGTTACTCAATCTGGGTCAAAGTAGTATGCCCAAATGAGGGATATGTTGTCTCCAAACTCCAAGAGGTCAACCAGGTTCTATATCTCTTTTTCGGTTGTAGGAGAGGCCAGATAAAACATCTTATCCTCCAGTTTAGAAGGGATATCTTGACATGCTCCATGCCACTGGACACCTAGTATTTTCACTGAGATGGAAAGCATACTGATTTTGGGGCGATTTATTTCCCACCTTATAACATGCAAATGGCTTAGCAATAAGTATAGAGGAGTTTCTATTTCATGTCCGCTAGGTCCAATCAACACAAGGGGCCAGTGTGATGTCTCCTGGGAGGAAGGGAGAATCAAGGTCCTTGTGGACCAGATGATGATGCAGAGCTAGTGAGTTGATAAACTCCATGAGGTAGGACAGTAAAGGTGCATTGCTGGCCTTGCCAGCTGAAAGCAAACTGTTTCTAGTGGTCTTTCCTAATAGAAATTGATTTTTTAAAAAGCATTTTTCCAGACCAATAGCAGTATATCATATAGCAGGGCATTTGTTGATTTGTTCAGTCAAGGATACCACATCTGGAAGAGCAACTGTAATTGGAATCACCACCTGGTTACATTTATGATAATCAATTGTTATTTTCCAAGATCCGTCTGTTTTCTGCACAGGCCAAATAGGAGAGTTGAATGGGGATGTGGTGGGAATCTATTCTGCCAATCTGTGCCTTTTCATAGGAGAATTTAATCCATTTACACTCAAAGTCGTTACTGGCAAGGCACAACTTGCTTAAACCGTTTTCAATTTTTTTGTAAAAAAAAACATCAAACATCTGAATCCATCGAATCCTTAACAGTGGCACAAATCTCCTCAATCACTCCAGAATGCAGCATTGCTTTTGGTTTACTATTATGCTAGGTTGAAACTATTGGGAAAATAGTGACAGAATAAGTCTGGGAACCCACTGGACCCATTGTGAGATGGACCTGAACTCAAACTCCACTGATCGCCTGACCTCCATAAACCCTTACTCTAACTGATGGAACACGGTTATATTTTGGGTCCCCTGGAATTACTGTCACTTCCAAGCTTGTGTCTCATAGTCCCCCAAGTGCCAGATCATTTCATTTTCCCCAGTGCAGTACCTTGGCATAAAGCTATAGATGTCTTTGGGGAAAGCTGGGAAGAAAATTAACAATATATTATTTACACTATAAATTTTAGGTAGTGTAGTTGGATCATTCCCCAAGGGAACCCAGTCTCAATCTGGCAATTGGCTAAGAGGCCATGACTTACTGTTTTTGTAAATCAAGTTAAACTTTATTTACTTGACCTAGAACTCTTCTGCATATACAGTAAGGATTTAGTAGAATGTTCATGTATTTTTCCTTATAGGTACCATACGTCTCTGCATGTCATGCTATTCTGATTACTGATTTGAGTCTGCTGTCCATAGTAGCAGCCACACCCACCTTGTCTTTTTTTTTTTACTGAATGCTGCCACTTGTGATCAGATCATACCCATTGTATTTAAGCATGCAAATTAGGTGACAGAAGTTCCCATGGTAATATCTTACTTACTGAGAAGAGCAACCACAGTGCATTTAAGGGGTAATGGACTTAGTCACACAAATTTGTTCCTCACAGTCCTGGTGAAAATTGTGTCCTCTGGAGGGGTGGGTGAGCAGGTCCTACATGATAAATCCATGCAAACATTCCAATCTCTCTAAGTCTTTGGATTCCCTCATCTACATTACACCAGGGAAGTTCTAGCATTTGACTCTGAACAATGCAGGCCATCATTTGGTTCATGCTTCAGCAACCACTTGAAAAAACGGTTAGAGACTTTTATAACTTCTCAAGCTACAATACTGAATCCAAAATCTCTGCTGAGTGAGCGCACATCAATACATTCAGCCTTGTTCAACTTAGGCTATGGTAGAAGAATATTCCTTCTACCATTATCCCTAACTTTAGTATCCATTCTCACACATATTCCCATGGTTTCTATCTATACAATTTTGAAAAGCCATGCAGTTATTTTGGAGTGTAGTGCATCTCTCCATGTGTCACACTTTGCACCTCGCTTTTGTAGCCTTCAGTTTAGTTGTAAACCAAAAAGAAAAGAGAGATGGTGGGGATGAGTAATGAAAAGAATTGAAAGTGTCTTGCAAGCCAACTATCTCAGGGTATTCCATTGCAGTTTCATCTGGTGAAACACGATTAATCACTTCAAACTGAGGTATGATGGCTTTTTCCTCAGGGAAGGTGGTAATAGGATTTTCAGGCACAGACGGATTAATCTCTTCAGGTGGAGAGTAAATGTCTGATTCCTCAGGGCAGAGCATTACAGTTCATTTGACAGTTCACAAGTGAGAACTCCAATGAAGGTTTTCAGTAAATACCCCAGGACAAGCTGGCTGGCTAAAATAAACCTAAATACTCTCTCTTCTAACCAATGAAATCATCACTTCTCTTCTTTAGATCTTCAGTTGAAGGCTATCTCTTCTATTGTTTGTAAATATTATTAGATATAGAAGCAATCAAATTACTAATGTTTTAAATCCATGAAATATCCTCACAATTACAATCAAGCCAATGCTTGTTTGACCAGACAATTTGACATTATAATCTGACTAATTTGACACATGATCTTAACCATCATAGCATCAAGTTACAGCATGGTGTCCTTCCTTTCATCCAGAAGACCTCCTTTTAGCATTTCTTGTACAGCAGATCTAAGGGTAATGAACTTCAGCTTTAGTTTGTCTAGAGATGACTTGATTCTCCCATATTTTTTAAAAATAATTTTACTGGATACACAATTTTTGATTGATAGTTTGCTTATCTTGTTGACTTTTTTTCTTTCAACCCTCTCAATATGTCATCCCATTCCTTTCTGAACTCCATGGTTTCTGATGAGAAATTGTTACTTAATCTTACTGAGGATCACTTCTATGTGATTGTTACTTTTAGGGTTCTTTCTTTGTCTTTGTCTTTGACAGTATAACTTTAATACAGCTCATCTTTGATATCTTTGAATTTATCCTATTTGGAGTTTGTTGAACTTCATGGATGTATATTTTCATGTGTTTTGTCAAATTTGCGAAATTTTCAGCCAGTATTTCTTTAAATGTTCTCTCTGTCCATTTCTTTTTCATGTCTCATTCTGGGACTACCATAATACCTCAGAATGCTCCGTGATACCTCACATGTCCCTTAATCTATGCTCACTTCCATTTCAATCTTTCTTTTTCCTCTTCACACTGAATAATTTGGATTATCTTCAAGTTTGCTAATTCTTTCTTCTGCTTGTCCAAATCTCATGTTAAACCCTCCAGAGAATTTTTATATCAGCAATTTTACATTTCATCTTCATAATTTCTCCTTGATTCTTTTTTAGAAGCTCTAATTTCAGCTTCTGTTCTGTATAGTTTTCCTGATTTCTTTTTCTGTTTTCCTTTGGTTCACTGAACTTGTTCTGGAAGAGTTGATTTAACATCTTTGTTAAGTAACTCCAATGTCTGAGATTCTTCAGGTACAGCTTCTGTCTCATTTTTTGTCCCTTCAAAGACCATCTTTTCCTGTTTCCTGTGTGATTTGGTTTTTCCTTGTTGGAGTTTGGACATTTGAAAATTCTAATATGTTAACTCTGAAAGTCATGTTTTCTTCCTTCCCCAGGGTTTGCTGGTTGTTTCCCTGTTTGTTTATTTGTTTTGATTATTGAAATTTTTACTGTTGATTGGCTCTGTATTGAGGTTCTCCTTTAATGCTTCAGCCCAGTTTATACTGAAGCTGTATGTCAGCCTGTGGGTGACATATCTTCTCAGGTTTTCCTGAACACGTATCTTTCCCTGGGCATATACACTAGCTTTCAAATATTCCTCACACGTGTGAATATTCCCGGGTATCTGAGTTTCCACACCAAAAAGAAAAAAGAAGAAAAAGCTCTCTTCCCAGCTTCACTCCACATTTTATTTCTGTCTTGGCTGCTGCAATTCACCCCCGGTGGCTCTTGGTTGCGTGGTTCCCTGCCACTTCTCCACATTCCTTCTGTACCCTAGTGTCTTCTGGATTAGGTGAGACAAACCAGTGCCTTGAGTCAGTCTTTCAGGGAGAAGGTTTAAACAGATTCAAAAGATACCGAATTTGTTTATTTGGTGTGCTAATAACCAATACCAGGGGCCACCCTGGACTCCAGGGCTAACTGCCACACTGGGGACCAGAGGGACCGTTCATGCACAGACTATGACACAGGGCCACAGGAGGCTGGGGCCAGAGGGAAGGAAAGAGTCTCAGGTTTTCTTTTTCCTGATCCATTGTTCACTTGGTTATTGTCTTCCTGTTCCAGACTTATGGAAAAACTGGTTCTGACAATTTATTATTGTTTCTCTATTTCTGTGGAGGAATCATTCCCTGGGAATTTCTTGTTCTCCCATCTTGCTGACATCTTTCCCCACCCACCCCTTCTTACTGTTTTCAACCCATTCTCTCCCAAACGAGACTCTGCTATATAATAGAAGCCAACAATTTATAAAAGAAAAAAAAAAGCATATTAAGGTGTGAATTGGTAAAAAGTTTGAATCAAATACTTATTATTTAAACTCAAGTTAAACAACATCAAGAAATGCGCTGAAGTGGCATAACACAATATCACCTTGCACAGAACCTGGCTAGATCAGCTTTAAATAAAAGAAAATGATGGTTTACTGTCAGCCTATCATCCCTCTGAATACAATAAATATTGGCAAAATGCTTAAAAATATATCGCTCTCTAGAGAAGTTTGATAGGTCACCTCACATTTCCATTTACACCTTGAATTTGGACAGTAAATAATTTTAATCCATTGAAAAATTATGGTATCATCCCATATTATAAGTAGACCCATCGAAAATAAAAATGGGGTGGTTATTTCATATGCCTCCCATTTCAGGCAAATATTCAAATAAAAATATTTGCAGTTTTATGGCGCTTTTCCTCAAATACAGCTCCTCTAATAAAGAATGAACTTTCCACTTGATTTTGAAATATCAGCTTTCTGTCTTATGTGAGGTCTTTTCCAGGGGTAAAAGTTTAATGATAAAATTTATTATAACCAAATTTCCAGTCCAACAAAATCTCTTGAACTCAAACTTTTCCGTGCCTGCTCGATTTTCTACTACAAGCATCATAAGGGATCATTTTAAGGATTTTATTTTTATAAATTTTCACCTATACTGTAAAATTGCAACCAGTTCTACTTTTTCTGAGGTGTTTTTTTGAAGCTTCATAATGGCCTAATAATCCTCAAAACACTGCTGAGAGGTGAGTCACTGAGGTTATGTTACAATGGCCTATACAATTCATTTCTGTTTCCACAAATGGATTTTTGTTTTGGACTTTGATCATTCTATTGTGCTGACTTAGGCAGGTGATATCAGGAGTCTATTCACAGATGGGACCTGTCTGCAATAGCCTTTCAAAAGTGCAGTGAAATATAACTATTAAAAAGAGTTAACTCAGACACAGAAAATCATTGCTCAGGAGTAAAGATAAGCCATATGGTTTGAAAAGAAAAATTACAGAACAGCTCCAGAGTAACATAAAAATTTATAGAAAATAAAAGTCTCTGTGGGTTTTCTAGCACAAAGATTCAAGTCTCTAAAAGAATGTCCCCTTTGGCTTTACCTTTCAGGAAAATGTATTGCGATGACATCCGTCATTCTGCTATGTAAAATAACATAAAAATTGATGCAAATAGACAAAAGTATGGCAATGGTGGGTATATTTATTGCAACGACAGTATATATTTATAACAGCCTCTCTTCTCAGCTGTTCGCCATCCATCATAGTTACCTACTTCTCCATGCTAAGTGTCAATTTGTCTTTTGACAACCACTGTTCTGTTTTCCGCTCCAAAATATTTGCTTCTCAGAAAGTCCTGAAAATGAAAGCATTCATACATTGCCTTTTGAGTCTTGCTTCCTTAACTTAATGTATTCGTCATTCATTCAGGTTATTAAGTATATCATTCATTTTTTTTTCCTTTCTGTTGGTGAATAGAATTACAA
This sequence comes from Tamandua tetradactyla, assembly GCF_023851605.1. NCBI lineage: Eukaryota > Metazoa > Chordata > Mammalia > Pilosa > Myrmecophagidae > Tamandua > Tamandua tetradactyla. Next base: position 42,056,525 of record NC_135352.1, on the reverse strand, counting down.
GTTATGAAAGAAAAGCAGTTCCTTTATTGATTCATCAGTTGAAGGACACTTGGGCGTTTCCGGTTTTGGTGAATAAGATGAATATCAATATAAACATTTGTGGAAATTTTCTGGGTGAGTACATATTTCCATTTTACTTCAGTAAATATCTAGGATTGTTGGGTTATATGGTAACTACATGTTTACTTTTACAAGAAACTGCACAATTATTTTCCTAATGGGCAGCACCATTTTGCATTCACACCTGCAATGTATTAATGGTCCAATGTTCAGCAAACTCACCTAGAGTTGATATTTGTCATATTCCTTATATTCCATTTGATAGGTGTGTAATGGTATTCTATATAGCTTTTATCTGCATTTATTTAATGACTAATGATGTTGAGTATCTTTCCATGTGATTCTTTGGCAAAGCATCAAATCTTCTGCGCATTTATATTGAAATATTTTCTTAATATGGATGTTTGAGAGTTCTTTAAATATTCCACATAGCAGTTGTTTATCAGATATATGTTTTACAAATATATTCTCCTAGTCTGTGACTTTTCTTTCAGTTTTCTATTTTGAAGAATCTAGTTTCTTCATTTTGATAAAGTTTTATCTACGATTCTTTCTTTTATTTCTTTTATAGATCACTCTTTGATGCTTATATAAGAAATTTCACCCAACTGAAGGTCACAGTGATTTTTCCTTCATATTTTCTTATAATATTTTTATAGTTTTAGGTTTTATATTTAGAGTTATAATTCACGTTAGGTAATTTTTTTTTATTTGGTGCAAGGCATGGTGTTCAGTTTTTGCATGTATATGTCCAAATGTTCCAGAACAATTTGTTGAATATCTAATTTAATCAAATTGCAATAATATAGCTAACAATAATTGGTAGTTTATTTAACTCAGTAGTATGGTCAGTTTTTAACATAATTGCTTACAGTGGTAGAGTCTTCTGGATTCTTATACTAAAAAGAAAAACTGAGCAAGTGAAAGGGAGGTGAGGAAGGGTGGATGGGGACACAGAAGGGAGGAATAATGAAAGAAGGAAGAAAGGTACTATAGTATCAGATTCAGCAGTTCTGTGGAATAAGGTAGAGGGGCTGGCGGTAGGTTCTGCTTCCCAAATGGTGAATAAAGAGGGTGGGACTGAAGGAGCCACCTCTCACCACTCTGTGCCTTGGTATGTACAGGCTTTGAAGTCAGTTAGTCTAGAAGCAAGCTGCCTCACCTGGAAAAGAAGATGAAGCAACACACATTTCAGTATATATTAGTAATTCCATCAATTCATTCATGTTGTCCCTTTCTAAAGAAGAGTCTTCTCTCACCTTTCAGCCTCTTTCATATTGCTTCCTACTTTCTCCATAAAAACTCTGAAGATTCTTACCCATTTCTATATCCATCCTTCATTTCAATAACCACCTATTGCATTCATAATATAATCCCTGTTTTGCAATACTTAAATTTTCTCTTCAGTGATCCAACAGGCTGAACATTTATCGTGATCAAGGACATAGCCTTGATCATTTTTATCTTCAGATTCCCAATTCCTTAGAAGTATAGCAGCAAACCCTGAATATTCTTATTTTATTCTTCTCTGTGTGTATAGAAAACAAATCGTTCTTTATCTCAGAGATATGTTTCCTGATGTGAGAACACAAGCAATCCTGGTAGATTAGGATGAATTACAAACATTAAAAAGGCCTATACCATTGTAGCATAGAAAAGTCCTTATTTCACTGTTAGAGGACCATATTTCTGGGTCCTATATCTTTTCCACTTACCATTGGCAAAGGGAATCATCATCGAGATGCCCAGTATGTTCATATAAGAATAAAATATTACAAAATCCTCTGCAATATTCTTTGGATCCCCAAAGAATAAATAGCCTCTATAACTCAGTGATATCTCCAATTATTGATATTCCAGAATGGAAGATTATTTAAATATCAAATTTCTAAAAGACAACACCTCACCATTATTGCAACTTTATCATGTACCTGGAAGCCTTAAGTTTCTGGAAGTCCAATTGGAAATTTCCATTCAATCACCAAAAAAATTCTATAATGAAAAATTAAGCGCATCAAATATGCTCTAGGATCTTGAGATACAGCATTGAACAAGATAACAAAAATGACTTTCCTTTAAAAGCTTACATTATAAAGTGACAGGTAGTAAATAAACAAATGCAATCAGTAAATTAAACAGAGTATAAGAAGATGGTAAGTCTTGTGTTTCAAAGAAAAATTGCAGCAGCATAACGGATTTCAGATTTGGATGAATTAGATGGGTTTTTAAAAGATGGAACAAATAATTGGCCTAGGTCATGAGGGCATTTTCATAGTTTATATGTTCTCTCACTCTCATTAAATAGTACAAGATTGACTTTATATTACTTCTGAAAAAACACTGACATTTTCTAGAGAGAAAAAATTATTCAGAATGATGAAATGAGACTAATTACCCTATTATTAGCATTGATGGAGCCGAACTAGCAATCTTAGTTTATTTACAGTCAAAATGATGACACGTGGAGAATCACACTATAATTCTGATGTTCACAGTCTATATTTCAAAAAGAATACTAAGATTATTAAATTCTTAAGGTCTATTTTTCACTTTTTTCTATCCCAAATAAGTTGGAAAAAAAAGATAGTCATGATAATATAGATGTATACAAAGTCTTATGAAATTAGGTGACTTGAAAGTTATTGAACCCACATACTAAACATGTCACATACTCTAAGAAACAAACTGAAAAACAAATTATTCAGAGAGATAGTCAAATTGTTTCCTCTTGGGATGAAAATGAAAAGTCTAGCAAATATCTATAGTTATCTATGTGCATATATTACATGGATTAATAAAATAGAAGATAGTTTATAAGTGAGTTATTTACCATCTAGGGAAAAGTAGTTTTTAACTTCCTTTTATATATTTCAATAAAGAAATACTTGCTAAAGTATCTTTAGAAAATTAAAGGCAATTATGGAAGGGGAAATTACTTCACAGTTAAAATATTTTGGTCTCACTAGTAATGAAAACATTTGCTTTCTTCTAATTTTGATAATAATGCATTCCATTGTTTCTTTGAATAAGCAGCAAATGTGTTTATAAATTCAAGCAAACACTAAAAGACAGATGATAACAAGCAAAGGAACAACGTGCTCTGTTGAGTACAAATGCCTATCTCATTTTTAATTGCAAATAATAAATCAATTTATACATTTGTTTGACATCTTTCTTTTAATTATATTGTCTAATAGATGAAAATACTTACACTGTGTCTTATTTTCTGAGAAAACACAATTTAATTGACAGCCACTAGGTTGTCATTATAATGTTTATTGAAAATATTTTACTCTAAGACTGATTAATATAATTAAAATATTGAAACTCAGAATTACTAACCCAGTCCTACCATTCAAAGGCATGATTAAGATATGTGTTGTTGTTGCTAATTTTGAAACTCATGCCAGACTCTGTGAAGTCTGCAGTCTTCTTTATTTTGTGAGACATGTTAGGTTAACTATCTTTTCCTTTTCTTTGAAATGGCAAGATTAAACTGTTTATCATAACATCCCAATCCAAAATTGAAGGGATATCTTATGCAAAACCAATATTACATTATATAAAATGCATCTGAAAATCGTGAATGTTATTGAAGTCATTTTAAATAAACCAAGGTCTTTGAAATATGTACCTTAAGTTTTAAACATGTTTTCTTTTCATAATTGATTACTTTTCAGTGTTATTATTCAACATATAAATTCCTTTTAGTTATATTTAACTATGGCTCCAATCTAAAGTACCAGTAATAATGAAAATATTAAAAGTTATGAGGAGTTTAAACATTCTCAAAATAATTTAACAGTGACACATCTCTTGAGTAAATGCATCTATGAAATTATAATTACCAACATGACTAAAATATTTTATCTAGTTTCCCTGTTCAGTTTACCTCTGTAAATGTACAAATAAGGTATACTAAAATTTCAATTCAGTGTATAATCAACCTGGATGCTGTATTTAGGGAAACATATATACTATATCAGAGGTTATGGTAAAGAAACAATCATTTGCATTTTAAGGGAAAGGAAAACACAGACACCAATGTACCTTTTAAATGATAATCAGTGACTACATGGTTACTCTCTTTTCAATATTTTTAATGAGCACACATACTGTCCAACCACATTGTACAATGAATGGCTCACAGTGTCATCACATAGATGTGCATTCTGTGCGGCGACCATTTTTAGAACATTTGCATCACTCTAGAAAAAGAACTAAAAAGAAAGTAGAGAATTCATACATCCCATAGCCTTTACCCTTCCTCTCCCCAACATTGGCCCACAGTATTTCAATTTTACTCAATTTCTACCTATCTCCCCCATTATTAATTTATTTCTTAATCTTATTATTATTATTATTTTTACTAATCTGTTCAAACCTGGATTAAAAGAGCATCAGACACAAGGTTTTCACAACACACACTTGCACTGTAAAAGCTGTGTCATTATATAACCGTCTTCAGGAATCAAGGCTACAGGAACACAACTCAACAGTTTCAGGTACTCCCCTCCAGCTACTCCAATACACCATACACTTAAAAAGGATATCTATATAATGCATAAGAATAACCTCCAAGATAACTTCTTTACGCTGTTTGGAATTTCTCAGATTTTATTTTGTCTTATTTCTCTCTTCACCTTTTTGGTCAAGAAGACTTTCTCATTTGCATCATTCTGGGTCATAACTCATCCCTGGGAGTCAGGTCCCACATTACCAGGGAGAGTTATACTCCTGGGAGTCATGTCCCACGGAGTGGGGAGGATAGTGCCAAGTTGGCTTAGAGAGAGAGGCCACATCTGAGCAAAAAAAGAGGTTCTCTGGGGGTGACTCTTAGGTATAATTATCAGTTCAGCTTAGCTTTTCCTCTGTAGGAATAAGCTTCATGGGTGTGAGTCCCAAGACTGAGGTCTCAGCCTGTTGAATTTTTTGTCTCCACTGCTTTTGAGAATATCAGGAATTCACCAAATGGGGAAGCTGAATATTTCCTCTTCTCTCCCCAGTCTCCTAAGAGGACATTGCAAGTACTTTTTTTATTCTCTGCCCAAATTATTCTGAGATATATTTGGGCATCACATTAACCTGTTCAAGATTCCATGTCATAGTGGTTTCTAAGTAAACTGACCATACATTTTATATTAGATAATGTGCTACCCAAAATAGAAAATTTTCCTCAAATTAATATCTCTCCCTTTTGTCTCACATAGAGGTTGATGTTTGAAAATATGGGCCATATCATCCTTTATCCATTCTGATTTACCTTTATCCTATCCAGATCAGCTTCATTCATATCTATAAATGGAGTCTGATTACTCTTTCAGCTTTTTAAAGTTTACCCCATAAACAACTGTTAAAAAGTTGTTAAAAAGTTGTTTCAAGGCTCTAATTCTAAATCTCAGGTGCCATGTAAATACTCAAAGGTTCAGGGGATGGCCAGGATATATGAAAATAGCTAAGCGTCTCAGAATTTAGAAATATCAGTTATAACCCCTAAATACGTGGAACTGATGTAAGAGCTTACAATCTAGGGACCTTTACAATAGGCCCCGATATGACAACCCATGCTTTCCACTTAAGTTCTCTGAGTTTGTATCTTATAGATACTCCATGTGAGTGAGGCATGATAACATCTGCTTTTTGTTTCTGACATTTCATTCATACTCTCCTCAAGTTTCATTCACCTAGCTACATGCCTCATGACTTCACTGCTTCTTGCAGCCACTCAGGAGTCCATTGTAAGTTCTACGGTTCCCCCTTTCATTCCTCAGTTGTTGTAAACTTAGGCCACACCAGTGTTCAAATGCCCCTTCATATCCTCACTCTGAGTTCCTCCAGGTATATACTGAGCAATGGGGTTTCAGGATCATATGGCAACCCCACCCCTAGCCTCCTATGGAACCACCACACTGCCCTTCATGGGGCTGCACCTCTCAGCTTCCCTACCAACAGTGAGTCATTACATCTCTTTCTCCACAGTATTTGTCCTTTGGTTTCTGGCTAATTTCACTCAGCATAATGTCCTGAAAGTTCATCCATGTTATTACATGCCTCATGACTTTATTCTGCCCGTAGCTGTGTAGTACTGCATCATATGTATATACCACAGCTTGGGCAGCCTCTTATCTGTTGATGGACATTTGGATTGTTTCCATCTCTTGGCAATTGTAAATAATGCTGCTATAAACATCAGTGTGCAAATGTCTGTTTGTACTCTTTCTCTGAATATATACTTAGTAATGGGATTACTGAATCATATGGTAATTCTATACGTAGCTTTCTGAAGAATCAGCAAAGTGCCCTCCAGAGCCATTGTGCCATTTTACATTCCCACCAACAATGGTTAAGTGTGTTTCTTTCTCCAAATCCTCTCCAGCACTTGCCATTTTCTGGTTTTTGATAATGGAAATTCTAGTGACTGTGAGATGATATCTCATTGTGGTTTTGATTTGCATTTCCCTAATAGCCAGTGAAGTTGAGCATCTTTTCATGTGCTTTTTAGCCATTTGTATTTCCCCTTCTGAAAAGTGTGTTCATATTTTTTGCCCAGTCTTTTGTATATTGGGTTGTTTGTCTTTTTGTTGTTGAATTGAAGAATCTCTTTATATATTCTGGATACTAAACCCTTTTCTAATTTGTGGGTCCCAAATATTGCCTCCTATTGCATAGACTGCCTTTTTACTTTCCTGACAATGTTGTGATGCACAAAAGTGCTTAGTTTTGAGGAGATCCCAATCTATTTATTTTTTCAGTACTCGTGCTTTAAGTATAAGGTCTAGGAAACCACCTTCTATTGCAAGATTTATAAGACATTTTCATGAATTTTCCTCTTTCATTCTTTTGCATATGGATATCCAGTTCTGCAAACACCATTCATTGAAGAGGCTGCTCTGTCTCAGGTGGGTTAGCTTGACTACCTTATCAAAGATTAATTGTCTGTAAGTGAGAAGGTTTATTTCTGAACACCCAATTTGATTCCATTGGTCAGATATCTATCTTTATACCATAACCATTCTGTTTTGAACATTGTAACTTTGTAATATGCTTTAAAGTCAGGTCATGTGAGACCTCCAACATCATTTTTCTTTCTTAAGGTATTTTTAGCTATTTGGGGCACTCTGTTCTTCCAAATAAATTTGGTTATTGGTTTTTCTATTTCTTCAAAGTAAGTTTTTTGGGTTTTAATTGGTATTGCATTGAATCAATAAATTAATGTGGGTAGAATTGACATCTTAAATATATTTAGTCTTAGAAATTTCTTGTAGTTTTCTGCATATAGGTCTTTTGTATACTTATTTAAATTTATTCCTAAATATTTGATTCTTTGGTTGCTATTGTAAATGGAATTGTTTTTCTTGATTTCTTCCTCAGATTGCTCATCACCAATGTATAGAACAACTACTGAATTTTTGGTGTTGATCTTGTGCTTTGCCGCTTTGCTGTACTCATTTATTAGCTCTAGTAGTTTTGTTGTAGATTTTCTGGAATTTTCAATATATAGTATCATGTCATCTGCAAACAACAAGAGTTTTACTTCTTGCTTTCCAATTTGGATGCCTTTTATTTCTTTTTCTTGTCCAATTGCTCTGGCTAGAACTTCCAGCACAAATGTTGAATAACAATGGTTATAGTGTGCATACTTGTCTTGTTCCTGATCTTAGAGAGAAAACTTTCAGTCTTTCCCCATTTAGGATGATGTTGGCTGTGGGTTTTTCATATATTCCCTTTATCATGTTGAGAAATTTCCCTTCTATTCCTATCCTTTGAAATGTTTTCATCAAGGCAGGATGTTGAATTTTGTCAAATGCTTTTTCTGTCTCAATCAAGATGATAGTGTGGTTTTCTGCTTTGACTTATTGATATGGTGAATTACATTAATTGATTTTCTTGTGTTGAACCAGCCTTGAATACCTGGAATAATGCCCACTTGGTTATGGTGTATAATTTTTTTCAATTTGCTGCTAGATTCAATTTGCAAGTATTTTGTTGAGGATTTTAGCATCTATGTTCATTAAAGAGATTGGTCAGTAATTTTTTTTTTTTCATGTGGTGTCTTTGAATGAGTTAGGTATCTTTCCCTCCTCTTCAAATTTTTTGAAGAGTTTGAGCAGGATTGATATGAATTCCTTCTTAATTGCTTGGAAGAATTCACATGCAAAGGCATTTGATCCTGGACTTTTTTTTTTTGAGAACTTCTTGATGACCAATTCAATCTTTCACTTGTGATTGGTTTGTTGAGATCATCTGTTTCTTCTTGAATCATTGTTGGTTGTCCATGAAGTTGCCCATTTCATCTTTGTTGTCTAGTTTATCAGCATATAGTTGCCCCTAATATCCTCTCATTACCTCCTTTATTTCTGCTGAGTCAATGGCTATGTCCCCTCTTCCATTTTTTATTGTACTTCTTTGCATACTCTATCTCTTTCTCTCTCTCTCTCTTTTTTTTTTTTTTTTTTGGCCTAGCTAAGGGTCCATCAGTATCAATTTTATTGATTTTCTCAAAGAACTAACTTCTGGTTTTGTTGATTTTCTTGGTTGTTTTCATAGTCTCAATTTCATTTATTTCTGTTCTAATCTTTGCTATTTCTTTCCTTTTGTTTGCTTTGGGGTTAGTTTGCTATTCTTTAGTTTTTCCAAGTGAACAGTTAATTCCTCAAATTTTGTTCTTTTCTTTTTAATATGAGCACTCAAGGCAATATATTTCCCTCTCAGCACTGCCTCTGCTACATCCCATAAATTTTGACATGTAGTATTTTTGTTTTCATTTGCCTTGATATATTTACTGGCTTCTCTTGTAATTTCCTCTTTGACCCACTGATTATTTAAGAGTGTGTTGTTTACCCTCTATATATTAGTGAATTTTCTGGCCCTCTGCTTGATTTTGATTTCCAACTTCATTCCATTATTATCCAGGGAAGTGTTTTATATAATTTCAGTTTTTTAAAAATTTATTTAGACTTGCTTTGTGGCCTAGCGTATGGTCTATCTTAAGAATGATACATGAGCACTTGAGAAAAATTGAAGACATGGTTTACTCTTGATAGAAAATGCTCTTGTCAGAATTTAGGATATGAAAGTATGTAAGAGGCAGAGATCTGCTTTAGTATGGTTTTAAATGAATGAGCAAAGTCTATCATCACAACAAATATGTAAGTTATCGACATATAGCACTTTCAGAATGCAAAATTAAGGTCCTGATTGTTAACAATCAATCACTATTTATTAAGTCTTGTATGGAGTGTCGGGCTATACAATACGGAAAGCGAATATAATATATGTCCTTAATATAATTTATATTTTTATTAAAGAAACAACATGATAAAATATGAAGCTGCTGAAAAAAGTACCAAAACAATATGTAAGGTAGAATTAAACTATGTATGGTACAGAATAAAAGGTCATAGAATGGTTTAAATTACATTTTGTTACACGATTTTTGTAAAAGGTAATTTTTCTTTTCCAGGGGAATACAAAATCATTCAAGGTCTGTGATTTTATAAATGTTTTCGATTTTATTATTCAACTCGTGGGGAATTTGGCAATACCATTGTAGAAGGTATTAAGCCAAATACGGAGAGATCGGTTGACTTTAGGAAGCTTCAAAACACTCTTGGCTGCATTTAAAAGAAGGGCTCTGGGAAAACTAACTGAGAGTATATAGTGACAATGGTAGCAAAAAAATGAGAAGAAATTGACAAATACATTTCAAATCAGTGAAACTTACAAGACTATTCTAATGCTAATTTGTAAATGTACATAGAGAAAAGTTACATGAACACAAAACAATTTTAGCTGAGGTGTTATAATAATAGGAAGGTTATATCCTGATATTTAATTTACACCTAATCAAATGTGTAAATTAGCTAAAGTCTCAACTTAGGAGTTTGTGGTACATGTGTGGCAATGTAAATTGATAATTTTTTAAGAAGCCAAAGTGAAAACTGATGCCAGAGTTCAGTTCTACAGAATAAATAAAAAATTTTATTCAAAATTTGTTTCTAAATTTCTTATATCAAAAGTGTTATTTCAAACACAATGTTCCACAGCTATCTGAGAAATCTTTTACATCCTGCAGGAGAATTTCACTCTCAGAAAATTGTATTGGAGCAAACAAGGAAGGAATGACTTGTATATCATTTATAAATAAATTTAAACTTCTTATAAATCACAAGTATTGTAATCCAAATAGCCAAATATCAATAACAAAATCTAAGTAAATAATTTTTGTTCAAGTTGTGTTACAGTGATGGAGTATATGTAAAACTATATTGAAAAATTCACTATTGGTTAAATAAATAATATAGTTATCTTATATTTAAAATCTTCAAATCTTCTATCTTCACAAATTCATCCATCTTTTAATAGCTATCTGTTTTATAAGATTACCTTTAACAAACCTGTCACAGAGCGTGAGGCACGAATTCCTTTGGAACTGTAAAGTTGTAACTAAAAGTTACCTTACAATTACAAGTTACAAGAGCACTTGCACAAAATTGTCTATATAGATGGAATACTAGCTTTCAAAAATATTGACTATGTAAAATAGACAACAATTTGAAAGTTATACCAAAGTCACTGGAGTATTTCTGTTGATATATATCTTCTTGAATCAATAGACACTGAATGTGTAAATGCTCTTAAGTCCAAGTTGGTGAGCATTTTAATAAAAAATTAAAATGTATTCTAAAATCTATTCTAAAATATCCATTAATTGTTAGAAATGTATTAATGTATGTAAAATTAAAATAATAATGGTTTCAGTTAATGCATATATATGTGTGTGTGTGTGTGTGTGTGTGTGTGTGTATTTTTTTTTCATGGACAGGCACTGGAAATCGAATCCAGGTCTCTGGCATGGCAGATGGAAATTCTGCCACTGAGCCACCATTGCACCGCCTCTCAGTTAATGCATGTTTAACAATGGTTCTCAGAAATTATATCATTATAGATAAAGAAAACCTAGGATATATTTATACTACTTCCAAAATGAATTTCTTAATTTTTCTTTCAAATTTAGGCCTCCTGGCACAAGGATAGAGGTACTGACCAATGACATCAGATCGAGAATGTGCAAACAGACCAGGAAATATATGGTCGACTCATCTTCAACAGCCAAAAGAATGAAAGAGAACCCTTACCCTACACCCCATACAAAAATTAACCAAAGTGAATCAAAGACCTAAATATAAGAACTGTACCATAAATCACCTAGAGGAAAATATAGGGAAATATCTTCAATACCTATTAATAGGAAGTAGCTTCCAAAACTTTACACACAAAGCACAAGCAATACAAGAAAATAAAAGATAAAAAGAACTCTTCAAAATCAGATGCTTTTGTGCCTTAAAAGACTTTGTGCAAAAGGTGAAAAGATGGCCAAATCAATGGGAGAAAATATTTGGAAATCACATATCAGATAAAAGTTTGATATCCTGCATACATAAAGAAATCATACAACTCAAAAACAAAAGACAAACAGTCCAATTATAAAATGGGCTAAAGATATGAATAAACATTTTTCTGAAGAGCAAATACAGATGGCTAAAAAAGCACATGAAGAGATGTTTATTTTCATTAGCTATAAGGGAAATGCAGATCGAGATTACAATGAGGTACCACATCACATCTATAAGAATGGCTGCTATTAAACAAACAGAAAACTACAAATATTGGAAAAATTGGGACACTTATGCACTGCTGGTTGGACTGTATAATGGTACAGCTGCTATGTAAGAAAATTTGGCAGTTCCTCAGAAATCTGAATGTCGACTTGCCCTATGATCAGGCAATACCACTGCTTGGTATATATTCAAAACAGCTGAAAGCATTGACACAAATGGACATTTGCACGCCGATGTTCATGGTAGCATTACTCACAATTGCAAAAAGATAGAAACATTCCAAATGCCCATCAACAGAAGAGTGGATAAACTAAATGTGGTATATGCATATGGTGGAATATGATGTAGCAGTAAAGCAAAATGAGGTCCTGAAGCACATGACAAGATGACGAACCTTGAGGACATGATGCTGAGTGAAATAAGCCAGACACAAAAGGATAGTTTTTTATTTTTTTATTATTATTATTTTTTAATGCATGGGTAGGCACTGGGATTCGAACCTGGGTCTCCGGCATGACAGGCAAAGAACTCTGCCTGCTGAGCCACTGTGGCCATGCCCATGATTTCATTTTTATGACCTTGGTATAGGTAAACTCAGAGGCTTATAATAGAGAATATAGAGAACTTAGAGATACACAGAAACTGTTGGAATAGTTAACTAATGAGGTTGAACTTAAATTCAGGGGAATGGATAGAAGTGAAGGTGGTTTATCAGTGGGTCTATAGGTAATATTGCCATACTGAAGGTGAACATGATTGAAAGGGCTTATATAGAGTCATGTATCCCATCAGTTAAAACTACAAATAGAAATAAGTTCTTGCATGAACTACCTCAAAGGTATGAATCTTATACAAAGAGTGTATAATATCAGGGTATAGGGGACAACCTACTATTGCATGCTATGGGTTATGTTTAATAGGAAGACATCAACAGTACCATAGCATTATCAGTGGTAAATATTTGGAGGGGAAGGACAGGAGTTAAGCAGAGTTTTGGAATTTCTATTTGGTGAGGATGTTTATTAGTTTTTATTTTCTTCTTGGGAGCAAAGAAAATCGCCTCAAATTGAGAGTGCTGCTGATTTTACGACTAAGTGAAGATAATGTGAGACATGGATTATTCGGTTTGGACATTATACATAATGCCCAGTGGCTGGAGGTGGCTTAAGGATATGCTGGCTGAGAAGTAGAATGGCAAACGGTGGTGTATCCTTCTGCTTGAGCACTGTGATGCTAGAGAAAGGAATGAGGTCGTGAGGCACGCAATAATGTGAATGAACCTGGGGGACATTGTGTGATGCAAAACAAGCCAGAAACAAGCGTAAATTTTGTATGGTTTCATTTAGAAAATGTTTATAAGAACATTGGGGCCTAGATTGTAAGCGCTTATAGCAGTCACATTCAGTCTGCAGCTGCAATTGTCATTTCTAGATTTTGAGAAACTGTGCTATATATGTTTCCGGTATATCCTGATATTCTCCTGGAACTTTGGGTACCTGTATGATGCATAAGACTCAGAGTAGGAGTTCTGCAAGTCTGAAAGTCAGCATTGCCACGCACAACAACTGCTAAAGAAATTGAAAGAGAAATCGGGCTTCTATTAGATATAAGGAAGTTGATCAGGTCGGGACTAAAGTAAATCAGAATAGAGGAGGAAGGAGGACATTTTAGAACTTCACCCACTGTCTGAGACAAAAGGAAGAGAGGTTTATTTTGTCCAAAACCTAAATTTTCTGGAGCGCATAATCTAACTCCACCTGTCTGGAAAGATGTTTTAAACAACCCAAACATATGGAGCCAGTGATTCTGAATAGCTTAATATACTACCTGGGTACTTCCCAGAGCATGTTGAGCCGATAAGGAAAAAGCATTAGCAAAGTTCCTTGAGGGATGGGAGAAAAAAATATGGAGCTTTAAAACTTTACCACTGGGGAAACCTTTGATACTATCTCAGGCGTTAGGGACTCCCAAGTCAATAGGCCACGCCCCTGATCTTCAGGCTTGTTCTTGTAGAATTTATTCACATTGCGGCAAAGCCTTCCTGTATTTATGCCTCAGAGTTGATTCTGGGGGACTTCTTTTGTTACTCAGATGTGCCTATGATTAAGCCCAGCTCTGCATTAAAATCATACCCCCTCCCCACCATGGGGGACATGACATCCAGGGGTGAAGGTCTCCCTGGCAATGTGGGAGATGATTCCCAAGGATGAGCCTGGCCCTGGCACTGTGGGATCCACAATGTTCTCCTGACCAAAAGGGGAAAAGAAGTGTAACTAATAAAGTGTCAGTGACTGAGAGGGTTCAAGTACAGTCGAGAGGCTGCAATGAAGGCGACTCTCATGCAAGCCTCAGCTACATATTTCTATTTATCATGATTTGACAAAGCTAGCCAAAACCATTCCTGCCACCAATAAAGAACACGTAGGGCTTATCTGCGATTCTACAAAGGTTCCATGCTGTATGGTTATTTTCCAGAAAGCTACAACCTCCAGATGGGTTACTAGGTCAGATGATTCATGTAACTCAGCGAGGCCAACCTCTCCAGAACATCAGCTAGTTCCACCCCCTGATCCATGTCATCGACAGTCCTTTCCAACATGAAAAAGTTAGAATGGTCATAGCCCAAATAGCCTTCAAGAGTGAGAGAAAGATCAAAGGAGAATAGAATGGCCATAGCCCAAATATCCTTCAAGAGTGAGAGAAAGATCAAAGGAGAATAGAATGGCCATAACCCAAATATCCTTCAAGAATGAGAGAAAGATCAAAGGAGAAGGTGGAGTTATAAAAGAGACAATATGATTTAACAATTGGTATGACTGCTGGATCATTATACTGATATTTCTTTTATTTTCCAGTATCTTGGAGCAGCAAGAAAGAAAAAACTAAAATTGTGGGACTAACCCATATCAAACTCTGAAATCTGTTTATAACTAATTATTCCAGTGTGCTTTTAAATATACTGCTTTTTTGTACATACGTTTTTTTTTACAATAAAAAAGGAAAACATATCAGGCCTGTGTCTATGTACCTATTCTGACTGAGAAAATTATCATTGTGAAGCATTTTATCAGATTACATTTTTCTGCATTGTGCAATATGTAAACTATATAATACGAAGTATTTTTGAATTTTCATATAATATTTTCCTTAATAAACTGATAATTTGTTGTCAATTTCCCATTAATCATCAAAGCATTCCTAGCCATTCGTACTAAGCAAGGATACCATTTTTCTATCATTTATTGCTTCTGGTATGCTAAACTGAAGCCTAATGGCATGAAAGAATTCAGGAAACTCCCCAAATCCTAAGCTTACCTTTATATGGCAATTTAATAACTGTCCTTGCTAAACAGTAAAGCCTCTTGTGCTTGCCCTTTCCACACCAAACCCGATAACAAGAAAATGCAGCACAAGCAAGAAGTTCTGATTTTCCTCTGGCTCAGCAGAGGACTTTAAGTACATACTTTTGGGTTGAAAGGACTCTCTCTCTTTGCTGTGCCTTATCTGTTCTTGCCACAGCTTCAGTTAAAATGGATTTAGAAAGTGCTTTATTTGATTGCTTTGGGAGGTCCAAGAATGTTTAATGTATTTGAAATAGCTATTGTGGATTAATGAAAATTTATTTTTCCTCCTCATTTTTAAGTATTGTTTGTTATGAGAAATATTTATGCTGAAATTTTGCAGAGCCCTGAGAAATTTCAGACAATATTGTGAATTAATGGAATATTGTGGATTAATGAAAATTTGATTTTCCCCCTCATTTTAAATTATTGTTTGTTATGAGAGGTATTTATGCTGAAATTTTGCAAAGCACTGAGAAATTCAAGAGGACTTTCCTTTAAATTGGTTTTACTTCAATTTGGAAAAACTATAGTTGCAGATTGTTTGTAACTGTTACGGCATTGCAAGCACTGCAGAAGTCAATGGGCTTGTGCTTTAAAATACTTCTCTTTTCTTACCTGCAGCCCTCTTGCAAACCACAAGCAAAAAGACTATAGTTTCTTCTTACGAGAGGAAATTTACGACTCAAGAGTTCTTGGTCAAAACACAATAATAGAGTAAACCCAAGAAATGGCGGGATGTAGTCAGGCTATAGCCGCGAAGAGCAGAATGTGAACTTTCCGTGCATCATCTCCTATTTCACCAGAAGAAAAAGGAACTTACATGAAATATATCAAAGCAAACGTAGAAGGGGAATGAAATAAGCCCAAAGGAATACCTACTTTTGTTTATTCGTCTTTTTGATATGCTATTTGCACACATTCCATATCCACAAACATACACTTTTCCTTCCCAGTGCCCGTTTCCTTGTAAACTTTAACCTACCTTCTGTCTCCTTGAATTTGCTATTTCTAGACATCTCTCATTAGTGATATCATACAATACTTAATCTTATGCGCCTTGCTTTTTTCACTGAGCATAATGTTTTCAAGTTTCCTCCATTTTGCAGAAGATATAACTTCATTCTTTCTTGCGGCTGAATAATATGCTATTGTGTTTATGGCCCACCTTTTGTGTATCCATTCATTTGTTGTTGGACATTTGAGTTGTTGCCACCTTTTGATGGAGTGTCATTGTGGTTTTGATTTCTATTTCCCTAGTGGCTAATGAGTTGGCTAATGAAGCATCTTTCATATGCTTAGTAGCCAATTGCGTCTATTCTTTAGAAAAATGGTTATTCAAGTTTTGTCCAGTTTTTAATTGAATCATTTGCATTTTTGTTGTTGTGTTGCATAAGTTCCTTACATTTTCCTGCTATTAAGCCCTTACCTAATATATGGTTTGCAACTGTTTTGTCCCATTCTTTTTGTTATATTTTCACTTTCTTGGTAATGTCCTTTTATTCACAAAACTTTTTAGTGCCCAGTTTTCCTCACATGATTTATTTGAAGAGTCTGTTTGTCCCCCCACTGAATATGCCCAACATCATTGTTGAAAATCAATTGGCCATAGATGTGTGGGTCTATTTATGGACTTTCAATTCTGTTCCATTGTCTATCTTTATGATTCATCCATTTTTAATAAAAGTTTTGATGCACACATGAAGTGCTGAAAACCATTGCTCATATTGAAGTCCTCCAAGATTTCCTCTCTGCAAAGGTGACCTATTTGACATGAAAACTCAGGAAAGTGCAAAGAACCAAGAGAGACATAAAAGTCATCATTGAGGACTGGGGATATCAGAAACAAAGAGACCTGGTCACATACAACTATAGTAAAAAAGAAATTAAAGACATTGTATCAAATCAAAGAAGGTTATACTAATTAATAACAGAAATGAACTTTTAGCAGTGTACCTACTCTGAAGTTCTCGTACATGTGAACCATATTATCCAATCTTCACACTAAAGCTGAAAGTGTGGAATTATCCTCATTCACATTTTACCAATTGGGAAATAGGATTGAAATTATCAGGTAATCTTCTCAAATTAGCATAGCTAAAAATTGGCAGTTTCAGGGTTTACAGTAATTTTTGCAAGCTCTGTGCACATATCTAGAGCTCAAGCTCTAAGCTATATAGTCAAGAGGGCAAGTGATTAAGAAAAATTTACAGAATGAATTTGTCATGTCTCCTAGGTGACATTTTATAATTACCTGATACTTTTAATCAAAATTGACTTGTCATTCATTGACACAGTCACAGAATCAATAGCCTGTTAGCTCCATAAGATAAAATGTGAATAAATGTAAATTTTCATTTTTCCTTGAGGTGATTAGGCAATGGTATACTGGCAAATGTGTGACAACTGGCTTTCCCAACTTCTGTTTGTTTTTTTTTAAAGCTCTTATTTATGGCATTTGCTCATCTTCATGGTGTAACCCCTCACCATGGGTGGTGTTAGATACAAACAAGGCATCACTGAACACAGGTTGGGGAAGCCTAAATGAGCTGGCACCAGTGATCATGATAGGATCAGGCTCACCTGTCATCCTCATAGTGATCATTACCTTAAAATAACTTCACTTGTCACTAATATTTAGTATTGGTGAAAGATTGAATTTCAGAAAGAAATCCTTAAAATATACCCAGAGTATTTCATCCAAAAAAATGATTTGATGAGAATATGTCCAAGACATTCTAATGAAAATGCTAGGATGAACACAATGGTGCTAATTTTTCTAAGGTTTTCAGAATTTTTAAATATTTGAGGGTGATTTTTTTTGAAATTAATATAAATGCATAATCAAATGCAGATTTTACAAACAGACATGTTTTGTTTTATTCTAATTATTTTGCAAACGCCACGAGAAAATAATATTCATTATATCCTCTGCTGGATATCATCGGAAAGCTGATCTTCCTAAATTTAGTAAGAATGCTCCAAAATTTCTTGATCCAGTGTTAATCCACATTGTGCACTGTCACTAATGTATGACAAGTATTTTCACAGTGATTTTGAAACTGCAAATCTTAAAAAATAAAAATGGGATATTTTCAAAGTGTCACATATTCTTGCCAATCAATATGATATCTAATGTTTCAAGTTTCTTTAGCATGTCATCTATGCTGTATAAGCCAAGTCAAACTGGCTCACAAAGAAAATGTTGGCACGAATGGAAATGAAATAGATCCTATTACATTGAAAGTTAGTACTATAAAAATTCAATTTTAAGATTCTGGGAGAAAACCATGCAGCAAAGGTATTACTTTAAAGTTTTAGAAATAATGCCGTTTTTATTGATTTTAATTAAAATTATAAATCTCACTTTTTAAGTGTCCTAGTTGCCAAAAAAATATGCTGAACAAGCTAGACTGTAAATTTAGTTTCGTTTTACATAGAATTACAATAATGTAATCAAGTTCTTTTCTAAGATTGCCTAAACATCAATTGGATCATTTTTTTAAAAAAATCATACTACCATAAGGATATACAGGGTAGGTATTAAAGCTTATTAGAATTCAATTTGCAGACAGTAGATGCTTTTGTAATTTTGATGTCAGTAGCATTGCAAGGCCCAAAAATTAAGAACGGGAAACTTTCAATTGATTTTCTGTATAGGAATGCACGTTTCTTTTACTGTTTTGAAATTTTAGGCAACTTGCAAAACTAAAATGTAAAACTGGATGAGACTGTTAATAATTCTGTGAGCTTTGTTAGCTACAGCAAATACATCAGTAATGCTTTCTTGAAATAGCAATTTACATGAAAATGAGAGTTTTACTAACTTATTGGTTTGAAAATCTTAATGTTTCCAAATGTCTACTACCTCACTCCATTTACAGATGTTTTGCACAGTTGTTATTTAGCTTCTTCATTGACACATGTTTAGGGTAATGAGAAGGAAAGATAAGAACATTTTTTAAAAAGAATCATGTGGTATGTCTTTGAAGATTTTGTAGGATTTATTATTAAAAACTGTGCCAGATAGTCAAATGAAGACATTTTTCTTACAATGCTCTATTCCAATTAATATAAAAATAAAGAAAAATTTACCCTTGTTTAAAGAAACGAAACCTGCATAAACACAAATCAATAATGATAAAGCACACTAGCCTGCTAATATGCCATTTGAATGATAAAAAGATTAAGACTCCCTGGATAAAATATGTGGTTATCTGATGTTGAAGGTAATAAACCCTGGTATAGTGTCTTGACCACCAAATCTGCCTCCTTCTCCATAAGGATACCCCCCCACACACACACCTCCAGTTTATGTCAACTAAATCATCTCCGAGGAATTTGTATCTAATCTAAGATTAAAAATTACATGCAAAATAGAGAGAGCAAAACATAAGCATAGGTCAGATGAATATATCATAAAAATAGTGAACTGAATGAACTGCACGAGTATTGAAGGGAAAAATGTAGTTTGCTACAGTATCAAAAGTATTTCAGATTCTATGACTTATCTTTTTTTTTTTTTTTTAAAGGAAAGACAGAGAGAAGGAAGGAAGGAAGGAAGAAAGGGAAACATTTTTAAACATTTTCTTGTTTTATTGTATTTTGTTTTTCCGTTTTTTGTTACATGGGCTGGGGCCGGGAATCGAACCGAGGTCCTCCGGCATAGCAGGCAAGCACTTTGCCCGCTGAGCCACCGCGGCCCGCCCCTCTATGACTTATCTTTTAATCTCCAAACAAAAAGACATAAAAATGAGGTCCAATGGTTCATAGAAGAAATTATAATATAGTAGATGGATATAAAAAGGGAGTTGGCCTTGACCAAGATAGATGAAGTGAAACAAAAGTACTACAGAGAAAAAAAATCACATGAAAATATACCCGAAAATATTAAATATTCTTGACCAAAAACAAGGGAATGATAGCCAGATTTGAAGAAATCCCAGAAAACAAAACCACTGCAGAAAAATTATTTGATAAAAGATAATAAAGAAGATAGAAAAAAGGCCTACGGTAAACACACGTGCTGATGTTCTTAACAAATATGCACTAATGAAACATTAGGTGAGGAAATCATGCAAAGATAGATAAAGGCTTATTTTCCTAAAATAAAGGGAAAAATTAAAACCTTTGGGTTAAACTGCATAGTGCTTCTCAAAAAATAGATAAATATGATCAATAGCTAATCTTACACTGATGATGTTACTGAACTTCACAGATGAAGAAAGAGTTCTTTCAACATCCAAGCATAAAATAATGCAAATAATCTATGAAAATTGGATGCAAATAGTTTCACAGCAATCCACAACAACAAAATGCATGGAGAAATGTCTACAGAGATTTATGAAAAATAAAGATGTTCTTCATTATGAATGTAATAAACTGACATTCTCAGATACATGAGAACTCGGGGAATATAAAGCTCATGAGACACAGATGACACCATTTGATGGCGGTACATAGGCATCTATGTCAAATCAAGCTAAAACAGTTTTTGGTACCAGGAGAGTGAGATGCTGCTATACTGAATCTGAAAAAATACTGAAAACTGTGGAAATGGTTTTGGAATGGGGTAAAGGGCAGCGGCTGAAAGAACTGTGAGGTGTTTTCTATCAATAGAAGCTTAATCATTTTGAAGAGACTGTAAAAACACAGATACTAAAGGTTCTCCTGGGGTAGGAGTTAGAAGGAAATGAGGAATGTGTGATTGAAAATTGGAAGAAAGGTGATCCTTGTGTTAATGTGGCAAAGAACATGCCAAAATTGAGTTCTTATGTCAGATGGAAGGCAGAAATTGAAAGCCATGTACTTTGATATTTAGCTGAGGAAATGTCCACACTGTACGGAAGGTGCATTCTGGTTTCTCCTGGCAGGAGAGAAGAAAAGGATACACTGAGAAATGAACTCTAAAGCACAAAGAAGCCAGAAAGTGAGGTTCAGAAAGTTCTGAGCCTATCCAGATGATGTGGCCTGCGACTCGACTTTCCCTGAGTTTCTGGACAGTGAGTCCCCAGAGATCAGGGCTCCAAGTGAGGGTTTAAGGGAGCATGGATCCAGTCATCCATTTCAGTGGAAGTCAGGATTGGAAATGCAGTTGTGTAGGAAGGATCTGTGGAAGGTTCTTTGTCTGATGGTTTGGACCCCTGTCAACTCTAATGAAAAGCTAAAGAGGTTTTTGCAAAATTCACTTAGAGGAACAATGGCCAGTTTAGACTGAAGGTGACAGGGAAGGAATGAATTCAAGGAAGAATGGCTTCAAGGGTAGAACCATGGAAGGTTAGCTCTGGACCAGAGAAATCTTTTCAGGCCGAGACAGCAGGCCCAACCATGGTGTATGGCCTTCTAGATCTCATTTTTCAGGATGAGGGCTGCCATCCCACTGTTTGCAGATGGTGGGGTCCCTGCCCAGCATTCCTGGAGAGGCTGGCCACCATCCAGATGCTCAGAGATGGAGGAAACTTCACCCCAGTGGACAGGAGAGCATGGACAAGCATTGAAAGGGATGGGGCTTCTGCTCCATCAGGCCCCATGTAAAAACGCTGATCCATAGATGACTTTCATACCTTAAAAATGTAGTGGATTTTGCCCTGGTAGATCTTAGAATCTGTGATCCCTGTTTTCCTTCCCATTTCTCCTTTACGGAATGAGAGTGTTTTATCCTATTCCTGTCCCACCACTGTGCATTGGAAGCAGATAAGTTGGTTTATAGGTTTCACAGGTCCACAGACAGAAGGGAATTGAGCTTCAGGACAGTCATACCCATAATCAATTTTGATGAGACTGTACTTAACATTGCTACCAACATAACTGAAGGCTTTGGGGATGTTGTGATGGAATGAATGTATTTTATGTTTGGAAAGAGCATACATTTTCAGAGAAAGAGGGAAGAGTCTACTGACTTAGAACTACATACCCTAGAAAATGTACTCTTAAACTTAATCCATTCCTGCGGGTGTGGACCCGTGGTAAGTAAGACCTCTCCAAGATGTTACTTCAGTTAGGTATGGCCCAAATGAATCGGGTTGGGTTTTAATCTGGATTATTGGTGCTTTTTACAGACAGCGTGAAAGTCAGATGGAGAGAGGGGCCGGAGAGGCCTCCATGGGCATTGTCATGTGTCAGGAAAGCCAAGGACCAAGGAGAACCAGCAATCAGCCTCAGAACGCCAGTGTTCTTGGAGAAGGTATCACCCTAAGGCTGCCTCCATTTTCAACTTCTCCTGGTCCCCCACCCATGAGGCAATAAATTCCCATTGTTTAAGCCAACTGATTGCAACAAATTAGTTTGGTTTAGTTTAGTTTGGAAGCTAAGAGGATCCCAGAAATGCAGAAGCTAGAGAAATACTAATGAACATTGCATTCATTTAACTGAAGATGGAATTTATAGTAGCAAGCAAAATATAATATATAAAATTTGACTCTAAAAGTTGTAATCTAACAAGCAAATGAGAAGAAGTGTGGAAGTCAGGATTGGAAATGCAGTAGTGTAGGAAGGATCTGTGGAAAGTTCTATGTCAGATGGTTTGGGCCCCTGTCAACTCTAATGAAAAGCTAAAAAGGTTTTTGCAAAATTTACTTAGAGGAACAATGGCCAGTTTAGACTGAAAGTGACAGGGAAGGAATGGTAATATGCATAGTTTATCTTCATCCAGTAATAAAGCAAGAAAGGCAGAAGAAAACATCTAAAACTGAAACTGAAAAAAGCTAACCAAAAACATAACCTCTCCTCACATAAAAGCATTTTCAACCCTCCTCCCCCCACCATGTTTGCTTGTGTACATGTGTTCACACACACACATGGACACAAGTATTCTGGAGTTATATCTTCATGGTAGGACATTTATATGCATATAACATTTCCTTTATCCTAGTTATTTATTTACTTATTATGTTTTTGCATGGGCAGGCACTGGGAATTGAACCCAGGTCTCTGGCACGGCAGGTGAAAACTCTGCCTGCTGAGCCACCGTGGCCCATCCCATCCTTGTTTTTTTTTGAAGTTAAACATTTTACATTAGTTTAAACTAGCACAGAAAGTATAAATTCATGCTTTAAAATTATTTTTCTCTATTTTTGCATGAATGTTTAGAATGGTATGTACCAAATATTAGACATGGTTATTATTGACAGAGACGGCTTTTTAGACTACAAAAATTTATTTCCTTTGTTCTCATTTGTTGTCCACAATTATTAATTATTTTCACCATTAGAAAAGAATATATAAATACTATATCTTAAAATCTTCCAGTTCAGGCCCTTTTTTGGGTACATAATAAATTGTATTTCTTTCACTCAGGGTACATAGAAGTAGAGTCTATTAATTAAATAATAAAAATGTATACAAGCAGATGTTGCTTACTTATTTCTTCAAACCAAAAGTGCAAACCACTTGACTGAATCACCAGTTTTTAGCCAGGCTCCAGAGCACAGGATTACATCGGAACTCTATTGTTTTTTCTAGCTTAAAAATAAGATTTCTCTGTCAAAGTCTCCCTTATAATTTTTAAAATCTGGACTTAGTTTTAATTACATGCACATATTTTAAACAAATTTGGACAAAAAAATGTAAAAACAGAAATTTACACAAATCCTCTGAACGAAAGAAAAGTCATCATTTCATAGTTTTTTCTTCTAAGAATAAATTTTTTAATTCATTAGAAATATAATTTTGTGAAAAAATTATGAAAACAAATATAAAAGCCACTCTTACAGAATGATTTAAAGCAATGGAAATGGGTAAATTTGACTTAAATAAACATATTTTATGTATGTTTAAGAATAAAAATGGAATTGAAATTCTAAGCACCAGTTATGTCAGTTCTCAAAGCTATATATTTTTAGATTGTCAGGGTGCTCAGACGTCTTGAAAATTTTCTAAATCATAGGAATAGTATGAGGTAATTTTTTATATTTATTTTTAAGAACTTAAAGAGATAGTCTTCTTGCCTCTAAGTACTCTTAAATTTAAATTCCAAAACCTGTTTTTAAATGTATATATATATATATTTAAAAATAGTTAACAGTTAAACTATGTTGTACAATGGATTCTGTACTTTGAATAAAAAATTATTTCATATTAGTTTTCAGTTAAGTTGTACACATTTTTTTATATTCTTTTAAAGCTTTGTTAGTTATTATTCTAAATTGGTAGTTGTATTAGTTTCATTAGATCACCATAACAAAGTACCACAAACTGGGTGGCTTAACACAACAGAATTGTGTTGTCTCACAGATGTGGAAGCTAGAACCCTGAAACAGGGGTAGGCAGGGCCGTGGCCCTCTGAAAACCACATGGAAGAATCTCTCCTTGTCTCCTCTCTTTTCTGGTGTTAGAATGAAGACTCCAATCTTCGCCTCTGTCTTCACACACCTTCTCTCAGGTGTGCCTGTGCCTCTTTTCCTCTTCTTATAAAGACGCAGACTTATTGGATTAGGTGTCCACAGTACTCCAATATGATCTCGCTTTAACTTAATTAATTACATCTGCAAACACACCATTTCCAAATAGCATCACATTCTGAGGTTCTGTAAGTTAGGACTTCAACATATCATTTTAGGGTACACAATTCAACCCGTAACAGCTTGCCCTCTGCCCTCCAAAAATTCATGCCCTTCTCACTTTCAGAATATATTCACCCAATCCCAACACCTCCCCTAAGTTTCATCCATTCCAGTATTAATTCTAAGCCCAACAATCTCATGTGAATATAATCAACGCAGAAAGTTCCTATTCTCATCTTCTAAATCATCCAAATCAGGTATGGTTATTTCCAAGCTGGGGCAAAATTTGTCTCCATCTGTGGGCCTATAAAACCTAGAAAAGAAGTTATTTGCTTCAAACATATACTGGGAGACAGGCATAGGATAAGAATTTCAACTCAAAAAGGGAGAAAAATATATGGTACATACATACATACATGTATAAATATACAAATGCATGTATATGTACACACATTTTTGTTACATAACATGATACACAAATATGTATGCATGTGTGTATATTCCTTCACCCATCAAGTAACAGAATCTTCTTTACATCCCTTCCTTCAATAACAGTGTCAACTGGGAATCCTTCTCTTTTGAAATTTTATATTTTTAATATATATATTTTTTGGTACTTGAGAGTTGAGACATTTAGAAGAAGGTAACTTAAGGGAGGTGGTGTCTTGGTAAGTGACCTGAACTCAATAGCGGGTCACAGGCTACTCAAGTTACACTCTGTGACTTAAATAATGATGTGGATAATATGGATTCTCCTTCCCAAATCTAGTCTTACTTGCATCTTGTGGATTATTTGCAGGAGGGGGAACACCCCTTCCCATTCACTAATTGAAAGAGCTGGCTCATTTGACCCCTGGGAGAATCTGCTGTGTGATACCCCCCACCACACACGGTCTTGGGAAAGGTCATTCATTGCCTTCATCCTTTCAGTACCACCAGAGGCCTGAGCTAGTGATTTTCCCTGGAAACCAGTGTGAAAAACTGGAATTCACATAAAAAGGCCATCCTTATCAATCCTCTCTCTCTCATAGATGTTCAGAGATTTAAAGAGTCAGCTCAATCAGCTCCCAGCGGGCATGTCTGTTATTTAGCAGACATGGCATTTGAGTTCAAAAGGTACAGTTGAGAGATTGATGGAAAGAACTGATTTTGTACAGGTGAAAGCATTATGGGTTCCTTGTGTATAGTTGATATGAAGAACATTGAGGAAAATTTGAATATTTTACTAATTTGGTAAAGATTGAGTCAGTCATTATAATAAATGTTTAAAAGGAAATGGGAACTTAATTCCAATGCAAAGACTGATTATATCTGGAAGTTTAAATTGCACATGCATAAAGGATAAAGGATGCTTTCTGAAGATGGTTCAGAACAGTAGTCTCAAAACTTATATACATATTTTTTCACAGTTTTCAAATAACGTCACCATTTAATTACCTCAAACTGATTTGAGAGATGAAAGATAAAAACTCCTACTTTAGAATGTTGTGAAAAACTCACCGCTCTGAATTCCACCAAGGTTCATATCTATGGCTTACAGTTGTGAATTCCATTATGCACAACTACAAGCTATAAAACTCTATCTTTTGTCTTATGTATCTCTTGCATTTTATATGCTTTTGATAATTACCATAATACTTTATCATCTGAAATTTAAAATATTCATATTCGACTTAGTCGTCAATAAATTAGATAATGTGTCATAAGAACTGTGTGAAATTACATATGCCACAAATTTAAATGTCCTTCAGTCAACTAAATAATAAAAATAGTTACATACAATTATAAATTAACAGTTGGGATAGAATCATGTTCCCTACAAAGGCATGTTCAGATCCCAACCCCTGATGCAGTGGCTATGAACCCGTTTTTAAATAGGATCATTGACAATGTTATTAGTTAAGGCGTGCCCAAACTGAATTAGGGGTGGCCCTAATCAGATGTGGATGAGGTCCTTATAAGTGCAGGAAATTGGACCTGGAAGGAGAAGCCATGGAGAGCAGCCAGAAGCTGGAAGTCAGTGGAATCCAGAAAAGAGAAGATACAACAATGCTCATTGTCATGACAGAAAAACCAAGGAACCCCAAGGATCGCTGGCCAACTAGAAGATACTGACCATAGCAGGGAACAAGGCATCTAGCTTGCCTGCGCCAATAGAATCCTATTATTAAGCCAACACATAATATGGTATTTGTTTTAGCAGATAGGAAATTAAGACAGTACACTCACTAATAAAACTGTCAGGATTTCAAATATTCACAATGACTAAATTAACCCTCTAACACTTATGCAATGTAAGAAATGTTTCACAGTGGTACATCCTTGAAAGTATTTATTGCTATGAATTAATATTCCATTAATATTTATCACCTTGTGGAAACTAAAAATAAGTGAGGAAAACGCAAAATAGTTGTGAGTCTCAAGTGCAAGAGAGGAGACCTTTGGCAGAGAAGAAAATACACTGTATTTAAAACATTTCTAATATATTGTTCATTGACAAGATTTCAGTACATTGCTACATTGCATATCACAATCAGATTATTTTATACATCATGAGAATTACAAACTTCTATAATAAACAAAAGTCAGTATGACGACACTGTTTAGAGGGCGTTTTTCAAGCCTTCCATATTGTGATTATTAGAAGGACAACAATAAAAGATCTCTAATTTTGAAGATACAAGTCACTGTTTGCTGCAACAAAGTACTTTCACACAGAATCAGTGAAAGAGATATCTAATGTATCAAAGACTAAATATAAAACTTCATCACTTTAATATAACTGTGTTTTTTGTCTCGCAGGCAGATTAACATAGTGGTTAAACCTTCAGACTCTTCTCTTGGTTAAGCCAGATTACCTGGGTTTGCATTCTCTCTCCAATACTCTCTCCAATACTCTCCAATACTCATTTGTATTGAGGATAGTAAGAGTATTTGAGGATTAACCATAGTGATATTTATAAAGCACTCAAGATGGCACCTAGCACATAGTAATTACTATATGTATCTGTTACATTAGTAACATGTCACTATAAAAATGACAGAAAATGATATCTTTATTTTTCAACTAAAATTAGGAATTTTTAACAGTTGGTAATTTTTATCACGTCTCACACATCACACCAATAACTAGATAAACTCCTGCTTCATGATGACACCATATCAAAAGGCCACCTGGTAATCTTTCTGTCACTGTTGTTGTCTGTTCTCACCTTTTTAATTTGTTGGCATGTAATGAAAATTTGAATTAGGAGACTAAAGGAGAAATTATTTTCAGACTGTCTAAAAAGTTCTTAATACATTCAAGTATATAAACTGATGATTTCCAAGCACATCATCAGTAGCTCAAGTTTGTACTCATAGATTGCAAAGAAACCGTAAAGCCATATTACAGAGTGGTAGAGTACATAAAGTTCCCCCAAAGATGTCCATAGCCAAATCCGCAGAACTTGTGAATGTGACTTCATGTGGAAAAAGGGGCTTTGCAGATGTGATTAAGTTAAGGATGCTGAAATGAGGAGATCACCCAAATTATTTGGATATTCCTAATGTAATCAAAAGACTATATTATAATGGAAACAGAATATTTTCTACTTATTATTTATAATTGTTTAGGGTGGGCTGTTATGGGAAACACTATAAGTTAATTATGTTTTCTGGAAATGACAGAGTGAGAAATTCAACTCACTCCTGGGTCTTCCTTAGTTGACCATGAACATGATAATCACCTGACATAGACATATAAGCACAAGTAAACCATTAACGCTATCTGAATATTATGCTCTTTTTTAAAACATGAATTCATCCATCCACATTGCTGTTCTGGGATTTTATATTCTATGACTTGAATTGTACATATTTTTTTCATGGATTTAATCCTGAAGTGAAAGATGAAACAAATGTAATTGTTTCCCAGGATTGCTCTAGAAGACAACAAATATGAATATATCAAATATATTTCTCATTTCACATGTCACTCAACAGTTACATAACTGCTATGATATTAACAATAATTTCATAAAAGTATAAAGCACCTATTCATGTTAAAATGTCTTTTACCATCGCATTTTATAGTTGATTTGTTCAAATCCAGAATCCACTATTCATTTATTGAATTTATTTGTTATGCTTCCTTGACATTTTAAAATTTTGACTTACCCTTCTTTTATTTTCTTTTAGAAGGAAGCAAGTGTTTTCCCTACATAATATGCTACCACTGAATTTAGCTGATTGAATCTCCATTGTTTACAAAATGCGTTCTATCATCACTACACTGGTGTGTAAATGTAGAGGATTGATCCATTTCACTCTATATATCATATACAGAATATGAATTAATTGTTGTGACTGTGGCTCCTCTTCAACGACATCAGGAGACACATAATTTTCACTTAACTTTTTTGATGGTGAGATTTATCATTTATCAAAGATGTTATTAGTATGTCTATTATCAAATGCTCCTTGATTTCTTTACTGAATGATCTTACCAGCCTTAGATGACATAATACAGATGTGTTATTTCATTTAGGTTTCTGCAAATGCTTATTCTAATCATACAGTTTCTTCTACATTTATCAGTGGAAATTATTCTGTAAGGAAGGAATGCTCTCACCAAGTTTTTGTTGTCAGTTTATTCAAAAAACGCAAAAATAAATGCATGGTTTATTTACCAGTTAACAAAATTATTTGTTTGCCTTAGAAGATGTTTGCTAATAATATTTATGCCATTTAGATCAATATTATTACTCATGATGGTTTGAAGCTATGCTGGACCTCAGAACCTTTTAATTCATTCCTGTGGGTGTAGACCTTTCAGGGGTGGGATATTTTGACTGAGTTATTTCAGTTGGGAAGTGACTCACCTCATTTAATGTGGTTAATCCTCTTACTGGAGTCCTTTGTAAGAGGATAAAGGACACACAGAAAATAAAGAGAAACATACAGAGAAACCAAGAGAAAGAACACTGCAGTTGAAGGCAACGAAACTCAGGACAGAAGGACCTGCCAAGAGAACCATGTGCATTGCAATCTGAGAGGAGCCCAGCCTGCTCTGGTCTTCAGAGAAGGTATTGTCCTATTGATGCCTTAATTTGAACACCTTCATGGCCCTAGAGTTATAAATTTGTACGTTAATAAATCCCTATTGATTAAAACCAGTCCATTTCTGGTATATTGCACTTTGTCAGCTTTAGCAAACCAAACCATTACTAAAATGTGCTAATGGAAAATGTTTCAATCTTTCTTTCATTTCATTTTGTTTGTGTCATTTTGAAAGGATTATGTTCCCTAGAAAAGCCATGTTTTAATCCTGATCCATCTGTGGGAGGCAGCTGTTTGTTTTAAACCGTATTTAGTACTATATGTTGGAAACTTGATTAGATTTATCTCCACAGAGATGTGACTGACCCAATTATGGGTATTCACCTTTGATTAGAGGGAGAGGTGACTCTACCCACTTCAGGTGGGTCTTGATTAGTTTACTGGAATCCTTTAAAAGAGGAAACATTTTGGAGAGAGTGACAGAGTCAAGAGAACTGTGAAACTACAGAGCCCACACAGCCAGAGACCTTTGGAAATGAAGGAAAATGCCCCAAAGGGAGCTTCATGAAATAAGAAGCCTGGTGAGAAAGCTGGCAGATGTCACCATTTTCTCCATGTGCCTTTCCAGTTGATAGAGTAACCCTGAATTTCATCAGCCTTTCTTGAGTGAAAGTAAACTCTTGGTACCTTAATTTCTATATCCTTGCTTTAACTGGAACATTTTCATGGCCTTAGAACTGTAAACTTGACACTTAATAAATACCCCACTTTAAAAGCCATTCCGTTTCTGGTATATCACACTCCAGCAGCTTGCAAACCAGAACAGTGTTCTTCAATTATATCCCAAAATGGATATGCAGTCAATCACTGTGCTTTAAAATATCTGCAGCAATTTCTTTGCATGATTAAGCCATCAACTTAATATGCAATGAAATGCATTTGTTTCATTTTTCTCTTGAGTTTTAAGAATTAGTTTTTTAAATGTTGGTTTTATTTTGTTTTGTAATTATACATACATTTTTTCAGTTCCTAAGTCATATTAAAAAAAATAGAGTATAAAAACGCACAGTTGCCAACCTTGTCTTTCCACTATATTATTTTCTTTCTCCACACCTAACACATTTTTAGGTTTTTGTTTACATGGCATTGATCTTTTTTTCTGAACTCTATTTTCTTATTACTTGCCACTTTTTTTCTGCGTGGTTATTGGTCTTATTCTTTATTATAATACAATTTTTATCCATTAAGAATAATAACCATTTTTCTGTGATTTGAGTTGCAATTATATCCATTTTTGTTGTTTGTTTGTTTACCTTTTTTATATTGTTTACGGAATATTTTTGCCAGGCAAAAATTGTGGCTTTTATTGTTGTTGTTCTTTTATTCTTTCTCTCATCTTTTCTTTATTTCCTCTTTTCCTTTCCTTTTCTTTCCTTTCGTCTCTTCATTCTTTTCTTTTTTTATTTCTTCCTTTCTATTTTGTTTATCTTTTAATCCTGTGAAGTGAAAATTTTCCTTTGTTGCTTTTGGAGTTTGAGTCACAGGAAAGTTTCCCACACTCTCACCTTATAATATAATTTACCCATATTTGTTTCTGGTATCATATAGAGAAAATGTACTCTATTAAATCTTATACACTTGTATTTTAGGCTGCGAAGGTATTCGGTGTAATCAGTTTGCCCCCAGGTGGCTATTTGTTTCCCTTGATGGATTGAATCAGAGCTAAGGTTTTCTCCTGGTCTTGTGACTAAGAGGTCAGACATTCAGTAATGACAGTTGCTAAAGCAAATGGGTGACAGCGAGTACATGGTGCCATTAACCACCACCAGATGAATATTTCTATGTCACGGATTCTGTGGAAATTGATATAGGGCACAAAATGTCCAGATTTTGTGAACACATAACTCTTCTCCCAAACTACTTATCTCTAGTCTCCCAATCTAGGCTTATAAGCAACTCGCTAAACCATTACTACTGACTCACCCTATGTATTTCCTGATCTCAGACCACGTCTGCTTCCATACAATGTTGGTATCCAGTCAGTTGTATTACTTAAAATTTGTCCCACTTGGAGGATTTGTTTTCTCATGGTTTTTCCTTTGCAGCCATCCTCGCATCATACTTTTAGGCAGCTTCTGAGTTTTATGGCCCAAGCATGAAACATCTTGTTTTGCAACCTGGACATATTTCTTTTTCTGAGCCTGTCTCAAAACTGATAGACTTTCAAGTTATCTATTAACTAGACTAGGACAATATTCTTGAACGTGGTATGTGCTGCCTCCAAACTCCATAAAGACCCACCAAACATTCTTCTTCTTTCTTAGTTTTAAGAGGTGCAAGGTAAAATAATTTGCCCTTAATTTTAGAGCATATATTGTGGCATGGACCAGACCATTGGAACACTGAAATCTGAATGATTATAGACTTTATCTCTTACCCTTGGCACACATGTTTCCTACCAATTGTTTGTGATAGTCTGATCACTAAACCCACTTAACATGATTTCATTAAAATAGAGGATCACAGTGATGTTGTGATTTCAATTGAGATTTGACCCACCCCATTCAAGACAGGTTTTAATTCTGTTACAGGAGGTCTTTTGTATGAGGATAGAATACATCCAAAAGCTAAGAGATGAGATAAAGAAAAGCTCATTGAGAAACTCCCTGGAGAAGCTAAGAGAGAACCCACAGAAGCTCAGAAAGGAGGCCACTGGAACCAGATGCTGAAAGCAATGAAACCCTGGAGCAAAGGACCAGCAGATGCCAGACATATGCCTTCCATGTGACAGAGGCACCCCAGATGCCAGCAGCCTATATTCAGGGGATCAGGCACCTATTTGTTTTCTAGGTGCCTCATTTCTTGTTTTCTTACTTTACCCCATTTCTTGCATATTATTGGTTTAATTGAATATTTTTATAATTTCATTTAATCACCACTGTTGGTTTTTTAGCTATGCCTCTGAATATTTAATTCTTGCTGTAGGGCTTTCAAGACAACACATCTTTTACTTGCCATACTCTACTGTCCAAAATACATTATCTCACTTATACAAGCCATAAAACAATTTACCTATATTTTCCCCCTCCAATTCTTTTACCTATGGTTTACTCAAGTAAACTAATTAAGACCCACCTTGAATGGGCAGTCACATCTCCATCTAATCAAAAGGTCAGATCCATAACTGGGTGCTTCACATCTCCATGGAAACAAGGTAATCAAGAGGTCCCATCCTACAATGTTTGATCAGTATTAAAAGAATATTGGAGCAGGCCACAGTGGCTCAGCAGGCAGAGTTCTCGTCTGCCATGCCAGAGACCAGGGTTCGACTTCTGGTGCCTGCCCATACAACGACAAAACAACAACAGAAACCATGGCTGCCCACACAAGATTGGATTAGGATTAAGAGAAGATGGCTTTTCCAGGGAAACATAATAGTTTCAAACCAGCATAATCAGGAACAGAGGTTGTATGTACATTCCTAACTCTAGTTCCACTTCTTATCAGAGGTTCTAGCCAGTTCAATACAGCAAGAAAAATAAATCAAAGCCAAGCATGTTGGGAAAGAAGAACTAGAATTTTCCTTTTTCACTAAGAGTGAGATTGTCTACACAGAAGATACTGAGGAGGATACAAAACCACTAGGGAGGTTTTACAGGTGAGCAAATGGAAGCAGCCTCCTTTGCAGTGTTAGTGGAGACCAGGCATTAGTTTGCCAGCTGCCGGAATGCCATAGACCAGAAACAGAATGGCCTTTAAAACGGGGATTTAATAAGTTACTAGTTTACATTTGTAAGGCTGAGAAAATGTCCCAATTGAAATAAGTCTATAAAAATGTCCAATCTAAGGCACCCAGGGAATGATACGTTGATTCAAGAAGGCCGATGACATTCAGGGTTTCTCTCTTGGCTGGAAGGGCATGTGGCAAAGTCTGCTAGCTTTCTCTTCTAGCTTCTTGTTTCATGAAGCAACCTGGGAGGCATTTTCCTTCTTCATCTCCAAAGGTCACTTGTTGGTAGACTCTCTGCTTTGTGGTTCTGCAGAGTTCTGAAGCTTTCTCCAAAATACTTCCTCTTTTATAGGATTCCAGTAAACTAATCAAGACCCACTTGGAATGGGTGGAGACATTATCCCCATCTAATCAAGTTTAACACCTACAGTTGATTGAGTCACATCTCCATGGAGATAATCCAACATATAGTACTGAATAGGGATTAGAAGAAATATCTGCCTTTACAAAATGGGATTAGAATTCAAACCTGGCTTTACTAGGGTACATAAATCCTTTCAAACCAGTACACCAGGTGTGGAACCTGAATTTCCATACCTACTCAGCAATAGGAGGTGTCCGTCTCTCCCTCCTGTGCTGTCCCAGGAGGCCTGGAGAAGCATCAAGATTTTCACCACAACCCAGAGGTAATGAGGTGCTCCCTGCAGTGTCCTGTCCCCTCCCAGCCAGCATGGACAGCAGAGGTCAAGTGGGGAGACTGAGCCCCCACCACCCCACAGCAGTAAGAAGGCACGCCTCTAGGTGTCAAAGAGGAAGACTCAAGAACTTCGACTTTTTTCCTCACCTGATGATAATGAGGTGACACCTTCCTTCTCCCTTAGGCAGATGTTAGAGCAGGCCAGTTAAAACGAAAGATGTAAATTAGATCTAGAGTCTCACAATAGAACACAAAAAATATTAAGGATATACTCTAAAAGCACTTATGTCATAAAATGGAGAAATCTCAAAGTGGAAGACTCAGAGAAAGAAAAGAAAGAGGGCAGGGCTGAAAAATTATTTGAAACAAAAATGGTTAAAAATGCCCCAAATTTGGCATAAAGTATAGACCTAAAATTTCAAGAATCTGATAAACCCCAAATAGGATAAGTCCAAATAAATTCATGTCAAAAAGAAGTGACATCCCATTTTTCAAGTGCTGAAAAGAAAGAACTGTCAACTCAGAATTCTATACTTAGTGAAAACATTCTATGAAGGGGAAACCAAGACATTCTCAGATTAGTGAAAGCTATGAGAATTTGCTACATGTAGAACTACCTCAAAAGAAGAAGTTCTTGCACAGAAATGAAACTATAAAAGAAAGACTTAGATCATCTGGAAGTAAGAAAAAATGATGGAAGGAGTAAAAATATAGTTAAACAGGATAGAATTCCCTCTTTCTCTTGAGTTTCTAAAATTATGTTTGATGGTTAAAGCAAAGTTATAACATTATCCACAATGGTTCTTATTGTATGTAGAAGGATATTTAAGATAATTATATTAAATAGCAGAGGGTAAAGTGACAAAGTTATATAGGGTTTCTGTACTTTACACAGTCTGATAAATATCAACACCAGTAGCTTGTGGTCGGCTACATTTATGAAATGTAACACCTAGAGCAACCTATACCTACACTTAAATAATGATGGTAGTTTTAGTTAGTAAGCTGCTGGAATGGAAAATACCAGAAACTGAATGGCTTTTAAAAAGGGGAATTCAATAGGTTGCAAGTTTATAGTTCTAAAGCCATGAAAATGTACAAATTAAGGTAAGGCTTTAAGAATGTCCAAATTAAGGCATCCTGGGAAAGATATTTTGGTTCAAAAGGGCCGATGATATTCAGGGTTTCTCTCTCAGCTGGAAAGGCACATGGGGAACATGGTGACATATCCTAGCTTTCTCCCTAGACTTCTTCAATGGCTTCCCCAGGGCTCTGTCTGTTCTGTTCTCTCCGTTGGTTCTGGTGGCTCTCGTGACTCTCTCAGCTCTAAAGCTTTTTCCAAAATAGTTCCCTCCTAAAGAGCTTAAGTAAGCAACCTCGTCCTGAAGAAGTGGAGACACATCTCCATGGAAACCACCTAATCAAAAGTTACCACCCACAGTTGGGTGGGTCGCATCTCCATGGGAACCATCTAAGAGCTCCCACCCAGCAATATTGAATGAGGATTAAAGAGCATGGCTTTTCTGGGGTCCATAATAGAGTCAAACCAGGACAATGGTGATGGGTTAAAGATTGGGACAAGGGTGGTGAGTGTGATTGTAAACACTTGGGATTATGGTGGTCTTTGTCGATATGAGAGTCGTGTATATTATTTGTGTCAGTGGCCACACAAATATATGTTAGGATGGCATGTAACAATGTACATTGTACAACTGCCATTTTCCTGCCTTTACATGGAAATGAACAAGGAGTAGAAGTAGAATGAGCAAATATTGCAGGGTAACCCTTCTCCCCTTATCATCTCCCACAGGAGAGCGAAATGCCTCTGCTTAAGACCAGCTATAAACTTTGTGAGGCCCAGTAAAAAAGTAAAACCTGAGCCATGTGTTCCAAAAGGCGTCATTAAGGCCACTATAACATAAAGCTTTGCCCTTTCTTCTGCAGTTTCTTCCTAAACTTTTCAGGACACTTTTAATTTGCTATTTCATATCATTATAAGTAATGAAAAATTAAAATTTTAAATTTTTACATAAATTTTACTGTTCATCTTTATATTTTACAATGATGGTTTTAAATATAGAGATAAGAGCATTTAATTTGTATGCATAATCATTGGAATTAAAGAATTTTTTTTTAGTTTGTACATATATTTGTTTCTTACCAGAACAGTGGAACCATTATGAAAAAATTAACTCATATGTTTTTAATTTCATATTTTGATAAGCATAATTTTACCAATACCTATATTACATAGTGTATTTCCAACCTGGCTGGAGACTAACTTCACCTCTGTCCACCTCAGGTTTCCCTCCCCATAGCTCTCTGGAAGCATGCCAAACTTTGGTTGCTATGCCTTGAATGCTGCCCACCCCAGGGCATGTGTTTTGAGAAAAAGGCACAGAGCCGGAAGTTTTTCCAAACTTGCCTGCCAAGTCTCTGGCTTTTGGCGGCTTTTGTTCCCCAGCAATGTATAATCTGAGAAGTAGCTGCCATAGGGGCAGACACAGTGAAGCCAGCCAGGTGCAGGCTTGCGGCCTGCCTGAGGCAGCTGCAGCTGTCTCTACCTAAATTCCTTAGTAAAGGCTTACAGATCGCTTACCTTGCATTCCTGGCCTTTGAAATCTCAACAGGCCCTGCTGCTGCGGGGCAGCTTGGTGCAGTCCGGCCTAGTCTCCCCTATTTTTTCTCTTGGGGTGAGTCCTGCTGCTGGTTCAGTGGGACACAGCACCGTTCTCTCCAACTTTTGGCTTAGTGGTGACTGAGAAGGTCTGAAAGGAAAAGGCATCATGGTTTGCGCCCCTTCCCTTCCAAGTCATAACCTACAGCCTAAGTGGTTGGCATTGTCCCTCCGTTCCGTTGGCAGAATTCTGTGCCCATGGTGCAGACACACTCGCCGAATGTATCTCTTCTATGTGCTTTCTCCACTGCCTATTGCACTTCCCTTGTAAAGCACAAGTTCAAAGACGAGATTGTTAAGAATACCAACATAGCAACAGCTGAGCATTTAAGCATGTGTGGAACCCTCCTGAGTCAAGGTACTTTCCTGTAGGTTCTCTCACAAATGGCAGCTTACTTCCTTAGCCAGCAACAGAGTCTCTCGCCTCAGAGTGGGCCCAGTCCTTCTTGGGGGGGGGGGGGGGGTAATTTTTAAATAAGGACCACCCAGCACGATCTCCCTTTGGCTTAGCTCAGAATCAGCCTGCCAAGTTCTTTCACTTTTGCCGTAGATGTGTAAATTGGAACCAGCCACAGGTCCCGCCCACGCTCAAGAAAAGGGGATTGTACAAGGCATGCAGACAAGCAGGTAGGACTGAAAGCTGCCAACCCTGGGGCCTGACTGTTCCACACACCTGGGAATCACACCTGCCTCTGAGCACACAAGTTGCATTCTCGTGGGCAAAGGCTCTGGACTGTCAGTCACACCTTTTTCCTTCTCCTCCTCAGTTATTGCCTTACTTGATAATGGGGTGAGAATGGAATACTCATCTTGGGGGAGATGATTCATTGAAATGTAAAGTTCTTAGAGACTCTTATTTCTTATTTGTACCCAAAAACACCCATTTTGGGTCAACTATGATATATCCCCTCTTATGACATTATACTTTTTTATTCATTCTGTTCCTTAGATTTTTCCAGTAGCACACTCTAAGTATTTCACAAGTAATCATTACTTTAGTAGCAAAATCATTCAAGAAAACGAATATTTCATTTTCTATATAATTATACTTTTATTAGAAATCTGAAACATATTTGTGGCTAAAGGTATTTAGAGTTTGTAATCTTTCTATTGTTGATTTATTCCATGGCTCTCAAACGAATGGACAGTATTTCTTTTCCATTATATACTTGATTTGGAACTGCTCTGACTCGGTGAGATTTATTGTTCAAATATAACAAAAATGCTTTGAAACAGATCCACAATGATATTTAGAGGATTTTTAATAATTTTTAGTTCATTCTCATTTGCCTAATGTTTTGCTTCAACTAATTCAAATCTTATTTTTTAAAGGTCATGGTTAAATTTTCTGGAAAAAAATATCAGGGGTAATATTTTTCATTGTTAAAATGAATAAAAAAATGAATACATGACAGTAGGGGGAAATGAAAACTATAAAGGCAGATACAATTTATATAGAAAGTAAGATTATCAAGACCCACAACGGGTGTGAAATATAAACCTAGCACATGAACGTTATCTGCTAGCTCCCAACTTACTATCCAATTATAAAACTGCCATTCACCGTCTGTCAGACTCCATGTATGGACATTTGTCTCCACGATGAGACTGCAGGGAGCTATCAGCATCACCATTACTTCCTCTAATGAGGACCCTGTCTACCTGCCCCCTCCTGACAGCTCGTGGCCGTAGCATTCATTAATGTCAGCTTCCACCACGCGAATGGAGGCTGCATCTAATGCAGCCATTTCTCTAGAACATGGTACAGATGCTAACTTCTCATCAATTAATATAGGGAGCATTGATTCTTCTCCTAGTGATCTAGTGGATAATTGGTATTGCTTTAGTAATCTCATAGGAAAGTACCCTTTTCCAAAACATAATATCCCAAATTATTACTTCACCTATTAGGATGATGATAGTGTAACTAAAGAGTGAAGGTTTAAGGAATGATTATGATTACTGATTCGTCATATAAATCTTTCTACTTTCTTTCTGGTATATTAGAGTAAACTAAGGTGAAATACCTGAAATGTCTGAAGTCATCCAATGCCTGATCCCTAAGAATGATAGTAAAAGCCCTTATCTTCTGCCTTTGCCCATTTTTTTTTCTTTACTTTAAAAATCTGTTAGGGCAGAAGCCTTAATGCTAACAAAGGAACTTGAGTCACCCATTGACTGGTTCCAGCCCCAGTTTTACTTCTTTTCAATTATGCGTGGTTTCAGCTTATACTTTACTATGGAAATGATGACTCTGTCTCCCTTTCTCTCAGCTAAGACTTGCTATTTGAAATTGTAATAACTTCATTTCCCTTCTTAGAATCCATAAAAGCTTTGAGACCCCTAGACCTGAGGAGACAAATTTGGGGGCTGATAGGTCATCGTCTGCTCTCCTGCTTCATGCCTAACAAAAACCTCTTTCTCTTTTTGAAATGCAGAGGTCTCGGGAATTGGTCATTCGAGCATATTGGTCAGATAATTCATTGTGTTTGTCTGTTATCAATTTTAAATAAAATAATTAAAAGATCCTATAATATGAGTCTTGTTCAAATGAACAAGGTCACTCTTCTACTACATCTAACAATCATTTCACATCCATAGATAAGGAAGTAAAACACAGAATTTAAGTTGGTGACAGGCGAGAGTCTTTTCTTTAGTACTCACACATAATGGGATGTTCTTCTAATAAAAATAAACCGGTCCTTTGTATTCCCTGTTATTGGAGTTTTTAGTAAAAGTTATTCTCATTACCACTGGAACATTCTTTTGGAACTGTTGACAACTTGTACCATTAAGTAAATTAAATGGAAGGAAGTGGTATGATTACTTCCCTAGTAGGGCACAAAATCTAACATTTAGGCAACCAGGTTAAAGAACAGAGAGACTTCAGTAGCCCATTGTCTCTAACAGAATATTCATTCAAAGGCATAGAAACAGTCTGAAATAGACTGAAAACTATTTTGCTACATCAATTTCTCAACTGTTTCAGTCTCTTTGATATCTCAACAATGTTTTATCCTTTTGCTCCAACACTTGAAACAGGGGAAAATATAGACCGGTGCTTGAAAGAGTGGAAAATACAGACTGGCAAGCTGGAGATATCATCAACCTGCCTTGTCTTGCTGCCATCACCAAAAGGAAAACAAAAAGTCAAATGAAGGATGTAGGATTTTATCACATAGTTTACCTATGCCAAGAGATAGAAAAATATCAGCTTTCCAACTCTGTCACCCAATGACAACATAGAATATTTCCTCATTTTTAGAGTTTCAAGGAAAAATATTGAGCATTTTTTTCAATGCAGTGACAGGAGTACTTACGGTAAGAGTGTTTAATGCCAACTGAATCCCTTCATTCACCTTTGATGAGCAGTCACCACAGGCAAGCCTGCAGCCTTTAGTATGTAAATGACGACAACTTGAGGAATTTAACATTTAGCTGGGAGGACAAGTGAAGAAAAACTTTCTCTGAATGCAGAAATAGGCAACTAACTCTGCTTTAGAGAGCTGGAAAAGTCTTCTTGGAAGATATTGATTTTGTCCTGTGGCTTGAAGCATGAAAAAAGTTTGCTTGTTAGAAAGAAAATTATTTATAAGAATATCTTTGCTTAAATTAGACTCCAAATTACTGCACAGTGATCTATTGCTTAAAAACCCTCGAGATTTATTTTGTGTTCTGTAAATACTTTTTCTAATAATTAAAAGTAAACATATTACAAGGTGAGAAACTAGCAACACTGTTTTTTTTTTTTTTTTTTTAAAGGAAAGACAGAGAGAAGGAAGGAAGGATAGAAGGAAGGAAGGAAGGAAGAAAGGGAAACATTTCCAAACATTTTCTTGCTTTATTGTATTTTGTTTTTCCGTTTTTGTTACATGGGCTGGGGCCGGGAATCGAACCGAGGTCCTCCGGCATAGCAGGCAAGCACTTTGCCCGCTAAGCCACCGCGGCCCACCCTAGCAACACTGTTTTATTTAATATTTTATATTTAACATTTAATTTGTATGAATTAATCACTGAATTAATAATAAATATACTGTTCCAACGCAGCTCTTGGAGGGCTTGGGTTGGAGCAGCCTGAGGACCAAAGAATACTGCCGGCACGGAGTTAGACATGAATTTTAATTAGGATGTAGGAGCAGGAGAAGACTTTTCCCCGATGGCAGCGGGTCGGGAAATGGAAGTGAGCGCTCTGCGGAGGGGGGGCAGTGCCAGAGGGGGTCTATAAGGGCTCAGGACCAGACATTTCGTAGGGGGTGGCCGCGGAGCTTCAGCGGGGTCTGAGGGGTTGGAGGTTGTCATCAGCAGTGGGCAGGGGCGGGAAGGGGAGCTCAGGCCCCTGTTCAGGATGCCCCCTCTGCGTTCTCTGCCCCTGAGGGGTCTGGTGCAATGACCAGCTCTCCTGGGAAGGGGGGGTCCCACGGCCTGGATCCCCACGCTACCTACCAAATGATGCTGAGTTCCAAGGGAAACTTCAGCTGAAAGTCTTCTTCAACTTTAGGACAACTCAAACTTATAAATAACTTATTGGGCTTTTATTTTGAAGGATCTGGGCCAATCTGTATTATAAATTTATTGGATAAAGGTAACAAAATTGTGTTCTGAAAGATTGTGACATTCAAGCAGACCGTGTAATCTGCTATTCTCTGTTTGAATTCTTTGTCAAATTGTTTACCTGTTAGTAAGTTTCAATTGTAGGAGAGAAATCAGCATGTTTCTAACATTAAATAAGATTGCAGAAAGAAGGAGGCTAAATTACACATTTACAACCAAAAGGTAAATGCAAAAACGGTTTTATGGCACATAGAAATGTATGCTCTTAATATTATGGTATCAAATAGCAAATATATATTTGAAAGCATAATTCTTTTATTAAGGTTTTCTTAGGTATTAAGAAGCTCACAATAATTGTATTGGCGGGAAGTAATTGGAAAAACCCTATTTGTTTTATGCATTAAATAGTACCAAAATTTTCAAAGGTGATTTTTATTATAATGATACTAACAGTAACTGAAGTCAGTGAGCACTTACTTTGTGCCAGGCCCTGTGCCCTTTCACGGGTCTCTCCAATAGCATCTTAGAGATAGGGAACACTTTTATCTACAGTTTATACAAGAGTAAATCAAAGCTCCCTCAGGGATGTATACATTAGTGATCAGTAGTCAGTAACTAGTGATGCTAGGATTAAAAGTTTAGTGATCTGTCCCCTGAAATGGTATTCTTTTTTTCTTGCGCATTTTTTCATTAGAAAAGTTGTAGATTTACAGAAAAGTAATGCAGAAAACTGAGTCCCCATATCCCCCTCTATTATTAACACCATGCATTAGTGATACAATTTGCTACAATTGATGAAAGAATATTATAATTGGACTATTAACTGCAGTCCATGGTTTTTATCAGGGGTCTCTGTGTTGCATAGTCCTATGTAATTTTTTTTTTTATTCTAGAAGCATATATACAAACTAAAATACCCTTTTGACCACATTCAACTGTGGTGTGAATTGTATTCACAAGGTTGTGCTGCTCTCACCACCGCCCACTAACAAAAGGCATCAAAGGGTACAAAGATGCCTTCAGAACATCCTATTCCCAGGTCTGCAGACAATATACATAGTCCCCCTGTCTACGCTGGGTTTTATCAGTTATTGCAATCTTTTATTTTAGCCATTTTAAATATAGATCGATCAAAGGAAACCAAACTTTTCAATAATTAATTAGTTCACCTCACTATTGAGAATATGTGTCAATGTGTTGTTCATTTGGCAATTTGATAATTTGGTTTAAGTAATAATCATCTGCATGTATACTTTGGAATATATTCTCCTTGGACTTGAATTTTATAGAGCCATTCTCTTGCTGTGAAAATAAAAACGTCAAATGTCACTCTATATTTACATGGTAAAGGTCTTATTTAGAAAACTATTTATGACCAGTTGAGGTAATAAGTATTTTATGTGTATGTTAACAACAAAACCTGGATTAAATTAGGCAGCCTTTTATTTTTAGGTGTAAGAGCCACAAATAGTACTTTGGCTTAAAATAAAGAGCAGGACAATAGAAGCTGGTCCAGTAGGTGTTTGAAAAGATTTACTCTGGTTTATTTTGTGCATATTTTTGAGATTCATGAAAACTATTCGCAAGGAGAACCAATTTAGAGAATTGAAATAATATTAAATATAGATACATGAAATATTTTGAAATTAGTAATTTTCTTTTATAAATCCTTTCTGTTTGACTATAGAAGTTAAAAAGTCTAAGAAAGTGTGGTTGTTTACTTCGGCTGTAAATATTATTGACAGAGTTAAATAGGGTGTAAAAAGAATGATTTATCGGGCAGTAGGATGATGGCTAAGGGGCAGAATTCTTGCCTGACATGCCTGAGACCCGAGTTCATTTCCTGGTGCCTGTCCGCACCAAAAAAAAAAAGAGTACGATTTATCAAATAATCTAAAAATGCAGAACTAATTCTATGCAGAACGCCTAAAAGAAAGTGACAGCACAAACTATCTGAAAGTGAAGGGACGAGGCAGTGCCTGTGCATGAGAAACATGTTTTGGACATTAGCAAAATGAAATAAAAGTCCTGACCAAAACAGGACTTGGTGGGTTGGTTGTTTCATGGGGGATGTTTTTTCAGAAATAGTTAATATTTGAAAGCCTTGATTGCTAATATATGCAAGTTGCAATCATTTTAATATATGTATTTATTTACAATCCTATTTTCAGATGTCCAAAACAGAGTATATTTATTCTAGATTAGGCATATAATGAACACTGACGGCACCTGGCTCCTCAGATGCTTGTGCTATGCTGTCCCCTGTCTATACTGCAAGGGAGCAAAGCTCTCTGGTCCCTGGGAGAAATGCCCACATGGATTTAGAGAGCCATCATTTTATAGGACCCCATGCCCTTCCCTTCTTTGATCTCATTACACTGATATGAAGGGATAATCCACATGGGTCTAGTTTGCTTCAGGTTTAGGCTCCTATTTTTGGTAGAAGCACAAAAGCGCAGACAGAGCCAGAGAAGCGAAGGTGCAAACGCTGCACTGCATTCTCCTGACATGCTTTTTGGCACTTCAGGGAAACGTGCCTGTAACTCAGCTTCACCCGATGGCAGAGAATACCCAACCTGGAGCCAGACCTCCAGGTGTCACGTTACCTAGCGATTTCATTTTGGCAGGTAGTAAACCTCCCCTTGGTTCCTTCATCAGTATAATAAAACAATAATAGCTCTATTGATGTTTTTGTTTGTTGGTTTAAAACAATGTCTGGAACATAATGAGTGTTCATCAGTGTAATGTGTACAAAAGAGGAATTTCCACAAGTACCAAAATGTTTCCACTAACAGGCCTTTGGGTGTCATGGACAATACAGTTTTCCTTTAGTTTGCCGTTCTTTACGTGAGGTCTCTTCAGGTATATCTCTATTGAAATTATGAATCTGGGTTATATTGCTAATCAAACTTTAACATGTTATTGTGCAGTTTAAGTATAGCATATACTTTAAAATTGAATAGTAAGTATTTCAAATATTTTCCATTTATTGTTTTTCTATTCCAAAATCTGTGATATATATGACTTGTTATAATGAAAAAAAATTCAGGTTACAATCAACTTATGCCAACCCTTCTTAAATACACTGCAGTATTTATGCCACATTTTCCTAAATTGAACAATAAGAAGGAATCTTATTTGGCTGATTCCAGAATCTCTCCCAATAACATTATCATGGGGACTGTTTCCTGAAATCATTTGATTCTGAGATCCCTGAGATACCAGTTATTGCAAATATGAAATCATAGATTTATTTCTCATACTTCCTCTTTAAAACAAGTTTCCTCCGTTGTAATTAAAAGGTAAACGAAATCTAATTGTTCAAAATAGGCTTAGAAGTGCCTGACAACCCCTGCAGCATATTTATAGCAATCTGATGAACTGATATAATTACGTATGTGGAATTGGCGTGTGAAGAGCCAATTCACACAGTCATAAGTTCTCCAGATGGCTTAATCACATTTCGCGGTGGTGGTGGTGCTTCTGCCCTCACTCTCCCCATGCCCTTTTACTTGTAACTTTTTTAGGGCCTTTCTACTGTAGACAGGGTGCTCATCTCTGCACATTCACACTGGGACCAACCACAGAC
Organism: Tamandua tetradactyla; assembly: GCF_023851605.1. Taxonomy (NCBI): domain Eukaryota; kingdom Metazoa; phylum Chordata; class Mammalia; order Pilosa; family Myrmecophagidae; genus Tamandua; species Tamandua tetradactyla. The sequence continues at coordinate 42,011,719 of NC_135352.1, read as the reverse complement.
CTTGCTTGCTTTGCTCAATGGCTGTAACGAGATATGGTGCAAGCAGAGGCTTGAAGTGGGCATGGCCCATCGGTCTTACACTCTTGAGATGCTGCCATCCCCATATGGCTATGCCTGGGAAGGATGAGAGATGCGTGAAGCGTAGCTGAATCTGTTCAATTACTCCGGCTGAAGCCCTCCCATCCCTTTGTGAGGGTCAGGGCGGTGCCTCTCCAACCTTGAGCTACCTGGTTAATTTTGTTTCTTATCTGTAGCAACAGCTTAATGATACATTCCACAATCCAAATAGCCACCGAATTCAGGATTTTCCTTGGGCAGGTATGGCAATATGAAATAATTTTATAGCATGAATTCTCTAAATTCACACACGGACAATGAATAGGCATACCAGCTTGTCAGAACATGGAGAAAATGATATACACCTCTGCAAGGATTTGTGTTTTTAAAACAGGTCATTTCATCAACTGATTCTTTTCTGAGTGTTGTAAAGCATAGTAAATAAGGCAGGGCAGCAGAGTTTGAAAATGGTGGCTACGAATATAAGAGCTTTAAGCAGATGAATTCTATTACAACACAGCTGATATAATTTTTGGATTTTGAAATTCGGCACAAAGTCATCCTTATATTCAAATTTTACTCATAAAATATGTGTAAAAATCAAGAGATTATTATGATCAGGATTAATGAAGCATTTCAATATTCACCTGCAATTTTACTCCCTGCATCTGGATCAGAATTTAACATTTCAATATGTGCCTTCATCTAATGCTTCATCAAGGACACACAGACATTTCTCCATACAACATTAAACTTAAAACACAGCTTTTTATTATTATTTACACAGAGCACACCAGGCATATGGAATAGAAGACCACCTCTCAAACGTGATTTAGAAACTTAAAAATGCCTGAGACTGTGCCTGACTGTCTCTCCCATTCTCTTATTGTAAGGCTTGAGATTATTCCCATTAGAATCACCCCTTTGGGGGAAAACACTGTTCTTTCAAAATTCCTTAACAGTACTTCTGAAAGATGAAATTATGAAACCTTATTTTCTTTTAGCACGTTATCAAGCACATTTTTCATCACCTGGTGAGGTAAGCAGAACCATGTCCCTACAAAGATGTCCCTGCCCTGTCCCCAGAACTTGAGAACACGCCACCTTAAATGGAAGGTAGTAGAGAGAGTTCAGATGGTTAGTCGGTCAGCCCTAGGATAAGGAGATAATCCTGGATTATCCCATTGGATCCAATATGGTCAGCCCTAGGATAGGAAGATGATCCTGGATTATCCCATGGGCTCTAGTATATCTACAAGGTTCTTACACGGAAGAGTCAGGGTCAGAGGCATGCAACATGCGAAGGACTTGAGTGAACACTGCCGGCGCTGAAGATGGAAGGGGACCATGAGCCAAGACCCGTGGGCAGCCTCTAGAAGCTGGAAAGGGGTAGGAAAGAGGTTCTCTTCTAGAGCCCCCAGAGTGAGCACATCCCTGCCCACATCCTGATTTTAGCACAGTGAGATCATGACAGATCTCTGACCTCCACAACAGGAAAGTAATAAGCATGCATTCTCTTAAGCCACTAAGTTTTTGGTAATTTGTTACAGCAGTGAGGGGTAGCTAATACACTCATGAAGGGGTGATAGCCTTGGGGCAGTGCTAAGGCCAGATGACACTTGATGGTGGAGCCCAGGAGGGTCATCAAAGTGGACAGAGACATGAGCACAGGTCTGAACTGAGGCTGGGCACAACGGCCAAATGCAGGAAGGTCTTTATCCTGACTCCAGGTGGCTGGTTCATATTTAGTCCTAGGAAGAGGAGCAATGAGAGAGGACAGTACTCTTTTGAAAGAGTACGAAATGGGATTCTGTGAGCTGGAAATTTATCACTACAAAATGATACTTACTATGCAATATTGTTGGCGATAAAACTTAAATACACGTATAACAAACAAACACAGACACACCCACATATACACCCACCATATTTTAAATGTATTGATTAAACAAGTTGTGAATTTAAAGAATTCTAAAAAGTCTGTAATATATTTTGATAATCCAAAATGTCTTAGTAGTTCTTACAGAGCTTATATTATATATCATCATAGGACAGCTCAGGTACAGAATTACTCTAAAAATTGTAGTTTCCTACTTTTATCTTGTAAAATTAAGTTCAGCAAGGAGGAATGGCTTTTCCAAAGTAGCCCACATAATAATTAGAAAAGTCATATTTCAATTCCAGGAATAACTAAAACTCTTGCTTATCCAAGGAAGTCCAATTACTGAGATTTCAGATCCTGAAAATGACACTGGACAGAAATCAGAGTATGCAGGAATTTGAATGAGACATAAATTGCGCCTTTATTTTTATTACTATATAATGGAAATTTGGAATTTTTCATTTATGTATTTAGGCAATAAACCACAGTTGTATTATTAGCCAATTTAACTTTGGCACCAATAGAAATCACAGATATTTTCGTTATCACTTTCCAATTATTGCAGATATCTCAAATATTTACCTTTACCACTATCTTAAAACTATCAGAACCATGACTGCATCTTATTGTTTGAAGCATTGTTAAAAATGCCTATATGCTTCTATATGAAAAATATGTTATATTTTGATAACATTTCAATAAAAATTATTGCCTTCATAGTATTGCACTTCAGTGCGATGCATGCATATGTTGGTGTGGTTAATCTGAGAATGATCAATAGGCTTCACTAGCTGGTCAAGTGTATTCATGGAAACAACTTAGAATGAGCTTACAAAACTGCCTTTCTAACATGTTGCTGTAACATACTATGAATATATGTTATATATTATATATGATATAATATGTTATACGAAATATTTGTTACTTGGTTCATTACTTTACATAGGGGAATGTTTTAATTTAGAGAGCTCTTAAATACAGTCAGTTCTATTTGAACAATTTTTGCTTTGCTTTTTAATAGTCTATTAGATATAGATAAATTAAATACCTATTCATTGTTATCATCCACAAGCAAGAAAACTGATTATCAAATATACATCTGATAAAATAGATGTTAAATACACACTGACAAGGATGGCTATTATTAAAATCCATGAATAAGTGTCGGAGAGGATACAGAGAAATCAGAGCTTAAGTGTATATAAAATGGCACAAGCCATTACAGAAAGCAATCAGATGGGTCCTCAAAAAGTTAAATATAGAATTACCATATGACCTGACAATTCCACTGCCAGATGTATACTCAACAAAGTGAAAACAGGGTAGCTGATACAGCAATGTTTGTAACAGCATTATTCACAGTAGTCAAAAGGTGGAAACAACCCTCCATCAACAAATGGGTGGATAAGCAAAGGTGATACCTACATAACAATGGAATATTATTTGGTCATAAAAAATGAAGTTATGAAACATGCTACATTAAGGAAGAATGTTGAAAGTGTTATGTTAAGCGAAAGAGGCATAGGGAAAAATATTGTGTGATATCACTTATAAGAGATGATTGAAAGCGAAAAATTTGCAGTTAGTGGATTAGGTGTTATCAGGAGTTAAGGACAGGGGAGAAGGGGTAGTGCTTGTTCAGAAAAAAAGATTAAATACAATTTTTTTCTCACTTTTCCTATCTTAATAAATCTTATTTACCACTGTCCATTGAGCATTGCAAATATTGGAACTTGAGAGATTGACCTTTTGTGTGATGTTTATTTAATGATGTCATCTCCTTCTACTTTTTAAAAACTTTTTCCCAATATGGTAAAATGAGCATATGGTTCATTTGTTTAGAATAAAGTCATCAACTACCCAGAAACCAAGTGCTAAAACTATACCTAAAAATGCAGAACAAATGTTTGATGATTAGACCTAAAGTCATTCAACCTTTGATCAGTTTGATGTCGAAGAAGTTCCTCTGTAATTCCATTGCTTAGCACCTCGGACCTGATCATGCCGTATTGGGGGTAAGTAGATATTTTAATTCATAGAAATTCTGATTACGTTTTCTTCCTTACCATGAAAGGAAAATGCATGAAGGAAATGGATTACTGTGAAACTGATCAGATGCAGTATCTGAATTCTCTTTTCAATTCCTTTTTTCTTTTCCAGCATGCACATTTTAAGATCAATGTGGAGAAATTGGAAAGTGTCCAAAGAAAAGAGCATAAAAATGAGTAAGGGAAGTTATGATTTATGAAGAAAGATTAAGGACATTGAAATCACCCTTGCAAGGGTGAGCTGAGAGGAAAGTGACTAATTATTCTCAAGAAAGAAGTGAACAGTTATTGTGTGTATTTTAATTAGTTGAAATAAATAGGGATCTGAGGGTCCCTATTTTAGTTTAAAATATATGATAGAGGGAAAGTTGCATCTTTCATTGTCGCACAGCCCAACCTCGGCATACTTTATAAGGAGGGCATTCAGTCACGTTGACCCTTTGAGTCCCTGAAGGGAATGAATGGATTGATAGGATTTTCGTGGGGAGGAAGTTTGAGGATGTTGATTGCATTGGGGAGGATGGCTTTGGTAGCACCTCAAATCAGCTTGGCAAGAGCAATAAAAATACTTGATTATTCTAATATAACCAGAAAACAGGGTAAGCCTCAAAATTGATTCATAACATGAGATACTTGAAGCACAGAGAAGTTAAGGAAGTTGCCATGATCACTTCCAAAGCCAGGATATGGCTCCAAACCCTAAACTCTTAAATAACTCACTGACCTATATATCGAACAGCATACAGGTATATTTACTTACTAGTTCTATGTTTTACATAGGATTTAAATTAAATAGTTGGGAAGATAAAAATACTTCTGCTCCCAAGGTTTGAATTGGGGGGTATTTTGGACTCTTGCTTCTGAGAGCAAGAAATGCCATACAAAATATAAGACACAATCTACCAGAAAGCTAGACACTGAAGAGGAGAGTGATGCATTTCTGAGGTAGGGTCCAGCAGAGAACCTCTGGAGAGAGAGTGGCCTTTACGACCTACATTCCATGGGATGCTCTGATTAGGGAGCAGCTGGTTCTCTGGTTGAGAAGTGAGGGGCGCTTCTGAAAGTGTCATCAGAAGAAAGGGTTAAAGACAGACATACAGGGCTTAGCTGGATATTTGTGGCTCTAGCCAGACCAAAAGGAGTTAACTAGAACATGAAGTCAGACAAAAAGTACCAGGGATTGCACTGCAGCTGCACGTAATCTCAGTTTCTGAAATTTGGTGAAGGTGATCCCAGAGAGCTGATGCTACAGGATTAGCCTGGTAGAAGCAAAACGAAACCGTCTCTGGATGAGGACAAGATCATAACAAGCATTAAATTATTTCTACATTTATTTTGAAAATACAGTGTTTGGCAAACTACACACAAATAAGGAGGTAAATGAGGAGTGAGACAAGGCACAATAGAGCAGAAACTACTGGCAATTGACATACAGGGGCTCAAATATTGAAGTTGTAAATCACTGATAACAGGAAATCAGAGGACAAGGCTAATAGCATATTTATAGCACTGCATTAATTTTCTATTGCTGTCATAATAAATAACCACAAATTTAGTGGCCTACACTGCAGCCATGTTTTATCTCAGGATTTGATAGGTCCTGGCTGTATGTCTCTGTGGGGTGCTCTGCTTTGAGCCTCACAGAGCTGAAGTCTAGATGTCTGCTGGGCTCTGCTCCTCTCTGAATGAGCTCAGTAGTTATGAGTGCAGGACTGGAGTCTCTAATTCCTCACTGGCTCTAAGCTGGAGACTTCACTAAGATCCCAGAGGCTGGCCCCTGTGGGTCCTCAAGTCCAGCAACAGACAGCAAATCCATTTCACACCACAGGGATATTGTGTGTGTTTGGGGGGGGTGTTTCTAACCATGACAACTGAAGGGAGAGTCCTTCTCAATAGAAAACATTCATATGAAAATATGGAAATGTGGAAATGGAAGTCAAAGGTCGGCCAAATGCATAAGGAAAAGACTATCACATATTTGTAATTAGGGTCCTATGCAAAGTGAAGCAATATTTGACATACAGTGTCTAAGAATTTTGCAAACTGAAGAAAGGCATCAAGTAACAACTCTGAGCCCCAAGTCAGGGAAAGAGAGAGGAAGCCACATCTAGGGGCATCCCAGTGAAATTAAGATGAGAAAATTGTAAAGTACCTTCAGAGAACTAACAGTAACTACTGTTGATTTCTCAGTATATGCATGATACCAGCGAAACAACCACCAACCAAAATTTTTAAATAGCAAAAAGTAATCTTCAAATATGAAGGTAAAGTATATCATTTAAAAAAAATTATAGATTAGTAAACCTTCATAATGGGTAAGATCTCTGATATTTGTGAGTCTGATTTACAATATGATCCTTTATACTAGGTAAAAGCATTTATTAAAAAGAAGAAAGATTGAATGAATTTCTTTTTATAATGAGAAGAGAAATGTTGAATAAAATAGACAACAAATAAAAAAAAGAGGACCTACAAAGCCTGAACATTTTTGGAAAGGATTAAATAATTCTATAAATCCCATTGAGGAAGTGAAAAGGTAAGATACAGAGTAAGAAATTATATTTGCAATGCATATAACTAATAAAGGGCATCCAAAGAAATAATTTACAAGGAGGTTGCTCAACTTAATCTATCCAGGAGAAGAATGAACAAGAGACTCCTAAAATCACCTCACAATACAGGAATTTCAGATGAACACGTGCTCAGACTATCTGTCAAACAGAGAGGTTCAACCTCAGCAAACATAAAGGAAATACGTATGAAATCAACAACGCAATCCTACTGCATATTTACCAGAATTGCTAAACGTGATGCAACATGAATTCACAGTTTTGCTGAGTGTGTAAATGAGTAAACAGTCTGGCATTTCAATTTTCTATATTTGATGATATTTATATTTTATGACCCAGAAAATCTATTTCTAAGTATATACCCAACAGAGATACTTTCACATGCACACACACACACACACACACATACACACACACACACAAATAGATGCATCTCTCTAAGATAATAGCGAGCTAAAAGTCAACCATAAAATGCCCATATTGCCTAATTCAATTCACAGTAGTTTTTAGGGATTCATGTTTAAGTAAAATGACTGAAAAATCACAGGGGAGTGATTAGCATATAAGACAAATTGGAGGTAGTCTTTGGGGAAAGGAAGAGGAATGAGTAATGATTGTGAGGAGAATCTGGGGAACTCCTAGAAAGACGGCTTCATATTTTCTTGACATTACTAGGGTTTACTTTGAAATATTGAGTGAACACTTCTTTACACCAATTCAGTGCGTATAGATTTCTGTATATATCACTTATAACAATATAAAGAAAGATGAAAATAGCTGGGAGTTGGCCCTGACCTGTATTAACACGAAGGAATTTAAATCACAGTGGAGATTCTGGGCATCCTTGAGGGAATGCCATATCTTAATGGAATATTGGAGCTCAGATATCATCTCCTCTACATTTTCAGAAAATCACCTGCTTCTTAATGAGTAATAGTTCTTTACCATGGGTACTATTATATATAGAAAAGTGTTCTTTATTGATGCTGATTCATTTCAGGGTTATTTAAACCATGTTGATTTGTATATATTTCAGATAGAACTTCCTTCTATAATAGGATGTCAAGCTACCTGCTCTCTCATGAGATATTTCCTGTTTGCTTTTGTTTTGACTGCTTTTCCTCAGGTATAGCATAGTTAAATACTAGTATTTTTATTCCCTTGGTGGGAACAGTTTCTTTTCACTACGACTTATTGATTTTACACTACGAGCCTGACAGGCTAGCAGCTCCTGTCAGTACGGCTTTCTGCCCCTCGTCCTGGAAACTTTGAGCCCCATAAATTGTGGGTGCTAACTTTAGTCTTCTATCCTGAAAGAATTGCTTCTCTCTTCTTTTACTTATCACCTTTGTCTCTTCCCAACTGGAATTTAAGCAACTTTTGCATAAATTACAGCTCATTTGGCCTTTAAGGTATGTTAATGAAAAGGAAAATGTGCAAAGGGGAGAGAAGACTCGGAGCCTCAGTAAAGAGCTTGACTAGCGGAATGCTAGACATGGCCTGCTATGAAAGCTCACGGGCGGGCAGCAGATGACGCTGTCACTCGGGAAAGTAATGCTAGGTAGGAGTCTTATGTAGAAAGTCTAGCATGAGGAGAACTCCTGCATCCTTAGACTCGACTGAGTTCTGAGCTGGTCATTAGACTTGACTGAGTTCTGAGCTGGTATCCTCCTGGAACCGCAGGCACTTGTGAGAAGACTGCACAGAAGCTGTGTTTTGGAGGCTGCGGACATCTAGAGCAGAGGTGGTGGCTCTGGGTAATCAAAGCCCCAGAAAAATAGGTAGGTGGAGATTGGCATTCATGAAAACTCCACCCTCAGGTACATTAAAAGAGTAAAAATACCAAAGGCCAAAAGAGAATGTTTTATCTGTGAATGTATATTCCATAAACCTAGAAAAGAGCTTAGTAAGAATTCGCTATCCCCGAACTCTGACATGTATTTGAAGAATGGGTGATATTTTAATATGTTTCAATGTTATTAGCTATAAAGCATATTCAAGTTTTGTGTATAAAAAAAAGCTGAATGAAATGATTTCCTAAGCAGTTACTTCTGCAAATAAAAAAGGACCACTTGACAACAACAGGCTACCAACAGAAGGTTTTTATAAGGTTTCTTAACACAAATTGAGCTCAGAGAAAAATTAGAAGCAATACATGCATTTTTCTTTCCTGGTCTTGAATGACAGTTTTATGATGTGACTCAGCCGCAGTCAATAAACTGCAGTTTGCCACAATATCACTGACTTTCTTGTCTCTTTTTTCTCAGATTTGTAAATTATGACTATGGCAACAACTAATCATATTCTCAATGTCGTCAAACTTGACTTTTACCAAAGTTAAAAAAAAATGAAAGTGTGCTTTAATGTAGAATTTTGAAGCTGGTATTAAATATTGTGCTGGTTTGAAAAGATGTATGGACCCTAGAAAAGCCACGTTTTAATCACGATCCCATTTTGTAACAGCAGAAAAGTCCCTACTCAATACTGTATGTTACAAACTGTAATCAGATCATCCTATAAAAAAAGGAAACATTTTGGAGATTCAGAAAGAGATTCGGAGAGAGCAGAGAATGCTGCAGCACCACGAAGCAGAGAGTCACGAGCCAGTGACCTTTGGAGATGAAGAAGGAAAATGCCTCCTAGGGAGCGTCATGAAACAGGAAGCCAGGAGAAAAAGTAGCAGATGATGCCTTGCTTGCCATGTGCCCTTCCAGCTGAGAAGAAACTGTGACTGTGTTTGCCATGTGCCCTTCCAGCTGAGAGAGAGAAGCCCTGACTGTGTTCGCCATGTGCCTTCTCACTTGAGAGAGAAACCCTGAGCTTCATCGGCCTTCTTGAACCAAGGTATCTTTCCCTGGATGCCTGTGATTGGACATTTCTATAGACTTGTTTTAATTGGGACGCTTTCTCGGCCTTAGAATTGTAAACTAGCAACTTATTAAATTCCCCTTTTTAAAGGCATTCTGTTTCTGGTATATTGCATTCTGGCAGCTAGCAAGCTCTAAACAAATGTGAATAAATCAGAACACTTCAAATGTGGTAGGTGGAGGTTCTATAGAATAAATTATGGGAAGTCACATACAGTTTAGCCTAAATTATAATTCAGAGGAATATGGATACAGATGTGTGAACTATTATCTAGGACCTTCTTTTACTACATGCCTGCCAGCCTACTATTGATTTTCAAATGTTACTCATTTTTCAAAAAATATTTATTGTGTTCCCAATTATATGGCAGATACTATCTAGACACTGTAGCAATAACAAACAAAAAGTCAATAAAGAATTTTCAGCCTTCATGAAGCTTACATTCCACCTTTTGATTAATGACTGAATATGTTATGATTGGTAACGTGGAAAAACACAGTTTAAATCCAAGACTTGTTTCCTACCGTAAATGAATTATGACTTAGAAGCAGATGAAGGAGTGTGACTTTAACACTAATTTGTGTACTGTATAGTCAAGTGCATTTGTGCCAAAAAAGAATATAATTTTGTGTTTATATAAGCACCCATGATATGTATGCATCATACATACTGTACATAAAAACAACTAAACTAAAGACTTAGGATTATTGAGTCTAATTTAGAGTTATTACTGATATTGATACATGCCATCAAGATTTCCTCCAAAAAAATTCTAGTTTAAAACTTGCAATTATTATATGAAAGAATATATTTTTCTACATACTAAAGTATTCAGGGATGTAAATCTTTTAGTTGCCAATTTTATGGATAAAATATTTCATTGTAATTTGCATTTTCTCTTTGAAAAATATCAATTTTTAGTGATCAAAAAGGGCAATTTAAATTTTTTCTTTGTCATTTGAAATGACACTAAAACCAGATATCAAATATCCGATATCCTCTGTGATTAATCGGAATCTCCTCATGCATTAAACATCATTTTCTTTACTTACTGTTGCTCTACAAAACATTTTGTTATAAGATTGGGCAAATTTCTACTATTATTTTTTTTCAATGTAACTACTTTGCACATTTCTCTTATAAATATTGAAATTATTTTGAGATTATATTAAATTTATATATTTGAAAGTAGACATCTGTGTAAAATTGAATCCTCTTACCGACAACTTGATTTGTGTCTCAAATATATCATTTACAAGAGATATGTTACAGAAGAAATTAGAATAAATCCAATATGTTAGGTTTTATGGGAAGGAGATAATGATTTGGGGGTATGATGACAAGCACTAAAGTACTAACTTTGATAAAAAAAGATTAAAGGACATGATAAAAGTCACAGAGGTTATAAATATATTTCAAGGCCCGTTTTTTTGTGATACTTAGCAAATCACTTTTCAGTGTTTGACCAAGGCAATAGCTAAAGTAGTAAAGATGATTAAGGGACATTCTACGTATGGCATGGCTTCAGATAGATTTGGTAAGTAAGGTATGAATTTCAGGTGGACAAGCACAAAGAAGTGAGTTTAGTTGAAAATTTAAAATAAATGATAACTCTAGCTATTGGCCTATGATTCATTGCCCTCAAATATCTGAATGTGGGCCTATATTTCAGGCTAGAAAAAATTGATGCCTAACAGGTCAAAAAAAAAAAGCAAATAAAAATCTATATAAACTAAAAAATACAATCCAATAGTAAAATGGAAAAAAATTAAATAAGCACCTTACAAAAGATGATATCCAAATGGACATTAAACACACAAAAATATCTTCAACATCCTTAGTCATTAGAGAATTGTAAATTAAAATCAATGTGAAAAGATCCAGATTTCAGTAATGGTACAGTAGGTAGTCTGATTCAATTTCCTAATGACAGCAAGTATAAAATCTGAGAAAAATTCTATTTGAAGGCACTTTAATTACTGTTCTAGTTTGTAAGCTGCTAGAATGTGGTATACCAGAATTGGAATGGATTTTTAAAAGGGGAATTTAATAAGTTACAAGTATATAGTTCTAAGACGATGAAAATGTCCAAATTAAGGCAAGGCTATAAAAATATCCAAACTAAGTCATTCAGGAAAAAATACCTTGGCTCAAGAAGGGCAATATGTGCAGGGTTTCTCTCTCAGCTGGAAGGGCACATGGTAACATCTGCTTTCTTTCCCAGCTTCTTCAAAAGCTTCCCTGGGGGGATTTTCTTTATGTATTTCCAAAGTTCTCTGGTTGTGTGGGCTCTGTCTGCTCTAAAGCTTTTTCCAAAATGGTTCCCTCTCAAACGGCTCCAGTAAGCAACCCCACCTTGAATGGGTGGAGACACATTTCCATGGAAACCATATACTCAAAAGTTACCACTCACAATTGGGTGAGTCACACCTCCAAAGAAACAACCAAAGAGTTCCCACCCAGCAATACTGAATGAGGATTAAAGAACTTGACTTTTCTGGGGTACACAACAGACTCAAACCAGCAGAGCTACTAAACAAAAGCAGACACTAGAGAAAATTTTACCCTTGAAAGTCTGAAACTGCATCTAGTGAGATTTGTGTATTTGTAGCTTTTTTGTGTGAGGGTGTTCTCTTGTTCTTGCAGTTCCTGGTAATGGAAGGTCAGAGGTTTATTGCCTTGAGGTGTTGTACTAGGAAACTGTGGGCTGGCACACCAGCCCACAGTGGAGCAATCCTGGAATGAAGAGAGAGCTATGGAGACTTGTAGCCCAATAATTACATTTGGTATAGTCCAAAAGGTAGAGCATATGCTACAGCTTGCTGGAAAATGTTCCAAGGTAGCCTGTTGGTCTGTGTCCACTCAAAGTATGCTAATTTCAGATTAGCTGATAGAGGAAAACAAGTAGAATGCCTAAGTGTGGCACATCTATCACAAATTCCCCGAGTCCAGTAAGTTAGTTATTGGACCTTCTTTTTGATAGTTGAGAACCAAAGAGATAGTTTTCTCTTGTCTGCCAGAAGAACTGAGTATTGTGGGAATTCCACCATCATTTCCCCAGAAACTTTAACTGGTAAACAGAGCCCTGATTTATTTTTAGTTTATTAGTCAACACTACTGGCAGATGTGTGATACCACATCAAACCTTGAACCTGAGGGTTGTGTTCTGGTTTGTCAATCAACAGAACACCATCTCTACATAATGGAAAGGTTGGATATCAGAGGGCAGAGGCACTTATGCTATATTCTGACCCTTCCCTAGTGGCAAATGGCAGGGGGCTTCAGATACCTCTGGAGGAGAACTGCAAGTGTGTAATGAAGGTCTTGTCACATGAATGTGAATTGATCTCTGTCCTCAGTTGCCAGCAAGATAGTAAATAGGCATTGGCAATATCCAAGATGGCGGGCCAGCATTCCAAGGGCCATCAATCGGTACAATGTATGGAGTTACAGTAACAATATCTGGAACAGTCAGGACTATAGGAGCAACAAGTAAGTGTAGGTGGTGATAATCTTCTGCAAACCTGCAGCTTCTGTTGCGCTTTTGTAAGTCACAAAGGACAAGTGCATTGAGATATTGTATCTCTTCTTAACCCTGCTGCCTTACGTTTAGGTCCTTAATCAGAGCTGTGAGTCCCCTTCTCCTCCTGGAATTCCTACTTGTTTTCTTTGCACTACCTAGGAGGAAAATGAAAGAAACTTTAGGAGTGATCTGTGGGTCTCAACAGCACTTCTCCACATGTAATTCTTACCAATTGAGCATATCTTCTCTGACTTTTATGGAACAGGGAAGTACAAGAAAGTCACACATTATTTTCTATTGTAGATTCAGATGTAGAAGACATCTTAAAGCCTCAATCATAAGACCACCTTAACTTCCCTTCGTTACTACACACCTCATGCAAACCCCATCAGCTGAATCATGAGGAAACCTTTCTCTGACCGGGCATGGAAATTTTAGGGCACTTGTTTCCAATGGACTCATGGAAGTATGAGACTCATCTCCCTAGTGTTCTCCAGCATACTTGAATATTTAGGTATCGCCTTTGGTCCCCCTTCAAAAACTGAAATCTCAGTCCCACTCTTCATATCTTTGTGTTTGAAGTGGGTGGATTCAAAGTGGAAGTGTTGTAAAGTTTCAGGAGGCACTGAGGAAATGAGGGTGTTCATTTCAGTAGGCAAGTGCATTTACTTCCAGTCTTGAGTTGGTAACAGCTCAAGAAAAATAGCTTCTAATGATTCTGACCCACCCACCCATTGCCCAGTTAGCACTTTATTTATTGTCTTGAAGTTTACTAAAAATTTCTACTGATAGTTGTTGGACTGACTACTTTCCGTTTGCCCCTCCAGATCCATTCTTGCCTGCACTCTATCGTCCTGGATCCCAGAAGGCGGAACTGTAAAGCCTGGACCAGTAGACTGCTTTATCCTTTACTTTCCAGTTAAATTTGGGCAGAGGTAGGTACTGACTGAAGACCTGGAGAGGAAAGAAACAGGATTATGAGATCAAGGTTTCCTCAGTGAGGCCACCTCCTCCAATGAAGGTTGAATTTCCTGTTTCCTGGGCCTTTCAAAACACCCTCTCACAGTCACGAGTTCTGAGTTCCTGCATTCTCTTCTCTGGTTTTATAAACCATGGACTAAGCTTTTCGTCAGATTCTTTTAACAAACCTCTCAAAATCATCTGAGTTGAGAGTAAAATCTATTTCCTGCAGTAACACTGAATGCTGGTACTCTTCCTTAGTCAGGTGCATTTTATCCATCTATATAAATAATTTTTAATACCCACTATAAAACTTTAATGGAAATATTATTAGTGCTGAAGAAACTTTGGTCTAGAGGGGTTAAATAATTTCACTAAGTTGGAAGAACTTCAACTCGGTGTTAATTCCTTCTAACTCCATAACCTGTGTTCTTTATGCCTAAGAACTGTGATGCATTTTTCCCCTTTATGAGCGACATGAATTTTGTCAGTGCCACTCCATTTTGATTTTGTACATACTGTGGACTACATTAATTATGAAATATCATGAATAACTATAAATAAAACATCAAAATACAGCTTCAAGGAAAATTTTAAAACTTATAAGTATTAGACTATTCTTGGGATCTTTTTTTTTGAATCAGGAAATACAGGGTATTTTATTCTTCTAGATCAAAACCTTTATTTGAGATAAAATAAATTAAATTTGCTTTTCTGTATTTGCTTTTTAAGCATCTAGGTGATTCAGCATGATTTAAAATTTTAAGAAATCAATGGAAGTGCTTTGAAGATTAAAAAATGGATTACAAATGTTAGACTATTTTGCTTTGTATTAAATCGCTTCATGTATAGTGGATCATACTCTTTTACGAAGCCTGTTTAAATATCATGTTTATATCCCAGCATCTTTATTTTAAGCATGTATGCTTTCCCCAAGGGAAATTGTTTATATTGCTCTCTAGTTTTTGGTTATTACAGTTGTTTTGAATTCTATCACAAAATACTGACCTCTGAAACTCTTTTTCATTAAAGACGCCTTGAAACTTGTTTCCTTTTATTGTAGTAAATAACTATTTTCCCCCTTGAAATATCATACTAGTGTGCTTGCCTGGTAGTAAAGATTTTATTTTATCCTCAAAGGATTCATAAGTTGAGAGAGAGAAAGAAAGAGAGAAAGAAAGAAATTGAGTGTCTAGAGGACATTATGAGAAGTGTAAGAGAGGAGGTTTCAATTCTTTAATGCCTCCTTCCAGTCAATGTTGGAAGAAGCACAGAAAGATCCCACAGGATATGATTATTTTACATATTTATCCAATGGTTTTACTCAACTTCCTGAATTAGAATGGGTGTAGTAGGGAAGCTACACAGTAGTGGTTTTCCTAGGTAAAGACACATATAAAAATAAAGAAATTATTTGTTTCAAAATACAAGTCCAAATCTTTCTTCTCTATCTTTATCCACACAGCTACATCCTCCCTGGCTGCTGGACACCCATGTTCACAAGCATCAGCGTAACACCCCCAACCTGTACCAATACCTGCCCTGAAACAAATCACTGCACTGAAGGCTCCACCCCCTGCCCTGCTCCCTGCTGTACAACCATCCCACAAACATAAGGCCTTAGACTACTGAAGGAAATCAACTCTCAAAGTAAGTCAATGAAGATATTTACATGCGACACACACGACAGCTGGGGGGCCAAGATGGCGGCTTAGTAATGTGTGCACATTTTTAGTTCGTCCTCCAGAGCAACTATTAAATAACCAGAAACAGTACAGAACAGCTCCCGGAGCCACAACAGTGACTGGACACACAGCGTACCCCAGTCTGGACCAGCTGGACTGGCTGCGAGTCTCTGGAACTGTGAGTTCCCCAAGCTGTGGCAGCTGGTGCCCAGTGCCCCTCCCCCACAGGTGGCTTCCTGGAGGGAAAGGAAAGAGACTCTAACAGTAGCAGAGACTGAGTCCAACCAAACACCAATAGTGGCATTAATAAACAAATTCTGACTACTAAAAATAGGCCCCCAGCTCAGGCGAAACTGGTCAAGGCAGGGGTCGCCTATTGGGCTAACTGAAAAAAGAGGAAAGTGGATGAAATGGTGTCTTCTGAGGCTGTTTCTACGGAGGCTTGGATTACACAGACTGCAACGGCCCCAGGCATATGCAGAAACAGGCTGCTTTCAGGGCTGACTCCCACCTGAACCTTCCCCAGGGGAGAGGTGAAACACAACTCAGGTGGAATCCCTCACTCAAGGAATTCAAACCCCAGGGCTTCACAATTTGAAGTCATTAAAACCAGTCTACAACCTTTCCTCTGTCTCCACCATGCCCCCAGCAGGGAGAGCCTTCCAAAGTTAAAGGAGCCACAACATCTTTTGCTGGTGGGACCCACAGACAGACAAGCGCCACATACTGGGCAAGATAAGAAAAACAGAGCCCAGAGACTTCACAGGAAAGTCTTTCAACCTGCTGGGTCTCACACTCAGGGAAAACTGACTCAAGTGATTCCTTCCCCTTGAAAGGAGGCCAGCTTAGTCCGGAAAAACCCGGCTAGAGTCTGTAATACCTATGTAGACCCTCCTAAGGGTGGTGAGGGAAAAGGCACATTACAAGCACGACAAGAAACAAGAAAATAAGAACTGAAAAATTACCCTCTGTTAAACTAAACTTAAGCTAGAGGCCCAGAAAAAGCTGAACTGAAGGTCAAAGAACAGATAGACAACAAACTCATCTAGCAAGAAAACCTTAGGTAAGATAAGTGAAAGCAATCTCCAGAATAAACTAATTAAGGTAATTAAATGTCCAGACACCAGTAAAAAATAACAAATCACACCAGGAAAATTGAAGATATGGCCCAGTCAAAGGAACAAACCAATAGTTCAAATGAGATACAGGAGCTGAGACAACTAATGCTGAATATACGAACAGAAATGGAAAAACTCTTCAAAAATCAAATCAATAAATTGAGGGAGGACATGAAGAAGACATGAGCTGAACAAAAAGAAGAAATAGAAAATCTGAAAAAACAAATCACAGAACTTATGGGAGTGATGGAAAAAACAATGGATACCTACAATGGTAGATCTAAAGAGACAGAAGTTACAATTAGTGAACTGGAGGATGGAACATCTGAATTCCAAAAAGAAACAGAAGCTATAGGGAAAAGAATGGAAAAACTTGAGCAGGGAATCAGGGAACTGAATGACAATATGAAGCACACAAATATACGTGTTGTGGGTGTCCTGGAAGGAGAAGAGAAGGGAAAAGGAGGAGAAAAACTAATGGAAGAAATTATCACTGAAAATTTCCCAACTCTTATGAAAGACCTAAAATTACAGATCTAAGAAGTGCAGTGTACCCCAAAGAAAGTAGATCCAAATAGACATTCTCCAAGACACTTACTAGTTAGAATGTCAGAGGTCAAAGAGAAAGAGAGGATCTTGAAAGCAGCAAGAGAAAAACAATCCATCACATACAAGGGAAACCCAATAAGACTATGTGTAGATTTCTCAGCAGAAACCATGGAGGCAAGAAGACAGTGGGATGATATATGTAAATTACTAAAAGAGAAAAACTGCCAACCAAGAATTCTATATCCAGCAAAATTGTCCTTCAAAAATGAGGGAGAAATTAAAACATTTTCAGACAAAAAGTCACTGAGAGAATTTGTGACCAAGAGACCAGCTCTGCAAGAAATACTAAAGGGAGCACTAGAGACAGATATGAAAAGACAGACGGGAGCGGTGTGGAGAAGAGTGTAGAAAGAAGGAAAATTAGATATGATATATAAAATACAAAAGGCAAAATGGTAGAGGAAAGTACTACCCAAACAGTAATAACATAAAATGTTAATGGACTGAACTCCCCAATCAAAAGACACAGACTGGCAGAATGGATTAAAAAATAGGATCCTTCTACATGCTGTCTACAGGAAACACATCTTAGACCCAAAGATAAACATAGGTTGAAAGTGAAAGGTTGGGAAAAGATATTTCATGCAAATAACAACCAGAAAAGAGCAGGAGTAGCTATACTAATATCCAACAAATTAGACTTCAAATGTAAAACAGTTAAAAGAGACAAAGAAGGATACTATCTACTAATAAAAGGAGCAATTCAACAAGAAGACATCACAATCATAAATATTTATGCACTGAACCAGAATGCCCCAAAATACATGAGGCATGCACTGCAAATACTGAAAAGGGAAATAGACACATCTACCATAATAGCTGGAGACTTCAATTCCCCACTCTCATCAATGGACAGAACATCTAGACAGAAGATCAATAAAGAAACAGAGAATTTGAATATTACAATAAATGAACTAGACTTAACAGACATTTATAGGACATTACACCCACAACAGCAGGATACACCTTTTTCTCAAGTGCTCATGGATCATCCTGAAAGATAGACCATATGCTGGGTCACAAAGCAAGTCTCAACAAATTTAAAAAGATTGAAATCATACACAACACTTCCTCGGATCATAAAGGAATGAAGTTGGAAATCAATAATAGGCAGAGTGCCAGAAAATTCACAAATACGTGGAGGCTCAACAACACACTCTTAAACAACCAGTGGGTCAAGGAAGAAATTACAAGAGAAATTAGTAAATATCTCGAGGTGAATGAAAATGAAAACACAGCATATCAAAACCTATGGGACGCAGCAAAGGCAGTGCTAAGAGGGAAATTTATTGCCCTAAATGCCTATATCAAAAAAGAAGAAAGGGCAAAAATTCAGGAATTAACTTTCCACTTGGAAGAACTGGAGAAAGAACAGCAAACTAACCCCAAAGCAAGCAAAATAAGAAATAACAAAGATTAGAGCAGAAATAAACGAAATTGAGAACATGAAAACAATAGAGAAAATCAATAAGACCAGAAGTTGGTTCTATGAGAAAATCAATAAGATTGATGGGCCCTTAGCAAGATTGACAAAAAGAATAAGAGAGAGGATGCAAAGAAATAAGATCAGAAATGGAAGAGGAGACATAACCACTGACTCCACAGAAATAAAGGAGGTAATAACAGGATACTATGAACAACTTTATGCAAATAAATACGACAATGTAGATGAAATGCACAAGTCCCTAGAAAGGCATGAACAACCAACTTTGACTCAAGAAGAAATAGACGACCTCAACAAACCAATCACAAGTAAAGAAAATTGAATCAGTCATTCAAAAGCTTTCCAAAAAGAAAAGTCCAGGACCAGATGGCTTCACATGTGAATTCTACCAAACATTCCAGAAGGAATTAGTATCAACCCTGCTCAAACTCTTCAAAAAAATTGAAGTGGTGGGAAAGCTACCTAATTCATTCTATGAAGCCAACATCTCCCTCATACCAAAACCAGGCAAAGATATTACAGAAAAAGAAAACTACAGACCAATCTCTCTAATGAATATAGATGCAAAAATCCTCAACAAAATTCTAGCAAACCGAATCCAGCAACACATTAAAAGAATTATACATCATGACCAAGTAGGATTCATCCCAGGTATGCAAGGATGGTTCAACATAAGAAAATCAATTAATGTAATACACCATATCAACAAATCAAAGCAGAAATTTCACATGATCATCTCAACTGATGCAGAGAAGGCATTTGACAAGATTCAACATCCTTTCCTGTTGAAAACACTTCAAAGGATAGGAATACAAGGGAACTTCCTTAAAATGAGAGGGAATATATGAAAAACCCACAGCTAATATCATCCTCAATGGGGAAAAATTGAAAACTTTCCCCCTAAGATCAGGAACAAGACAAGTCTGTCCATTATCACCACTGTTATTCAACACTGTGTTGGAGGTTCTAGCCAGAGCAATTAGACAAGAAGAAGAAATACAAGGCATCAAAATTGGAAAGGAAGAAGTGAAACTATCACTGTTTGCAGATGATATGATACTATACATCGAAAACCCTGAAAAATCCACAGCAAAACTACTAGAGCTAATAAACGAGTACAGCAAAGTAGCAGGTTACAAGATCAACATTCAAAAATCTGTAGTGTTTCTATACACTAACAATAAACAAGCTGAGGGAGAAATCAAGAAACGAATTCCATTTACAATTGCAACTAAAAGAATAAAATACTTAGGAATAAATTTAACTAAGGAGACAAAAGACCTATACAAAGAAAACTACAATAAACTTTAAAAGAAATCACAGAAGACCTAAATAGATGGAAGGGCATACCGTGTTCATGGATTGGAAGACTAAATATAGTTAAGATGTTAATCCTACCTAAATTGATTTACAGATTCAACACAATACCAATCAAAATCACAACAACTTACTTCTCAGAAATAGAAAAGCCAATAAGCAAATTTAACTGGAAGGGCAGGGTGCCCCGAATTGCTAAAAGTATCTTGAAGAAAAAAAACGAAGCTGGAGGTCTCACACTGCCTGACTTTAAGGCATATTATGAAGCCACAGTGGTCAAAACAGCATGGTACTGGCATAAAGATAGATATATCGACCAATGGACTCAAATAGAGTTCTCAGATATAGACCCTCTCATCTATGGACGTTTGATCTTTGATAAGGCAGTCAAGCCAACTCATCTGGGACAGAACAGTCTCTTCAATAAATGGTGCCTAGAGAACTGGATATCCATATGCAAAAGAATGAAAGAGGACCCATCTCTTACACCCTATACAAAAGTTAACTCAATATGGGTCAAAAATCTAAACATTAGGTCTAAGACCATAAAACAGTTAGAGGAAAATGTAGGGAGATATCTTATGAATCTTATAATTGGAGGTGGGTTTATGGACTTTACACCTAAAGCAAGAGCACTGAAGAAAGAAAGAAATAAATGAGAACTCCTCAAAATTAAACACTTTTGTGCATCAAAGAACTTCATCAAGAAAGTAGAAAGACAGCCTACACAATGGGAGACAATATTTGGAAACAACACATCAGATAAAGGTCTAGTATCCAGAATTTATAAAGAGATTGTTCAATTCAACAACAAAAAGACAGCCAATCCAATTACAAAATGGGAAAAAGACTTGAACAGACACTTCTCAGAAGAAGAAATACAAATGGCCAAAAGGCACATGGAGAGTGCTCAATGTCCCTGGCCATTAGAGAAATGCAAATCAAAACCACAATGAGATATCATCTCACACCCACCAGAATGGCCATTATCAACAAAACAGGAAATGACAAGTGCTGGAGAGGATGTGGAGAAAGAGGCACACTTATCCACTGTTGGTGGGAATGTCAAATGGTGCAACCAGTGTGGAAGGCAGTTTGGCAGTTCCTGAAAAAGCTGAATATAGAATTGCCATATGACCCAGCATTACCATTGCTAGGCGTCTACTCAGAGGACTTAAGGACAAAGACGCAAATGGACATTTGCACACCAATGTTTATAGCAGCATTATTTACAATTGCAAGGAGATAGAAACAGCCAAAATGTCCATCAACAGACGAGTGGCTAAACAAACTGTGGTATATACATACGATGGAATATTATGCAGCTCTAAGACAGAATAAACTTATGAAGTATGTAACAACATGGATGGACCTAGAGAACATTATGCTGAGTGAGACTAGCCAAAAACTAAAGGACAAATACTGTATGGTCTCACTGATATGAACCAACATTAGTGAATAAACTTGGAATATGTCATTGGTAACAGAGACCATCAGGAGATAGAAATAGGGTAAGATAATGGGTAATTGGAGCTGAAGGGATACGGACTGTGCAACAGGACTGGATACAAAAACTCAGAAATGGACAGCACAATACTACCTAACTGTAATGTAATTATGTTAAAACACTGAATGAAGCTGCATGTGAGAATGATAGAGGGAGGAGGGCTGGGTACATAATGAAATCAGAAAGAAAGATAGATGTTAAAGATCAAGATGATATAATCTAGGAATGCCTAGAGTGTATAATAATAGTGAAATGTACAATGTACAAATTTTAAAAATGTTTTTGCATGAAGAAGAACAAAGGATTGTCATTATTGCAGGGTGCTGAAAATAGATAACTAATACTTCAATATATCACATTATGTGTAAGACTAAAGCAAAAAATGTTTATTTGTTACAAAATTTAGATTTTGACTAGAGCATTTCCTAATATAATTCATGTAGATAGTTTTATTGAATGTCATAAGTACTTGGAATCTCAGGTAGTACTTGAGATTTTGTTGGTTTGCCCAGAGTGATCCCCCGATGAATCCCAGAGTGATTTGATCCATGACTGGAAATGTATTTGCAAGCCCCCTTCGGGGAATGGTGAGAGTGGGGAGAAATTCAACTTCCCCGAGTTGAATTCTTGATATTCTCACAAGCAGTGTGGACAACCAAAGCTATAGGCTGAGCCCCCAGTCTTGGGGTGTGTTCATATGAAACTTAACCCCACAAAGGATAGGTCAAGTCTACTCAAAATTTAGGCCTAAGAGTCACCCCCAAGAGAGCCTCTTTTGTTGCTCAGATGTGGCCCCTCTCTCCAGTCAACACGATGAGCAGTCTCACCACCCTCCCCCTCTCTGTGTGGGACATGACTCCCATGGGTGTGGACCTTCCTGGCAACGTGGGACAAAGATCCTGGAATGAGCTGAGACTCAGCATCAAAGGACTGAGAAAAACCCTAGAATGAGCTGAGAATTAACATCAAGAGACCGAGAGAACCTTCTCGACCAAAAGGGAGAAGAGTAAAATGAGGCAAAGTGTCAATGGCTGAGAGATTCCAAACAGAGTCGAGAGGTTATCCTGGAGGTTATTCTTACACATTAAGTAGATATCACCTTGTTGTTCAAGATGTAGTGGAGAGGCTGGAGGGAATTGCCTGAAAATGTAGAGCTGTGTTCCAGTAGCCATGTTTCTTGATGATGATTGAACAATGATATAGCTTTCACAATGAGACTCTGTGAATGTAAAAACCTTGTGTCTGATGCTCCTTTTATCTACTACATCAACAGAAGAGCAGAACATATGGAATAAAGTAAATAATAGGGGGAACAAATGTTAAAATAAATTCAGTTTGAAATAGTGGTAAATGAAAGCGAGGGGTAAGGGGTATGGTACGTATAGTTTTTTTTCCTCTCTATTATCATTTTATTTCTTTTTCCATTGTCTTTTTATTTCTTTTTCTAAATAGATGCAAATGTACTAAGAAATGATGAATATGCAACTATGTGATGATATTAAGAATTACTGATTATATATGTAGAATGGAATGATTTCTAAATGTTTTGTTTGTTAATTTTTTTAATTAATAAAAAAAAAGATATTTACATGCCATGAAGACAACAGATCACTAAGCATATCACAATGCAGACAGATATAGCCCTGCCCAACGACCAAATTAAAACACCAGATGAAACACAGATATTGGAACAAGTAATCAAAGATGTTCATACAACTCTACTCAATAAAATAAGTAGGATAGCAAATGACATAAAGGAGATCAAGAAGACAGTAGAAGAGCAGAGGAATTTGAAAGAAAAAATAGAAAAATAGTGGATATCACAGAGATTAAAGATTCTGTTGACCAAATTAAAAAAAACATACTAAAGGCACACAACACCAGATTTGAGGAGACAGAAGAAAGAATAAGTGGTATAAAGGACAGGATAACTGACTTTGAAGATTCAAAACAGTAAGTGGCAAAAAAGATTGAAAAAATTGAATGGAATCTCTGGGAAATGATAGACAAAACAAAGTGTACAAATTGGTGTCCCAGAAGGAGAAGAGAGGAGTAAAGGACTAGGAAGAAAGGACTAGGAAGAGTAGTTGAGTATATAATGGGGGAAAACTTTCCAAACCTTATAAAAGACATAAATATACAAGTCAAAGAAGGCCAAAGAACTCCAAACAGAATAAATCCAAATAGGCCTTCCCCAAGGCACATGCTAATCAGTCTGCCAAATGTTGAAGAGAAGCAGAAAATCCTGAAACTGGCAAGAGAAAAACAATCTACTACACACAAGGAAAGCCAAATAAGACTGAGTTCAAACTACTCAATTAGCACCCTGGAGGCAATAAGTCAGTAGTATGATATATTCAAAATCTTGAAAGAGAGACTTCCGGCCAAGAATTCTATACCCAGCCAAATTGCCCTTCAAAATTGAGGGAGAGATTAAAGTTTTCATAGACAAGGAAATCCTGAAAGATTTTCTTAACAAGAGACTGGTCCTGCAAGAAATACTAAAAGGAGTTCTACCAGCTGAAAAAAATAAAGACAGGAGAGGCAGGTCTGGAGAAGGGCACAGAATTGAAGAGTACCACGAAGGGTAACTTAAAGAATACAAAGAGGAAGACAGAAAATAATATATAGACATTGGAAAAACTGAAGGTAGTGATAGATGTTTCAACAATAATAGTAGGATACTTCACTACATCACTCTCCTTTATAGATAGAGCAACCAGACAGAAGATCAACAAGGAAATAGAAAAATTAAATAACTTGATAAATAATTTAAACCTAACAGACATATATAGGTCATTGCACCCCAAAGCAAAATGTTATATATTCTTCTCTAGTGCTCATGGAACATTCTCCAGGATAGATCATGTGCTGGGACACAAAACAGGTCATTATAAATTTAAAAACATTGAAATTATTCAAAGCACTTTCTCAGATCACAATAGCATGAAGCTGGATCTCAATATCCACCAAATGTATGGTGATTAAATAACACACTCTTAAACAGCCAGTGGGTCAAAGAGGAAATAGCTAGAGATATCAGCAGCTATCTGGAGATGAATGAAAATGAGAATATAACTTATGAGAACTTATGGCACCTGGCAATAAGTCCTCGATTTTTGCTCCTTCTTGTTTTTTTTAATATAGGCACTTAAGGCAATACATTTCCCTCTCAGCAAACTAATCCCAAAGCAAATAGAAGAAGAGAAATAACAACGATTAAAGCAGAGATAAATGAATAGGAGGATGAAAGAACAATAGAAAGAATCAATAAAACCAGAAGTTGGCTCTTTGAACAAAATCAATAAAATTGATGGGCCACTAGCAAGACTGACAAAGAAAAAAAGAGAGAAGATGCAAATAAATAAAATCAGAAATGAGAAGGTGTACATTACCACAGAACCTGAAGAAATAAAAAAAATCATGAGGATACTATGAACAACTATACTCCAACAAACTAGACAACTTAGATGAAACGGACTAATTCCTGGGGACACACAAACAAGCTACACTGACTCAGGAAGAAATAGGAGATCTCAACAAACCAATCACAAGTAAAGAGATTCAGTCATTCATCAAAAATCTTCCTACAAAGGAAAGCCCAGGGCCAGATGGCTTCACAGGGGAATTTTATCCAACATTCCATAAAGAACTAACACCAATCCTGCTCAAACTTCTCCAAAAAATTGAGGAAATAGGAATTCACCCAACTCATTTTATGAAGCTAAAATCATTTTAAATCTTTCTTCTCTATCTTAAACCTAGTAAAGGGTTCCTTATGCTCTGAGGATAAAGGTAAAACAACATGTGTCCTAAAGCTGATAAGCCCTCTGATGCTCTGCATTCCCCCAGTGGTGTTCTTTCAGCCCCTTCACCATGAAGTAATCCATAGTCTCAGCCTCTACTTCCTCACGTGAGTGAGATAAAGTCTTAACATGTTCTGCTTCTCCTTCTAAGCTGCTCTCCCTGTACTCTTCAGTAAAGTGTGACATTCTTTGAATTTCACCTCCATTTTTCTTTCTTAAAACTGTTTCAGGTCATAGTCTTTCTTTCTAACTTTCCATAAAACCATGTACCATTGGTTCAGAGCACACATCTCAGTTTGCATATGTAGATTCATTAGTGCTATTATTGGGTTAATATTTTTTCCCTGAGTAGGATGTATGCTCCTCGAGAAAAGTTACCATATTTATTTTCATTGCCCTGTATCTCCAGATACAATAGACTGGCCCTTAGAATGTGTTAAATGTGTTATGTTGATGTTATAGGATGCTGCTCAGTCTAAGCTGACATAAAAATCATGACTGATATTTCATTCTTACCTAAATTTCAAGTCCCATCTTTACCTGATTTATTATGGTGTTACTCCACTATAAATTGGTTGTGGGGAGGTAAGCGTAGCTGGTCAGAAAAAAAAATTAGCACTTTAATATTATCATTATTTCCTCACTCTGGATATTATAATAAGGGGTCCAGAATTATTTATCTAAGTGCCAGCATGCTCTGGGAATGAATCTGAGGATGAACACTTGAAGAGTAAGGAAAGAAGCATCCCCTGTTACTTAAATGTCAGCCAAATGCATGGAGTTCACATGTAACTTCTGGGCCCCAAAATGAAAGAACAATTCAACAACAGACCCTATTTTAATCATTTCCTGTGTGCAGACACTACTTGCTGAGTGCATGAATGAAAATGTGCGGATAGAGATAATGTTACAGTAGGAACAATATAATAACAATGCAGAAATCAGTACAGTTTCTGAACAATAAATGTGGTCAGGAAGGCTCCATGGTAATATAATACATAGACCGAGACCTAGATAATTAGGAGAGAGCCCCAGTGGTGGGGAGTAAGTGTGATCATCATATGCCACATCTAAATATGAGACTGACAGAATTTTCTAGACAGGAATAAAATTGTGCAAGTAAGAGAGTGACCTGAATTGAATGAAAGTCTCTTTGAATGGATTCTTGTGAACTATGCTATGAATTTGTACTATATTCTAAAGCCTATGTAGTGTCCTTTTCATAAGCAACAATGACAGTATCAATTCTTACTCAGTATTTCACTCTGGAGAGCAAGCACATTGCTGTTACTTTAGTTTTTGTGAGGGATGCTTGTAATCCACCCAGAGATAGATTAGTCTCTGATAAGTTTTTGATTAGTCTTTGAGGATAAATGGTGATGCACAATTTCCAGGAGATATTTTGGGAGCAAAAAGGACAAAACTTGGTGATTGAGAAGACAGTGATGGTCCTCCTTAAAGTTCTTTTATAGTCTAAGAATAAAGAACTTTAGGTGATATTTAGCAGATATCCAATTGTGGGTGGTGAATAGCAAAGGGGATTCACTGTAATGATAATGACTACCCTTGTTGGATGTACAAATGGGGTAGGTTTTAGAGAAGGAAAAGTACTTTATGAAGGAAGTATAATTCTTTCTCTCAAAAAGTTGGAAATTGAACACTCATTGAAGAGTGCTTTGAAAACTATTGTTTTTTTCTTTTCTTTCTTTCTTTTTTTTTTTTTTGTTTTGCATGGGCAGGCACCATGAATCAAACCTAGGTCTCCAGCATGTCAGGTGAGAACTATGCCTGCTGAGCCATGATGGCCCGCCCTATTGATTTTTACTTTCTTTGTTTTGTATGTATGTTATACTACACAATAAAAAAGTAAAGGAAAAAGTTGGGAGCTGGAAAAGGTAGAAAACTCATTATATTAAAGTACATAGAGGAGTTCTGGGAAGATGGTGGAATGGGTTAGATGGAATCCAACCCTGCTCCAAGGAACAGGTAGAGAAGGGACGGGAAGGTGACTGAGATGGTGATTCCAGGATGTAAGTGACCTTGGCGAGTCTTAGACACCACATAGATGACCCTGGTCGCAAAAGCGGAGGAACTGAGAAGCAGAGAACCAGAGACCATCCAGCTGGTATAAACAGTCTAACATGGAAGCCTGGAGCCCTCAGGAGCCCCCAGGAGTGCATGATGGGGAGACAGGGACTAGGAAGTAAGTCAAGCCATGTTCCTTGAATGTGCTACCCTCACCAGCACAGTCCTGTGAGCATGACTCACCCCACAAATCACACACCCAAACCCTGCCACCCCCCCACCCATGCTCCGTGTGCCCGTGCCCCACCAAACCCTTGCACACATACCCGCCCCACCACCCCACCCCAAGCACGTGCACACCCGTCCCAGCCCAACCCATGTCTCCAGCAAAAAGACAGTCTTGCCACACCCCTCCCTAATTCTATCTCCCTCTCCCTGCCCTCTGCAGGCATCTGCCGGTGCATAAAGACTGCAGGCCTTTACCTCAATACGCAGGCTACACCCACCCCCAGCTCATACAGTCCTACAACCCCACCCCACCACCACCCTGAGCTCTCCACACAGGTACATCAGTTTACAGCACTCCCAGACCTGTGCATGCACACGGGCCCCACTGACATTCCTCAACTCTGGGCAAGTGCTGACCTATGCAGCCAGGCCAATTGATATCTGACCCACTGCCCTGAGCTCAGTGCATGTGTACAAAGGACCCCCTGCCCTAGACCAGCACACACCAGGGCCCTGCCCCCAGACCTGTGCACCTGCCCAGTCACATCCTCCCACTGCTGGGTGCCCATGAGCACAGGCCCCCACGTAGTATCCCCACCCTGCACCTTTACCTGCGCTGCGACCCATAACTGCACTGTTGCACCTCCCGCCCTGCATCTTGTTTCATACCCAATCTGCAAACACAAGGCTTTAGGCTACTGAAGGAAATCAATTTCCAAACTAAACCAATCAAGACATCTACATGCCCTGTAGGATGGAAAAAAATGTTCCATACAAGTTCTAATCAAAAGAAGGCTTATAATGGTGTTCAAATTTAACATCCTATGTGGGTGATGGCAGCTCACCATTGTGAATGCAATTTACAACGCAGAAATATATTTCCAAATGTGATTAAAGGGTGAAATGTTAGATTGTATATATGGTAACAGAATGATTTTTTTTAATCCATGAAACTACACTACATAGCCAAGCTTAAGTTAAACCATGGAGTTCATTTAGTAATGCGATTATAAAGATGTGCTATCATCAATTGAAACAAATATTTCACACCAATGCATGGTGTTAGTGGTTAGTTGCCACTAAAGATGATTGTGAAAATCAAAGACAACTGAAAGTAAATGGAAGATCTTATCTTTTGGCTTCACCAGGGTGCCAAACACTTAATTCTAGTTGTCTATAAACTAGATGTATAAATCAAATAGGGAAAAAACCCTCAGAAAAGGTTTCTCTTCATATATACAAACCTTTTAATCTCCATTTCACCTTTGAAGATCATTTTTCTTGTACTTCTCAATAAATACAGTGTGATATTTGTTGTGATGTGTTTCCTTTATCTTAAGTATCCAATAGAAACTTCGCTGGGTATAGGAAGGGAAAGTAACTCTTAAACCATTCGTACAGACCACATGAATCAAGGGTTATTCCTCTACCATTTCTTTACTTTGTTTTTAACTCTGCTCAAAACAACATTAAATACAAAACAAAACAAAACTTAGAGGCAGTCTAATCATTCCACATGATTTCCCTCTGCTGGCTGCCACCATCTAAGCTGAACCTCACATTTTCCACGTGTGAGCTCTGTTGTATTTACAGACTCTTCCAGCAGGCCTGACTGAGAAATATAATAATAGTAAACATCGTTCAACCCCATAATAACTAAACGTCTTGAATAGTGTGGTGGTTAGAAGCTGAATGAATCCCCAGAAAAACATGGGGGCTTTTCATGAGATTACTTCAGTTAGAGTATGTGGGGTTCAGGATGGGTCTTAGTCCTATGACTGGAGCCCTGTATAAGCAGAATGGACTCAGAGATGAGAGAGAAAACCACAGAGCAAGCATCCAGAAGCCGAAATCAATGGAACCCAGAAGAGAAGGGAGAGACCAGGAGACACCACCATGTGCCTGGACATGCGAGAAGCTAAGCATCAAAGACCACCGATAACCAGCCTCTGAATAGCAGTCTTCAGGGAGAAGGTCTCACCCTGATACCTTGATTTGGACTTTCTTTGATTTGGACTTTCTTTTAGCTTCAAAACCATAAGATGATAAGTTCCCATTGTTTAACCCAACCCATCTCAGGATATTTGCTGAAGCAACATAGGAAACTAAAGCTGACACAGAAAGTCTCACTTTGTCCCATATTTGCACCTATCTTAGTTACTCCTCTTTACTGTGGATTTTATGACCTCGTATTCACTGAGGTATAAGGCCTTGAAATGTAAAACCAGACGGCATTATCTGGTGTAATTTGTATTACTCAAAATGTGGTAAAGAGCCACAAAAATGTAACCCTGATCATGCAAGAAGTTTTATAACTCTTTCTCTATTTTGATTCCCTGATTTTTACTCTTTGTTAATTTCTTAATTAAAAGGTCAATCAGCCAGATGTTGGGGCATCTCATGTTACACCTAAAAAATCTGCAGCCCAGTCTTTCTTGCTCTGAGTCTCAGAGCATATTACTGTAAGATGTACTGAATGGATGAGTACAACCACGATACCATGTCCTTTTGTGACCAGCCTGCTCTCGAAAGGAAAGAGAAGTAGGGAATCATCCTTAGCTATTCTGGATTGCACCCCCAAAGTAGGGAATGCCTAACTCTAAGGCAGGTATATCCTCTGGAGATAGGAATAAGACATCTACACCATGCCAGGATATTGTCCTCTAGCTAACTCATCAGAGAAATCCCCCTCCTTCTGGGGTTGAAGAAGTGGAGAGGCCACGAGATGATATAAATAGTGCACTAAGCTCACACAACATTAAAGCACAAACAAGAGGGATATGTTTTATCCCTGACATTGGCAATAACCTTTCAACTGAAAGTTTTGGAAGCTGATGGCTAGATCAGAGCTTATAAATCACAGATGAATAGCTTAACTACATCATCTGGAATATTAAAACCTCTATGATTCAATAAAGTATCTACAAATATGCATTGTAGAAAAGTGTCTGCAGAAGCACTTTATTCAGCATAAGATATAAGTAATATCTTGGACTAGGACTAAATGATCAACTTTGCTTGTTTAAGGTTCTTTCCACTCCATCATGCTGATTTATCAAAATTCAACAAATTTAACTGCACTAGAATTAGGATAAAATTACAAACTGTCTAATTTGGTGATATGATATAATCCTGAAGTATTATGTGGCCAATATTTCTCAAATCTATTGCAAACTTTCAGATTTTGATGATTTGTATAGTAAGAATACTCAAAAAGTGTGGAGAATGAGATGAGCTACAAAGTAAGCAACTACGAAATGATGGGAAGAAATGACTTATAAGAAATATCAAATGTGATTTTAATGTCCCTGACGGACTAGAGGAAATCCAGAGGAATTGAGAACATTTGTCTCATTTCAATTTTATGTCTTAGTTGATAGGAATCTTGTTTGTAATAGAAAGAAGGATGTGGAAAATAACTACATAAAAATATAGATACCGTAAGAATAATATTCAAGTTTTTAAATGTATATTTAGTAAAATATTTTGTATGACAGTGGTGTTGCGTCTCCTTGTATAGAAAAGAGGATGTTTTATGATGAAGAAAAAATGTATGTAAGGAAACTTGAAATCTTTATCAGGAGAGATTTAATTAGGGAGTTGGGAAAATATAATAAAACCATAAGTAAAGAAAGAACCAGTATCAATGAATAATAAAATAAACAGTGATTTGACAACACCTGATTTGGGTATTGGCGACTTGGTGAATACATCTCCCTATAACACTTCACTGAGTTATACCATGGGGGATTGCTTATTTCATTCAGATCTTTCTAGGACAAAAGTCCTCAGTTTTCTTTAATTTCTATTCTTTCTTACAAAAGAAATATGGCTTTATACTACCTTAGAAAATGAACCCATGATTTTAAGTTAAATGGGGAGAAGAACCCATAGATTTAAAAGCTGGGCACGCAGTAGACCAGAATCAAAGCAAATTTTCCAGACTCTTCTGAAGCTAGTTTTGGAAATATGCCTGAGATTTTATCCAGGGACAAATGTTGTTTTCTGTGAAACTTTTGAGGAAACTTATTTAAAAGAAAAGTGCATAAAGGACATTCTAGACAGATAACGGTGGTGATGTGGCTTTTGAATCTGACCCAATTCCAGCATAAAAACAGAAAGGCGAATTGGATAACAAAAACCCACATCAAATATCTACAAAAAATTCCTCATAAAATATGAGTTCATGGCAATTAACCAAGAACTATAAGCTTTCCATGGTCTTGACTTCAATTTCAAGACTTCGTGGCATGATATTTGTCTAGGAGGAGTCAAAGATGAGCAATGTGCCATCTGAAAGAACTAAAACAAGCAAGCAAAAACAAAAGCAAAGCAAACTTTTGGCAAGAGGGAAAAAACCCAAGTGCCCATTAACCCATGAACAGATGAACAAAATGTAGTATATACACTGGGTGGAAAATTATTCTGAGGTAAGAAAAAAATGAAGTCCTGATGCATGCGACACCATGGATGAACCTGGAGGACATTCCGCTGAGTGGAATAGGCCAGATACAGATGAGCAAATATTGTATAATCGCACCAATATGAACTAGTTGCACTGAGCAAACTCATGGAGTTAAAATCTGGGGTACTGGTTACCAGGAGATAAAATGAAGGGAGAAGATGGGGCGCTGATGTCTAATTTGTGCTGAATTTTTAATAAAGTAGATTGTAAATGTTTGGAAATGGATAGAGATGACAGTAGCACATTATTGTCAGTGTAATTAACATTGCTGAATTATTGAGGTGATTGTGGTTGAAAGGGGAATTTTAGGGTTGTGGTTGCCACTGAAAAGAAAGCTAGAGGATAAAACATAAGACCATAAAACATAGTGAACCCTGTTGTGGATGATGATGGTGATAAATAGTACAAACATATGACTGTTCTCCCATGAACCAGAACAAATGAATGTCACTACTGCAAGGTATTATTAATAGGGTGGTATATGGGGAAAATACAACTCATGCAAACTGTGGACTATAGTTAACCGTGATATTACAATAATATTTTTCATCACTTGTGACAAAGATACCACACTAATGCTAAAAGTATCTATGACAGGATGGTATAAGGGATATGAAAATTTTCTTTTTGGAGCAGTGAAAATATTTTTAAACTGATTGTGATGATGAATGCACATCTCTGTGATCATAAAGAGAGCCATTGATGAACACTTTGGATAGTTTGTATGGTTTGTGAATAAATCTGATTTTTTAAGAAAATGAGATAATCTATGCAAAGTGCCTAGCACCGTGTACATGCCCAATAAATTGTATTAGCTACTATAACGATAGTGATGTTATAAATAGTATCAACATATTCTAAATTAAACTCGCCTTTCTAAAAAAATCCTCCCAAAACGTGCATGTACTGCAAAGCTCCACAAGCAAATGTGATAACAGCAGCTGTAATGTAGAGGGAATCATCATACTCCCGTACCAGGTAAGTAAAAGAGATGATAGTACAATCTAAAGGGACTACAACTATCCAGAAACAATGTATTCTCATATCAGCCAACGCTCCATTCCATGAGAAGCCTCATAAAGAGGACAACTTTGGGGAGTAGAATCCAAATTTAACAAGATGTGGGCTAAAAAGACATAAGGTGCAGCCAAAAGCTTGGGAAAGAAATAGAACCAGGAAATGTCTGCGAGTAAGCCACCACATTTTGTATCTTCTTTTGGCATGGGCGGGCTCCAGGAATCGAACCTGGGTCTCCAGCACAGCAGGCTAGAACTCTGCCACTGAACTACCAGTGCATTGCCCTTTTCTTCATTTTTGAAGGATATTTTCTTTGGTGGGTTTTTTCCTTCCAACACTATAAGCATTTCCCTTCTCCCTCTTCTTGCCTGCATGATTTCTGACTAATTCTCTGCCGTAGGTCTCATCCTTTTTTTCACTATAGTAAGGTGCTTCCTCCATTCTGCCCCACTCACCTCCAGCTTTCAAGATTTTATATTTGTCTTTGGTTTTCTGTGGCTTGAATATGATATGCTTAGATTTTTTTCCTTTGGATTGGTTGTGTTTTCAATCCTTTTGGTATTCTCTGAGATTCCTGGATCTGTGGTTGTTTTGGAAATTTCTAGGTCATTATTACTTCAAATATTTGTCCTGTCTTTCTTCTCCTTGTTGTTCCAATTTAACACGTGTCTGTAATAACACCACACATAGTTTTATGGTTTTCATGACCATCACTCTAGGCTATTTTAAATTCCTCGCAAACATGTTTAACGTCTGCATTTTCCTTATCTGATATTCTAATTTATTTAGCAAAACAAGCATTCCTGTGGTGACCTCCTTCAAGATAAGAAACTTAGCCCCCAGCCACTTGGCACACTGGTGAGTAATCGCCCTCAGTTCTCTCCCTCTCCGGAAAGGCTCTTCAGCCCAGAGACTTGCTTTGCCTAATGCATCTCTCTCCCTGAGGCAGTTTGCATCTAGTGAGTCTTCAGTATAGAGTGTGAAGTGCCAGTGCTCCTGCTCTGAGGTGGAACAGGGGCCATTCCAGCTCCAGAGGTCCCTCTACAATGAGCTAATGCCTGAATTTTTAGCTTTTTCAAATTCCCCATCCCATCTCCTTCACATCACCATCCTCACAGGTGGGATCATACTATCCAATCAACTTCTTGTATGTAAATCCACCTTTCAGGTTTCTCAAACCCAACCTAAGGAAACAACTTTTCCACTATATGGTACATATTGAGACTTCAGTACAAATGTGTATTTACCCTACAAATATCTCAAGTCTGCAATGCCTTCGGTGTCCTCACATACTCTAGGGGGCAGATAGATGGCAGAATATTGAGCAAACAGAATATTACTTTCCTTAAGGGATGTACTGCACAGCTGTGTTAGTCAGGTTCTCTATAGAAACCGAGCCAACAGAAGAGATCTGTAAATATGAGATTTATAAAGGTGTCTCATGCAACCATGGGAATGGAAGAGTCCAAAATCCATAGGGCAGGCTGTGAGGCTGGCAGTTCCAGTGAAGAGTCTGGAATGTACTCCACAGGAGAGGCTTGCTGGCTGTAGAAGCAGTGGAAGAGTCTCTCTTCTTCCTTAAAATACTTCAGTTGATTGAATTATCTTGTTGTGTGAGGCACACCTTAGTTGATCACAGATGTGATCAGTCACAGATTTTGCGACTGACTTATGATTAAATCAACTCACCATGAAATATCCTTGTAGCAACAGGCCAGTGCTTGTCTGATCACACAACTAGGCATATTCATTTGGCCTGTTGACACCAGAACCCAACCGTCACAATACCCCTCATGCTACTTGTCATTTTTCTTCTCTTGTCTGAAATGATGTCTCCATACCTGGAAGGGAAGATGCCATTTGCAATCATAAGGCAATTTCCATTAGATTGAGAGCAGAAATATTCAAAGAGCTTCAGTCCCTTCTAGGATGGTTGAACTGCTTAACAGTTCAACAGATTTCTAAAAATCTGGTGATTTTTAGAAAATAAGTTCTTATTTGCTTAAGCCAATTTAGTAGAGTTTAGTTGTTGCAAATAACTGAACAAATTTGCAACAGTGAACTTTTATTTGTAGATATTTGTTTCCAGCATTTTTATGACTGGAATTAAAACAGTTGAATTATCTGTGGTCATAAATCTGTTTATGCATTTGTTTTTTCCTCATGATACCCTGTTAAATATAAAATGACAAAATGCAAGGGCATAAACATTTTAATACTTCTAAATATGTAGTGCCAAAGTTTAGATTATAGCAATTCATCCTATTTCCTGAAATCCATTAGAGTTTCCAGCTCAGAAAACCATTGTCAGCATTGAGTATTACAACTGAAATTGCTAATTTGATAGATGAAACATGGTATCTCATAATTTCAGATTTGGAAGACTGTTTATTACTAATGATGAAAAGTTTCATGGATGTGCTTTGGACTGTTTTGAGCTTTCATTCTTTCAATACTCCGTGCCACATAAGTGCCAAGAACTGTTCTAGCTTCTGAGGTTACAAGATGTATATTACATACACAGTCACTGCATGATGGATTTTATATTCAAGTAGGATAGAAGGAAAATGTAAAAAGCATTATACATCAGTTAGAGATAATAAATCAAAAGATAACACGGTGTAAGGAGAGAGAGGGTTGAAGAGAAATAGTTCAGATGTGGTAACCATGGGAAATATCTCTGCAGAGCTGATATTTGATGGAAACTTAACATAAAGAATGAACAAAATGAAGATATGGGAATTTTGTGTTCCTGGAAGAGACAATACCATGCGATGGAAAGAAACTTCCTAATATAAACAAAAACAACAGTAGCAGCAGCAAGAACAGAAACAACAACAAAGAAGTGTGCTAGGTCTGAAACAGAACGACTAGTGAGAGGATGAAAGGATGCGGACTCAGTGAAGCAGGCAAGGTCTCATAGAACCTTATATGCCCTTTAGCTACTTCTACTTTTCCTACATGGGATAAAAGCCACTGGACGATTTTGAGCAAATGAATAACATAATCTATTTTACAAATTAAAACTAAAGATCATTTGTTTGCTCTTTGGAGGATTAAAACTAAATTCACAAATTAGGAGTCCACATAGAGGGCCCATAGGGAGAAATTGCAGTACTGATTGCATAAGGTGATGAGACCATACTATGAAGTGACAAGTGAGAAAACTTGGCATTTTTATTGAATTGCATTAATGGCTCTAAGATGAGATGAAACCATTTTGGAGAGGTCATATTTGATGGTCTTCCAGAATTTATGAAGCAGCTTTGCTGTGTAACTTACAGCCAACTATGTGGTACGAGTAAGGTGGGTAAGAAATTTCCTCATCTGGACAGCCTGGTAGAGACTAAGGGGGTGGTGATGAGGGACACCAGTGATTTCAATGCTTTTCTTTTCCACTAAGTTGCACATTATTCTTTTTCTGAAAAAGTCTTAATATACTTTCTTGAAAATGAGGAGAGTAAAGACCATTGAATTTACAAAATGTCAGCATATGTGTGAAAATATTATGTAAATATTTTCATAATCACATTTGTTTTTACATAGATTTTCTCCAGAATGATAGAAAAGTAACCGTTACTAATGGTCACTGGAGAAGGAGAAATAAGTGCTAGATTGGTGGATAGAATTTCTTTTTACTGAATACACCTTATAATGGTTTGAATTTGATTCCTAAGTATGCATTAACTGTTAAATTAAGTGTTAAGTGGATAATTAATCTGCAATATCCGGCAGTAGTTTGGAGGAAATAGACTCAAGAGGATATAGTGAATTATTCCAGAGAAGAGGGAGGTGCAGAACTTTCTCTGAGAAGACAGGTACACTGAAGGAACGATAAAGGCACAACTGCTGAACGTAAATGAAAAGAACATGAAAACACTCACCTTTTTCTAAGGGACTAGAATATTTTTCTTTGATGGGAACCTATTTTACTTCGTTTGTAATTAGGCTCTTTATAGAGGCCATCTCAATGCTTGGAGGTATTTTTGCATTTGCTATTCATAATTCTCCTGCAGAGTTCACTGTATGATAACCCGTTTGATGGATTCTACCCCTAGATTTGTTAGTTGGTTGAATCATTTAAATAATGGAAATTGATACTCCTTTGGAAGCTACAGTAAGCTATACAAATATTTCTGTTTCATATAATGAGACTACAGGTTAGCAAGGAGTATGAGTTATAACCTTTGCTCATTATTGCTTTGAGGCATTATTAGTAATTTATCATACCTGTATTTCTGTATTGAAGGTTGACAACTAGAAGATAGGGATGAATCTAATTATGTATTTCTGAAATATTAAAAAAAAATCTGGGGCAGTGAGATGGTGGCTCAGTGGCAGAATTCCCGCTTGCCATGCTGGAGATCTGGGTTCGATTCCCAGTGCCTGTCCATGTAAAAAAAAAAAAAAAAAAAATCTGCTCCTAAAATGAACATGAGCTGTCTTTTTCCGTTATAGATGGTAAACATATTAGTACTCTTCTTGGTATTAATACATTAATATATTTTGAAACAAAGATAGGTATTTTACTTAATAGAGAATTTGACTATATGATATTTGGCATCACAATAATTTTGCTGTCAATAAATATTCTAAAACTCATTTCATTTTTTTCTTGTCTTTGTTGACTTTTCTAAAATTATTTCCATGCCATTAACTTGATAAACTTCTGAAATGATGAAATCTGCCATATTATGCTTGTGATATTATATTTTACATAGAAGGAATAAAGGTAAAGTACTCAATTTTATATTTGTACAGCCTTAAATATTAACTTATTTATAGCTTCTCCAATTGCCTATTCATTCTTTTTACTAATCAGTTATTTTGGCTTTACATGGGAAATTAAAATTCATTTAACACAACGTCATTTTTCTAAGGAGACTACGTTTAATTTAAACTATTTGAGACACAAAGAATTAAAATTCAGAGAGAATACCTCAATACCAGTGTTATTGCCAACACTTAGGGAAATTATAGATTTTAAGCACAGTTTGAAGAAAGAGCACATATCAAATTAGGTAGATACCTATCATCAATGACTAATAATAAGGGTAGTAAGTTTAAAGAGAAAGCTATAAAGAGATATTCAAACCTCAGTTCTACTTCTAGTTATGTGAACCCAGTTATTTAAGACCCATCTTTCAGGGGAAATTTTGAATCCTGAGATTAGCTGTTTTTTTCCTTCAACAGAATAGATCAAATCAGGGAAAATACTTGCCTCTCATGAAATGGACCTTATTACTGGCTCTTGTAAATATCGCTAAAGAACTTTTTCCAGATGGTTATATTATCTGGTTAACTGATGTCTAATATTTTACTGCACCTGGATATTTTAAAAATATAATGTATTTTGAAGTCTATTTTCTTAATAAAATGTATCTGAACTTAATTTAATGACTCTTTCAGAGTTCAGTTCATAAGGTGGAGAGTCACAGTTTTACTATGCCCTGTATAACACTGAAGAATGTAATCCTATTCAACAGGGGACCACAAAGATTTATCCCAAGAAAATGCTCTGAAATATGTCCTTTCTGGGTAAATCTTTTGCGATAAACTTTCCAACAGGAAGGGTTAAAGGACCAGATGTTTTATTTGAGGAATTTTACCAAACATTTCAAGAAGAATTACTACCAGTCCTGCTCAAACTATTTCAAAATATTTGAAGAGTCAGGAACATTCTCTGAATCTTCTATGAGCCCAACATCACTCAAAGCCAGATGATGGTACCCATAGGAAGTTATGTGACAATACCTTTTATGGACATAGATGCAAGTACTCTCAACAAACTACTATCTAACCAAATCCAACAGTACATTATGAACAGTGATCAAGTGGGATTTGTTCCAAGTATAAAAGAGAGGTTCAATATAACAAAATTAATTAATATAATACATTACATTCAAATAAAAGGGGAAAAATGAGAAGGCATTTGATAAAATCCAGCATCCCTTCTGAATAAAAGCACTTAGAAAACTAGGGAGAGAGGAAAACTGCCTAAATATGATACAGGATATGTGTGAAAAACCCATTGCTAATATAACACTAATACGGAAAGAATTAAAGTTTTCCTTCTATGACTAGGAACAAGAAAAGAATGTCCATTGTCATTACTCTTACTGTTACTCAAAGTTGTACTGAAAGTTCTGGGTAGAACAATTAGGCAAGAAAAAGAAATAAAAGGCATCCAAATTGGAAATG
The DNA here is from genome assembly GCF_023851605.1 of Tamandua tetradactyla. Classification (NCBI taxonomy): domain Eukaryota; kingdom Metazoa; phylum Chordata; class Mammalia; order Pilosa; family Myrmecophagidae; genus Tamandua; species Tamandua tetradactyla. The sequence goes on along the minus strand of NC_135352.1, from coordinate 41,972,389 downwards.
AAATAAAATTTTTCCTTTTTGAAGATATCATGTTCCTATATACAAAAATAAATAATCCTAAAAATCCAAAACTAATCTTTTAGAGCTAATAAACAAATCAGCCATGTAGTAGGGTACAAGATCAACACGCCCAAATCAGTAATCTTTCTATACACTGGTAATAAACAATAAGCACATGGAATCAAAATTCCATTTACAATAACAACTTAAATAATCGAATGTCTAGAAATAAATATAACCAAGGGTTTAAAGGACTTGTACACAGAAAGCCACAGAACATTGCTAAAATAAATGACAACAAATGTAAATAAATGGAAGAACATTCCACATTCATGGATTAGAAGAGTGAATATTGTTTAGATGTCAATTCTACCCAAAGCAATATATAGATTCAATACAATCTCAATCAAAATTCCATCAAGCTTCTATGCAGAAATGGAAAAGCTGATCATCAAACTTATATGGTAGGGTATGAGGTTCCTAATATCCACAATCATCTGGGAAATGAAGAATGAAGTTGGAGGACTAGCATGTCCCAATCTTAAAATTTATGACAAAACCTCTCAAAATAGCATGGTAGTGGCACAAGAGCAGACATATAGACCAGTGGAATGGAACTGAGAGTTCAGAAACAATTCTCACCTTGACGGCCCATTGATTTTTGACAAGGGTGACAAGTACACTGGATTGGAAAGGAATAGTGTCTTCATCAGTTGGGCCTGGGAAAACTGGATGTCCACATGCAAAAGAATGAGGGTAGCCCTCTACACATTTTATACAAGAATCAACTCAAAATGGAGAAAAGACTTAAATGTAGGAAACAGAACTACAAAAGTCCTAGAAGAAAATAGGGGAGGAACTTTGGATATTTTTAGGCCATGGTTTCTTGGTCTTTACACCCAAACACTAGCAATAAAATGATATTTAAATAGGGCCTCATCAAAATTGAAAACTTTTGTCCATCAAAGGATTTTATCATGAAAGTAAAATTTTAACCTACATAATGGGAGAAAATATTTGGAAACCACATAGGAAAAAAGGGTTTAATATCCAGAATGTATAAAGAAATTCTACACTTCAGCAACAAAAACTCAACCCAATTTAAAAATGGGCAGGAGACTTTGATAGACATATGTTAGAGAAGATATACAAATGGCAAAAACGCACATGAAAAGGTGCTCAACATCATTAGCCATTAGAGAAATGGAAATCAGAACCATGAGATACCATTTCACACCCACTAGAATGGCTGCTATTAGAAATAAGGGAAGATTGTGGATGGTGGAGAGGATGTGGAAAAAAGGGGACACTCATACGTTTTGGGTAGGAATGTGAGATGGTGCAGCTGCTGTGGAGGATAGTTTGGTGGTTCCTCAGCCACTTAGATATAGAAGTACCATATGATCCAGCAATTCCACTTTATGTATATACCTCAAATAAATTGAAAGCAGGTACTTTAACATATATTTGTATACCGATGTTCATAACACTGTTATGAACACAACATGTTATCATAATTACCAGATGTTATCATAATTACCATAATGTTATCATAATTATCATAACATGTTATCATAATTATGATAACATAACACTGTTGTCATTACTACCAGAAGATGGAAGCAACCCAAGTATCCATCAACTGATGAATGTATAAATAAAATGTAGAACAAATAAAAAGTGTAATATTATCCAGCCATAAAAGAAATGAAGTTCTGATGCATATGACAACATAGATATATATGCATATAACAACATATATAACTCTGAAGACATCTTGTTGAATGATATAAGCCAGGCAGAAAAGTACAACTATTGTATAATTTCACTGATAAAATTAGAATAAGCAAACTCATAGAGTCTCAAACTAGAATATAGTTTGCTAGGGTCTGTGGTGGAAATAGCAAATGGGGAGTTAATGCTTAAGTTGTGAAGAGATTCTATCGGAATGATGGAAAAGTTCTGGTAATGGATGGTGGAAATTGTAGCAAAACATTGTGAACATAATTAACAGCTGAATTATATATTTGAATGAGGTTAAAAGGGGAAATTTTACACTACACACACGTTACTAGAATAAGAACTTTTAAAATCCCTTAGATTATACAACACAAACCATGAGTCATAAAGTAAACTATGGACTTTAGTTAATAGGATAATTATAAAAATGTCTGTTCACCAATTGAGGGAAATGTGCCATACTAATGTAAAGTGTTAATAATAATGCAGTATTTGGGACCTTTGCATCATATGCATAATTTTTATGTAAACATAATTTCTCTAACAAAAGAAAAATCTTTCCTGAGAGATAAGAATTGTGATCATTTTTATGTTCTTCAAACTAGTGTAAGGAAATTCCCCTCTGCAAAATATTTTATATGTTATTGTTAGAGATGAAAATTGATTATTGCAAATTCCTCTAGGGCTAATACCATTCTAGAATATAGCAATGATTTCTACAGTTTTTGAGGCAATACAGAAAACTACATGAGAGAAAAGATCCTTGTTTTATTCACTTAATTACCAAAGTATCTAGAACAGTGCCTAGAACACAAATGTAGCGTATCAAATATTTTTTGGATCAATGTCCTCTGGAGCTTAGCTGCCTGGGCTCACAATTTTGCTCAGCGATTTAGAAGCTTGGATTTCCATGGAAAGCTATTTAACTCCTCTATGTATCCACTTCCTCATTGATAAAGTGGTGATCATAATATTTTCTATTTCATAGGGTTAGTCGAGAGAAATAAGTGTATCACATATTCATACATTAGAATAACATGTGGCATATAGTAAGAACTAAAATTATTAAATATTATTATTCATTATTCTTTAATAGCTTAGCTTTTCTTCTCAAATGCCCGAGGAAAGCAGAATGCACTGCCCTACTAAAACTAATATACTTTAGGATTGTCAGTAAAGGCTTTGGGATGGATGGAGAGCTACAGAGTTGCAGCTTCTCGGGGCAGTGCTGTCATTTATCAGATTTTTCCCTTACTTTGGGTCTTTCTCTCTTCTAGTATGATGGTCCTTGTTACTAAGTAAGCTGTCTTTGGACCACTTTTCTATTCCTCCTTCTCAGCTCTATTTCATCTTGGGCTATTGTTGTTCATAGTTTTTTGTTTTTCTTTCCTTCACTTTTCTCTCTCTCCTTTTTTTTCATCATTGTTTTATATGAATCCTGTGTACTCTGGATGCAGCATATTTCCAGAAAGTTAGTCTCCAGATAATTGAGATCTTCCTATTCTTAGGTCTTTTGGAGATTCCTAGATGATAGCTACTGGCTTCAATTGACGAGCCGGTAAATCCTTGCAGGGCTGTCTTCATTGCGCTAACACCAGGCCACTAGCACACAATATACCTAAGTGGTTTCCCTAAATTTTAAGAACCAGACATCTTAATGAATCTTGAAAATGTTGCATATAGACATGCCAATTGTGCTGGTTTGAAAGGATGTACGTACCTTAGAAAAGCCATGTTTCAATCCTAATCCCATTTTGTAAAGGCAGCCATTTCTTCTAATCCCTACTCACTTCTGCATGTTGGAAACTTCAGTTAGATTATTTCCCTGGAGATGTGACACAATTAAGAGTGTTTGTTAAACTGGATTAAGTGGAGACGTGTCTCCACCTATTTTAGGTGGGTCTTGATTAGTTTACTAGAATCCTATTAAAAAGGAAACATTTTGGCGAATGCAGGAGATTCAGAGAGAGCAGAGAAGAATGACATAGCAACGAGAAGCAGAGAGTCCACGAGCCAGTGACCTTTGGAGATGAAGAATGAAAACGCCTCCCAGGGAGCTTCATGAAACTGAAAGCCAGGAGAAAAAGCCAGCAGATGATGCTGTGTTCGCCATGTGCCCTTCCAGCTGAAACTGTGACTGTGTTCACCATGTGCCTTCTCACTTGAGAGAGAAACCCTCATCAGCCTTCTTGAACCAAGGTATCTTTCCCTGGATGCCTTAGATTGGACATTTCTGTAGAGTTGCTTTAATTGGGACATTTCCACAGCCTAAAAGCTGTTAACTTGCAACTTATTAAATTCCCCTTTTTAAAAGCCTCCCATTTCCAGCATACTGCATTCTGAAAGGTAGCAAAACAGAACACCAGTTTATTTCTTAATGCATTTTTATGGCAGCTAGCGCAGGAAACCGGAACGTGTCCTGATTGAGTGTACTTGATTTCATTAAGAACATGATAGGATTAATGAATGAGCAGTACATAAAAGTTCAAAGCTTAACATAATGAAATTGGGTAATATAAGCACTGTAATATATTTGTTGCATTCTTATTACTTTGCTATCTGGCAGTATACTGTGATTTCTGAAGAATTCCAGATATAATATTCATATAGTCAAAGTTATCTAAAATTTAAGAGAATCACCCCATCCTGAAAATCTCTCTTGCATACTCTCTCTCCCTCTTTCCCTTTCCATAGCTAGCATCCTTCCCATTTACTGTTTGTTATGGAAACGAGTCAAAGACATATGGAAATGAGATGGGTGGTAATATCTGAAGCAAGGTTGCAACTACAGAAAGCACACAGAAATGATATTGTGGGTGCAGAAAGAAAATTTGAAATGACCAATTTCGGGGTATTTATAAGTAAATGATATTTTAATGCAGTGCACATATAAAGTTTATAAATGAAAAAATTCTTGATGGGAGTGCATCATCTTTTTTTCCCCTGATTTCCTGATGGCGTATACTGTCAAAAAGGCCTGGAGACTGATACAATAGGAATGGTTGAGGTTTCACAATATGTGGTAGATATGCCCTGAATTAGTTATTTAGCCAAGTATTTTTTTGTGTTTTCTCCTAATCATGTATGTGATCTTGTTCCTGGGCAAGGCATTTTGTGGAGATGGATAAAGAATAGAATACAGAAAACCGTAGGGAAGGAGACAAATGCAATGAGCTCAGCAAAATAGAGAGTAGCAAGAAATATACACAACATTGATTGCCCAGCGAGTATCAGCACATTTTGAAACTCAATTTTTTTAATTTTAATATTACTATATCAGAACATTTATACAATATTCACTGAAAACCACAAGGATTAAAAGACTTACTATTGCCTCTTGAGATTTATACAAAGATTTTTATTTTAATTTTTTACCCAATAATTGTTGGACATTGAAAGTCATACATACATTCATTCATTTGTATATTATTCAATTGTGCTAAGTTCTGGTGATAAATATGAATAAGCCTCATTATTTACAATGAGTTTACAGGCCAGCCAGGAAGACTATGTAGTATGATGAGTAAAACAATACTATTTATTAAATAATAGCATTTATGACTAGCATTTATAATAATGCCAATGAATAGTATTATTTATACTTTATATAATGTCAACATATGGAAATATGAATTTGAAAACTACAAAGTCAATTTCAGCATCATTATAATGATAACATATCAAAGATATGGTCAGTAGCCAAAGGCTCGGGGAGTCAATTGCTTTCCTAAAAAAATAATATGTTAATAAAAGCATAAATGAACTGTTTATTTTTTTAAAAAACTCTGCGGCTTCCAATTTTAAACTTGAATTGAAATAAATTATAGGGGAACTGTGATTCAATCATTTTATCAGACATTTTCTACATTGTTGAAACATTTATTTGCTTTTTGAATTACACTGTGTTCTGTTCTAGAATCAAAGGAATTCACACACAGAAGACTAACAAGGAAAATTTTTAAGTCTAAAGACTATGGTATGTAGAAGAAAAATATGTGGCAAAATACTTTCATTTAGAGATTAACTTAATCTCTGTAGCATTTTAAGACCTTTTCCTAAGGGGTTATTAAAAATAACCGTAAGGCAGCACTGGACATCCTTACAAATAAAAATTGAAACGGCTTAAAAACTGAATGTGTATTTATTTTTGATTGAGAAATCTGAATGGGAGATTTTGACTACTGACAAATCTCCTCTAAAGAAGATTTATGGGTCCAGATTCCTTCCTCCATCTTGGGGAACCGTCATTTCCAACATGTGGCTTCATGTGTTTAGTGTTGCTCTATACTATGCCAGTTGGCGGGTAAAAAGCATAGGGGACAGCGCGCAGAGGGTTGTTACTGAGCCCACGTGCACCTGGTACCAGTCACCTTCTCACACAGCCACACCAAGACGCGTGGCCAGATCACAACTAAAGGAGAAACAGAGAAAGCTGTCTACATCTGTGCCAAGGAATTAAATGGGCAGTTAGCTAATCTTTGCCACAAGTCTTTGCACAATTGAAAATTCAATGCAGACTCATATGATTGGCCTAGGTAAGGCTAAACTCACCATAGGACATAACTATTGTTTAAATATTAAACAATTACTTAAAACAGCCTATCTCTATGATAATATTTTTATATATCATTAATTTTTCACAATGAGTAAAATCAGAGCAGTGTTAGGATTATTTGTAATTATTAGTCAATGATATTAAATATCCTTCTTGGTCATAATTTAGAGACTATGATACATTTTATGAGGATTGGCATTTTTTAAAAATACTGATATTTTGATTTTTCTTAAATGCGAATTTAACAATATTTGATGATAGAATTATGGGCCTTTTATTTGGGTGAATAGTTCCTTTCATTTCAAATTCTCTTTCCTCTGCCTTTGTCTATCTTCTTTAATATGATGACCATTTCTCTATTTTAGCAAAAAATGGCATTAAACTCATACTAATAACTACATTAGGAAGGGAATAGAATTTCCAGACAAATTAGGAATTTCTCAGGGAAAATAAAATATGCAAAAATAATTTAAATTATTTTGAAAACACAAAAGAGCAACTCATTAAATTCAAACAAATGGTGGTAAATGTCAAATGAAATAGGGAGAATGGACTCTAGCTAATGAAAAATAAAGGAGTTATTCCAAGTATATCGCATTACAGAAAATAGAATAGAAATTGTATACCCATGTCCATTGAAATAAACATAAAATCAATTTATAACTTATTGTCATCAAATGAATTCAAGTTCATTTTTTTTCAGAAAAAGTTGAATGAGTGGAAGTAAAAATACCCAGTTCTAACCCATAATTCTAAGGCATGCTACACTAAAAAGGAACACACCTTCAAGTAGAAAGCAAAACAGAGAAGGATCAAAATAGGCCAAATGTATGAAAGCTTAATGGCCAATATGCATAACATCTATGTGAATTTATTTTTCTTACAGAAAATAATTTACAATATATTCACAATCTACTATTTTAATCGTCTGTAATGAAAAATATAATACTTGTAGTATTGTTTTACTTGCATTTCAGGGGGATTTTGGTGGTGTTGATATGGAAGAGATTAATAAATATTTAAGGCATCCATTTTTATTCATAAATATGGTGAACTAAAGAAGGAAGAAACAATACTTGAACATATACACATAATTTTTTAACAAGATAAGATAATCTTAGGTACATCTAATTGAATTAATATGGATTATCGAAACCACGATACAAATTTTATTTTTGCATCATGATATGTATTTCAAATAATGCACTGGATTTGTTAATTTATTAGTAATTATAGAATTCATCTTTTTTACATGATTCTTACATAGTCTTTGGATTTTTAGTTCAATATATCTTCACAAAAAATATAGGAAAAATGTCCATAATTTCTTATAGGATGCAATTTGAACTTCATCTCTTCCTGGGAGTCGTACCAACCAAGATCATTTCATTAATCACAGGATTGATAATTTTCCATTTCTCATCAGTGTTTAATGTAGTTTGACCATATTATCAAGGAATTTCATTTTATTTTACCAATCAAATCTACTTAGAGATTTTAATGTTACGTGTCATTTTGACAAAGTTATGATGTCCAGTTGTTTGGTGAAACAATGGCCTAGAAGTTGCTGTGGAGTGAATGTAGATGTGATGAGCATCAATAGTGATTTAACTTAGAGGAAATTACCTTAAATGATGTGGGTAGGCCTTACCCAATCACTTGAAAGCCTTTACAGCAAGAATTACGGTTACAGAAGAAAAAGAAATACTGCCTCAAGACAACATCATCTCATCCTCTCTGGGTTTCCAGCTTCCTGGCCTCCCCTAGGGACTTCAGAGTTAAGATTACAAAGTCAATCTCATCAAAATTCCTACGCTGCCAACCTACCCTATGGATTCAGGCTTGCTAGCCCCACAATCTCACGAGTCACTTTTTAAATCATTGTTTTCAACAAGAGTGGCTTGAGACAACTGAATATTCACATGCAGAAGAATAAGTTTCTACCCCTACCTTATATCATATACAAAAATTAACACAAAATGGATCGGTGATTAAATGTAAGAGCTAAAACTATAAAACTTTCAGAAGAAAAACATGGGAATAAATATTCAATGACTTGGATTTGTCAATGGATTCTTCGATATGATGTGAAAAGGATGCCAAAATTAAAAATATTTGTTTAAAGCACATTATGGTGATTTGAAGCTGTATGTATCCCAGAAAAATATGCTCTTAAATCTAACCCATGCCTGTGGATGTGAACCCATTAGAAGCAGTATCTTTGCATGAGGTTACTTCAGTTAAGTTGTGGCCCAGCCCAATCAGGATGGGTCTTAATCCCATTACTGGAGTCCTTTATAAGTGCAGCTGGACAGAGAGAAAGCCACAGGAGGCAAGAAGCTGAACCCAGAAGAGAAGTGAGAGACTAGGAGATGTTACCATGTGACAAGCTAAGGTCCCAAGATCACCAAAAGCCAGCCCCAGAGTGCTGCAGTCTTTGTTGGAGAAAGCATTGTCCTGATGATGCCTTGATTTTGACTTTCTTTTAGCCTCAAAATCATTAACAAATAAATTCCCATCGATTAACCTCTGACCTATTTCAGGATATTTGCTTAAGCCTCCTAGGAAATGAAAACACACATGATCAGGAAAGTATAAGGACAACCTACAGAATGGGTGAAAATATTTGAAAATTATATTAAAAGAATAGGCATTTCTTCAAAGAAGATACATAAATGATCAACAAACACATTAAAACAGGCTCAAAAATTATCAGTCATTAGTAAAATGCAAATCAAAACCACTATGAGATACTACTTCAACTTCAATCCACTAGCATAACTATGAAAACAAAAATAACAAAAACAATTAGACAATAATGAGTATTGGCAATGACACTGAGAAATGAGGTCTCTCATGCATTGCTGGTGGGAATATAAAATTATAGTCTTTGTGGAAAGCTGGTTGGCAGTTCCTCAAATAACTGAACATAGAGCTAACATATGACCAAGGAGGACCACTCTTAGATATGTACCTTTCCTGCCAAATTGAAATTTGATCCTCAAACACATATTTGTATTCATAAGAGCTCTATTCACAGTAGCCAAAAGGTGGAAACAACACAAATGTGCATTAACAGATGAACAGATGAACAGAATATGGCATATCCATACAACTGAATATTACTGAGCCATAAAAAATGATGAAGCTTTGATACATGATAAGACAGGGACCCACTGGAGAACATTATGCTAAGTGAGAGAAGCCAAACCCAAAAGGTGCATATGGAATACTTCCCTTTATAGGAAATGGCCGGAACAAGTGAGTCCATAGAAACCAAATGCAGATTGGTGGTTGCCAGAGGCTATGAGGTGGGGTGGGCAACATTGGGTGTGTGTGCAGTGATGGAACAATGGGCAAGGGATGGTAAAAATGTTTTGTAATTTGATATAGGGAGTGGTTGCACAATGCATTGGATGTACTAAATACTTCTGAAATGTACAATTTATTTATATATTTTTATGTTATGGCGATTAAAAAAGAAACCAATGGATGAAGCAAAATCAAAACGTGGCCTACTTCTGACTACACAGGACTCAATGGAAAAGAAAGGAGGGACTTTCTAGCCCATACAAGTCAACTTTTTTATGACTTAAAAGTTGGAGTCTATAGCACTGCAGACAGTGGTTGATGAGCTTTCACAATGAAGGAGCTGAGTGGATCTGCTTCTGTCAGCCTAAGGGTAAGGAAAGGAGCGCTTTCGCCACCTGGATAAAGGAAAATCCATTTTGTGAGCTGATTTTAGCAGTTGTTAGGGCAACATCACACACTGACAGCTTGCTCTGCTCTGTTTCTCTCTCCAGACGTGGGGTCCTGAGCCCCCTGATTTAGAATGCCCAGGGGTTAGAGACCAGGCTATGTCATCATGTCCAAGCCGGACAAGGCATTGAGAGAACTGGGCTGCCCCAGCAAAACTGCTAAGCAATGTTCCTGTCACGGGTAGCTAAGACTCAATTACACGCTTACATTTTATAAATGATTTGGTGACTGGACTCAAACTGTAATTTATAATCAAATTGCCTCAGTCACATCTCCTTATAAAGTCCAGGGGTGAAATGTTCTGTATAATTCAACCCATTGACAAAAGAATATTTTTGTGTCACAATAGAATTTGATCAGGCATCTGCAGGCCCAAGGAGAGAAAAACTGCCTCAGGAATTCCTTTCTAAGACACTTGCAGTTCAGTGATTGATGTTACCCAAAGTCACACCAGCTAAGGGAGGGTATGAAAGTGCCCGACTGTAACACATGTAATACTACATTCAGTCCAGTGTTTCCCGAGTGCTTTCCCTTGTTAAAGAAATCAAGGGAACGGTTTAAGATATATATAAAATTGTTTTCTCACGCAGGAAAATCAGGTGCCTAATGATTTCCTCAGCTATTCCTATCATAGTTCTGTTAAAAAAAGGAAACCTCTTACGCTGATTTTCTGACTCTACCCTTTTGTTCCTGCTTGAACCCCTATAATAACTTCACAATTTTATGTTTTACTTCTCCCTCTCCAGTGGTGCTTCTCCTTTTTGATCTTTCAATATTGTAGATTATCAGGAGTTTGTTTCTTATTGCAATATGCCTTCAATTACCAGGACTGCAAAGACTCTTGTCTTCCTAGTCATAGCTTTATTGACACTTTTGTTCTGAGCTCTAGCAACTTATACACCTCCTGTACAGCATCTCCACTGGAATTTCTCATGCATTTATATCCAAATATAAACCAAATGAAACTCATGATCCTTCCCAAACCTTTACCTCCTGCTGATACCGGTAGTAATTCCCCGTCAGCCACATCAGACACCCAGGTGTCGGAACTGACACCTCTATTTCATGCATTCTCTATCAAATTATCTGGCCTTGCAATTATATCAAATATGCCTCAAACCTGTCAGCTGCTCTCCATTTCAACCGCCACCACTGTGGCCGAATCACTACAGGTTCTCACTCCTTCACTTTAAACCACTCAAAGGCTTCAAAATGATCTTGGAGTCTAGGTTAAAAAAAATTCCTTAAAGTGAGGTCTATGACTCTGAAACTTGACCGCTCATATCTCCTGCCTGATCGTCTATTTCTCTCCTTTACGTACTATGTTGAGCCATGCTCATTTCAGATGAATATATGAAAAATATAGTTCCTAACAAATACAGTTCCTAAAGACACTTTCTCTTTTCCTTGGCTTTGAGCCATCCAAAACATGCTCCCTAACTGTATCTGGAAAACTCATTCTTCAAATCCTTAAACATCACTTACTCAAAGTAGTCTCTATTACTCTAATTTATTCTATTTATCCCCAATATGGATCTATCAACTTCCTCTTCTTTTGAAGTGCGGATTAGAATTGTTCACTTGCTATCTCCACACACAAATTTCCTCCATTCCCAATATCTAGCATATTACTAGCAGATGCTGAATAACAAAAGAGACATTTGGCCAGGTGCACATTGAACCCTTATGCATGCTAAAAGGTTTATTTCTTTCTGTCATGTTCAGTACCATCCACATCTTCTCTCCTTTGCTGATGCCAAGTTGAATGGTTCTATAACAGATAATAGTGCAGAGATTATAACAGAGATAGACCTCTGATGAAAATGGTGTAACTAAAGTCTCCAGGGAAAGTTCAGAGAAAGGCTCATTCAAAGCACGAGGGCCCCCAGGCACACTTGAGTCAAACTTCTTAAATCTGGCTGCACACTGGAATCACATGGGGAGCTTTGAAAGCATAGCAGCACCCAGGCTTCACTTTAGACTACTTAATTCAGGATACCTGGAGGTAGGATTTGGCCACCAGCCTTTTCCTAATGTTTCCCAGGTAATACTAATATGCAGCCTATTTTTGAGAATTACAATAGTGGCTTCTAAATATGACTTTTTGTTAGAGAATTTTGGAGGTATTTAAATAAAACAAATCTCAGCCCCATCCTTGGAAGTTATGGATTCAAAGCATCTGGAATGAGGCTTAATAATTGGTATTTTAAAGACCCTCATGATGATTGTACTATTCAAGGAGATTTAGAAACCACTGCTTTGTAATAGTGGAACAAGTCTTAAATTTGATCAATAAATTTCTGTGAATCATGATCCCATGAAAGCAAAAAAATAGAATGTTAGGGCATAAAGTAGTGAAAGCTTTGCTAAAAGAAACTGGTTCTTACCAAAGGCCTCTCTTCTACAAACCATTTCCTGAAATTAATGGCCGGGGAAGTAGCTAATTTAGTTTGGGAAGGGTTTTAAGAATTTATGAAATCTACTTAAAGTAACTAAAGTTGAAGGTTGCTTAGGGGACAGTGATGATTATTGCAAACAAATGAGATAATCTCTTACAGAAATGGAAGAGTTGGGGGAAAAAGTTGAGTTTAAAGAAGATTATAAAGAAAAGGCATGAGTTAAAGTCCCTCTATCAGTGTTTCTGGAGTGTCCTGAATTGCCCTTCCTCTGCTTCTGTTCGCTTGTCTCACATTTTCTCTCTCCTTTCTTCCTCTCTCCAGTTTTCTCTTCATTCTTTTCCTGAATACAACCTACTTCCTACTTACCCTTGAATAGGTCAATTATTGTGGAAAAACCTGACAGCCAATGGATTGGTTGATTTCGGTCCCCACTTGTTTATTTCTTTATTTATTTTTTAACTTTTTTTTACATGGGCAGGCTCCAGGAAACAACCCCGGGGTCTCCAGCATGGCTGGTGAGAACTCTGCCACTGCGCCACTGTGGCCTGCCCTCAATCTGTTTTTTTAAGAATTGTCCTATATCCTCCAGTCTTTTCAGGAATACCAACACTATTAATAAATGGGACAGAAACACTGTCTCCCTCTCCCACCCAGAAAGAAAAGAAAAACACCTTTGTACTTTTGCGATGGGATAGAAAGGATCCTGGTTTATCACCTCACCCTTTGAAGTATAAGCTTGTCTTTCCAAGTCTCTGGCTTTGATGATCAAGAAATGTCCCTAAGCTTTGGTTTCATCTCTACTGAAGAATAAATACCTAGGAAGACAGCACTCCAATCTTCCTTACACCTCGGGAACTTGACCTCGGGAACTAAAAAAAAAAAAAGGTTTTATGAAATCGTGTTTAATCACTTAGATGCTTTTAAATGCAAGTAGCAAATTACCTCCCCAGAGTGGCTACAGCAATGGACATATTCCATTATTTCATATAATATGAGTCCATTCGAGGTAGGTCTGTTAGTGACATGATGGCTGGGCAGTGACATACAGAACCTGCGTATTTTCTAATTTTTGCCCTGCCATCTCTAATTCACTGGGTTTTAATCTTTAGGCTTGTGAATGCATTGTAGCAACATGGTTACGTCAGATCTAATGATCACATTTCTACACAATAATTTTAAATGCAGATGACAAGAGTAAAATCTGTCCCTGAAATTTGCCAGCAGAGAACTCTTTTGACGAACTTAGTCATTTATACAGTACCTGGCAAAAGAGGATGAAATTGTCATGACTGGATTAAGCCAGTCATAATTCATCATATTGCACTGGGCACACTGGGATTCTGTAAAGTAGAGAAAAATGAGAGAACATCTTCTGAACTATAAGGCAAAAAACAATGTCTTCAACACCAGTGTCAGTTAGGATGTGAAAAATACAAATATTCTCATTAACTATTTGTTGGCTGGAGTATAGAATCTCAGAAGACTGAGAATATATTTCTAAAAACAAAAATGTAGCAAATGTCAATAGGAGAAATAAAGGTGACTGTTGGTGACAGCAACAGTGGGAGACAATAAAGTTACACCTTCTGTTTTATGGGATCAATGAATCATTGGGATGAAGAGATTAGTGAGTCACTGAGACCTGATATAGAGCATAGTCTGGATTAAATTCCTGAGGCCAAAGAGTAAAAAGCAGGAGAGTAGCAGGCTCTGAAGTCAATGGATCAATGATGAAGGTTGGCAAGGTGCCGTCATGGAATTGGCTTGGGACACTCATCTGCAAATGAAAGAGGATTCAGCAGAAAGAAGCTGGAAATTTCTGGGCAGATGGCATAGTCCACCAGCTAGCAAAATGCATGCATCTGCTTCAAGAGAAATATCTCTCTATAACAAAAGCATTTATAGGGGATTCAACCAAAACCTCTGCTAAGCTCAGAAAAAACAACAACCAACAAATGTTAGTTCATGAAAATGTCAGTCAGGTAAGCCCTTTCTGGCCTCCTTAATCCTTCGGCTCTCCTCCACTGTTTTGACACTGTGGGGTTCAGAAGCCACTCTTGAGCTGGGAAAGGAGGCAGAAGGACTAGGTGGGAAGTAAAGACAAAAATAATGACTACCGTCCTTGCCCCTTTCCCACAGCTAATCCCAGTCTAGAGCAAGGCCAAACCAGGGGGAAAAGAGTTTTAAATTGAAACAAAATACTGAAATGAGACTCTTTGGGAATTGGAAATTATTTGACTTTTTGTTATTTGATAGTGACTAGAAAATTCAAAAGTTTTACACAAGATTCCAAAGGGGAGAAATAATTAGTTCCATGGATAACGTTTGGAAGGGTAGTGTAAAAGAAATAAAGGAGCTTAACCACTGTACTCTAGGAGTCTGGCTGGTTCTTTATTTTCTTATTTCATGTATAGGTTATATTTCATATATTATATGTAAGACATATTCATATGTAGATACTTAGAAAAATACAGTTATGTAATTTTTTTCCTGAAATAATCATGAAAAATTATTTAAAGCTGTTGCTTTGTTCAAGAAGCAGGGAGTTGTTTTATTTATTTTTCTGTCATCTTTTTACTATATTTTCAGGTCTTGGCATAATATATTTAGCATATTTATACATGTACACAGGCATGTATATTATCCTATATGCATATACTATGTATACTTACCCAATTTGTATTTGTGTGTATTTATATATGTGTGTAACAGACATTTTTTAAGGATTAAAAGGCACTATTTGGAGAAGGTATGTTGGTCCATTTGGGGACATTATACCTTTCTAAATGAAAGAAAAATCTAATGAATAACATTTTAACAAACAGAGAAGGGGGGAAGATTTGAGATATTTTTACTGGGCATTTGTGAATGTATTGAAAAGGAAAGGTATTTGGACAGCCTTCTTTTGGAGTAAAAGTTATAAAAAATTAGGGCAAGCATATAGAATGCCCAATGGATTTGTGAAAGTTAATGCCTAATTACACATTTTCTAACCAGTTAAGGTTTCCAAGAAATCATGCATTTTTGCAGCATCAGTTCCTGAGGGCAGCAGACTTATCACAGTGTAAATATCAGATTATCGAGACAGCAGTATTTTAAAAATGTAAACATTCTTTTCTGTTTATATGCCACCAAGTTGAATTATTCAGTGCTTCAATAGATGACCATTTAAGAAAAGCATATTAAAAGAACATGTGCTCACTGCTGGAATAATATAATGCAAATTAAAATCATAGATGAGCTTTAACTTCTGTTCTTGGCATTTGAATTTTATCTGTTTGAAAAACAGAAGGATAATTTTATACATATTGTACAACATATGCGATTTTAAGTTTCCAAGCCAACTATGTTACCAGTCTGTCTGCAAACACATTTTTTTTTTAATCCTGAAAAAGAAATGTGTTAAAGACTTTAAATTGCACATAAGTGGATACAGAAAAATAAAGGGTGTTGCTGGCATTTTGTTTTTCCTTTACTTGAAATTTCTACTTAAACAAATAGGCCTCCAATCCAATTGTTCTTTACACTTCTTGGCTCATATTATTTTTCCTGTTATATTTATGTTACAGTTACATCGTATAAAGTAAGATGGAACATTTAAATTAGTACTTTACACATTATCCTGCCCAATTTAGTCATTGACAGGAGGAAAGATTAAACCAAGAGCAATTAAGCAAGTGCTCTCATGTTATATATTCAATTAAAGTCCTAATATCAACCCCAGCCAGTTTTCCTTCTCCCAGTCCTGTGCTTTTATATTGATGCCTCTTCATTCATAAACAGTTTTAAATATTCCAACACCCTGTTTTTCATTTAGGTTTTCTTTATTAAAGTTTATTTAAGTTTAATATGCTTAGAGAAATGAATGCAATCATGTATAAAGATCAAAACAATTTCACAAAATGAATACACGTGCTTAATCAGCACTCATATCACAAAATTCAACCTTATTAATACTTGAGAATACTTTGGTTTTGTCACCTGTCAGCACAGATTACTTTAAAATTTCATTTAAATGGATATAAATTAGTATGTACTTTTCCATATCTCACTTTTTAAACCCAACATAATGTCTGTAAGATTCATACCTTCTACTGCATGTAATTATAAAAAATTAACTTTCATTGCTATACAGTATTTTATTTTAGGAAATTATTACCCACTGTAACCCTGCAGACATTTGAGTTCATTCCAGCATTTGGCTTTTGAATTAGTGCTAAACATTCTCATATATGCCTTTCGTTATCCATACTTAACATATCTCTGATTGGTATATTCCTAAGAAGGAGATTTCTGGATCAAAAACCACTGTTAAGTATCAGTAGATACTGCCAATATTCCCATGTCATTGCACCAATTTCACAATCAGTTTAGCAGTGCATGAGAGTCCACTTACTCCACATCCTTATGCTTTGATTTTAGCCATTCTAGAAGCTATATAATATATTATATTGTGGTTTTGCGTTTTGCTGTTGGTTAATGATACTGATCAATCTTTCACTGTTCATCGGTCACTTTTTAAATGCCTGTTCAAATCTCATTCTTGTATTTCTATTGTGCTATCTGCCTTGCTTTTATTGTTTTTTGGGAATTCTTTATATATGCTACATATAACTTTTCAGGCATGTATTTTGCCACTCTATTATCCCACTCTAAGGCATTATTTTAATTTTCTTAATTTTAACAGTCATTAATTTTCCTTTAACACATGCTGTGCTACTCAAAGTACAAATATTTGTTTAATCAAAGTTCAAAAATATACTGCTCTATTTTATTCAAGATGATTTGTCTTACCATTTATATTTTTATCTATAGTACAATAGATTTCTAATCTTTTATTATTGATTATTGAAATTATTGATGTAAAATCTATATTCAATAAGATGAACCCATTTTAAGTACAAATTTCAATTATTTTTAGCAAAATATATATCTCTGTATTAAAAAGAGAATGTTTCCAATCATCTTCTAAACGCCCTATGTCCCTTTATGGTCAGTCTCATCCTCTACAAACTTGAAGTATCAGTGATCTGCTTTCTGTCACTATAGTATAGTTTCCCTTTTTCTAACATTTCATATACATGAATCTGTTTTCTTCTGTCTAGTTTTTTTTTTTTTTAGTAAATCATATATTTGAGATTCATCAATGTTTATCCATATAGTAGTATTCCATCATCCGTTGTTGAACATTTGGGTTCATATAGAGTGTTAGACAAGTCTTCTCTAATCTTAATAATTCCCTGGCTAATTGTTCGAGAGACAAGTGTTGATATCACCAACTAAAACTGAGGATTTTCTTCTATTCCAGTCTGCAAGTTGCCAGAATGCAATATACCAGAAATGGAATAGCTTTTAAGAGGGGAATTTTAATAAGTTGCAAGTTTACAGTTCTAGGCTGTGAAAATGTCCAAATTAAAGCAAGGATATAGAAATGTCCAATCTAAGGCATCCAGTAAAAGATGTCTTGGTTCAAGAAGGCTGATGATATTCAGGGTTTCTCTCTCAACTGGCAAGGCAGATGGTGTACATAGTGACATCTGTTAGCTTTCTCTCCAGGCTTCCTGTTTCATGAAGTTCCCTTGGGGGCATATTCCTTCTTTATCTCCAAAGGTCTCTGTCTGTGTGGGTTCTATGTTTCTTGTGACCCTCTAGCTTTCTCCCAAATGTTTCATCTCTTAAAGGATTCCATGAAAATAATCAAGACCCACCTGGAATGGATGGACTCACAACTCCCTCTAATCAAAGGTTAATACTGCAACTGAGTATGTCACATCTTTGGGAGATAATCTAATCAAGTTTCCAACCTGCAGTGCTAAATAGGGATTAAAAGGGATGGCTGCCTCCACAGGACAGATCAGGATTAAAACATGCCTTTTCTAGTGTACATAACCCTTACAAACCAGCCTATTTTTAAAAGATTTTCAGTCCTTTCAGTCTTTGCTTCATTATTTCAAAGTGGTGTTATAAACTATATACTCAGGAATTTATATTTTCTTGTTCAATTAACTCCTTTATCATTATGTGAAATGCCCTTCTATAGCCCCTTTTCTGAACTCTACTTTCTCTGGTTTAGTATAGCCACTCACATTTCTTACACTTATAGTATGCATCACATATTTTTTGTCACACTTTATCTTTAATCTATTTGCATTTATATCTAATCAGGTTACTTATAGACAACAAACAGTTGGGCCCATTTTCATTATATCTGAAACTTTTTTTCCTTTTAGTAGGATTGTCTAGATCATTTATATTTAATATAATTATTGATATGATTAAGTTTGCATCTACCATCTTGATATTTGTTTTCTATTTTGCCATATTTCCATTATTCAATTCTTCCTTTTATCCTGCCTTATTTTGTACTAATTATACTTTTAGATTCAGTTCTATCTGCACTATTGTATCCTTAGGCACATATTTACTTAAAATTTTTTATTGATATATATTACATATTCACATACATGTAATCATCCAAAGTATACAATCGATGGCTCAAAATATCATCATATAGCTGTGCATTTATCATCAAAATGGACTCCTTTTTTTCTTTTATGTGAAAAATAACATGTATACAAAAAAGCAATACATTTCAAAGCATATCACAACAATTAGTTGTAGAACAGGTTGCAGAGTTTGGTATGGGTTACAATTTCACAATTTCAGGTTTTTACTTCTAGGTGCTCTAAAATACCAAATACTAAAAGAAATATAACTCCACCATCATCTTTGATCTTTCCCCTCTCTTTAGGGGCATTTTGGATATGCTCATTATAACTTTTGTCACATTGGAAGGGGCTGTCAATAATATGGGATGGGGGATGGAACTAGTTGATGTACTGGAGAGGCCAGTCCCTCTGCTTTTCAAGACCCATCTTGATCCAGGGACCCATTTGGAGGTTGTAGGTTTCTTGAAAATTACCCTAGTGAATAGAGCCTTTGTAGAATCTTACATAATTACCTAAATGTCCTATAGGATTGGCAGGAATGGTTGGTTTTGTGGATTGGGTAAGCTAAGATAGGTAGTAATGTCTAAGTGAAGCTTGCATAAGTGGTTAAGTTTAATAGTCCCATATTTTTTTCTCCAATCCCTCAAGGGACTTTGCCAATACTTTTTGAATGTCTGCTTAATGTACTCTGGGATTTATCTGGGTATTACATTAAGCAATACAAGATTAAAGGATCTCTTTCTTACTCTGGGCTCCCTGGGTTTGGATTGCTTAAATGAGCTATCCAGACAGGTTGAGTTAGATTATGTGCTTATTTAGGTTCTGGACAAAATAAGCATTTCTTCCTTTGGTCTCAAAGAGTAGATGAAGTTCTAGAATACAGGCAATGCCTTCCTTACCCATGTATACTGAATTACCTCAATCCCAACCTGACCAGCTTTATTTTTATCTCTAAACAGCAGGTTATACTATATATAAAACAGCTTCTCAAAATCCAGAAATAACAATTACTGCTCCAGACTAAATGTGACCACTATGATGGCTTACAATCTAGGCCCCTGTTTTCTTATAAGATCTTCTAAATGAGACCATACAATATTTTCTCTTTTGTTTCTGGCTTATTGTATATGCCATCGTTCACCAATCTACTTCTCAGTCAGTGCATCCTTTAGACACCTCTATTCATTGGGCATCATGTGTAATGTCTAAAGTCAAAGTCCATCAAACCCCTCAATTTTAGATAATTTCATTGTTCCAAAGAGAAAGATAACCAATAAACACACCCTCATCAAATAGAAAATTCAAACCTCCCCTTAATTCATGTTCCTCACCCCTTTGCTTGTGGAACTACTGTGGTACTGTTGATGTTTTCCTGTTAAACATAACCCATAACATGCAATAGCAGTTTTTCCCCTATACCCCGAAATTATACACTCTTCATACAAGATTCATACCTTTGCAGTAGTTCATGCAAGAACTTATTTATATTTGTAGTGTTAATCAGTGGGACGCCTGGGTCTATACAACCCCTTTCAAGCATGTTCACCTTCAGTGTGGTAACATTACATATAGCCCCACTAGAGGACCACCTTCATGTCTACCTATTACCTTACATTTAAGTTCAACTTCAGCAGCTAACAGTTCATACATCTCTAGCTTCCCTATATCTCTAGGTCCCCTATATTCTGTATTATAAGCCTCAGATTTTACCTTTACCATGGTCATAGAGCTGGAATCATGCAGAATTTATCCTTTTGTGTCTTGCTTATTTCACTCAGTAATTATGTCCTCAAAGCTCATCCATCTTGTCATGTGCTTCAAGATGTCCTTTTGTCTTACTGCTGTTTAATATTCCATTTTATGTATCTACCACATTCGGTTAATCCACTGTCTTTTGATGGGATTTGAATTGTTTCTGATTTTTGGCGAGTGTGAATAATGCTGCTATGAACATCGGTGTGCAGATGTCTGTTTGTGTCATTGCTTTCAGCTTTCCTGGGTATATACCCAATAGTGCTCTTTCTGTGTTATAGGGGAACTCAATATTTAGTTTCCCAAGCAACCACCAAGCAGTCTTCCATAGCAGCTGCACCATTATACATTCCCACCAGCAGTGGATAGGTGCCCCAATTTCTCCAATCCTCTCCAACACTTGTAATATCCTATTTATTTAATAGCAGCCATTCTTATAGGTGAGAGGAAGTATCTCATTGTGGTCTTGAATGGCATTTCCCTTAGAGCTAATGAAAACAAACATCTCTTCATGTGCTTTTTAGCCATCTATATTTGTTCTTCAGAAGAATGCCTATTCATATCATTAGCCCATTTTATGATTGGATTGTTTGTTCTTGAGTTGCATGATTTCTTCATGCATACAGGATATCAACCTTTATCCAATGTATGATTTCCAAATATTTTCTTCCATTGAGTTGGCTGCCCCTTCACCTTTTTCACAGAGTCTTTTGAGGTGCAGAAGCTTTGATTTTGAGGAGTTATTTATCTGTTTTTTCTTTTGCTGCTTGTGCTTTGGCTGTAAAGTTTAGGAAGCTACCTCATATTATGCGGTCTTGAAGATATTTCCCTACATTTTTTTCCAGGAACTTTATGGTACTGGTTCTCATATTTAGGTATTTGATCCAATTTGAATTAATTTTTGTATCAGGTATAAGGTAATGGTTCTCTTTCATTCTTTTGGCTATTGATATCCAATTTTCCCATGCCCATTTAATTGAAAAGAATATTTCATTCCAGTTCAGTGGATTTGGGGGCCTTGTTGAAGACCAGCTGACCATAGATTTGGTGCTCTGTTTCTATCTCTGCACTCTCAACTCAATTCCACCAGTCAATACATCTATCTTTGTGCCAGGACCATGCTGTTTTGACCACTGTGGCTTTATAATAAGTCATAAAATCAGGGAGTGTTAATCCCCCCACTTTCTTTGTCTTTTTTAGGATGCTTTTAGCTATTCAGGTTCTCTTTCCTTTCCAGATGAATTTGGTTACTAGCTTTTCCATGTTTTTAAATATGTCGTTGGCATTTTGATTGGTACTCTGTTGAATCCATAGATCAGTTTGTGTAGAATTGACATCTTAACTACATTTAACCTTCTTATCCATGAGCAGGGCTTGTCTTTTTACTTAATTAGATCTTTGATTTCTTTTAGCCATGTGATGTTCTGTGTACGAGTCCTTTACATCCCTGGTTAAGTTCATTCCTAGATACCTGATTATTTTAGTTGCTATTTTGAATACAATTTTGTCCCTAATTGACTCCTAAGATAGGTCATAGCTTGTATATAGAAACACTAATGATTTTTGTACATTAATTTTATATCCTGTCATCTTTCGGAATTTATCAGCTCAAGTAATTTTGCTGTAGATTTCTCAGGATTTTACAAGTATAGAATCATGTCAATTGCAAATAATGAAACTTTTACCTGTTTCTCTACAATTTGGATGCCTTTTATTTCTTTTTACTGCCTGATTTCACTAGCTAATATTTCTAGTGCAATGTTGAATAATAGTAGTGACAGAGGGCATCCTTGTCTCATTCCGAATCTTAGGGGGAAAGCTTTGTGTTTCTTACAATTCAGTATGATACTGGCTTTGGGTTTGTCATATGTAACTTTTATCATATTGAAGAAATTACCTTTGATTCCTACCTTTTGAACTGTTTTATCAGAAAGGAATGTTGAATTTTGTTAATTTTTTTTCAGCATCAGTCGAGATGATCATGTGATTTTTTTCCTTTCTATTTTTTAGTGTGCTTTATTACATTAATTGATTTTCTTCTGCTGAACAATCTTTGCATTCCTGATATAAATCTCAATGATCATGTTATATAATTCTTTTAATATGTTGTTGTGTTTGATTTGCTAGCTTTTTGTGGGGATTCTGGCAACTATGTTCATCAGGGAGATTGGCCTTTCTTATAGTATCTTTTTGCGGTTTGAGTAGTAAAGTGATGTTAGCTTCATAAAATGAGTTAGGTAGTGTTCCTTTTTCCTCAATTTTTTTGAAAAGTGTGAGCAAGATTAGTGCTAATTCTTTTTGAAATGTTTAATAGAATTCCCCTGTAAAGCCATCTGGCCCTGAGCTTTTCTTTGTAAGAAGATTTTTTGATGCCTGATTGAATCTCCTTACCTCTCATTGGTTTGTTTAGATCTTCCACTTCTTCTTGAGCTAGTGTAGCTTGTTTGTGTGGTTCCATGAATTTGCCCATCTGATCTAAGTCATCTAGTATTTTGGCATATAGTTGTTCATAATATCCTTGTATGAGTTTTTTTATTTCTTCAGGGTCTATAGTGTAGGAGCTAGGGTTAAAACAAGACCTGCAGAATTTGTTGGGAGCAGCTGGCATCAGGGTGATGGCAGCAGTAAACTGCTGTGATTGTTATCTGATTTATGTTATCTGCTTTATGTAGAACAGTCTGGGAGGAAGAGAATGTTTGTTTACCCCAAATGGTTATCTTAAGTATGAAGGAAGAGCACTGAAAGATAAGCACTCTGTTCCCTCAGGAAATGCATGCATGCCTTTTGTCACCCTGCAGTATATAAACAGGATCTGGTTAAGAATAAAGTTGTCTGTTGTCTGTTATCGCTGATCTTCAGACCCCCTGATCCTGTCTCTTTCTCCTCATTCCTTAATATCCTTCGAGCTCCTGTCTGGGTCTGTAGGAAGCAATACCGTAGTAATGACCCTCCTCTTGTTTCTGATTTATTTATTTGCATACTCTTTTTTTTTCTTGGTCAGCCTTGCTAGTGGCCCATCGATTTTATTGTTTTTCTCAAAGAATCAATTTTTGGTTTTATCAATTCTTTCCTTTGTTTTTTTGTTCTCCTATTCTATTAATTCTGTTTTAATCTTTGTTATTTCTCTTCTTCTACTCACTTTGGAGTTAGCTTGCTGTTCTTTTTCATACAGCTGAGCAGTTAAGTCCTCACATTTTTTTTTGCTCTTTCTCCTTTTTTAATATAAGCACTTAGGGCATTGAATTTCCCTCTCAGCACAGCCTTTGCTGCATTGCATAAGTATGGGTATATCACATTCTCATTTTCATTTGTCTCCAGATAGCTACTGATTTCTCCTGCAATTTTTTTCTTTGATGGGCTGGTTGTTTAACAGCATGTTATTTAATCTCCATATATTTGTAGAAAGTTCTCATTCTTTGTTGGTTTTTGATTTCTAGCTTCATTTCATTGTGATCAGAGAAAGTGTTTTGAATAATCTCAATGTTTTCAAATTTATAAAGACCTGTTTTGTGCTCCAGCATCTGGTCTATCTTGGAGAATGCTTCATGAGCACTAGAGAAGTGTGTATATCCTGGTGTTTGGGGATGTAAAAACCTGTATATGTCTTTGAGGTCCAATTCATTTATCAAATTTTGTTCTCTATTTCCTGGTTGATCCTCTACCTGTTTGTTTTATCTAATAGAAGAGGGTGGTGTATTGAAGTCACCTACTATTATTGTTGAAACCTCTGTTGCTCCCTTCAGTTTTGCCAATGTCTGTCTTATATACTTTGGAGCTCCTTGACTGGGAGCATAAACATTTATGATCGTTATTTCTTCATGGTGAATTGTCCCTTTTACTACTATGTAGTGTCCTTCTTTGTCTCTTGTGACATCTTTACAGTTAAAGAGTATTTTGTCTGATATTAGTATAGTTACTCTTGCTTTCCCTTGGTTACAACTTGTGTGGAACATCTTTTCCCATCCTTTCACTTTCAATCTATTTGTGTTCTTTGTCTAAAATGAGTATCTTGTCAGCAGCATATAGCTGGATTATGTTTCATAATCCATTCTGCCAATCTGTATCTTTTAATTGGTAGGCTTAGTCCATAATCATTCAAAGTTATTACTATAAAGGCATTTCTTGAATCCACCATCTTAAACTTTGGATTTTATTTTATAGATCTATATAATATTTTCCCTCTTTCTCTTTTTATCCTTTAAGTTACCCTTACTGATATTCTTTAATTCTGTGCCCTCCTCCAGACTTCCCTTCCCTGTCTCTTTTTTCAGCTTGCAGAACTCCCTTATAAGGCTGATCTCTTGTTGACAAATTCTCTCAGCACTTGCTTGTCTGTGAAAATTTTAATCTCTTCCTCACTTTTGAAGGATAATTTGTCTGGATACAGACTTCTTGGCTGGAAGTCTCTCCCATTTACATCTTAAATATATCATACCACTTCCTTCTTGCCTCCATAGTGCCAGTTGAGTAGTGCAAACTCAGTCTTATGTTGTTTCCCTTATATGTAGTAGATAATTTTTCTCTTGCCACCTTCAGGCTTTTCTGCTTCTCTTCAATATTTGACAGACTGATTAGTAGGTGTCTTTGGGTAGGCCTCCTTGTATTTATTCTATTTGCATTTGTTAAGCTTCTTTGATTTACATATTTATATCTTTTATGAGGACTAGGGAAGTTTTCCCACATTATGTCCTCAGCTAATCTTCTTAGCCCTTCAATCTTCTCTCCTCCTTCAGGACACCAATGATTTTTATGTTTTTGCATTTTGTTTTGTCCATTATTTATTTCCTTGAGATCAAATCCAATTTTTTTCCATCTTTTTTGCCATTTGCTCTTTTGTGTGTTCAAAATCAGTTGTCCTGTCATCTAATTCACTTATTCTTTCTTCTGTCTCTTCAAATCTGCTATTGTGTGTCTCCAGTATATTTTTTATCTGGTCTCCAGCACCTTTAATCTCTGTGGTATCTGCTATTTTGCTATTCACTCTTTTAAATTCCTCTTTAGGCTCTTTTAGTGTCTTCTTAATCTTCTTTATGTTATTAGCCATCCCACTGATTTTATTTAGTACAATTATATGAACATCTTTGATGAGTTGTTCTAAAGTCTGTGTCTCCTCCAGTGTTTTAATTCGGTTATTAGGCTGGGCTCCATCTCTCAGCATTTTCATATGGTTAGTGATCTTCTGTTGCCTTTGAGGCATGTAAGCTTGACAGGGTTACATGGGAGTTGGTTTCCTTCAGTCGTCTAATGCTTTGTATGTGTGGGTTGGGTGTGGGTCAGGATGTGGAGCACAGGGCAGGGCACAAAAGCATGGTGACAGGTTCAGGGTGGGTAGAGACATGGGTTGGGCAGCTAGGCTGGTGCCTGCACACTTTGGGTGTGGGACACAGTGGTGCAATGGGCTTGCTCACGTATTGTCGGTCATCTGCTTATCAGCTGGGTGGCTGTGCTTCTGCAGTTTGATTGCCTGTCAGATGGGATAACAACAATGACAGCTGAGGCAACTGCCTTTCACTAACCAGAGGCTAACTTATTCTTCTTCACATGAAAGGAATTGGAACCTTGTTCCTGGTCCTGTTGCTTCCAGTTTCTGATGCCAGTGGTTTCCTCTCTAAGTGTCTGTGGGTCTTCACTTAGCTCCTCTGGGACACAACTCTGGGTTCTGGCTGGCTTAGCATCTCATGGGAAGGCACATGGTCATGTCTGCTGGGCCCTGCCTGTGGCTAGGCATCTGCTTTGTCTGTCCAGACTCTAAGCATCTCCAAATATCCATGTCTCCATCAGCTGTGAAGCAGCTATTCTCCAAGTGTCAGCAGATGATCTTGAAAATGTTTCCCTTTTAACGGACTCCAGTAAACTAATCAAGATCCACCTTGAATGGGTGGAGTTACATCTCCAGCTAATTAAAAGGCCACACCCAAAATTGGGCATCACAGCTCTGTGGAAATAATCTAATGAAAGGGGTTTCCACCCTATATTATTAAATCAGGATTAAAGGACACGGCTTTTCTGAGGTACACAACCTTTTCAAACTAGCACAGTGGGTCTGGTCAAATTATGATCCATTACTGCATTATATATTGTATGCAGTTTGGGGTACTTATATACTCAAAGCACTCTAACATACTCTCTGTATGTAAAAAAAATGGCATGTGGTGATATAATAATTACTGAAATTGATTAAGGCAGACATTAGCCTAGATCTCTCTAAAAAAGAAAGGTTTCAAAATTTTTGTTGCAATTATAAACCAATTATTATGCCATAATTCTGAAATATTATATCCAAAGATAATACAAATACACATTAGAGCTACATTAAGAAAATAGAAAATAAAAGACCAACATTTAAGAAGGGGGCATAGGAGCAGCATTTCCCTAAAGAGGAAGTTTAGTTGCTGTGATGGTTAGGTTCAGGTGTCAGTCTGGCTAGCTGGGTGCCCAGGTGTCCAGTCAGCCAAGCACTGGCCTGCTACTGCAAGGATATTTCATGGCTAGTTGATAAACCATAAGGTTGGTTTTATAAAATTATCAGTCAGTTGATTGCATCTGTGACTAATTGCATCTATGATCAACCAAGAGTATGTCTTCCACAAAGGAGAGAATACAGTCTGCTGAATTTGATCCAATCAGTTGAAGAATTTTAAGGGAAAAGAAAGAATTTCTTCTTCATTCTTCAGCCAGTGAGTCTCTCCTTTGGAGTTCATTGGGACCCTTCACTTGGGCGCCAGGCTTGCCGCCTGCCCTATGGATTTTGTGTTCTTGCTCCCCACAGTCACCCGAGACACTTCTATAAATCTCATCTTTACTAGTGCTTTCTGTGGGTTCTGTTTCCATAGAGAAGAATTCTCACTAATACAGTTGCAATAACAAATGTGGAATTAGATTTCACAGAAAATAGAGGTGCCACTAGCCCAAACCAATTTGTATTAGGAGACAGACAGTGGGAATGTACGTGCATGTGATAAGTGTAGGTCAATGGAGAGCAGGTGATGATTAGAATCATGTGGCATCATATAATTTAGCCCTAAATGCATATTGTAGGACTATCTTTCATCTGAAATTTTAAGAGAATTAGGCAGCAAACAATTATTCCTGGGATCCTGGAAATCCCAGAGATCATGCATTGAGTCCATCCCTGCTGGTAACTTTATATTTCAAAAACATAATGCCAGGTAATTTCCTTAGAAAGTCTCTTTTTACCTAAAGGATAAAAGCTAATTTCATTTGAAGATCAAGGTTAGGAATCCCTAATTATCCTTTGACTCTGATAAAAGTTCATTCTCATACAAGACAGGATTTAGAAGAGTCCCTTGGATCCCACTCTTGTAATCTTTGCAAATTCTTCTCGCCTTTGTACTAAAGCAAAAGACCAGCAGTCTCGTTGCCTGAGTATTTGTTATTTAGGGGCTTGTCACCTGTACAGTCTTTTGCAGAGCAAGTCATCATCAGTTTTATACAGGTTAATAAGTGGAAGAATAATAACAACAATTTTATTAAAGTGTTTCTATGTCCCAGGCATCTCCATAAGTTTCTGCAGGTTGTATTAATGTCCATAATAACCTGATAATGTAAATATATTTCTCACCTACTTTAAAAATGAGATGCTTGAGAGACGGCAGGTTAAGTGTTTTCCCCAAAGGCCATGTATACTTGTTTGCTAGCTCTTGGTCTAATGTACCCACATTTTTCCAACCTAGTATTTGTCATCCTAAGCCTGGTACTAATTGTCTTTCCCAGTCTGAACGAGTATTTTAAGCCTTTTAAAATTAAACAGAAAGTATCTGACCATATGTCTTTGTATAATAAACTCTCTTCTTTTGCTTTTTTCAAATCTAGGCCAAGGCAGAAACATACTTATCATGTATTTGTCATTTGGCACTTAGCTCCCAAGAAAATATCTTTGATATATTTTAGAATAAGAGAAAATAGTTAAGAGTTTTCTGGGTCAACCTCTGATAATGTAGGGATGTAGTTGCATAAAATGACTTATCTTCCTCCAGTGCTGAGAATATTTCTCTAGCCTTCATACGTAAATTTTATAATGGTCTTACCTCTACAGTTATAATTTATTATCTAGATTTCTGAGTTCAAGGTATGTCAGTTTCCTTCTGGTTGCTCAAGAACAGTTTTTAAAACTTTCCAAGCTCTTTCCCACCTTGTAGATTTTGCACGTATTGTTGCATCTGGATTGATTTCTGTTCCCTGATTTGTTTCAAGCCCAACTAACTCTAATTCTTTAAGTACCATATTGAACATTACCTACTTAGAACTTTTCTGATCTTCCTAGATACATTTTATCTTTCTCATCTCTAGCCTATATTTTGTTCTCTAAGTGATCTATTTTCTTCATAGAATGTGATAGATAATTATATTTTAATTATTTAATATTTTAGTTATTTCATCTTTTTCTTCAAGTAAAATGCAACCTTCATGAAATCAGAATCTTCATGTGGTTTATTTACTTTTATACTTTTGACATCTTCAAAATCACTAGGTATGAATTAAACAAGGAAAGGGAAGACTGGAAAACATACCTTAATGTAAAGTCATAATTTGGTGTTTTTTCAATTCTTCCAAAGCAAACTGGTGTTATAATAGGACTTCTGATAATTAAGTAAATTAAATTAAATTAAGTAAAGTAAATTAAGTTCAGCTAAAAGTTAATAATAGAATATGAGCTTACTGAAGGAAAAACCAGAATTCCTGGAAGATGTGATGTTACTTAAGTTTCTACCTTTATTGTTCACTTAAATAAAACAAATAATTTTAAATATAAAAATAAGACCAGTAAAGAACTTGCTTATTCAGCACATCTTGTATGTTAAAAGGATAAACCTGCATTTGTCATTGGCCTATGTGCTAGGAGTAGATTTTTTGTTATAGAAGAAGTATAGGCTTGAAAGTTTAGTCTATAATGAACTAGTAGAAGCCAGAAATGAATATATTGGGCCTCTCTTAGATAGGCCATCATACCTAACTTCCCTCATTTACATTTAACAACCAATGTAAATGTACTATTATAGCCACCCTGGTACTTCTATGTATGCTTTTTCCTGAAGAATAGGTTATACAAGTGCTCAAGAAGGCATAGAAAGTGGTAAGAACAGTCACTATCATAAAAAGTTAATGCGTCTTGAGGCTGGCTTAAATTTACCCTTGGTACACCTCTTTTTCCCAGGGCTACAGAGCCCAGGAATTACTCAGATGAGCTCATCTGAGAAATATTCAGATAGCTCAGATATATCAATGATTATTTATTATTGGTATCTGGTTTTTCTCCATATCTCTGAAGTTTCTTTTCTTTTTAGAGATATTATGTTTAGGCAAAAGAAAGCAATTTATAAGAGTAAATTTTATTTTGTGAGAACTAATAGCCTATAATTGAGTAGGCCTGCCCAGCTCAGCAATCAAGAGGACAAAACTACTTACATATGGCACAATGAAGATGCATTTCACAGACATAATTCTTCATGAGAGAAGACAAACCCAATACAATTACATATTATGATTCCATTTACATGACATTCTAGAATGAGCGAAGCTAATTTATGGTGATAGAAATCAGAACATTTGTTTCTTGGGGAGGGAGTCAGACTAGGAAGGGAATGAAGCAACTTCTTACAATTAAAATAACAAATGTTGAGGTGCCAACTCTAATCACAGTTTCAAAGAGCATTGAAAAAAAAATGAGCTTTCCTGTCTATTTAAACTCTTCAAATTGGAGTTTAGCAATTATTTTCTGTTCCTTTTCTACTCTCTGTTAGTCAAAATGTTCCATATCTTGATTGGAGTGTGGGTTATATGAGAGCTTGCACTTGCAGAAGCTGAATGGATTTATAATTCATTTGTTTGGACATATATAAATCACATCTCATAAAAGAATTAGCATAAAAATTGGATAAGCAAAATCTATGTTGATTGCTTTAGGTCTGATAGCATCTGATTCAAGAAGCCATTATTTGGAATGGAGGTTTGCTGAGGAAGGAAGCTTGCCTGTACCAGTTCTGTGTTAGCTAGTCTGTGGATATCTCTTTCTATTTGGTCAAGATTGTCTCCATTTATGTCTTTTTTATTTATATAATCATTAATTTAACCTTCTTTCACTTTCTGAAGTTTGGAAGATGAATAATATGGTCACATTGGGGTTAACTAATCAAAGACAATCAAAACCCTAGTTGGACCGAATTAGCTTGGCAAGCTTCTCAACTTAATTCAATATGCATACCATCTTGTTCCCATGAACTAATTCTCAATCCCAAGTGCTCCTTATCAGAAAATACCTCCCAAGAGATATTTTTCATACACTGGGAAGTCCACCCCTTTATTTTCATGGTTGTGCACTTTCAAATGTCCATTCAATTGAAATAAAAATCCCTGCAATTCTGAACTTGACTGACAAAAAACTTCTTCCTCCTGAAATTATTCTAGGTGGTTCCACCAAATTATTTAAACTCAGTCTATAAAAAACACCATGTAAAATCTTCTTCTAGGAAGCAGCTTCTCTCATAATTTCTAATGTCTTTTTTTGTTGATGGTACTAGAGTAGCTAAATAGTGAACCCTAAAGAGTGCTAAATAGATCCAGAATTAGCTAAAACTAAGTTCCTTCTGAGAATAGCCAACATAGAAGGATAAAGATGAGTGATTTTTATAAAATGTTTATGGGATTTGGCCATAAATCATCTGTGATCAGCAGCTTCACTGCCTGATATGCCTCATTCTATCTGACTTCTCTCCTTCCGTGCATATCACTTTTCAACTGAGGAATCATCATTTACATAAGGATGCTTTTCTGATCACATATAGTCAATATGCAACTTCTAGAGAGTTATTCTCTGACTCTTGTCCTATTAATATTTCAAAACAAACAAATGAAAACAAGACTAAGGAAAGCTATTCTAAAGGGAAGTGAAATAGAAATTGGCAAGCCAAAAAAAATAGCAAAAGAGCAAAATGAATCAGAGATGCTCCTGAAGCCATTGTTTCCCAGTGTATTTACAATATTTAATAATATTTAACTTTATGATAACTTCATGGTAAATGGTTATTTTCAAACAACTCCACTGAATTCACAATTAAGATTGTTCTTCTATTATTTTCTTTTAATTAATTTCACTTCTCTTTTACTTAATTGTTTTATTTTCATGTGTTTCCTTTGTGGGTGCCATAAGCTCATCAATTGAATGCATATGGAGTCCCATGGCTCATTTATTTTTATACCACATAATGTTGTTGCAGATCATTAGAGTGATACTGACCAATTAAAATTGTTTTGTATTTTTTGCAGGTAGGTAGATCACTTATCATATACCCCTCCTTTATGATTCACTCCCTGTCAAGACATTGGGATTTATGAGTAGGACTATGGAGTGTCCAAAATGATAAGCATTTATCTAGCCAGCCGCATGTTGCTCATGGCCTGCCCGCCCCCCAAATGGTATGCAAAATCCAGAAGGGAGAAAGATAGAGTATTCATATGTGCAGGGACAATTAAATACGTAAATTAAAACAATGAAGAAGTGGAGAACAAAGAGTGACCTATTTTTGCAAACTTTCCAATAATGGAAATGTGTCCATGCAGAAGAGTCCATGAACCAGGTGGAAAGCAAAGTGGGATATTTCTTCCCACAGGTCTGATAACATGGAAGCCCCTATTCTATAATAGCATGCATATTTGTTCTTTTATACACTTTATTATGAGAGCAATATATGATAGATGAAAGGAACCAAATAAAATTGTTCCTTGACAGAAAGATAATCCCTGTTCATATTTTGAAATGTATACTTCCTGCTCTGATCTCCATCCATTTAGCCACCAATTTATCTCTCAGTTATTAGAGGGCTCTCTGTTCTTTGTGCCGCTGAAGTATGCCTTGCCACTTCACATTGGAAATTGCAGAGAAAGAGAATTTGAGCGTTTGAGTCCAGCACTTCAGGCTTTAATGCAGACTAACATAACCTTTAGGTCTAGACATGGCAAACTCTAGAGAAGGGATGAGCTCACTTTCCAACAGTGAACGAGGTGCTGAGGATTCCATGGCCCCTTTCATCTTTCCAGCCATGAAAGGAAGTTGTGAAGCTTTCTGTGAAGCCCATGCCCTCACTAAAGAAAGCATGTTCAGTGAAGTGCTCATCAGCAGGAAAAGCAGAACATAACTTTAGAATTGTCTAAGAGTTCTGATTGCTAATTGGTCTTAAAGGTAACCTATTCTTTGAAATGTGGAAACTGAATTTGAAAGGCACTGTAGAGTAGCAGGAAAAGGTCTGGATTTTATGGTAAGCTGTATCCATTATCAGCTACGTGGCCTTTGGCAATTTATGTGGACTCATTGTGTCTCAGACTCTCCTCAGCTGTGAAATGGCTGTGCTGTTAATTGTGGCCACAAGAGAAGATGGTCAAAAGTGTCACTCCACTGGATGGTTTAACTTCTTCATTTCTACTTACTTGGTGCCAAATGTAGTATTAGGGAAATAGAACAGGTTCAGTAAATATTGAATGGTGGTTGAAGAAATTAAAATGATGCAGTAAAGGACAAGAAATACCTATTAGGTGTATTAACATGGAGGTCACTGGTGATTCCAGTAGGCATAATGTCAGCATCCTGGAGAGATCAGAAACAGGAGAAGAGGTGAAGTGGGTGTGAGGGGATGAAATCAATTTAGAGGAGATGTTAAAAAGAGAGCTAGGGATGTAACTAGAGGGAAATGTGAGGTCCAAGAGAATATTTTATTCTTGAAATGGGTATAACCAAACAATTCTATGTCTTGAAAAATCGTATAAAGTGAAGAAAGACTATGAGGAGTGAAAGGGGCCCTGGGACAAACACCAGGGGTCTCAACTCTGGAGGGTAGACACTAATAAGAGATGCCAGGGCTGGGCCAGGGGTGGTTTTAGGGAAGTCAACATCAGATCCTCACCTTCCACATGCATTAACTTCTAAAGTTGATTTACCTGATCAATTTTCCCATGACCACTTCCTTCATTATTTCCTTCCTATTTACCGGGAATGCACATGTCCAAATGAAGGAATAATTCTAGTATTGGTGATGGTGATGAAAAATTGAAGGACTCATGACTAGTTATAAACTGCTCTGCAGCCAGAAATTTCCTAATAGAGTTTCCAATTAGAGCTACCTGCTAATATATCATTAGAAAAAAATATAATATAGTCCACAATGATTGTTAACATATAACTTGGGAGGAGAGTCTCATTATATCTATTTGTTCAGCACACATAAAAATTTAGAATTGATGATTACGTAGCTCATTCTATCATGTGAATTAATAAATGTATTTATTTTTAAAATGCAATTTTATTATGATATAGTCACACAACATAGACACCATCTGAAGTCTATAATCATGCTCAACAACAAGTACTAGTTGTGTGCATACAGCCCCATGATCAAATTTAGAACATTTTCATTACTCCAGAAAAGAAATACAAATGTAAAAGAAACCATTACCCTCCCATACTCCTTATAATGAATTTATTTTTAAAGCTCCATTCTTCCAATTAAATGGTAACTTGGCAATTAAAATGTTAATAATTTTTTTCTCTATATTTAATTTTAGTTTGTCAGATTGGTCAATCCAGTGCTAATGAAAATAACAGCAGTAACTTTATCCAGAAGAAAAAATGTTATACAGGAAAAAAGCATTGTTTTGTAGATATGAACTTCTATTTATTGATAATTAATGAAATAATTTAAGATTGCATATTATTTAAGGTAAAGTGCTTTGGGAACAAAGTGGTGGAAATGCAAGTTCATGATGATAAAAGAGATAAACTCAAATTTCTTTTTATGTAGATAGGCTTGTGGATTGAATTTACCTGAATTTTGTTTAATACATTTAGAAAACTGATATAATACTTGTATTTTAAAATGTCAATCTTTGCAATACTGCAGAAATTAAGTCCATTTCAACTATTTAAACATATGTTAATATATTTTTATGAAACCTATAAATTTGTGAAGGGATGCAAAGGTTTTCAAAATTATTTTATGAATTACACATAATAACTTTCTAAAGAAAACTAAGGTAAAGTATTACCATAGAGGCTGGACTTGAACATGAAGACAAAAGGGAAGAAAGAAAACTTTGGTTCTAATGGAGCTGTGCTGGAGGTCCATGGAGGAAATTTGGGTCTTATGGCTTTTTCTCAATGAAATCAGTTGTGGAAAGTACAGGTCGAGCTTTTCTTTAGAAAACCCCATACTTTGGTTTAGACAGTGAGGAGAAAAGACAAGGACGCTTACTTGGGCTGGGAAGACTAAAGATTATTCGCAACATTAAGAGATCATTAAGTTTAGGAGCATGGAATGAGGACCGATTAGTGCCTCTCTTTATGTAACAGCGATCTTATTCTGAGCAGTTCCCAGCAACTTGACTTTCCTACCTGTAACTCCTAGAAGGCTTCAGTTACAGGTGGGATTTGTAAGGGTGTGTTTGCTTGTGATGAAAGATAAATTATAGCCTGATTCTTTCTCTGAAAGATTTTGCTAAAAAGTTGCATATACTTCAATTATAAGTAATTTATAAAAACGGTGTGCAACTACCATTGTCTCAGAGTCCACAAAGAAGAGGGAACTCTTCTTGGCCATTATGGAATGATGTTACTTATTCCAGACAGTAAAACAAGAAGCAAATTGAACAGAAGAAGGAAAATTACCACTGCTAAACTCTATGTGTCAGACACTGGGGAAAGCATGTAACATTCATTATCTCATTTAATTTACAAATAAACTTATGAGGTTGGAACTATTGTTGTCTCCACTTTGAAAGTGAACAAATTGTCACGAAAATGGTTTAATAACTTACCCATTGTCACAGGGGCATTATGAAAGAGTACTGAATCTCAAACTTATTAATATCTCAAAGACTATTAATACTGTCATCTTACAAGCCTATAAGAGTGCAAAGAGAAAAAAAATCAGAATGAACTGTCCTGTGAGTCAGGTGGGGTTCAGCACTGCAGAAAATTAAGATATACCTGAATTTTAGTGTGCTGTATTCGTTAATGCTCTGTAATATTGGCTGCAGTGCAGGCAGCTGTTTGCTATTTATAGCTCAATTGATGAGAGCATATTTTGAGATTTTCCTAAGTGTTCAGAATTAAAAATTACTACTGCAGAAGTATAGAGAAAAAGGAGCATTTTTCCTTGCTTGATTATGAGAAATGCACTGCATTATTTTAGTTGCTGTCAATTAAACATAAATGAGGCCATGTTATTAAGACTGTAAAATCAAATTCTTAATTAGGATACTGACTTATTTATTTTATTCTCATCTCTGGAAAAGTTTAATTGATATATAGAAAAATTAAAATATATCTGTGGGACACAGGAAAGTGAGCTTTTAGTTAATTTTGAAAATGAGGTATCTTTTCTACTGAGGCTCTCTTGCTAACAGGCTTGATGACAAGTAGAGTACTTTATTGACTTCACGGATGTGCACAGAGTAAACCCAATAATTAAAATGCTCATTCACAGAACCAACTTTTTTACATGCAATTCTGGCTGTCATGCTTAACATTCATTAAATTGAGAACAATGCAGAGAAGAATTACAGCGGATTCATAATATGATTCAAAAATTACCATGAGATTAGTACTCATATTTAGAGTTTTTAGATAAAATTGGGAGAGGAAGAAGATTACTATGAAATATTTTATCCTTAATCATGTTTTTAAATAAATATTATTTCATAACAATTACTCCAATAGTGGACAGATTTGCAGTGAATTTTCTAAAGTAATGATATTTCTAAAGTAATGATATTTAAACATATATAATACTGTTATGCATTTATATTAGTATCTTAAACCTAGAAAAGAGAGCGAATAATTTTCCTATGTGAAAAGTATTACTCATATTGTATGCATAAGATAAAAATCTTCACAAATTGGTGAAAATTAAAAATGTGTGTTTACTAATCTGATACATATATTCTTTTTGCAATCTTGTGTTCATATTTGTTTCCTTCATCACTTGTTTTCTGCATAGGTTAAGTGGCCCTGAAATAACAGCAGATTCACATATCTCAACTCATTATTCTAAGAGTATTCAAATAAGAATTTATTAATTTCTTTATGGCAAATGTATGTTATTGGATATTCTAGCTCATTATACAATCACAACATGAGAAATAAATATATATTTTTGAATATAACAGCCGTAGATATCTTTCTTGTTCTAAGAAAACCAACCATAGCCTGTTTCTCAATACAGTTCTTGATTCAAAAAACTGAACTGTCTACAAATTTTATAACAAATGCTTAGCTTCTGTCATGCATATAATCATTCTCCTTGGTTTTTCTTCAAGAATTATGTAGCCAGGAGTCAGCCAGTTTAGCTTGTTGGTTGGATAATGTAATAAGTTGGCTAAATGGGATAAAAATCTGTACCCAATCATGTTTTTAAATAAAACAATAGTTCAAAATGACATTTCCTATACATATATGAGCCAAAAAATGCATGAAAGGAAAATAACACTATCTCTATTTTTATTCATTAAACATATTTATTAAATTTTATATTGTACTAAAAAATTGCTGATCCATATACCCATAATATATTATTCCAAATGAATGGAAGTTTCTCCCAGAAGTCTGAGAAATTGCAAATCTCTCTAGTAAGAAATGATAGAGAATTATGTCCATAGTTGCTATTTACTTTCTATATTTCAAAGGCTTTTCATTCCCTTAAGAAAATCTCAAAAAGAGAACAAGAATTTCTGAAAGAAATAAGAAGACTGACTTTTAGGATGAATAATATTTTTTCAATGACTGTTGAATTTCTTTAGAAAAATTAAGTTATTTTAAGGTATTGTCAACAATTGAATAAGAATGTATTATTAAATGATTTCTAACCAGCCCATAAAATCAGAATTTGAAGAAAAAGTGTTTGATACACAAAAATGTATGAATAGAATCTGGAAAGCAAATGAGAAAACAAAATATATATATATGTAAGGTTGGTGAAAAACTAGTTTTGACCAAATGGCAGTCAAATCTCATTGCAGTCTTGCCTGATATGGAAAGAACTTGGCAGTTGTTACATTATCACAATAGCAAAAAAAGCTGAGCAAACTAAAAATTGACATCTCTTCTTAGATCCAGCACAGAACTGAGCTCATAGGGCAAACCACCACCCCCAAAACTGGAGACATAGATAAATATATATAATCACACCTTACTGGAGCAGATCCTCCACCAGAGGCAGACACTGGTAAGAATATTTAAGTGATAATCGACTAAGTGTTGGAAATTGAGCTTTGACTAGCTTGAGAAATAAAAACCTCTGGGGACCCTGCTCTAAGAGGGTCGGCCCATTTTTTCTGAGATTTACTTCTGGGAGCTCACCCGGTTCCCTGGGGAAAGATCAGAGAAAAATTTCCCTGTGCTTCTGGCAGGGGGTTGGGAAAAGTAACCATTCTGAAGTACACTCAGAGTGTGCTGTTCTCTTCAACAAAAGCATGCCCTCATGGTAAACTGTTTAAGAGAGACTGACCAGTCTGGGCTTCATCAGAGACTAACTGACCTGGGATGAGGGGAATACATAACTCCAGCCCTTCCAGCTTTCCTGTCTCACCTAAGGATGGGTGGGTGTAGAGCCAAAAAGCATTCATGAAAGTTATAGCTTGGGAACATCTCACTGAAGATTGAGATTTAATAAAGGATTATGGACTCCTCTGACTCTCCCATCTCCACTTCACTACCCCACCAGTAGGACTCCTTCATAATAACAGGGTATGCAGTCGAAGAATTGCAGGGCTCAGACCCTGTTTAAGAAAGAGTCTCTAAGAAAACCTAAAGAAAATTGATAGGACCAAAACGAGGTTGGCAGAAGACATTTTAGACTCTGACACCTCAGCTGAAGCAAAAATTAAACACAACCTGACTCTTACTCAGGTAAGCATAAAACCTCACAGGAAGGGCCTATTTACTTCAGTTTCTTTTATCTTATAAAGGTATTTGGCTTTCAACAAAATTTTACCATCATTCCCAAAGGAAAAAATATATGGGCAAAATCTGAAAAGAGCAGACAAACATTAGAATCAGACTCAAATATGGCAGAGATTTTGAAATTGTCTGACTGGGAATTTAAAACTACTGTGATTAATATGCTAAGAGCCCTAAGGGGAAAAGTGGATGTATTAGTTAGGGTTCTCTAGAGAAACAGAATCAACAGGAAATATTCATAAATATAAAATTTATCAAAATGTCTCACATAACTGTGGGGACGTAGAAATCCACAGGGCAGGCTGTGAAGCTGAGGATTCCAATGGAGGGTCTGGATGAACTCCACAGGAGAGGCTCGTCAGCTGAAGCAGGAAGAGAACCTGTCTCTTCTGAATCCTCCTTAAAAGGCTTCCAGTGATTAGAATCTAAAGCATCACTCATTAAAGAAGACACTCCCCTTGGTTGATTACAAATGGAACCAGCTGTAGATGTAGGTGACGTGATCATGATTTAATTCTATGAAATGTTCTCATTGCAACAGACAGGCCAGCCATTGCCCAACCAGACAAACAGGTACCAACACCTGGCCAAGTTGACACATGAGCCTGACCATGACAGTGGGCAACATACAAGAACGGCTGGGTAATGCAAATCAAGTGGTGGAAACTCTAATATAAAGAATCAAAAGGACATGCTAGAAATAAAAAACAAAGTAACAGAAATGAAGAATGTCTTTGACACATTCATTGGTATACTAGAAACAGCTGAGAAAATAATCAATTAAAGAGGCATGAAATTATTAAAGAAGCCAGAGTGGGGGAAGAAAGGGCTTTACCTATAAAGGGACAAGGATAAAACTAAATCGGGTGTGCTGGTTTGAAAGTATGTATGTCCCCTAGAAAAGCCATGTTTTAATCAAAATCCCATTCATAAAGGCAGAATAATACCTATTCACTACTGAATGTTTGGATCTGTAATTAGATCATCTCCCTGGAGATGTAACCCAATCTAGAGTGGTTGTTAAGCTGGATTAGGTGATGACATGTCTCCATCCATTTGGGTGGGTCTTGATAAGTTTCTGGAGTCCTATAAAAGAGGAAACATTTTGGAGAATGAAAGAAATTCATAGAGCAGAGCATAACGACATAGCCATGAGAAGCAGAGTCTACCAACCAGCAACCTTTGGAGATGAAGAAGGAACATGC
The DNA here is from genome assembly GCF_023851605.1 of Tamandua tetradactyla. Classification (NCBI taxonomy): domain Eukaryota; kingdom Metazoa; phylum Chordata; class Mammalia; order Pilosa; family Myrmecophagidae; genus Tamandua; species Tamandua tetradactyla. Next base: position 41,932,568 of record NC_135352.1, on the reverse strand, counting down.
CTCCTGGGGAGCTTCATGAAACAAGAAGCCAGGAGAAGAAGCTAGCAGATGATGCTGTGTTCACCATGGGCCCTTCCAGATGAGAGTGGAACCCTGACTGTGTTCACCATCTGTCTTTCCAGATGACAGAGAAACTCTGACTGTGTTTACCATGTGCCTTCTCACTTGGGAGAGAAACGCTGAACTTCATCCACCTTCCTGAACCAATGAATCTTTCCCTGGATGCCTTAGATTGGACATTTCTATAGACTTGCTTTAAATGGGACATTTTCTTGGCCTTGGAACTGTAAACTAGCATCCGATTAAATTCCCCTTTTTAAAAGCCATTCTGTTTCTGGTATATTACATTCTGGAAGCTAGCAAACTAGAACATTGTGTTTATTTTTAGAATCCATGCGGGAAAGAAGAGGGTGGAATCAGATATTTTAAATGTTGAATAAAAACCCCACCAACCTAGAATAAAGACTTTCACAGTCAAACAAAATATGAAAAAATGCATTGTCAATATACTATTTTGCAAGAAATATAAAAAGAAGTTCTTCAGAGAGAAGGAAAGTGATATTGGAAATACAGGTCTACACAAAGAGAGGAAAAGCATTGAAGAAAGAATAAATGAAAGTGAAATAAGATCTTTTATTTTTCTTATTCAGAAATTATCTAAGAGAAAAGTGTTCAAAACATTAATGGCAACAATGTGTTTAGTGATTATAGCTTATGGATAAGTGAAATGAATGACAGAAGTGTTAATAAGAGGGGAACTGGCAATACTACCTATGAAGTAACATAATGATATTTGAAAATGGACATAGACTAGGTGTAAATGTGTGTTTGTAAGGACATTGGGCCTGGGCCCTGCCTCCTCATCCAATTTGAGGGCAAGTCACTGCACACAGCCACCTACATAATGGGGACAGTGTTAAGAATCAAATGTAAAGCTCCCTCCCATAATTACTGTTGGTAACCAACTCTTGTGAGACTCTGCTGAACCAAATATCACAAAAGTCTGTTGAAACCCCATTGTAGCCAAATCTCACAGGACACTGTTAAACTTTTTAAGCAACCCTATTGGCATACATTTCCCCTCTTGGCCTTGGACAGAGTGCAAGCTTCCATTTCCAAACCAACCATTATTGGCAAGAATTATTCTGTCTGTAAATCCTTAATTAAAACCCATGTCTAGTCTTCTGTCTGTCATGTTCTTTAGTCTCATTGTTGTGGTGGGCTGGAACATTTGGTGAGCCAGCCAGGAGACCAGAGAGCAAATGGCCAGAGAGAACATAAGTCTGGGGAAAGGAAATTCTGTGGGGGTAATCCCTGGGTGACCTGTTTCTTTGACATGGTAAGGGAACAACCAATTTCTGGACCGTGCTGCAGTCAAGGAAGTCAGAGAAATCCATAAGTCCATGGGGACATTCCTGGAGTGGCTTGTGCCCTTGATGTGAGGAAGGGTCAGTCACTTGCTTGACTGTGCAGCCGTTGGTTGGCTGTTGTTGTGTATGGTACATACAGCTGCAGCAAGCTGTTTCAGAAAAGACAGAGGAATGAATATATTTGAAGAATGCATTGAATGAGAGACTACACCATTGTAGAAAGGAGTTAGGAAATATTGGCACATTTTTATGCTAGAGTAAAAGGTTAAAGACTACCCAATGTCCATGTGAGGAGCATCCTGACTTAACTTGAATGGGATCCAAAGGTTTGGGATCTATAGAGTCGTAACCTGGTAATAAAAAAGAGGAAAAAAGAAGTTTGGGCAGGGTAGAGTGAAATTATGTTTGTATGCTGTGGTTCCAAAGGCTACCTCTTTCCCAAAGGAATTAACACTCAATTTTTTTAGTGTTCCCTTAAATAGGTCCAGTCAGCCCATTTTTTCCATCACCTGGGAAGGAGAATAAAGGATTTTCATTGTGCTCCCATGAGGCTATTTACATAGCCTGACCATCTGTTACAGACTCACAGCAAAGGGTTTGGCTAAGTGGAAAAGGGTAACTCCATTTCATTATATTGATGATGTCATGTCAACCAGTAACTCTTTTTCAGAACTAAAAGAAGCCTCAGGCTCATTGCAAATCCATTTTAACAATTGTGAATGGACAATTGATCACAGTGGACTGCAATGTCTTGCCTGCCCTGTCAAATTATTGGGTGTTGTAAGGTTGAGAAAGGCAAAATGTATACCTTTGATAGTAATTGATAAGGTGCAATGTTTTCCTTTGCTGTGTATGCCAAACAACTAATGGCTTTCTTGTGATTGTTGAGTTATTGAAAATCTTTCATTCCTCACTCAGCCCAAATGTTAAAACCTGTGTATGTTGAGTCAGATACTTCCCAGCAGGCTGCTTTTGAGAAAGCCAGATGGACCATTGCACTCAGGCTTTATGTTAGGTGGACCCAGATATGCCTTGTGAATTAGATACGGTCAATATGAAATTAGCTTTGGGCGGGACAAAGCAAATTAAAAGCTGAACTGCTTTTAAAAAAAGTACTTTAGGAAAATAACTATGGATTGCTTATAATGCCTTACTGCAAGTTGAAGAACTAATCAGAAATGCCCTGTGAAATTAAGAACAGCCATACTGATATAAGGGTGGATACAAGATACTACCACTAAGTTTTACTCAGGAAGTGCACAATTGAGCACATTAATGAAATGGAAAGCTTATCTGCTACAGCACAGTATTTTCAACAACAGCCCCTTAAGTACAGAAATGTATGATATCCTGAGACCAGTTTCCTATATGGGGAAACAATGCTTGTCCCTCCCTGCTGATCCTCCTGAGGTGACTGTCTCTGTTTCCATCATTTGTGGATGTGGCAGTATGCTAGGTCTGCCTGGTATACTGAGGGATCAGCACTCAGGCAGCATGCCACTTGGATGGCAGTACCCATGCAAACTAGTAGAGACACCATGTGGTGGGAGACTGGGGCTATGCAAAGCAGCCAATGGGCTGAATCCAAGGCTGTATGGATGGTCATTGCTCATGAACCAGGAGATGTGTTAAGTATTTGTGCTGACAATTGGTCAATACATGGGACCCTGGCAGTACAGATGACTACATGAAAGCAAGAGCAGTGGACTGTTGTCTGCTGCCCCATAAGGGGAAAAGAAATACGGGAAAATATCTAGACTACCTGTCACAAGTAAAAGGTAAACATTTCTACGACGCTGTGGAGGCTGGCATAGAAATTCCAGCTGCCCATCACCAGAAAACAACTGAAAGGATCATGGATGCCTGCCCCTCCTGTTTGCCACGATACCCAAGAATGCTTTCTCATCAATTCACTCACATTCGTTGCAAGCATGTTCTTGTCACCAGATGGCAAGGAAATTATGTCAGGTGCCTTCCTTATTAGACAGTATAAAATATGTCTTTACATCTGTTGATGTGGCTACTGGACTGTTGCTGGGCTTCTCAATAGAGAAAGCTAACCAGAGAGCTAAAATACATAGCTTAGAAAAGCTCAGTGCATTCTTGTATGTCCCAACACATGTGGAGAGTGATGGGGGTCCCCTCTTCTGGACTTTTATAATTATCAGTAGAATGATTTGATTCCCTTTCTTGGCAATGGCAACCTCACTTTGTGTAGTTGTTATCTCTATGTAGGGAACTCCTTATGCTCTATTGTCTCTTATACTGTGGATGAAGGCACTGTCTGTCCAATGGTCAACACAGTCTGCTGTGTGGGATGGATTGCAAGGCCCCAGACCCCATCTCTTCTTCCATTTCAAGAGCAAGTCATTGAACACAGCTGCTACGTGACAGGGACAGATGTTAATGGTTAAAGAATGTAAAACTCACCCACCTAATCACTGAGTAATCAGCTGTGAGGAGACTCTGCTGAAACCCCATTGTAACCAAATTTCACAGGGCTCTGTTGAATTTTATAAGCCACCCTCTTGGCACAACTCTCCTCTCATGGTTTTGAGTGGTGTGCAGACAACTGCCTGCAATTGGGAAGAATTATTCTTCTGTCTGTAAGTTCTAAATTAAAACTCATGTCTAATTAAAAAAAAAAATCTTCTGTCATGATCTCTGGTCTTGGGGTTGTCCTGGATTGGAACAATATTGCAAACCCTGAGGAGAAAAAAAATAAAATAAATGTTGAAAAGGAGTATAATGGGAATGCTAAGATAGGAGAGAAATGGAATCTTATAAAATGCTCCATTTAAACCACAGAAAACAGAAAAAATAGGAGACAGAAATAGAAATAAAAAAGAAGGGCATCAAGTAGAAACACTTATAAATATGGTAGACAGAGACACAAGTTCCATTATATCAATAGCTACTTTAAATTAAAAAGATTATTAGAGTGGATAAAAAATGAGACCTAACTCTATGCTCTATATAAGAAATCCACTTTGAGCATAAAGACATAGATCGATTAAAACTAAAGGCATAGAGAAATACATACTATGCTAAAGTGAGTCAATCAAAAACTGAAGGAGCCATATTAGTTACAGTCAAAGAGACTTTGGGATAGGGATAAAAAGGGACATTACATAATGATAAAAGAATCATTCTTTGTGCAGACGTAGTAATGCTTATTGACACTCTACCAACAGAGTGTCAACATATATGAAGCAAAAACTGAAAGAACTGGAAAAAGCAATACACAAATTACTATTATTACTGAAGATTGCAATGCCTTTCTGTCAGTAATTGATGGTTTCCAGAAGGAAGAAAATCAGTAAAGATATATTTAAAGTGAAAAGCACACTCAATTAAATAAATCTAATTGACATTTATAGTATACTTCTTCCACCAAAATCAGAATGCATATTTTTTCTAAGCTCACACAGAGCACTTACCAAGAAAGACCATAGCCTGGGCCATAAAACACACTCAAGCAAATTTATAAGAATAGAAATCCTATAAAGTGTGTTTTCATACTCCAATGGAATTAAGCTAGATATTAATACCAGAAATATTTCAGGAACATCACAAAATATTTGCAATTACACGAATTTCTTTTGAGACTTCTTTGATTCAAGTACTATTTAAAAGCATAACTTGTACTTGAATCAAAGAAGTCTCAAAAGAAATCTTAAAATACATTAATGAAATGAAAATGAAATACAACTATTTGTGGAAAGCAGTGAAGGCAGTATATAAAGCAAGCTTCATAACATTGAATATATATATTAAAAAGAGGGATGGCACAAAATCAATAATCTTCATGTTTCAGTTTGCTAACACTGCTGGAATGTAATATACTATAAATGGGTTGGATTTCATAAAGGGGGTTTGTTAAAGTTACACATTTGCAGTTCTAGGGCCATCCAAATTTCAAAACTAAGGCATCCGGAGAAAGATACCTTGATTCAAAAAAAGCTGATTGTATCTAAAACACCTCTGTCAGCTGGGAAGGCATACAACTGGCATTTGCTTGTCCTGTGGATTCTGGTTTCAAACAACTTCCCTGGGTGTGTTTTCTTTCTGCATCTCCAAATGTCTCTCTCTGTGTCAGCTCTGAGATTTTTCCAAAATGTTTCCCTCTTGAAGTTCTCCGAAAGTGGAGTAAGATCCAGCTTGAACAGGTGGAGACACATCTCCATGGACACCAACTAATCAAAAGACCCCACCCACACTTGGGTGGATCACAGCTCCATGCAAGCAACTTAATTAAAAAAATCCTATTCTACAATATCAAATCAGGAAGACAGAACATAGCTTTTCTGGGATGCACAACAGTTTCAACGCGGCACACTTGGCTACCACACCAGGATACTAGAAGGAGAAAAACAAATTAAATCCAGTGTAAGCAGAAGAAAGGAAATAAACATTTTAAAAGAGCAGAAATAGAGGCAATTGAAAACAAGGAAACCAAAGAAACAAACAGCTGGTTGTTTGAAAAGAGCGATAACATTGCTAAACCTGTAGCCAGATGTTTCAGCTTGCTAAAGCTGACAGAATGCAATATATTAGAAGTGGGTTGATGTTTACAATGGGGATTTATTAGTTTCTAAATTTGCAGTTCTAAGGCCATGAAAATGTCCCAATTAAGGCATGAACAGGATGATTCCTTCTCTGAAGAAAGACCAGTGACACCCGGGTTTCCTCTGTTAGATAGCAAGGCACATGGCTGGTCTCTCCTGGCCCTTCGCTCCCAGGTCTCATTGCCCTCACCTCACAGTTACCGTGGCCTCCTCTGTGAGCATCTGTGGGTCCTTTTTTAGCATCTCTGGGATGTTTCTCTCTAAGCTCTCTTTCTCTTTTATTCTAATAAAGACTCCATTAAAGGATTAAGGCCCATTTTGAATTGGGTAGGCCACACCTCAATTGTAACAACCTTATCAAAGGCCCCCCTACAATAGGCCTGCCCCCACAGGAATGGATTAAAAGAACATGGCCTTTTATTGGGTACATAACAGCTTCAAACCAGCACACCAGGCTAATCAAAGGAAAAAAATAAAAAAAATGAAAACATATTTATAATATCAGAAATAAATTCTGATTCACCTATACTGATTCAATAGTAACTAACATGATAAAGAAATATTATAAATAACTCTGTACCTGCAAATTTGATAACTTAAATGGAATATACCAATTCCTTGAAAGAAGCAATCTCCTGAAACTTACACAAGAATAAATGGATAATCAGAATAGGCCTATACCTGTTAAATAAATGAATCAACAATTGTAACTATCCAAAACATAAAACACCAAACCCATTTGGTTTCACCAGTAATTTCTGTGAAATATAAAAGGAAGAAATGATAACAATTCTTTATTGTCTGTTCATATATAGAAGAGGGAATACTTGCTAACTAATTCTGAGTCCAGCATTACTTTAATACTCAAACCAGACAAAAACATCTCAAGAAACAAAATCTACAGACTAATGTTTCTCATAGGCATAGATGCAAAAGTTCTGAACAAAATATTATCTAACAATTTCCAACAATGTATAAAAGAATTATACACACATGAAACGGTGGGATTTATTCTGGAGGTAAATATATCACTTTAAGATATATTCTGAGAATGTATGTTCTAAGATCCCATAAGATCAAACATATGTCTGTTAAGGAAACCTTTTCATTTTTAATATTTATTGATGTCCATAAAGAGCTTTAATTTATGTGGTTCATATTTATCAATATTTATCATTTTTATAATTAAAATCAATCAAACATTTACATTGTAATTTACTTAAAATAACATTAAAAAACTTGTTAAAGGTTAACATAAGTGAAATAACTTTATGACACCGAAAATACTTTCCCCAAAGAAACAAAGTGAGAAGGGTGGCATTGTTTTACGTTTTGAAATATCTTTAATGTCTGGCTTAATAGAATACAGCTGTATTCTCTTATCTGCCTCTGTATTCAATCTGTGGTGTTATCTTGTTTTTTTTCTCAAAGAAATGAAAATACTGCACACATATATGTCTTTGGAAAAAGCAAAAGTATTTTGGAAGCTGTTTCAAATAATTCTTGATATTCATTTTTGTTACCACACCAAAAGAAAAAGTCATTTATCTTAAGAGCCATTTTCAATTTGTATTCTAAAATATTACAATAGACTTTTTGTATTTTCTGTCACTGAAATTCATTGATGTGTTTTTTGTTGATGGCTTTCTTTTCCCAATTCATGTTACAATATTGTGAAAGGACATAAAACAAAATGCACTTACTATGGCTAAGAGATCTAAAATAGTGAAAGGAGGCCATTAAAGAAGCTACTCTTATACACACCTCAGTCACATATTACAAAATCCTTTTCCAGTTTGATAAAATTGACAAAATACAATGTATGAGAAATGGACTAGATTTTAACAATGCATATCTATTAGTTTGCAAGTTTACAGTTTTGGTGCCATGAAAATGTCCAAATCTAGGCATCAACTTCCTAAAGACAGGCTACTGGTAATCTGGGACTCTATCACATGATAAGGCACTTGGAGGCAACTGCTGGCATGTCCCTAATCTCCTGGGCTTCTTTGCTGTCAGCTTCTAACTGCTAGTCTATGACTTTCAGGTTCTGTGACTTTCTTTCCTCTCTGTTTTCTGTGAATTTAATCTTCTTATAAAAGACTCTGGTTAGAGAATTAAGACCCACCTGTGGTATGCCTCAACTGAAATAATGCAATCAAAATGTCCCACCCAAATAAAAGAACAATAGAAAGAATCAATAAAACCAAAACTTGCTTTTTTTGAGAAAATCAATAAAATTAATGGGCCACTAGCAAGACTGACAAAGGAAAAAAGAGAGAGAATGTAAATAAACAACATCTGAAATCAGAAGGAGTGCATTACCACAGACCCTGAACAAATAAAAGAAATCATAAGAGGATACTGTGAACAATATGCCAACAAACTAGAAAACTCAGACAAAATGGACATATTCCTGGAGACACACAAACAAGCTAAACTGACTCAAGAAGAAATAGAAGATCACAACAACCAATCAGAAGTAAAGAGATTCAATCAGATATCAAAAATCTTCCTAAAAAGAAAAGCCCAGGGCCAGATGGATTCACAGGGGAATTTTATTAAACATTCAAAAAGGAATGAACACCAATCCTGCTCAAACTTTTCCTAAAAATTGAGGAAAAAGAAGCTCTACCTAACTCATTTTATAAAGCTAATAACATTTTAGTCACAAAACTGGGTAAAGAAGCCATAAGAAAGGAGAACTGCAGGCCAATATCCCTAATGAACATAGATGCAAAAATTCTCAATAAAATATTAGCAAATTGAATCCAACAGCACATTAAAAGAATTATACACCATGACCAAGTGGGGTTTATATAAGGAATGCAAGGATGGTTCATCGCAAGAAAATCAATTAAAGTAATACAGCACATTAACAAATTGAAAGGGAAAAATCACATGATCATCTCGATTAATGCTGAAAAATCATTGGACAAAATTCAGCATCCTTTTCTCATAAAAACACTCCAAAAGATAAGAATCAAAGATAATTATCTCAATGTGATAAAGGGAATATTTGAAAAACTGATAGCCAAAATCATATTCAATGGAGAGAGACCAAAAGTTTTCCCCTTAAAATAAAGAACAAGACAAGGATGTCCGCTGTCACCACTATTATTCAATATTGTGCTAGAAGTTCTAGCTAAAGTAATCAGGCAGGACAAAGAAGTAAAAGGCATCCACAATGGAAAGGAAGAAGTAAAAGTCTCATTATTTGCAGATGATATGACTATACTTGGAAGATCCTGAGAAATCTACAGCAAAGTTACTTGAGCAAATAAACAAGTTCAGCAAGGTGGTGGGATATAAAATTAATGTGTGAAAATGAGTAACATTTCTATACACAAGCAATGATCTTGCTGAGGAGTCAGGTAGGGAAAAATTCCATTCAAAATTGCAACTAAAAGAACCAAGTATTAAGGAATGAACTTAACTGGGGACATAAGGGACTTGTACACAGAAAACTATATAACATCGCTAAAAGAAATCAAGGAGATCTAAATAGGTGGAAAGACATTCGCTACTCATGGATAGGAAGGCTAAATATACTTAAAATGTAAATTCTAACCAAATTATCTGCAGATTCAACACATTTCCAACCACAATTCCAAGCACATACACTGAAGGAGAAGAGTCCCTGAATAGTTAAAAGCATTCTAAAAAAGAAGAGTGAAGTGGGATATTAACACTCCTTGATTTTAAAACCTATTGTAAAGTCACAGTGGTCAAAACAGCGTGGTACTGGCACAAAGACTGAAGCATTGATCAATGGAATTGAACTGAGAGTGCAGAAACAGACCACCAAGTCAATGGCCAACTGATTTTTGACAAGGCCCCAATCCTCTGAACTGGGGCAAAATAGTCTTTTCAATAATTGGGCATGGAAGAACTGGATATCAATAGTCAAGAGAATGAAAGAGGATCCCTATCTTACACCCTACACAAAACTAACTCAAAGTGACTCAAAAGACTGAATATAAGAACTAGCACCACAAAGCTTCTAGAAGAAACTATAGGGAAGCATAATCAAGATGTAGTAGTAGGCAGTAGCTTCCTAAACTTTACACACAAAGCACAAGCTCCGACAATAGAAAAAAATAGATAAATGGGAATTCCTCAAAACCAAATGCTTCTGTACATCAAAAGACATTGTCAAAAACTTAAAGAGGTAGCCAACTAAAAGGGAGAAAATATTTGGAAATCACATATCAGAGAAAGGTTTGATTTCCTAAACATACAAAGAATTCATACAACTCAACAACAAAAGAACAAACAACCCAGTTATAAAATGGGCTAAAGATATGATTAGGCATTTTTCTGAAGAGCAAATACAGATGGATCAAAAGCATATGAAGAGATGCCCATTTTCATTTCCTATAAGGGAAATGCAGATCAAGACTACAATGAGATACTACCTCACATCTATAAGAATGGCTGCTATTCAACAAACAAGAAACTATAAATGTTGGAGAGGATGTGGAGAAACTGTGACACTTATCCACTATTGGTGGGAATGTGAAATGGTGCAGCCACTAGGGAAGACTGTTTTGTGGTTCCTTAGGAAATGAAATATCAAGTTGTCCTATGACCCAGCAATAGCATTACTTGGTATATATCCAGAAGAGTTGAAAGCAATGATGCAAATAGACATTTGCACACCGATGATCATAGCAGCATTATTCACAATCACCAAAAGATGGAAGCAAACCAAATGCCTATCTACAGATGAGTGGATCAACAAAATGTGGTATATACATACAATGGAATATTATGCAGCATAACACAAAATGATGTCCTGAAGCATATGACAAGATGGATGAGCCTTGAGGATATAATGTTGAGTGAAATTGGCCAGACACAAAAGGATAGATACTGCATGATTCCACTTTTATGACCAGCATACAGGTATAATCAGAGATTTTTTATACAAAATATAGGGGACTTAGAGATACACAGAAGCTAGAGATGGGTCAACCATTAGCTAATGAGGTTGAACTCCAGTGTAAGGGAATAGATAAGAGTGAAGGTGATTCTCTAGTGGGTCGAGAAGTAATATTGCCATATTGAAGGTGAACAAGATTGAAAGGGCTCGATAGATCTATGTGTCCCACTTATTAACACTAGAAATATGATTTTGTTCCCCTAAGAATTACTTCGAAGTATGATTCTTGTATAAAGAGTGTTCAAGTCCAGGGTACAGAGGGAAAACTGCTACTGCATGCTATGAGCTATGTTCAAAAGGAAACCATCAGCACTACCACAGCAACAGCAGAGGTAAATAATGGGGTGAGGGACAGGAGTTTAGAGGTTTAGATTTCCTATTTGGCGAGGATGTGCTTATTGGTTTTCTTTCTCTTGGGAACAATGAAATTATCTAAACTTCAGAATGGTGATGGACTGTGGACTTTGGGCACTATACATGATGTCCGATGAATGCAGGTGGCTGAAGGACACACTGACGGGGAAGTAGATTGGCGAACATTGATGTATACTTATAACAAAGGTTGTGCTGCTACAAAAAGAAACAAAGTTGTGAGGCATGAAACAGTGTGAATGAGCATGTGGGATATTTGGTGAGACAAAATAAACCAGAAACAAAAGAACAAGAATTGTATTGTCAGCTTTAGAAAATGCTTATAAGAAAACAGGGGTTTAGATTGTAAGCTTTTAGAGCAGATACATTAAATCTGGAATGGCAATTATTATTTCTGGATATTGAGAGACTGTTTTACATATATAACCTGATATTTGGAGATAAGAATGAAGCTGAACAGGTTGGGGTTAAAGTAATTCAGGTCATAGGGGTAAGGAAGACAGTGTGTAAATTTTAGAACAACACATACTCTTTGAGACCAATGGAAGAAAATTTATTTGGTCTGGAACTGAAATTTTCTGTAGTGCATAATCCGATTCAACCTATCTGTATAGCTCATTTGAACATCTGAAGCAGAACAAGCACAGAATAAGAAAGAGATCCTTTAATCCTGCAAAAATTAGTGTAATGCCTGGAGACATCCTAGAGTATATTAAGCAGATAATCAAAAAAGTATTGGCAAAGTCCCCTGAGGGAGGGGAGAAAGAATTTGGAACTATTAAACTTTACCATCAGAGAATCTCTTGATAGCGTCAAACTTTAGAGACACCCAAATCATTAGGCCGTACCCTTGATCTTGAGGCTTGCTCTCGTGAGGCTTATATAGGTGGCGGAGAAGCTTAGCCTACCTATAGGCATGCCTAAGAGTTACTTCTGAAGGACCTCTATTGTTGCTCAGATGTGGCCTCAGTCTCTCTAAGCCCAAATCCGCAAGTGAAATCATTGCCCTCCCCACTACATGGGGCAGAACATCCAGGGGTGAATGTCTCCCTGGCGATGTGGGAGATGACTCCAGGGATGAATCCAGATGTGGCACCATGTATCAACTATTACATCCTAACCAAAAAGGGGGAAAAGAAGTGTAATTAATAAAGTATCAGTGGCAGAGAGAGTTCTTTTAATTTTCACCACTTCCACTCCAGTCTGGGGACGGTGGAAACAATGGCTGTCACTGCCTTCATCCAGAGGAAAGTGAAATGATAGCTGCCCTCTGAACAAGGACCCAGAGATCAGTGTCCGGTTATGCACACCCTGTTCTTGGGGAAGGGGATATTTACGTCCTTTTTTGTTAGTATCACGGGTCAGTGGCTGACCTTATGGTGGCCGGCCATAACAGCGGGGCTGGGCACTGGTAGCCACCATGCAGAGAGAGTGATGTATAGTTCTTTCCCGTATGCTACCCGCTTCTCCTCGTGCTCTTCAATGGACACTGTACAATACCCTTCAGGCCTTTGAGATTTCAAAATAGTTGCTTCAGAATGTTCCTGTCTGTTTGATATTTGTTTTGGTTGAGAACCGAGTCCCGGAACTCCCTTTTCTTCCATATACCTCGGAAATCTCCTTATTGTTCTGCTTTTAGAAAGAGCTTTTAAGGTTTTTTGCGTTTTTTTTTTTAATATTCAATGTAAAAGGCAGAGATTATTTTGTCAAAATAATTTCTTGTGTTTTAGGTTGGCTTTATCGTGGCCTTCATTATTTAAAATGAAGTCTTCTTACTTCTGAGAAGAAAAGACAATTTTCCCCATCATGTTATCTTGTTTACTTTTAAACTCTTAATATCATTTCAATTAAAGAGGGCCAAGTATAGTTTCATAGTGACCTGTGAGTGTATTTAACCAAGTGCTCAATATTCCTGATAACTTTTAACATTTTGCCTTCTCCAATAAAATGCTAAGTGGTATCATTTTAAGTTTCAAACTATCTTTGGGATTTTCCAGAAGGTCCCTGGAAAATCACAAAGAATTTGTTCTTTCATCTTGTGAAAAAGAAGCACTAAACAACTCTGCAAGTGAAATAATTGTCCTCTTCTCTAGGTGGGGCATGACACCCAGGGATGAAAGTCTCCCTAGTGTGTAAGATGACTCCCGGGGATGAGTCAGGATGGAATTCCATCCTGACCAAAAGGAAGAAAAGAAGGATAATAAAGAAGGTATCAGTTCTGAGAGAGTTCAAATAGAGTCGGGAGGCTACTGTGTATGTCACTCTTAGGCAAGCTTAAGTTAGACATCACTACCTACCATAAGTTGTCAAACCCCAACCAAAACCATTCCAGCTAATCCTAAAGAACACCTAGGGCATTACATAAAATTCTACTAAGGTTTCATGCACTAGGGTAAGTTTCCAGAAACGTACAGCCTCCAGATGGGTCCCTGGACCAGATAAGTCCTGAAATGCAGACGGCCCAGCTTCTCTAGAACATCAGATAGTTCCATCTCCTTATCCCATATTTTTGACAGCCTCTTCCAACATGAAAAATTAGAATGAGCATAGCCTAAATACCCCTAAAGAGTGGGAGAAAGAGCAAAGGTGATGGTGAAGTTATACAGAGAAGGCAGGGTTTAATAAATGAGTGTGATTGCTTAATCATTATATTGATGCTTTTTTCAGTCTCCAGTATCTTAGAGCAGCTAGAAGTAAAAATCTAAAATTGTGGACCTGTAACGTATGCTAAAAGTCTGAAATCTGTTCTACAACTGATTGTTGAAATATGTTTTGAAATTTAGTGCTTTTATGTATATATGCTATTTTTCACAAAAAAGAAAAAATATCTCTTCTAGCCTCCAGGGTTTTGGAGCAGCTAGAAGAAAAAATCTAAAATAGTGGAATAGGAACCCATAACAAACTCTGAAATCTGTGCCATTACTACATATTCAAATGTACTTTGAAAATCATTGTTTCTTCTTTCTTTTGTTTGTATATATGTTATATTTAACAATAGAACAGTTAGAAAAGAGGAGCTAAAATAGAGGTATTTATTATGCTATAAATTGCACGGGAAGTGTTGTAAATTAGAAAGGATTTTTCTAACTTCTGTTAATTAATTTGTATGAGTAAAATGTTATTTATGTGTATATATATATACCATAAATTATATGGTGTTCTTGGAGGATTGTCAATATTGTAACTATCCATGAGATATCCTGGTAGTGTTCTGCAGAAAATAATATTATGCTATCAGGCAGAATCTCAGTAATTCCGAAAAATGTGTATATATATATATATATATCATATGCTTAGAAATGACAAAATTTTCTTCTCAATTGCATTAATTTATAATGAACTTTCATCAGATCTTTCACTTTTGTAAGACAATCATAAGTTGACCATAATCACCCTTTATCCTTTATGTTTTTTAGTCTTATGTAATCTACAGATTTAAAAAATTATTCTGATGTTTTCCTGAAAACATCTGCAATAAGCTATAGGACAGAATACTTTTTCTTTAACAAGATGGTTTTGTCCCAGTGACCTATGAAAAAGAGTATGCCAGGTACTACTCTAAGGCTCCATCTTCTAACAATATGGCTTTAAGAAATCCGAAACCTAACACAGGAGTGATTCAAGGTTTATCAAAATCTAGCAGGAAGCAGATAGGTTCATGAAATTGCCAACCCTAAAACTGAACAGAACAGGAATTAACTATTTAGGGCTGAATGAATTGATGATACATGATTATGAGTTTTGTTTGGAATATTGTTGATATTTTAATGTTTTATTTTTAAATGCAAATGATTCCCTTTACTTTTCCCTTAAGCAATGTATAACTTATAAAGCATTTATATTTTTCTCCCTGCCAGATGCCCTACAATTGGAAAGCTCTTATTGAATATTCTTATTTTCATGAAAATATAATTATTTGCATAAGTTCCATAAGAAAATATCCTTGTTAACAGAGCATAATTAGAGACACTGTTTATATAAACAAAACTTTAACTGAAATATCATAAGTGAAAATAGTACTGGCTGAATCTTGGATCTTGCAGTAACTGGATTTGTAGCACATTATAAATCTTGCTACTCTTTTTCCTTATTATAATCATTAAAATATCTCTTTTTCATTTTCTCAAATCTAAGGCAGCAGCTGCACTACTGCTCTAGCCATGCTAATACCCGAGGCACTTGAGTTTGAAGTTCGCACTTATAAAACACATACCAAAGATAAACTTAACTGTAACAAAGGCCTAAGAGTCACTACCTGAGAACCTCCTTGTTGCTCAGGTGTGGCCCCTCTCTAAGTCAAACTGCAAATAAACTCCCTAATTTCCCCCTTATGCAGGACATGGCTCACTGGAATGAGCCTCCCTGCTGTCAGAGAATTAATACCAAATGCTTATCAGCAATACTTTCAGAGAAAGATCTTGATCAAAAGGGGGGAAATGTGAAAAGAAAAATTACAAAATAGAGTTACTATGGCTAAGAGATTTAACATAGAGTCAGGAGGCCATTAAGGAAGTTATTCTTATACACGTCTCAGCCAAATATCTCAAACCACTGAAATAAGCAGACTTCTAAGCAGACCCAGACACTGCAAGTTAAATTATTATTACACTTTCTGGCTAAAAAAATATAAAATTAAAAAACCTTAAATATCTACCAATATAATTCTTAAACAATTTATGTAATCTTCCTTTTTTCTCCTTTAAAACCTTTGCTTGAAAACCACAAAATGGCACACAATTTGGGTTGCTACTCAAATCTGTGCCTGCCAAATAGCAATTCTAAGACCCCATATAAGCACTTTTGTTGTCTTACAGTTCAATCTATAATTTCTCAAAATCAAACATTGGTCATTTGGAAAATATCAGTTCATTGAATTTTGTTTATCATCCAAATGCTGAAATTTCATTATGTGATATCACAAAATCACATTTGTTAACATCACTATTAATCTCATCAAAAGAGGTTTTATGTATTGAGGAACTCATGACAGGTACACAGTTGGAAGAAAAACTTTATCCAAAATTTTAATTTTCATTTGAAAGATAAGATTTCATTATTGGCTAAAAAATAGGTCAAGTACTTTCCTCAAAATACCAAACTTACTTTCTTATGTCTGAGAAAATAAGTGTCAAATACCCATTTGATTCACCATGGTTTGTCAGTCATGCTTTCAAGTAGCAACTGTGCAAATCTAAATAAATTATAACTGAAATTATTTATTTGTTTGTAATAAAAATGTTTTAAGAATACATTATTTTCTTAAGCATTAAAACAATTTAAACTGTATTCAAATATAATTTGTAAGCAACAAGAAATTTATATAATGTAAAGCAGACAATTCAACAGCAGTTGGTACTCATTTGCTTTTCCTAGTAATGTAAGTATTAATGCTCTTCACTTTTATAAATGAGCTGAAAACATGGATGCAAGATAGCTAATTTTCAAACTATTTATTAAATGCCAGACAATTTTGGGGGGAGCTTTGCATATTCCAACTGACAATCTTTTTTAAAGCTTGAGGAGGTTTGTAACCTACTCACTCCCCTCAACTTCTTTGATCTTGCGTATTTTTTTCCTTTTTATCCTTCAGTCTTTATAATCATTTCTTACCAATCTCCTTGCAAGTTCAACCTTAGCAGAAAGTAACAAGGTTCTCTTCTTACTCTGTTTCCCTAAGTAACTTTATCCAAACCCGTATGTTATTGCACACAGTTTCATGCTTATAATCCAAATCTATGCCTTGAATTCAGACCTTCCACTTACAATTTTGTAATGAGTATATCTCTATTTGTGTGTCCTAAGGCTCTCCAAGTTCAACATGTCCAGCACTTTTTCTCATAAGCCAAGTCATCATTATACATACTTTAAGTGAGGGAGCCAAAACTTGTAGGTCAACCTTACCCCCTTCATATCTTTTTCCCGGCCATATCTGCCTAGTCACTAGGTTCTGTGTACTGACATTCTTCCACCCTTACAGTACCATATCCTTTTGAGGTACAGCAAAGAACTCCTAAAGGATAGTCAGTATACCATGGTAGAAAAAACAAAGGTATGGATGAAAGTATGATTTGGAAAGTGGGTCTGGAAAGACTACCAGATGGTCGACGCACTTTAATCTGTATCATGCACGTTGGGGTAGATGATAAATGTGAAGGGGTCATGCTGCCTTCACTCTTCCCATAGGTGATATTACTAAGATTATCCTTCATTCATTTTAAGTTGGCTTTGCTAAATGGAAGACTTTAGATTTGTTCAAGTCCTTCCTAGTAATAAACCTTGAGTCATACAGAACTCCAGGAAGGTAATGAAAGGTGATTGTTCTGATTAGGGAAATAACTGAGATCAGAGTTTCAACGCTCAGAGTTCCAATGGTCCTATTTAAAATGGTTTAAAGCAGGTATTTCCTGGAGATTAACTACAAACTACTAGGATTAAACAAGATGTTTCCATACATTTTCACATATAAGTGTGTAGGTAAGGGCTACATATGAAGTACAACAGACTAAGGAGCATTTGTCAGCTATTATAGATCCTACCACTTTCTATATAAGCACAGATTTGCAAGAAAGCCAGGAAAAATTTATATCCTTATTGAATGGAAACTGTAGTATATATTCACTAACTGTCACAGAGATATTTAATTTCACTGGCATTTTTGCATAATCTAAAGAGGTAAGAATTGTACATCAAAACATGTGAGGTCAAGTGCATCAGTTTGTTATGCTGCTGGAAAGCAATATACCAGAAATGGAATGCTTTTTAAAAATAATTTAATAGTTATGGGTTTATAGTCCTAAGATCATGAAAATGTCCAAATTAAGGAACCAACAAGAGCTTACCTTCACTCAAAAATGATTGATTCTATCTGGAACACCTCTTTAAGCTGGGAAGCCATGTGGCTGACATCTGCTGGTCCTTATTCCTAGTTCCATTGCTTCCAGCTTCTGATTCCAGTGGTTTTCTGTCTATGATTCAGTGGGCTTTTACTGAGCTCCTCTGGGACACAACTCTGGGTTCTGGCTAGTTTACCATCTCCTGGGAAACCACATGATGATGTCTGCTGGGCTCTGTCTATTTCGAGGCATCTGCTCTCTCTGTCAGCACTCCAAGCATCCCCAAACATCTGTGTCTATGTCAGTTCTGAAGCAACTGCATCTGCATCTCTGCATCTCTAAGCATCTGCATCTGAGGCTTCTTCAAAATGCTTCCCCTTTTAAAAGACTGCAGTGAACTAATTAGGACCCACCTTGAGTGGGAGGAGTCACATCTCCATCTAACCAAACGGCCACACCCACAGTCACACAGGACACGTTTCTGTTGAGATAATCTAATCACAGGGGTTTCAGCTCTATGATATTGAATCATGATTAAAGGTCATGTCTTTTCTGGGTAACACACAATTTCAAACTAGCACATTCCACCCCATGGGTCCCCCAAAAGACATGTTTTTTCCATATACAGAAGAGATTCATTCCATCACAATATCGCAAAAACCTTAAACTATTTAAGTAACAATACAAATGGAATACAATTTTCAAAACTAACGCAAAATGCATTTATGTCAGTTACAGGCATGGCCTGTTCTAAGGCAAAAATCCTCTGTCTCTTAACTTTGTGAAATTCAGACATTATCTGCTGCTCATATAAAAATAGTGACAGTCATAGGATACATGTTTCCATTTCCATAGGAAAATTTGTAGGTAAAGAAAGGTCACCAAATACAAACAGTTCCAAAAACCTACAGTGCCAACTCCACTGGATTTCAGAGTCTGAGAGGCATTTATCCTTGAGGCATTAGAAAGAGGCAGTTCCACCCTTTCCAAGGGCATATTCAGCACCCTTGCTCTCTCTTTGAATGCTTGGTTGGGTTGCAAAACTGGGGTGCATTGGGGAGACTGCTTTTCTCTTGGCTCCACTCTCTCCAATCTTCAGAGAAGCACCTGGGATATCTGCCATTTCTGAAGTACACACTCAAACCCTCTAGAACAATGGGGTGACAGCCATGCTCCCCCCAACCCCCAGCTTATGAGCTTCACCCTCTCAGAGTGGAGTGGCTAAACTCTTCCTGACCATGGCGGCAGAAGGCTCACCCCCTGCTTTTGGGACAAACTCACCCTCTATAAGTAAATGGGTGGGTCTACTCTCCTGGTCCAAAGTTTCAAGACATTAGCTTAAATGATTCTGATTCTGAAGTCATTGTTCTTTCAATTTGTCCCTTTTCTGTCCTTTTTAGTCCAGATTGTCAGTGGTTCCATTTATATAGATCCCACAATACTCTTGTTGACTTTCTATGTGGTATACAGGGATCATAAAGAACAGACAATAGGATTTTCCGCAAATCCTTTCTTGAAAACTTCATCTCCACTCTTCAATTTTCTTATAATGCGTTCTGCTTCCATGTTTGGTTAAATACTCACATGGGCCCTATTCAATGGGTGTCCCTTTCTGAAATCCCAGAATTTTCCTGACCACAAATTTGTGTTTTCCTTGTATGCAAGAGTTCAGTACTCAACTTATCTCTTTCCTCTCTCATTTTACTACAAGCTTCAAGGAGCAACTAGGCTGCAATTTCCACAATTAGTTTGGAAATTTCCTCAGATAAGTATCCCAGATTGTCACCTTTAAATTCCAACTTCCATCCAACAGCAGTACACAGTTCACTCAAATTCTCTGCTACTTTAAAACATGAGTTGCCTTCTTTACTGTTTGCAATAGCATATTCCTCATTTTTGTCTAAAGTCTTGTCAGAGGTATCTTTAGTCTTTGGTTTCTCACAACTCTTCCAGAATCTTTCCCTTATTCATTTCAAAAGTTGTTCCAACATGTTTGGTATTTGCAAACCACCTCAGCACCCCACTGCTCTGGTATCAAAATCTGTATTAGTTTCTTAAACTGCTGAAATGCAATATATCAGAGATGGAACAGCTTTTAAAAAGGACATTTAACAGTTAGAAGTTTAGAGTTCTAAGGCCATGAACATGTACAAATTAAGGTTAAATTAACCAACAAGAGATTAGCCTTTACTTAAGAAAGGCTGATACCATCTGGAATACCTCTATCAGCTGGGAAGGCACTTGAGTATCATCTGCTGGCTCTAGTCCTGGTTCCATTGCTTCCAGCTACTGACTCCAGTGGTTTCCCCTCTAAGCATCTGTGGACATTTACTGTGCTCTTCTGCGACGTGACTCTGGGTTCTGGCTTGCTCATCACTTCATGGGAAGGCACATGGCAGTGTCTGCTGGGCTCTGCCTGTGTCTAGGCATCTGTTCTCTCCATCAGCACTCCAAGCATCCCCAGCATCTGTATCTCTATCAGCTCTGAAGCAGCTATTCTCCAAGCATCTACATCTGAAGTTTCTTCATAATGTTCTGCCTTTTAAAGGACTCCAGTAAACTAATTAAGATCCACCTTAAATAGGTGGAGTCACATCCCCATCCAAACAACAGGCTACATCCACAACTGACCATGCCATATTTCCATGGAGATAATCTAACCAAAGTGGTTTTCACTCTACCATATTGTGTCATGATTAAAGGACATGCTTTTCTGGGGTACCCAACACTTACAAGTTAGTACAGCAACTCAGTATATGACTTTTGTGATATTATAATTGCCTCTTCAGAGAAAGAAGCCTAGGAGGAAATAAGTTACCCTTGTGACAAATAGCTTCAGGCTTATAAACCCAACTAAAATTCAAGCCCAGGTGAATTTGTAAATTTCCTGTAACTTGGGAGAACCAGGATAACTGTTTTGGTTTGCTAGTTGCCGGAATGCAACACACCAGAGACAGATTGGCTTTTAATAAAAGGGAATTTATTTTGTTAATTCTTCAGAGGAAAGGCAGCTAACTTTCCACTGAGGTTCTTTCTTATGTGGAAGGCACAGTGATGGTCTCTGCTGGTCTTCTATCCAGGCCCCTGGGTTCCAACAACTTTCCCCAGGGTGACTTCTTTCTGCATCTCCAAAGGCCTGGGCTGAGCTGCAAGTGCTGAGATGAGGAATATGGAGCTGCTTAAGCTGTGCCACATTGCATTCTCTCATTTTAGCACAAGCCAATTAAGTCAAACGTCACTCATTGCAGCAGACACGCCTCCTAGCCGACTGCAGATGTAATTCGCAACAGATGAGATTCACCTACCATTGGCTCATGTCCGCAGCAACAAGGCTAGGTATGCTCACCTGGCCAAGTTGACAACTGAATCTAACTAACACAATAACTAACTTAGTTTAGTTTCTAAATTCAATCTATATATAAGACATATTATTTTTCAAGGGGTGATAATGAAGAAGTTCAGAGACTAGCCATGCTTTTGACATTTTGACAAAATCTTCCTTCTCATCTAAAACCTTATTGAATCCTAGTCTCAGAAATAAATCTGAATTTACCTGTGGCTGTAAGAAGAAACAATTCAAAAAGTTTTATAGAGGGCAACGGTGGTTCAGTGACAGAATTCTCACCTGCCGTGCCAGAGACCCAGGTTCATTTCCTGGAACCTGCCTGTGCCAAAAAAAAGAAAAAAAAAGAAAAAAACAGTTTTACAGAGATCATTGGATCAGGCACAGTCCCACTGAGTATGCCCTAATGATCTATGTTATCAGTTTTAGTTTGGTTTCGGTTCCATCAACAGCACTAGCCCTAGTGGCAATATAAAGATTAACAAGTCTGTGGCATGGCTCTAAATTAATTTGTTATATTACCCTCTATTGATGTCTTCTCATGCAAATCGATTGGTGGCAAAATACACTAGAGATTTGTTTGACCTCTATTATTGTAGGATATGGCAATTATTTTTTTTATTGAGTTTCCAATTAGCTTTCTGCTCTTCCAATGTTTTACTTAAATCCCCCTTTAAAGTTCCCCTAAGGTTACCAGAAAAAGGTCACCTAAGCATGACTGCAGTAAAAGGTAGAAATAAAGAAAACATTACTACTGTTGTGTACAAAATTGGGGTTACTCTAGGTTAACTGAATCAGATTCCTTGAAAAGATAATGATCCTCTAAATCATGAAGAATTAATCAGAAAATTCTAATTGAAAAACAGGACCACAGTAGTCTATTATCAAAGGGGAGAGAGGGCTAAATGAGCACACCGAGCAGGGAAATGGGAAGGGAATTTTGCAGAGCACCGTCATCCCGACCCTTACAAAAGCCTTGTTAGAGAGGAAAGCAAAGGGAAGCCCCAAGGAGCGCGACGTCATGATGAGGACCATTCAAGGACAGCCTCTAAGAAGCGGAAACTACGTTTTGTAATTGGAGGTGGTCTGCATGCAAAATTTTCAGATATCCCTGCAGACTCTAAGCACAGAGAATAAAGTCTAAGTAATTACTGAAGGAAACCGAGAGAAAGGTTCCAGGACAATACTACAGACATGTAATGGTGAGGGATGAGCTTTCAAGTACAGCTCTATATAGCAATCCCAGCTAGTACCAACCATTCAGGTTAAAAAAATAAAAAGCACATTAAAGAGCTATCCTTTTTCTACAGCTACCTGGCATTCACTGACCTTTAATAAGAGGAGATTGAGAGAGTGTCTGGAAAATAAGAAGAAAAAGGTAGCACAAGCAGTACTTGTCCCTGGCATGCACAAATAAAGCCCTGTGACATGCACAGTGAAAGAGAGCACCGCTAAACCCACCAAGGCAATTCAGTTTGATATGGAAAGAATATCTATATTTCAAATATCCCCATGTATCAGCTCAAATGGGGAGAAGATGGAAAGAAAGAGATGTAAGAGGAGTGGCACATGGGAGCCCAGGGCCACCTTATTCTCATAACTAAATTTCTACCTTGGGGGCATTTATACATACAAATAAAGAGACTGAATTTGGAATGTATTATAAACTTCACTAAATCGAGTTTTCGTTAATTTGACATTTCTAATTATACAAATGGTAAGCAAGCTTTGCTTGTAGTGAAAGCACTAACAAATATTCTTTAAAAATTGTCTCCTGAGGAATAAAAAAATCTGTATAATTTATACTTTTTATATTGCCAACAGGTCTTCAATTATTCCTTAATAGGTGACCATCTTATATAAGGCATATAGAGGATAATAGGATATAAAAAATATTGTATGCTATTGGCAAGGCTACATATTAATCATAGATATGATTCAAATATTAAAATTTATTGTGCAAAGGCACTAATATTTTATAGCACTTGAGCATTTGCCATTGTCACTGAGGAATTATGGTAATGGTTTATTATTCTGTTTAGTTGGATTTTTGACACAGTCCTAATCCATAGCAGTTTTTCTTTTAATCTACATGTATCTTAGAAAAAATTCTGAAGTCTTCAAGTCCATTTCTAGGGATAAGTCAATACTTAGCTTAGTTTAGCACATTTTAAGTCTGTCCCAAAAATCTCACATTGGTAATTTTATCTCTCTCAAACTTTCAAGCTAATTTTAATAATAAAAATAATTACCATAAAATTCCCAGTGCCTGCCCATGCAAAACAATACTAATAATTATTATGATAAAAGAGGATAATGTTTTCATTCCCTAAGCTGCTTAAAGCAGATACCATGAAATGGGTGGGCCTATTCAAGGGGAATGCATTAGCTTACAGCTTGAGGCCAAGAAAATGCTCAAACCAAAGCATCGCCATCATGCTGGTGCTTTCTTTCTGAAGACTGGCTGCCGGTGATCCTTGACTCCTCTGAAAAGTGGCAGGGCACATGGCAGTGTCTACTGGTCTCTCCTTTCTCTTCCAGGCTTTGCCACTTTCAGCTTCTGTGGTTTTCTCTTTCTTTTCTCTTTTTCTCTCTGTCTGTCTCTCTCTCTCTGTCCTAATTCATTCTGTTTTTAAAGGACTCCAGTAATAAGATTAAGACCCATCCTAAAGAGGTGAGTCATACCTTAACTGGAGTAACCTCATCCAAAGATGGTACTTACAATGGATTTCTACCCACAAGAATGGATTAGATTTAAGAATATGTATTTTTACCCCCTGTGGGTACAGACAGTTTCAAACCACCACATACAGAAAGAAGTTTTAATTTGTTTGTATTTTGATTAGAACAATATTTTAAAAAAAAGATTTAAATGGAAAATGCCATGACCTAGCAGAAGACCTAGTCCTTCTTTGTTTAGTCAAACCATTCACATAATAGTCACTTCACTCTGAGCGTATAAGAAACAGTCCAGTAATAAGAGTTGTCTTTTAAGTGTGTTAGTCATGGAGTCACAACTAGATCATAATTCCTCATATTTTGGGATTATAGCAGGATCTATTAATAAACTCCAAATTTGGGGGCAAAAAGAATAAAGTTTTATTTAAAATTTAAGCTTTTTATTTTATCCTCAGAATATACTGTATAACAGTTCCTGGACCATGTGAGGGCGATTTCATGTGCTTTTCTTGGCAAATTTAGCTAACTCCCAAGAGAGAACAAAGGAAATTCATCATGTGATGCATAAAAGTTTAGATTTAGCTGTGTAGACAGAAGAGTCCTGAGAAAATAGAAAGAGAACTTTGTAAGATTTTGTAGGGTAAATGCTTAAATATAAATATGATGAGATGATCAATCTCTGGTGGATTAGATTATTTATTAATGACTCAAAAGTGAATAGACTCAACCTTGCATAATACCAAATATTGCATGAATAATATATTATCACAGTTGTTAGCATCTATCTTGATAGGACTGAAAATTTGTGTTTCATATATAATCATTCTTTTCAGCATTTATTCTTATGAATTATACTATAAAATGAGATTTCAAGTCTCTCTCCTGGAGACCTTTGCAATCTAGAAATTAGCCTACATGTCAAACACAAATTAAAATGCATAAAAACAAGCTTGAACCACCATATTAGTCTTCAGATTTATGTGTAATGCAACTTAGGAAAAACTAAGAATAATGAGGAAAAAGTATTTCTATATCATTTAGAGGAACTATTTTTTGCTAGAACTTATCTGGAATCTCTTCAGGCAGGTTACCCTTACATAGAATTTCAAAAAAGGCAAGGATATGATTTGAAACAAAATTACTCATTACTAAAAATAATGATGATGATATTTAGTGGTTAGTGAAGCCAAGAGGAGTTTCTTTTCTTATTTTTTTACTTCAAACCTAATATTTAAGCACATTGAACAATTGATAGTGACTGATATAAACTGAAGCTGAGTAAGAAGAAAACTGAAGTCATGGATTAAGAGCTGTCAGGAGCAATATGGAGTAATGACAGAATTCCAAAAAAGATGAATAATTGATATAATAACTTTTATGTTGGATAGTCATTGTGTCCCACTGAACCAGTAATAAGAATCATCCTTAAGGAAAAAAAAAGATTTTAAAAAATTATATTAAAAAATATGTATCATATCCCAGACAGAGAAAAATGAGAAACGGAATTTAAAAATAATACAGAGAATCATCAAAACCTAAAATGTCAATAAAATTGTCAAACATTTAGCTAGACTGATGAAGAAAAACAAAGAGAAGACAAAGATGACTCCAATCAGAAATAAAAAGGAGCGTACTGCTACTGACTCCACTGAAATAAAAAGGACTATAAGAGGATACTGTGAATGACAGTACACCAAAAATTATATAACCTAGATGAAATGGACAAACTCATAGATAACACACAAATTACATATAAGGACTCAAGAAGAAGTAGAAAATCTGAACAAAAGATTGAATCAGTAATCAAATCTTCACATAAAGCAAAAATCCAGGACCATATAACTTCACAGAGGGATTTTAACAAATATCCCCAAAAGAATTAACATCAATCCTGCTCAAATTCCTGCAAAAATTTAAGAGGAGGGAACATGCACTAATTTGACAAAAACCAATACTACTATCAAGAAAATATAAAGATAAAATAAGAAGAGAAAATCATAGACCAATAAGAGCACATTGAAAGAATTGTGCATATCATGATAAAGTTAAGATTTAGCGTATGTATGCAAGGGTGGTTCAATATAATAAAATAAGTTAATATAATTCCCTACATTAATATTTTAGAATGAAGGAGTAAACAAACCACATGATCTACTCAATTGAGAAACGGCAGTTGACAAAATCCAGCATCCTTTCTTAGTAAAAATACTTAATAAATGCTTAATAAAAATACTTAATAAATACTTAATAAAATTATGTACTTTATCATGTTAAAGAAATTTCTTTCTATTCTTTAACATGATACAGTACATAAATGAAAGGAAATTTCTTTAACATGATAAAGTACATAAATTAAAAGCTCACAGCTAACATCAGCTGAAAACTTTCCTTCCAAGATCAGGAACAAGACAAAAATGCCCACCATCACTGCTGTTATTGAATATTGCACTAGAAATTCTTACCAGAGAAACCAGGGAAGAAAAAGAAGTAAAGAGCATCAAAATTGAAAAGGAAGATGCAAAACATGCCCTATTGGCAGATGACATGATCCTGTATACAGAAAATCCTGAAAAATCCACAATAAAGCTACTAGAGTTTTGAATTTGGCAAAGTAACAGAGGGTACAGGATCAACATGCAAAAAACAGTACTGTTTCTGTACACTAGCAATAAATAATTGTAAGAAGTTATCAAGAAAAACGTCCATTTACAATAGTACCTAAAGGAATAAAATATTAAGGAACAAATCTAATCAAACATGTGAAGTATTGTATACAGAAAGGTACAAAACATTGCTAACAGAAATCAAAGACCTAAAGAAATGGAAGGGCATTCTGTGTTCATGGATTGGAAAAGCAAATATTGTTAAGATGTCAATTCTACCCAAGTGATTCACACTCACAGTGCAGTAACAAGCAATATTCCAACAAAGTTCTTTGCGGAAATTGAAAAGCCAGTCATCACATTTATATGGAAGGGTGAGGGACACTGAATAGCCAAAATCATATTGAAAAAGAATAATGATGTTGGAGGACTCACATTTGTGAATGTGTTTTCCAGTCTGTGAAGAGAAAGTATTCCAGGGTAGCTCTGGTCACAATTACTGTTTGCATTGACTTAGGGTTGTCTGACACTCTGTACTGCATGACTTAACTGTTGCTTCCTATTTCTCCAGGCTGCTACTCCCTGTGAATAAAGGAAGACAGTCTAAATCTCCATTATACCAGGAGAAAAAAAATAGTTGTGCAATTGCAATGCTTCTGCTGATGCTAAAATTTCAAAGGATTGTTTGGAGAATACGACAAATTTCAAAAATGAAATCACATGAAATGCACTGAAGCAGAGAAGCAATGAAGTATTTTCAAGAAGTAGTTTAAGTGGCTTATGAAGCCTAAAAACATCAATTGCAATGGACATTACTAATGGTTTCAGCAATAAAAGAAAAAATGACTTCCATATATGTTGGAGGATAATATCTGTCTTAGAAACTTTCTCTTCCCACCTTCTATTATTAAAAAATTCAAATGTAAAGCAAAGCTGGAAAGATTTTACAATGAAGACCTGCAAACCGCCAACCACATTCTGCAATGAACATTTATACGTATCCCCACACCATCCATCCCTCGTTCACCCATTGCTCCATCTTATTTTCATTGCATATCAAATTGCACACAGTGCATTTTCTCTTGACTACTTCAGGATGCATGCCAACATTTAGAGTTTAATACATATTTATAATTTTTATATATAATTCATACACAACAAAATGAACAAATATTAACTGTTCAATCACTGAGCTTACTTGCATATGCATTTTTACATATGCAAGTAACGCTATGTGCTGGTTTGAAGCTATTATGTACCCTAGAAAAGCCATGTCCTTTAATCCCCATTTAATACTGCTGGGTTGAATCTTTCTGATTGATCTCATGGAGATGTGACCCATCCCCTTGTGGGTGGTAAACTTTGATTAGATGGTTTCCATGGAGATGTGTCTTCACTCTTCAAGGTGAGTTGCTTCCTGGAGCAGTTAGGAGGGAACCATTTTGGAAAAAGCTTAAGAGTCACCAAAATGGACAGAGCCATTGAAGATTTCTGGAGAATAAGCTAGCAGATGTCACCATGTGCTTGTCCAGCTGAGAGAAAAACCCTGAACATCATCAGCCTTCTTAAACCAAGGTATCTTTCCTTGGATGCCTTAATTTGGACATTTTCATAATGTTGCCTTAATTTGGACTTTTTCACAGGCTTCGGATTGTAAGCTTGAAGCTTAATAAATTCCCCTTTTAAAAAGCGATTCTGTTTCTGGTGTATCACATTCTGACAACTTGCAAGCTAAAGCACTGTACATCTGAAAATGTGTAATGAACAGATGGGGAGAGTGAATTACAATTTTTAGTTTTTATCCAAAAGACTAAAACTAATAAGGGAGTATAAGAAGCAGCATTCCAAGATTGAACTTTGACCAGGAAAATGATGAGAGGGATTTGACTTACTACATCTCTAAAATTATTTAAATGATTCAAACATGACATAGAAAGGAAGCAGTTGAAGGCGTAGAAGAATAAATTGCAGGTGCATATAGACCAGATTACCAAAATAGCAGCAGTAAGGAGAAAAGTGATTGAAATTTATGCACTGCATCATTGAAACGAAGAGTAATTTTTTCAACTTGCAAAATAAATAAATCTTTGAGAGAAATCCAAAAATAACAGACGAATCATTCCTGAGCCTCATAAATACGGTGCAAAATTGTTAACATTTTCCGTAATTGGAAACTAACAGTTATGTGTTTCTAAGGTGGAATATGAAGAACTTTAGAATTCCCTGACTGTATTGAATGACTCAGCATCAATTCAACATTGCACATTAAGATAATGTATTGAATAACGGTATCACAATATGCATTAACCTACATTTCGTTATTTTTATATTGCATATAATAGACAATCAGAGTGTGCTTTTAAGGGGTAATAGTAGAGAACACCAAGCTTATTACTACAGACTTTAAACACCCATTTTATGCAAACATGAACCTATTTGAGTTTGACTAACACATGACAAGTTCCCAAAATATGGAAGTGGATGATGAGTCCACGTTCCTATTACCAAGATGACACTGTTTGGAAAGGGTCAGTAAATTTTCACCTAGAGATTATAGTATTATGCATTTTAAATTTTATACTTACTACCTCGGGCAATGAACAAGTGGCTAGTATATTCAGAGATTTTAAGCCTTATTATATGCTTTCCAAGATATTATTTTTTTCAGAAATATTTACCGAAGATAGTTTTAAAGGGAATATCATTGTTTTAGGTGCAACTGATTCAAAAAGTTGCTTTAATTTTTAATAGGTTTCAGCAATTGATACTTAACAAATGTCTAAAATGTACTTTAACTCCACTTCAGGAATTTTGAAAGCAGATAACGTTATTTATGAAGAAGTTATTCAGTAGATCATCCTAGTTTTATAGAGGGGTATTTTAAAATTAAGAACAGTTATTGAAGATTTATTTCTCCCCACCAGGTTCTAGCTGAATTTTAGAAGATTTTACTTATTACCTATCCAACAAAGTTGAAGGCTTTAATAGAACAAGAGATAAATGGCAATTTTAGTGTGAATTGATAAATGGGTATTTGTTAATACAGCTAATAGAAAGATCAGTTAACATTTGATCTTTGGCAATGCACTGCAGCAATTATGTTATAAAACAATGTTTCCTGAATATATATATTTAAATATAGCTGTGAGTTAATTGATCTATTCCTGATCTTCTTGTATGCTAATCCAAGAATTTTAACTTCAAGAATTTAAATGTGATGACATCAACATAGAAATA
This sequence comes from Tamandua tetradactyla, assembly GCF_023851605.1. NCBI lineage: Eukaryota > Metazoa > Chordata > Mammalia > Pilosa > Myrmecophagidae > Tamandua > Tamandua tetradactyla. Next base: position 41,902,618 of record NC_135352.1, on the reverse strand, counting down.
TAAGACATACCCTAGAGAAGCTTCTCCTCAAAATAAACTAATAAAAGGAAAAAATCCCACTTGCCTGGAATTCTAGAGGATGATAGAGACTGGGGATGGACTGCACAAGTGCTGAATCAAAGAAAAAAATCACCAAAATCAGGCGAGAGATTTTCATCCTAGAGCAGTCAAACAGGACCTCTCACATCACATCTTACTGTGCAACTCAGGAGTCATTCCCAGGACTCTCACGCCACATGTGCAGACTATAGAGCCCTCACAGCAGCAGACTGGAGCTCCAGGCAGATCCACGTGCGGACACAAGTCTGCAGAGACCCAGGGTGGAAAAGAAGTGGATGAGGTGCTCCACATACAGAAGGGAGGAGAGGAAGACAGACTGTGGCAGAACTCTTGGGAAGAGGTGCTAACACACAATCCAGTCTCTGTTTGCTGGACTACCTAAATGTAGAATGAACCTTTGTGGATTGACCAATCTGGGTCCTTGTGGCAGGAATCCTTAACGGAACAGAAATCAGAGGTCAAAAAGCCTCACAGAAACAAAGAGTCGTGGTGGACAAATGCTGTGAGGAAGGACAAGGCTCCAGCTGAAAAGTATAAGCAAAAGGGTACACTGAGTGTTTAATTTAAACAAACCATAAGAGTTGGAGAGAAAATTCCACACAAAAATAAATAGAAAGATTAAGATCCCCAAAAATAGAAGAAAGAAAGTTTCCCCTGGAAGTGAAACAGCTGCACAGAAAGTACAATCCTTAAAATTGTACCACATATTCTGAGCAAGAATTAGATAAAGAAGAGTTGAGAAAATCTAGACAGTAATAAAGGACTATTCTATACCTCCAAAATAAATTATATCAAGCATTAAACAAGACTTAACTCCAAAACCAGTCAGTGATAAAGCACTAGGGAAGATAGAGGAATTTACCTTCAAAATTAACAAATCAAAATAATAATTTTGACCTGGCATTACCAAAAAATTAAAAGCCATAATAAGAAAGAGGAATATATGGTTCAGGCAAGGAACAAATGAAAACTTCATGGGAGATACAGAATTTGGATCAACTCATCAAAGGCATTCAAACAAATCTAAATCAATTAAAGGAGAAGAAAGAAAATAGGGATCTAGAGTTAAAGGACATTATAAATATAATGGGTGAGCATAAATAAAAATTTGAAAGCTTAAAAAGAGCAAAACAGGGCGGGCCACGGTGGCTCAGCAGGCAAGAATGCTCGCCTGCCATGCCAGAGGACCTGGGTTCGATTCCTGGTGCCTGCCCACGTTAAAAAAAAAAAAAAAAAAAAAAGAACAAAACAGAAGTTATGGGGATGAAAGGCATAATAATGCAGATTGGCACCTTAGAAGCATGTGATAGAAGATCTGAAAAAGGAGAATAAAGAATCAGTGAAGTAGAAGACAAGACAAGCAAAATAATACAGTCAGAAGAACAGATAGAGAAAAAATTCAACAGTGTGTTGGGGATTTGGGTGACAGCATGAAGTGTTCAAACATATGCACAATGGTACCCTAAAAGGAGGCACCAATCTGAGGAAACAATGGCTGAAATTCTCCCAACTCTTAATGACATAAATACACATATGAGAGCAGAAGATGCTCTTAAATCTAAGTTGTATCTTTTCACTTAGGTTGAAAAGATACACACATGTTGTATAGCACAGATGTTGTATAGCACAACCCCCACAGTAACCACAAAGGAAGTCTTTCAAAAATATACCAAAACAGAAAGAAGAGGGTAAACCAGATATGTTATGAAATGTCACCAAAACAGAAAAGAAGACTGCAATAAAGGAACACAGAAATAAGGAAAGAGATGACATATAAAAACCAAAGGGCAAAATGACTAAAGTAAATGTTGCCTTTACAGTATAGAAAGCAGTGAAATAACAAATTCTTAAACAACTAAATGGTTGAAGAAGAAATTCCAAATGAAGTCAGTAAGTATCTTGTGAAGAATGAAAACAAGAACATATCATATCAAAACTCATGGGATGCAGTGCTGAGGGGAAAATTTGTAATCCTAATCAAATAGATTAAATGCTTTAATCAAGATACACATTGGCAAAATAGGTTAAATAAAAATAAAACACAACCCAACTATATGTTGTTTACAAGGCATTCATCTTAGGCCTCAAAACACAAGTAGAATTAAAGTGAAAGGATGGAAAAAAGAGATTCCATGCAAAAGAGAGCTGGGGTAGCTGTACTAACATTGAGGAAAAAAGTAGACTTTAAGTCAAAAGGTGTTGCACAAGAAAAAAGGACACTATATGTTTATGTAAGTGTCAATAAACCAAAAAGAAATAACAATAAAAATATTTATGCACCTAACAAGGGTGCCAAAAATACATTAAAAAAATATATAGGCAAAATTGAAGAGAGAAATTTACACCTCTCCAGTAATGGTTGGAGACTTCTATAAGACTCTCAATAGACCATCTAGACAAAAATAATCAATAAGGAAACAGAGAACTCGGATAACATGATAAATTAACTAGACCTGGTGGACATATGCAGAATATTGTACTGACAAACAGTAGGATATATATTCTTCTCAAGTGCACATGGACTGTTCTCTTGGGTCTCAAAACATCTCAGTAAAGTTAAAAAGATTGAAATTATGCAAAGTATTTTCTCTGGTCTTATTGAAATGAAGGTGGAAATCAATAACAAAAGAGAACTGGAAAATTTGCAAATATAAAGCAGTGAAATAACAAATTCTTAAACAACCAAAGGTTCAAAGAAGAAATTTCAAGTGAAATCAGTAAATATCGTGTGAAGAATGAAAACAAGAACACAACATATCAAAACTTATGGGATGCAGTGCTGAGAGAGAAATTCATAATCCTAAAAGTTTACATGAAAATGAAAAAAAAGGGTAAAATTAAAGACCTAACTGCCCATCTGGAGAAGCTGGAACCAAACCCTAGCAAACTAAGGCCAATGCGAGTGGAAAGAAAAAAATAACAAAGACGTGAACCAAAATGAATGAAACAGAGAATTTAAAAAATTATATAAAGTGCATGAACAAAACCAGAAATTGGTTCTCTGTAAAGTTCAATCAAACTGACAACCCCCTAGCTAGTCTGACAAAGAAAAGAAGAGGGAGACATAAATAGATAAAATCAGAAATAAAAGAGGGTACATTACTACTGACTCCATAGAAACAAAAAGGATCACGAGAGTACTATAAACAGCTGAATGCCAGAAAATTAGACAACCATGATGAAATGGACAAAGTCCTAGAAACTGCCAAAGAACCTACACTGACTCTAGAAGAAATAAAAGATTTCATCAAACCAATTGATTACATGTAAAGTGATTGAATCAGCATCCAAAACCTACCAACAAATAAAAGCCCAGAACCAGATGGTTTCATAGGTGAATTACCTAACATTTCAAGTAGAATAATTACAAATCCTGCTCAAAGTCTTACAAAAAATTGAAGAGGAGGAAAAATTGCATGACCTACTTCCCCATTCTATAAGGTAAAAATCACCTAACACCAAAGCCACATAAATGTACTCCAAGAAAAGAAAATTACAAAACAATTTCTATTATGAATATAGACACAGAAATTCTCAACAAAACACTAGAAAATTGAATCCAAAAGCACATTAGAAGAATTATATGCCATGATAAAGTGAATTTTATCCCAGGCATGAAAAGGTGGTTCAACATAAGAAAATCAATTAATGCATTACACCACATTAGCAAAACAAAGGAAAAAATCCACATGGTCTTCTCAATGATGCAGAAAAGGTATTTGACAAAGCTCAGCATCTTTTTTTTTTTTTATAAAAACACTATGAAAAACAGGAATAGATAGAAACTTCTCAAACATGATAAAGGGCATATATGAAAAACACACAGCTCACATCATTATCAATGGCGGAAGTCTGAAAGCTTTCCCTGTAAATTCTGAAATAATGTAACGTGTCCACTGAGACGTGTTACTCAACATTGTACTGCAAGTTCTAGCCAGAGTAGTAAGGCAAGAAAAAAGAAATAAACAGCATCCACATGGGAAAGAAAGAAGTAAAACTTTGACAATTTGCAGATGACATGATTCTATATCTATAAAGCACCAAAAACTACAGAAAAGCTTTAGATAAGATAAATGAATTCAGAAAAGTTTTGAGGTACCAGATCAAAACGCAAAAATCAGTAGTTCTTTCCATATGTTAAGAATGAGCATATCAAAAGGAAATCAGAAAAAAATTCCATTTACATTAGCATCTAAAAGAATAAAATATCAAAGAATGAATTTAACCAAGGGTGCAAAGCCTTATACATGGAAGAGTACAAAAATTGCTAAACAAAAACAAAGAGGATCTAAATAAATGGAAAGACATTCCATGTTTATGGATTGAAAGAGTAAATATTGTTAAGATGCCAAATCTACCCAAAGTTATTTATAGGTTCAATAAACTCTCAATCCAAATTCAAACTCATCTTTGCAGAATTGGAAAAGCCGATTATCAGATTTATTTGGAAAGGTAAGGGGCTCCAAATAACCAAAACCATCTTGAAAAAAGAACAAAGTGGGAGGAGTCATTATTTCTATATTTAAAACTTATTACAAAGCCACAGTGGTCAAAGTAGCATGGTATTTACACAAGGATAGATATATTGCGAAGTAGAATTCAATTGAGAGTTCAGAAATAGCCCATCCTACGGCTAATTTATTTTTGATAAGGCTGCTAAGTCCACTCAATTGGGAAATAATATTCTCAATTGGTGCTCAGAGATCTGGATATACATAAACGAAAGAATAAAGGAGGACCTCTATCTCACACCATATACAAAAGGAGGACCTCTATCTCACACCGTATACAAAAATTAAGTCAAAATGCATCGACTACCTAATGTAAAACTCCTAGAAGAAAATGTAGGGGAGCATCTTCAGGATCTTATGTAGGCAGTGATTTTTTAGACTACCCTCAAAGCGTAAGCAACAAATGAACAAATACATAAATGGGACCTCATCAAAATTTAAAACTTTGCACATAAACGGACTTCATCATGAAAGTGAAGAGACAACCTACTCAGTGGAAAAAGTATTTGGAAACCACATGTCCAATAAGAGTTTAATATCAGAATACAGAGAGAAATCCTATAACTCCACAATAAAAGGTGAACAACCTGATTTTAAAATGGTTCAAATCTTAAATAGACTTTTCTCCAAAGAAATACACATGGATGAACTCTGAAGACATATTGAGTGAATTAAGGCAAGCACAAAAGCACAAATATTGTATGAACTCACTGACATGTAACAAGGGGAATAAGCAAACTCTTAGAATTAGAATCTAGAATATAGGTTATAGTGGCTGGTTTGGGGGTAGCAAATGGGGAGTTAATGCTTAACTTGTTCAGAATTTCTATTTGGGTTGATTGCAGTGTTTTGGAATGGATGGTGGTGATGGTAGTAGAGCACTCTGATTATAATTAGAAGCACTGAATTATATATATGAATGCGGTTAAGAGGAGATTTTAGGTTCTATATATGTTACTAGAATGAAAATGAAAAGGTAAAAGGACTGTAAAACTCAGTGAACCCTATTGTAAATGATGATAGCTAATAGTGCAATTTTTTTAAAAAAGTGTTCTTTCATGAGTCATAACAGCAGGTGGAACAGAAAATAAAGAAACAAGAAGAGGATGGAAAAGGAAATGAAAAGGAAGCAAAAGTAAGGAAAAGAAGAGAATAATGAAGAGGGAGGAAGAAACAGAAAGAAAAAGAAAGGAAGAAAAAATGAAGGAAGGGAGGGAGGGAGGGAGGGAGAGAAGAGAAAAGTCCAAGTTACAACAAATCATACCTGACCTGAGGTATTTAATTTGAAAAGTAATACTAATTCCTTCAACTGACTACTTCTTGTTATTTGAGATCCATAACTGCAATCAGAACTCATCTTGTCCCTATGAATAATTAAAATTTGACCTGAAGGGAGATGAAAATGTGTAAGTGTTTGCTACTTTAAATAGACAGAATCTCAAGTAGGATGGGTGGCAGTAAATGATAATCCTGTTGGACAAGGAGAAAAACATAAATTTTATGTTGACACGAATACATTGATACTGTTCCAATACCAGAGAGAACTATAGAAGCTCATTTAGTCACCTGATTGACTAAAACCTGCATTCAAAGTAAACCACCGCTACATGAGATTAGAAGAAGAAATGTATCATAATATAGAAAAAAAGTACCCAAAGACAGAGAGCTAGAAATGATGCAGAGTATGTACAATGATGATTCACTTACTCCATCCCTATTTATGTCTCACAAGAAAGTATTCCACTTATTAAAGAATGTAGTAATATTTTAATAGGATTTACAGCATTCTGGTAAATCACTAAATTAATCCCACTCAATTTCATGAGGAAGAAGTCAGAAGATGCTATCATTGAAATGATTCCCTGATTTCAATGGCGAGATGGTATATCAGTTATATATTCTGTACAAGCCAACCTGATCAAAATATAACTTAAATTAGCAGTCATTTATTTGATAGGAATTCTGTGAGCTGATAACTTGGCTAAGATCAGCTGGAAAGACCTGAATCCACTCCATAAAATGCTGTGTGGACTCAGTCCTCCATTCGGGGGCTCCTTACAATAGCTAGAATGGCTGGGATAGCTAAAACTCCTCTCCAGGTGCTCTCTCGTTATAATCCAGGCTAGCGTTGGTTTTTCACATGTTTTTGACATAGTTCTCAACCTCAAGAGAAGGCAAGTCTTAATGCACTAATATTTTAATGCCTCTGCCTGAGTCACGGATGCTACAACTGTGACATTTAAAACAAGTAGTAGCTGAAGTGCAATATTCTTGGTGGAGCTACTCTTCTTTTTTATGAAGAACTGTGAACAGAAAATATTTTAACTCGGCCACAACACACCCAAAATAATGTGGTGGGACAGGGACAGGGTAACTGTAATAAATAATCCTATTCAAAAGTGGGAATAATTCTGAAATCCAGTTAAAAGGGAAAAGATTCTCATGGCCAAGCCCAGAGTAATGAGGAAGGGAGCTACACAAAGGCACGAAACTGGGGGGTGATTCATTTGAGGATACTATTAATGATCTGCCACAGACAGCATGCAGAAATGACAGAGGCCAAGGCAGTATGTAGTCACAAGAGACAAAGGCATTCTGATTATTTTAAGAGTTAAAAGATGCAATCCACCTTCAGTGCAATTTCTTGGGGTAAGTCACAACTCATAATCCTTTGATAATTTACTTTGGAAGAATATTGGTCATCTGTCAATACTTATGATCTGACAATATTGATGAGCGCTTGCTCAGAGATTTCAGTAATAGGGAAAGTAGAGGTATCCTACATACCTTGGCAAGGAATATAAATGCCAGAAGGTAAGAAATTAACTGCAGAAACATTGAGAGGCGTGCCATCTCAGTGCATTTCTTAGAGGACCAATGTCGTGCTGTTCCTTCAAAAATGTTAAGTGATGCTACCTAAGAAATAGACACATAATTTTCGTGGTCTTTTTAGATTTGTGAAGCAACTGTCCTGCATTGTGTGTGCTGCTCCTATCTATCTACTAAGGGACCTGTTAGGCTACCTACTTCAAGTGATTCACGGAGAAAACAATGCTGGTTCTTCCATGCTGCGGGGGAAGCTTAACTGCCACTCAAACTTCAAGTCTCAACAGATGCAGTGGAATTCAAGCTACCAATGGAAGATCTGTAAATATGCTGGTGACTGTGGTATACCTTAATAGAGAAGCCAAAGTAAACAAAGTTCAGAGTGTTTTGGTGAAAAAACAATGTTCTCTTCAGCAAGTAATTATATAAACTTGGATGGCATACAGCTGCCTGTATGCAGCAGCCTTCTGTCAGGAAGTGAAAGTGGTGTATTTAAGATCAGTCTATAGCAAGAAGGCCCTGACATGGCATAATGGCAGAAGCTTGCTGCTCACACTTCCAAGATCCGATCTCTGATAACAGCCTCCAAAGGTATTTCATATGATTTTGTTCAAGAAAGAAAACAGTTAAGCATGACTTATCGATGGTTACACAATATATCCTGCTATTAGTCTCAAGTGCACAGCTACAGCATAATGGTCTCACCAAGGAGAAGAGTGGGAGACAGAAGTCATTGTGCTGGTTTGAAAGGAAGTATGCCCCCTAAGAAAAGCCATGTTTTAATTTAAATCCCATTTCATAAAGGTAGAATAATCCCTATTCAATACTGTATATTTGAAACTGTAATGAGATCATCTCCCTGGTTGATGTGATTTAGTTAAGAATGGTTGTTAAACTGGATTAGGGGATGACATGTCTCCACCCATTTGAGTGGGTCTTGATTAGTTTCTGAAGTCCTATAAAAGGAGAATGAGAGATTCAGAGAGATTCAGAGAGAGCAGAATGATGTAGCCATGAGATGCAGAGAGTCCACGAGCCAGCAACCTTTGGAGATGAAGAAGGGAAATGCCTCCCGGGGAGCTTCATGAAACCAGAAGCCAGGAGAGTAAGCTAGCAGATGACACCGTGTCTGCCATATGCCCTTCCAGCTCAGAGAGAAGCCCTGACTGCATTCACCATGTGCCTTTCCAGATGAGAGAGAATCCCTGAACTTCATCAGCCCTCTTGAGCCAAGGTATCTTTCCCCGGATGCCTTTGATTGGACATTTCTATAGACTTGTTTTAATTGGGACATTTTCTTGGCCTTAGATCTGTAAACTAGCAACTCATTAAATTCCCCTTGTTAAAAGCCATTCCTTTTCTGGTATATTGCATTCTAGCAGCTAGCAAACTAGAACAGTCATCCTGGCCAGAACACCTAACATCCCATCTGGTTGTTCACTTATGCTGGGGAAAAATATGAACAGGCGTATAGCAACCTTTTTCATGGTCAGTTTCAAACTAGGTTGCAAGATGGTGAGGAACTTGGAAGAAACAAGATCGGAAGACTGGTCACGAGGAGATTTTGAATGGAGTTATGTAAAGGTCCTCTCGGCGTGAGCCCACACCTTGGCAACATTTCTGAACCATGTGAGTGCTCAACAAAGGGCTCTTTGCTCAAGAGAAGATTCTCAAAAATAAGATGGAATAGGTAAGTTAAGCCAAGGATTTACATCAGCCAGTTTTTTAAACCTTATGGGTTTTATCTCAAAGAGCTCATAAATAAATAGCCCAGTTGGCAGGGATGGATATTATGCATGAATTAAAATATGGGTTTCTCTTCACCAGGTTGTTCTGGCCTCTATTCCCGCTTGGATTAAAATTCTGCAACAGAAGAGATCATGGCTCAGTCCTGGATTCGGCCCAGGGGGTAATACTGAATAATTGCTTATCCAATTACTGACACAGACAACTTATTCTGGACATGTATTCTCATAACCTTCCTGGTCTGGTATCCTAGCAATAAATTAGACCCTTTAACTCAATAGCACCAGGGAATGACCAATTACTCCAAACATTTCATAATTACCAAATATTCTACATCAAATCCTTTTCTGCTTAAAATACCTAGAGAGGATTCTGCTTCCTTCACGTTAACCTAATTTATATAACTAAATTTTGAATTCAAGAACTTTTATAATTATAATTCTATTCTTTCTCACTTGAAGTCACCCTCCCCCCCAAAATACATGCTTTATTTTTGTTAGTCTTAAATAAATATATGAAGTTTTCTTACCTCCATGCTTCCATTATTCTCAGTCTGTAATGTTGTTGCTATTAAAACCAAATACAACTATGATCTATTTGGGGAAAACTATTTCTAGCCAGTTAAGATATCTCTTTTCTCAAATTTAGAGTATTTTAGTTTTCCTATTTTTTGTTATCAAAACTGTCTTTCCATTTTAAATGATATTTAGATTTTTCACATTGTACTAGTATAAACATGAGCTCAAAGCATTTTTTTTTTTGTATACTATATGGCAGGGTCACATTTCATTATTTTCACATGTGAGTATCCCGTTGCTGCAGCACCATTTGTGGAATTTTGTTCCTTTGTTTGTTTTTTTGTATGTTTTGCTTGTTTGTATTTTGGGAAGTGCATGGACTGGGAAATGAACCCGGGTCTCCTGCATGGCAGGGGAGAATTCTGTCACTGCACTACCCATGCACCCCAGAACTGAAAGAAATGACAAGTTTTCTCTTTTGCTTTCTTTTTTCTTGTTCACAGTGAGAACACAGTACTAGGCTACTAGTGTATATGTTTGGGAAATATTTGTGGAAGGTATTTTTTTTAACATTTTTATTGTGAAATACAACATATATACAAAAAAGTGATAGACTTCAAAGTATATCTTAACAAGTAGTTTTAGAACACATATCAAAGTACGGTATGGGCTACAGCTCCACCATTTCGGGTGTCTCCTTCTAGCTGCTCTAAAATACTGGAGACTAAAAAAACAATTATCAGTATAATGATCCAGTAGTCATTATACTGAGTATGAACTCACTTGTTAAATCCTATCTTCTGTCATAAAACTCCTCCTCCTTTGATCCTTCTTCCACTTATTAGGGATATTTGGGCAATGACCATTGTAACTTCTTCATGTGGAAAAGGATGTCAACCTTATGGTTTTGGGGGTGCAGCTGGTTGATGCTCTTGGAGAGACTAGAACTTTCGGGTTTCAGGAATTATCTGGCCTAGGAACCATCAGGAGGTTTTAGGTTTCTGAAAAATAAACTTAAAAGGTGAAACTTTTATCTTTTGTAGATAGAGCCTTGGGCATTCTTTAGGGTATACAGGAATACTGTTGGTTGGGGCTTGGCATACCATGGCGATTAATAATATCTAGCTGCAGCTTACATAAGAGTGACCTCCAGAATTGTCTCTCGACTCTATTTGAACTCTCCTAGCCATTGATACCTTATTTGGTTACACTTCTTTTCCTCCTTTTGGTCGGGATGGCGTTGTTGATCCCATGGTGCCCGGGCCAGGCTCATCCCTGGGAGTCATGCCCCACATTGGCGGGAAGACTTTATCTGAATGTCATGTCCTATGTATGGGGAAGGGTAATGATTTTACTTGCAGAATTGGATTTAGAGAGAGAGGTCACATCTGAGTCACATAAAAAGGACTTCTGGAAGCAACTCTTAAGCATTATTATAGGTAGGCTTAATTTCTTTGCTACAGATACAAGCTTTATAGGAGCAAGCCTCAAGATCAAAGGTGTGGCCTGTTAACTTGGGAGTTCTGAATGTTTGCGAGAATAGCAAAGATTTCCCAGGTGGGAAAGATTAAACGTTCCATTTTTTTTTCTCCAGTCCCTTCAGGGACTTTGTGTAGAATGTTTTAATTGGCTGATTTTGAGAGCAATGTATTTCGAGCATTTCAATATAACGACTTGTAATTATTAGTTTATAGGGCAAAATCTAGCCTAATAGTTGCAATTAGAATAAAAATTGTACATACACAGAAACACACACATACATATTTCATTTAGTAAAGTTTAAATCTCCCATATATATAAAACACTAAAATGATGCAGTTTTCACAAAATTGTACAAATATTTGTATTAGAAAAATATATATTTCTGTACATCCATATACATATGAATAAATTATATTAATTATTGTAGGAGATATAGATAACAGAAAATGTATAAAAAACCCTCAAAAATTACATTTTTGAAACAGGAAAATTTGAACATGGACTAGATATTACTTTATACTGAGGAAGTATTTTTAAATTTGAATAGGTAATGTCATCATGGCTATATTAGAAGTGGAAATCACTCACATTTTTAGAGAAACATTTAATTTTTTAAGTGTAAAATGAATTGTTTCTGGAATTTGCGTTAGAAATCTTCAGTGAAATTGGAGAAAAACAGGATCAAATTTTGATGATTGTTGCAGCTCACAGATGGGCACATAGGGTCTCACTGACTATTCATTCTAATTGTGTGTTTGGAAAGTTCTGTAATAAAATGTTACAAAAGCCACTCTCAGACAAATTATGATAGTTTAGCATGAGGACAAAGGGCAACTACAGAAAAACCAAAATTGAGTGAACAGTGATTTTACAAATGACTATTTGATTTACAACAATTTAAAACAATATAAATTGCTATTTATAACAGTAAAATATTTGAATTAACATTCAAAAGTAATAGATGACAACACTAAATCCAATATCCTTTTTTTCCCCACATATGTTAAAAAGAGCAAAAAGTCCAGGCTAAGAAGAACTGTACTATTTAACTTAAAAGCTCTCTCCCTTTCTTCTTTTTCTTACTTTGGGAAAATATTTTTTTGTTCTCACTCAATGTAAATGCTTCAAAAGCCCACTTCTGTTACTTCTCTTTAATAAGGATATCCATGTTCTTGCTATTAATTAACACATTCATTTTATCTCAATTCATATATTTCAATCATTTCTTACTACAAACGTCCTTGCTGCCTGTCAACACCCTTTCCCTCTGCAGTGATGGTGATATCCAGATATAAGACAATAAAAACGAGCAGTGTTTAAATACATCTTTTTTAAAAATATTTTCCCTGCCCTATGGTTAGGTTTTATAGCTCAAAATATAATTGAATTTCAAAATTATTTTTATTTCTGTTTATAAGTGTAATCCTAAAGCTTTTCCCCTTGCCCTCAAAGATTGATATATAAAGTTTAACAGAGATATATATGAGAAAAGGGATTTGGTAATTTTCCTTAGGTATTATCAATGCTATTTTGATATGTTGACAGTATTCACAATTTAATAAAGGAAAATAAAAAGATCATATCAAATGTTTTGTATTCAAATGAAAAAATAATGATAAGAAAACACCACAGAGGTAGTTCTCGTTTAAGCCCATGTGAGTTACAATGGGGGAGGAGTGAGGGTGAGGATAGAAATAACTTGTTCTTTATTATGGGAAAAAAATAAGAGCAAGTAAAAAATAGTTTTTTATCTTCTTTCTAAAAAATCTTATTTTAAAATAATTTCAAACTTAGTTGCAAAAATAATACAAACCCCTTTAGCCCCCAAATTGTACAGTTTCTTTTTGAGGTTATGGAAAAGTTCTGGTAATAATGAGGGGCGATGGGAGCACAGCACTGCAAATGAACTGACAGAGCTGAATTATATATTTGAGTGTGTTTGAAGGGGGAAATGTCAGGTTGTATCCATGGTACTACAACATGGATATAGTCTTTTTTAAAAGACCGTAAGACTATACAAACACAAATAGCAAACACTAGTGGAAACCATGGCTATATTTAATAGTGCAATTATAATATTCCTTCATCAGTTGTAACAAACGTGCCACACAAATACAAAGTATTAATAATAGGAGGATGGTGTACATATGAAAGCTGTAATTTTTACGTGATTTTTGGTAAACCTACAACTTCTCTAATAAACTACAGCAAAATAATAAAAACTCAATGCAGAGAACGGCAACATCCGCAAACTTCCCAGATACACAGATCCTCCAATTTAACCTTTGTAGTATCATTCCCCATCTGCCAACCTGTCTATCTAAACTATTTTCTGAGGATTTGAGAGGGGGATGAACACATCACACACCTGGAACACATAATACTTCCACACACCTTACTTCTGAACAAAGATATTGATTTATTCCTTGCCTTGCTATTTAAATGAACTGTAAATAACCAGATCATTTCATAACTAGAGAAAGTAAACCAAGATGAATTATTTATCACGTCTGGAAAAGTTTAGATGCCCTCAAACTTTTTATTAATTGAACATTCAAGATGCAGTTTTCAATATTTCAGATGTTATCAAGGTGAAAATAAAACATCAAAGTAAAGAAAGTTTCATCAGTTAGGCATATAGTACTTGAGGAAATTCCCAGAGTTATTTTTAAGATTATTTATGATTAAAGTTTTAAATAAGAAGACAGGTAAAAATTTTAAAAAATGAAAGTAAATAAAATTTAAAAATAATGACAAATAACAAATTAAAGGAATGATCTTAATTTTCCAAAAAGAATTATGAGATAATATTCTCAAATAATTGCTCATGTTTATAGAGTGTCTTTAAGACTCAGTTCTATCTTTGGAGTTAAGGAAAAAAGTAAAATCAATTGTAGGATTTCTGAAAAGCTTTTCTTATATTTGAAACACTTGGATTAATTGATCAATTTATTAAGCTGAAAATGATTTAATGATGATGTATTGCCTACTTTCACAGTTCATTCTATTTTTCTACTTTTGTTTTTTATTTATTTATTTATTTATTTTTTCTCCCTGTCCTGTATTCCCTATTTCTATCCTAGGTAACATCATTTTAATATTACTTAGCTGGGAAACTCAACATATCCTCAATTACTCCAGCTTCCTACACTGCCAGTCAGTATTGAACAAGCCACAAGCCATATTCTTTTATCCCCCAGTGTATTTCTCCAAGGTTTGTGCTCTCGTCCTTTTACTCATAGGGTAGGAGCTGTACTGAGTATTGTTGAAATCTCAGCTGTTAAAGGCTCTAACAACTCCAATTCCATTTTACCTCTCCTGGCAACTCTCAAAACATGCTGCCTCCTTTGTCTGTGTCAGAAACCTTCTCAGGGCCTCTGGCTGCCTCCAGTGGCTTTCACGCTTATTCACCAAGATTCCTTCTGTAGCCATCCGGTTTAGTACAATGAATACCCAAGCAGTCCCATGCTCCTGGACTCAAATATACTCAATAACTAGGGTGGCTCCATCAACTGGATCATTTTTTGTCACCTGAACAGCAATAGTTTCTTTCCTCCTTTCTTCCTTCCTTCATTTTCTCAAACTTTCAGATATCTGCTTGCCTCAAATTCTCTCTCATTTTTGTTTCACCATACATGTGGTTATTTGTCTGCTAGTAATGCTTTTTTCAGTAGATCTAATTATTTTTCATTCTTTTCCTGGTCACTTTTCTTTAAGGAACCATATTATATACTTAAATACATGAATTTTGTTTTTGAATAAAGAATTGGGCTACTCAGTTTGAACACTAATGAAATTAAACAATTCTTTTTTTATTTCACAGTTAAAGCACAAAAAGCTGTTTTCTTTCTTGTTAAACAGCATTAGATAAAGAAAAAAACTGCAAGTATATGTGAGAACGGTTTTAGAAATATCACTGTGATATTTGAGTCAATGCAATTGCCACTCAAATTTGCATGCTTCTTTTATTCCTTTATTATCTCTCACTAATTTCTACTAGAATTCATCATGCTTTCTCACTATTTTACTTTTACTTGTCTGCTAACTTCATGTGCTGGTTTGAAAGGATGTATGTCCCCTAGGAAAGCCATGTTTTAATCAAAATCCCATTTCATAAAGGCAGAATAATCCCTATTCAATACCATATGCTTGGATCTGTAATTAGATCATCTCCCTGGAGATGTAACCCAATCAAGAGTGGTTGTTAAGCTGGATAATTTAGGGGATGACATGTCTCCACCCATTTGGGTGGGTCTGGAGTCCTATAAAAGAGGAAACATTTTGGAGAATGAAGAGATTCAGAGACAGAAGAGCAGAATGACATAGCCATGAGAAGCAGAGTCCACTAGCCAGCGACCTTTGGAGATGAAGAAGGAAAATATCTCCTGGGGAGCTTCAAGAAACAGGAAGCCAGGAGAAGAAGCTAGCAGATGATGTCATGCTCGCCATGTGCCCTTCCAGATGATAGAGGAACCCTGACCTTGTTCACCACGTGCCTTTCCAGATGAGAGAGAAATCCTATGTTCACCATGTGCCTTCTTTCTTGAGAAAGAAACCCTGAACTTCATTGGCCTTCTTGAACCAAGGTATCTTTCCCTGGATGCCTTATATTGAACATTTCTATAGACTTGTTTTAATTGGGCCATTTTCTCAGCCTTAGAACTGTGAACTACCGACTTATTAAATTCCCCCTTTTAAAAGCCATTCCGTTTCTGGTATATTGCATTCTGGCAGCTAGCAAACTTGAACACTTCATTAGTGTATGGTACTCAAAATTGGGAAAAAAATAGTTTTCCTGTTTGTTTTCCATTTTAATTCTCATCTAGAGCAATGCTTAGCACATGAGGGATGGCCTGTGTATATCTGTCAGATAAATTAATGGATACATGAATGAATTTTAATCTACTCAGTTTTAAAATTAGTTAGATTAATATTAATTTTATGTGTTCTTCTTCTGCTAAGGCTATATATGATTTCTGGACCATATGATTGCACTGTAAGATTACAGAAACCAGAAAACCAAGCTATATTGCTAATCAGCATCAATAGTAATTAATAGTCTCTCTCATTGTGAATATTTTTAAGCTTGTTTATTTATTTATATTTTTAATCAAGAAATGTATGCACAAAGCCTAGAAAATGATGCAATGAGCAACAGTTTCTTACACTAATCTTCCTGCCTATGGTGTCTCTTTCCAGAGTAAACCATTTTAATACTTTTCTTGGCATTGTCATCTAGTCTTTATCTCCATATTTGTGAGCAATATACTTATATATCTCTGTGTTGATCTACATACTTTACATCATATCTATTGCCTTCAGCTTTAATAGATGAGATTTGTTTCACTTATACAACCATGTACCTCTCCTCTCTCTTTTACCCTGAAATAGCTATAATAATAGTATTCTCAATTTCTCCATTAGTCACCATTACAACTTCAAATTACATATTTACACTTCTGCTTTTGCTTCATCTGTGATTTGCTAAGATATAACCTAGGCTCATGGTTTTCTGAACTGCCAATCTTACTATTTGACCTCATCTCTGATCTTACCTTGGAGGTTTTCAAAATCGTTGTCCACGAGATTCCAAACTATGCTGCCTGCACCCTAGTTCTGGCCCCTGGCTGATATCTGAAGAATTCTACCTCTTCCTTTCTGGATCCATAGTTTTGAGATACCATAAATAATCTTTGGTTTACTTAATTTTATGGAGAATATCCTTTAGTAACTCCCTAAAAGAGCAGGGCATAGAAGATATACTTTGTCTTCTTACACCTCTGATATTTTTATTCTGATCTTATACCTACTTATTGAAATTTAATTCTAAGCTTAAAATAAATTCCTTTGAGCATTGCAAGCATCTTTCTCCATTTTCTAACATTGTACGTTAATGATGAGGTTCTATTCAGTCTCACTATTTTGCAGTGTATCCATATTTTTTCTCTGAATGTCTCAAGGATCCTTCCCTAACTGCAAGATATTTCCCCAAATTTTCTACTAGGGGAAGGTCTGTAAGAGCTTAAATATAATATTTTCATATAATTAAATGTTCAAGTTTGAAAAACTTGATTGGTTTAGATGAAAAAAACAAAGTTCAATGTGGGATGAATATATAATTTCCAGTCCAAACTGGGAAATGTTTGAGAGTGAAAACAAGCACTATTAATAGTGATGCCAGGATAATGAGGTCAACCAGAATTGCTCCAAGAAAAACGGAACATATGGTTGCCCTAATTACAAAGTCTCTGAATGTTATCTTTAGGTATTGGAAGATTTTTTGTGAAAACAAAAAAAAAAAGAATAAATAAACAATTTAAGATTAAAGATGCTATTTTTTCTCTCATATTTTCTGTCCCTGTCTTTCTGTACAAATTTATAATCAATGAGGAACAATTGAGGAGTTTGAATAAGAATGACTTTACTAGCTGTGGTTTGAGGAATATTATTTTCAGAAAATAGTGATGTGTAGAATGGTTTGAGGTGGGTAGCTAATAGGCATGGCGTATTTTAAATTATTTGAGCAAAACATGATGTAATATAAATTCAGCTGGAGGTCACAAGAATAAAGAGACAATTGGAATGGTTTGCTTTGGGATACGGTAAATAATGCTTAAGAAAATGTTTCAAGAGGCTACTAAACATCATTCTGGAGACCAGAGTTTAAATTTCTGTTGTATCAATTTCTAGCTTAAAATGTTCATATAAATGTAGTGAAAATGTTCAGAGAAATTTGGGATTCTTGGTGGTTTCCTCCTCCCCATTTTAAATCTTGTCTTTCCTTTTCCAATATCAAGCACCATCAATCATTTTATTTTTATCTTCTAATTCGTTATTTTCGTAGCCACTTGACTGTATCCATAAAGAACAGAGAGAGTTATTCCGCGCTTCATAGATTTATGTAAATGATACAATTACACATTATGCAGAGTGTTGCTTTTAATATTCACTTTCATATTATTTGAGAAATGTTCACATTGGTATCTGCTGATCTATTTCATTGATTTTAACCTTGAACATTACTGTTTCTTGTTCTACATAATTTCTTGATCCCTTATGGATACAAATTCATGATGTTTCTAGATTTTCAATTTACAAACAAGGCTTCATCAAGTTTTCCACTACTCAGGACTGAGTAAAGAATTACTCATTCTTTGATCTCCTGGATGTGCTGGTGGCCAGTGTCCTCCACACTTAAGTCTATGGCTTGCTGTCAGGTGAAGAGAATTGTCTCACCCAAGGACATAGCCTATTCTCATGACTGGTCCCAACTGCAGACCACTCTAAATAGCCACTTCTAGTTTCAGATCGCAGTTCAACTTGTCCTTCTGGAGAATATAAATACCTTTCCTTCCTTACTGATGTTGATCCTGTGATAATTATCCAATAAATGTTGCACACAAATCTCCCTGTAAGAGTGCTTCCTAGTAAATGTAAACTGCAATCATTGATGCCTGACGTATTCTAAGAAAGCATATTCTAAACATTTGTTAATATTTTACTGGGATGAACTATAATGGTATACTGCTAGAAAAAAATGCACTGTTGCATGTAATCTATGACACATCTTAAAAATATTGGGTAAATAATGATAGTAGAATTTAATGACTTCTACTGGGTATTAAAGATGAATTAAAAAACAATAAAAGGATGGGGGTAAATCAGCAATTTATGACAAAGTGTGAAACACAGAAAGTCTCCTTAACAGCATTTATAGACAATCTCATGTCTTGTTCTCAGAGGTTAAGAAAAGCTTTGGACTAAGTTTAGGACTTGATTGTAACGGCATTATTGCTCCAGAGAATGTTAAAACTTCAATGATGACAGTTTCTGTGGGCCCTTTCTTAGCTTCTCTGGGTTTTTTAGATTCTTTTAATTTTACCGGTTTGTGTTCTATTCTCTTACAAAGACTCCACTTCTTTAAGTGCTTTCAGAACCACCCTGAATGAAATGAGTCACATCTCAATTGAAATAACCTAATCAAATTGTCCTATCCACAACAGGTCTACACCCACAGGAATGGACTTATGGGGTACATACAGCCAGCAGTTGAACTGCGATCTCTGATCAATCAGCTAAGAGACTTACCACTGTCCATGAGTACATATATATTTTAACCTGACCTATGGAACTGAGCGTGAATTTGAAAATCTTTGGAACACATTTCAATGCCAACTAGAGAGCACTTACCAAAGAAGAAGCACCAAACAACTAAATAAAATGATTCAGCCACACGATAGAAATGAAAACTAAGCATAGACTTAAGTACAGACTCCCACTCACTCACTAAGCCCCCCACTCACTAAACTGCTGCCACTGCTGAGGTTCAGTCTGCAGGCCACAGAAAACAATGTTAATTATCCAATATGGTAACTTCTAACCAACCACTTGGTGGCAAACTGACTATCTTGCACCCAATCCACCTTGAAGGGACAGTGATTTGTCTTTACTAGAATCTACATATTTTCTAGGCATGGCTTTGCCTTTACTGACTCCAAGATGTTGACCATGACACCATCAAAAAGCTTAAAAATATTATTTGCCTCCACTATGGGATGTAATTTATAGTTGCATCAAACATTTAGCAAACTATGAGACATGGTTTTCAGAAAAGGAAGTATGGCATTGCACGTGTGTAATGAGACCCATGTCACACCACTTACAAGCAGCTAGTGCTACAGCAATGGACCAGCAGTCCCCAATACCTGGAAGATGCATATTCAGGATCTAGGGATGAAAGCAGGAGTATACCTCTTGTCCTCAATCCCAGTAGACCTCTCTGGGAATTTGTCCTTTTCCTGCCGACTAATCTGAGTCCTGTGGGTTTAGAGCGCTGTTTCCTAGAGTGGGGCTGTATCTAACAAGGGTAATAACAAGAGTCTTTTAAACCATTAGGTAAGCTGCTGTCTAGTCACTTCAGCATTCTTGTTCCACAAGAGCAGGGGGCAAGGAATAGAAATCCCAACAGGGGTAATTAACCCTGGTCATCAGGCAGAGCTAGAGCGGATATGATATAATGGAAGAAGGGGAAGTTTGCAATCCCCTGAGGGTGTCTCCTGGTATTTGTTTGCCTTAGTTTGACCATAATAGATAAGTCCAACAGTCATAACTTGAGAAAAGTGTTATATTGGACTTCCTAAGAATTAGGCTTGTGTACCCTGAGCAAGAAAGACACTTAGCCAAGCAAAGTCACTCTTCAAGGGTGACAGCAAGAAGAATTAGCGGTAGAAAAGGAGGAGGCTAAGTATCAGTGAAGACCCCAATAGCCTCTTCAGTAGCAGTGGCTGCATTTCATCCTATTCATTTTTTTCTTGCTACATTTCCCCCCAAAATGAGCTTATTATGTGAAGCAATGGGATCCTGACCTCCAGGATGAAAGCACTATTCCTTGAGCCTGGAATTGTTGGCAGCTAACAGCTCCCACATGAGCTCATCTCAGGTTTTCTCGGAACTTACCCTTGGAAAAGATTAACTTCCTAACCTTAAGTTCTAACCAGATTTTGGTCCCAGAAGTGCTCCTCATTCAAGATGCCACATGTCAAGTTCCTCTCAGAGTCTTTCTCAGGAACCCAAGGAGCCCAACATATAGCAATGGGCAAAGAAAATTTTCCTAACTCAATTACACATTTTCCTATTTCAAAACATGCCCTAAAAGCATTAAACCATTTCTAGTCTCTCCAAGTACATATACAGATACATAATCCCATAAGTATATACATGCACATGTAACATATATTTCATATTTACTATTTTTAATTGTCAGGAAATAATCACAGATGACTTTTATTTAGATATTTTTATGTAGGGATTCAATAAGAATTGATACCGGGAGCCCTTTAATATCTTATTGAATGATATCTTATTCATGAAATATAAGAACTTGTTTTCATTTTTATTAATTAAATTGCAATATAATAATGTCTATATTGTTATTCGCTAGAACATTTAATTGCATTAATAGTATTGTGAATTAAACCATTTAGCAGAATTAAACTATTTAGGGTAACTGAAAAATCAGGAAACAAATTCAAGGAGTTGAGTGAATCATGAAAGAAATATTTTAAAATCAGTAAAAAATTTGGACTCAAATGTGTATAAGATACATAATGACTTAGAATAGCAGAACAAAGAAAAGAGCCAGAATAAAATAAGCTGCTAGGGTCTTATATTGCCCTAAATTCTACAGCCTATGTACCAAGTTATAAAAGCTATTTTAAATGGTTTCATCTGTATAAACCAGCATTAGTGGTAAAATAATTGCCTTATATGTTGTTTTGATTTGCTAAGCTGCTGGAAGCAGATACCATGAAACATATTGCCTCTAACTATGGGAATTTATTAGCTTACAAGCTTACAGTTTTGAATCTGTGAAAATGTCCAAATCTCAGTATCATCAAAACGGCACTTTCTTCCTGGAGACAGGCTGCCCGTGATCTTTGGCTCCTTTGTCCCACGGCGAGGCGCATGTGGCAGCATCTGCTGTTTTCCCCTTCTCTCCAGATTTCCTGGCTTTCTCTCCCTGTCTGAATTTCATTTTCTTATAAAGAAAACCTTCTTTCCTTTAAGAAAAGCTTCATCACACCTTGACTTAAGTAGCCTCACCAAAACATCCTAATTAATGGGTCCACAGCCACAAGAATGGATTAACTTTAAGTACATGCTTTTCTGGGGTATATACAGCTTCAAATCATCACAGATGTCAAATCACAATTTTTACAGACAGTAACTTGATCTTTACTATTAATCCATGTGATTTGCCTTCTGTCTTGTCATTTTTCTGTTTTCTATCTCTTCTCACATAATTTAGAGTTTTAAAACTCTAATTTAATAATTTATTTAGTCAGAAATTGTTCTGTCTCATAGTTGTGTGTAGATATAGTGAACAGCTCCATCCAGAAGTTCAAGCAATAATCCTCATCTCCACAAGATTTTACTGCGTATTCTGTGTGGTGGAGCATGAAACCTTTAGAAGGAATAATGAGGTGCATATACAGAAATGTCTTAACAAAAATCTCTGAATGTTTCAGCATATATCAGATTCTGAAAATCAAACTCTCCATATAACTTCAAATTATGTCTTTGAAAATGACATAATATTAAATGACCTCTGATTGATCACACTCTTTGTCAAAGAGATGACCACATGTTTAATGCTCATTTGCATTCATTTTATTTTAATTTTTCATCTATTTTAGCTTGCTCTGATTTATTAAAGAGCAGTTGCATCATTTTTTCAAGAGCATCGTATATTGGTTTAAGTTCAACCAAGCTATATTTAACGTGCAATGTTCCAATGACAAAGGAATGACCATTTGTAAACTGACAATCTGACAAAGAGATCACTGAAATAATCAAAATGATATCACAATAAGGTAGTTAAAGAAGATTCTCCTGCTACATTAGGGTCTGGTACATGAGTTTCAGCAATACTATTTTCCGTAATTTTTTACATTTATTGGTACAAAAATCAAATTCATTCTCTTCAATTACTTTGACAAAAGATGCTTCACAGAGAAGTTAGTCTCAAGAGGCTTTTTATCGCTGTTTCATTTCATATTTTACAGTATATATATATCTTTTGCATGGGCAGGCACCAGGAATCAAACCTGGGTCTCCGGTATGGCAGACGACAACTCTGCCTGCTGAGCCACCATCACACCACCATATATTTTACAGTATTTTTGCAAAAAGCATGTTCATTTTTGATCATTTTTTGTTTCACTTCAGAGAACACACATTGCATATTGTGGGAAATATTCCAAGTGCACTATTTTTTTTTTGCCAGTCAAATTAACTTTGTGGCATTTTAATTAAGATACTGAAGGACTACTACTTGAAATATGTACTTATTGTTCTTTTTTCTCTTTATTAGAGAAGTTGTGGGTTTACAGAAAAATAATGCATAAAATACAGGAATTCTCTAAAATCCCTGTTATTACCAATTTGCATTGGCATAGAATATTTGGTACAATTGATGATTTTTTACAAATGTAAAAAAAAATACATTTTTATTATTGTATTATTAGTTATATCCCATGGTTTAACTAAGGTTCACTGTTTTCATAGTGTAGGTCCATGGATTTTAAAATTAAAAAAAAAGTCTATTTCAGCATATATAATCCAACATTCCCCCTTTTAATCACATTCAGATTATGTTAGCTGCTGTTAATTATGTTCACATAATTATGTTCACAATGTTGTGCCTCCGTCACTGCCAACTATTATCAAAAATTTCAATCAGTACAAATAGGAATTCTGTCCATTTGGAGCCTTAACTCCCCATTCCCTATCCCCTCTCCATCCCTATATTCTAGGTAACGTATAGTCTAGGTTCTAACTCTGTGAGTTTGCTTATTTTAATTATTTCAAATTAATAAGTTCATAAAATATTTGTCCTTTTGTATCTGGCTTATTTCACTCAACATGAATGTCTTTAAGGTTTATCCATGTTGTCACATGTATCAGAATTTCATTCCTTTTTATGACTGAATAATAATCCATTGTGTGTACATACCACATTTTATTCTATGTATCCACTGATATGCTAATGATCATGGATTGCTTCCATCTTTTAGCAATTGTGAATAATGCCGCTATGAACATTCATTTGCAAATATCACTTTGTGCCCCTGTGTCCAACTGATTTGGGTATATACCTAACAGCAGGATTTCCAGGTCATATATTTGTTCTATCTTAGCTCTCAGAGGAAACACCAGGCTGTCTTCCACAGGGGCTATACCATTTTACATTGCCACCAGCAATGAATAGGAGCTCCTCTTTCTCTGCACCCTCCTCTGATACCTAATTTTTAAATAAAATCATCTATTCTAATGGGTGTGAAATAGTATCTCATTGTGGTTCTGATTTGTACTTCCCCGATAGCCAATGCTATCAAGCATCTTTACATGTATTTCCTGACCATTTGTGTCTCTTCTTTGAAGAGATCTTTAGAGAGATGTCTATTCAAGTATTCTGCACATTTTAAAATTAGGTCGTTTGTCTTTTTGTCATTGTTTCAGTCTGTAAAGCTGCCAGAATTTAATATATCAGAAATGGGTTGACTTTTCAATGAAAATTTATTAAGTTAAAAAATAAATATTCCTAAGGACATGAAAATGTCCATATTTAGGCATCTAGAGGAAGATACCTTCTCTGAGGAAAGGCTACTGGCATTCCAAGTTCCTCTGTCACATGGAAAGGCACGTGGTGATGTCTGTTGTCCCTTCTCTTCTGGTTTTGGTTTCAACTGCTGTCTCCAAAATGTCTCTGGGTATTTCTCTCTCTCTTAGCTTCTCCCAGGGCATTTCTTTCTAGGCTCTCTCTCTCTCCATGAGGTCTTTTAGAGAACTCCAGTTAAGGATTAAGATCCACCTTTAATTGGGTGGGTCCCATCTCCACGGAAACAACCTAATCTAAGGATACCACCTCCAACAGGTCTGCTCCCACTAAAATGGACGAAAAGAACATCGTCTTTTCTGGACACACAACTGATTCAATCAGCACAGTTGTTAAGTTGAATGATTTTTTAATGTATTGTGGACATTAAACCCTTATTGGATATGTGGTTTGCAAATATAGTCTCCCATTTTATAGGTTCTCACTTTACTTTCATAATAGTCTCTTGAGGCTTAAAATATTTTAATTTTGAAGAGATCCTATTTATCTTTTGTTGCTTGTGCTTTGGATATAAATCTAAGAAACCACTGCCTAACAGAAGATCTTATAGATGCTTCCCTCTGTTTTCTTCTAGTTGTTTCATATTCCTGCTTCTTATATTTAGGTCTTTGATCCATTTTGAGTTGATTTTTGTGTAAGATATGAGGTAGGGATCCTCATTTCTTTGCCAATGGAGATCCAGTTTTCCAGCACCAAATTTTGAAGAGCTATCTTTCCCAATTGGGTGTTCTTTTCTCCAGGTCAAAAATCATAAATATTGAGGTTGATTCCTGAGGCTTTAATTACATTCCATCGGTCCGAATATCTGTTCTTTTGAAAGCACCATGCTGTTTGATTACCATGCTTTTGTAATAATTTTAAGATCAGGAAGGATTAGCCCTCCAAATTAATTCTTCCTTTTCAAGATGTCTCTAGCCTTTGGCAGTCCCTTACACTTCCATACAAATTTGATGAATGGCTTTTCCATTTCTGCAAATAAGGTTCTAGAATTTTTATTTTGATTTATGATTATTTTTTCTTGATGGATTGTCCCCTTTTATTAATTTATAGTGTCCATCTTTGTTTCTTGCAACAGCTTTTCACTTACAACTATTTTTTCCAGTGTTTGTATAGTTACTCCAGCTCTTTTTAAGTTACTGCTTGTATGGGACATCTTTCTCCAAACTGTTCCCTTCAGCAAGCTGCCCCACAACACTAAGGAGGCAGTGTTTCTTTAAACCTCCACTGCCTTCACCCTGTCGGGGGTGGGACTGAAACTACAGCTGTGGCCAACCTTGTCTGAGGCAGATGGAAATAGTAGCTCAGAGCGCGGGTACCCAGTGATTTGAATTCACTCATCAGAAGCTGTGATCAGTGCTGAGCCATGGCCTGTACTATTCTTGGGGAAGAGGGTTTTTATATCCTTTCCTGTCCACATCAGCTAGCCAGGGACTGGACCCCAAGGTGGGCTGCCATGAGGGTGGGGGATGGGTGCCAGCCGCCAGTGCAGGGGAAGATTCAGTTCTTTTTTTTTTTTTTTTTTTTTTTTTTGTACATGGGCAGGCACCGGGAATTGAACCCGGGTCCTCTGGCATGGCAGGTGAGCATTCTTGCCTGCTGAGCCACCGTGGTCCGCCCAAGATCCAGTTCTTTACCCCCTTCTCAGCCTCCTCCACCCGCTCTTCTGTAAGCTGTAGAGTGCTCTTCTGGACTCCAGAGCACCAGAACAGTTGTTTCAGACAGTTCCTGCCTCTGCACTAGATGTTTTGGAGGAGAAGTGAGTCCTGGAGAACACTACTCTCCATCTTCCGTGGAAGTTTCCCCCCAACCATATTTAGTTTGATACCAATTTAATTTCAATAGCATACACATACACTTTTCCAATACCCCACTGTCCCCCTTCTTTTTCTTGTACTTATTTTAGCACTTATATCCTTGTACCTTGTATCTTCAAAGTTACAGTTTATCCATTACTTTTATGTATTTGCATTTTAGAACCATAGGAATTAAGAAGTGGAGTTACATCCCAAACAATGCACTACAATAATACTGGTATTACCCAAATGGGTAATTTATCACAGGTCTTTTTCTATATTATTTTATTTTTTGCTGATTTGAATTACTGACTGCTGTCCTTTTCTTTCAGTCTGAGGAACTCCCTTTATCACTGCCTGTAGGGCTAGTCTAGAGGTAATGGAACTCCTCAGGGTTTGATTTTCTGGGAAGATCTTAATCTCTCCCTCATTTTTGAAAGGAAAGCTCACACCACTGGGTATAAAATTCTTGGTTGGTGGTTTTTATCTTCCAGTTCTGTAACTATTTCAACCCACTGCCTTCTTGACTCCCTGGTTTCTGATGGGAAATCAGGGCTCAATGTATTTGGAACTCCTCTTTGAATAGCTCATTTTTCTTTTGCAGCTTTCAGAACTCCCTCCTTGTCTTTCACATTTTAGGGTCTACTCAGTTTACGTTGAAGTCTGTTTTTCTTCATGTTTATCTTGTGTGGTCTTATTAGAGCTTCCTGGAAGTGCATATTCATGTCTTTTGCTGATGTTGGCAAGTTCTCTGTCATTATTTCCTTGACTTTCCTTCTGCCCCTTTTCTTCTTTCTCCTTCTGGGACCCCATAATGCATATACTGGTATGCTTGGTGGTGTCCTAGAGGTGTCACAGGCTATCTTTACCTTTTATAATTCATTTTCCTTTCTGCTTCACAGTAGGACTTGTTTTGAGTGTCATGTATTTCAGTTCATTGATAACTTTTTTGGCCACCTCCAATCTGCTTTTGAAAGCCTCCTGGAATTTTTTCCATTTCATTTATTGTACTCTAAAACCCCAGTATTCCCTTTGGTTCCTTTAAAAATTTCTATCTCTTCACCAAGACTCTCATATTTCTCATCCATTGTTTTCTTGAAACCATGCAGTTCTTTCTCTGTATTTTCCTTTATCTCTTTGAGCACTTTTAAGATCTTTTTTTTAAAGGCCTTGTGCAGTATGTGCACATTCTTGTCTTTTATTGGTATTTTCTGGATTTTTATATTTCTTTTGGATGGGCCATCGTTTCCTGTGTCTTTGTCTTGTACTCTTTTTTTTTGTCCACTGTGTATTTTACTCTTGTAAAATGTTCACTCTAGGATTTATTCCCAGAGATGTCTGCTTCTTGTTTTTTTAAACAACTGATGATAAGACATTTTCTTGAGCTTTAGTCCTCCTATCACGAAGGTCTACCTATGGGAAAGGCAGTGTGCAGGTGTTTCTTTCCCCTCCTAATCAGGGCCAGGGATCCATGAAGGGGACACAGGCTGGTTCCAAAGTGCCTTGGGGAGGGGATCATAAAAGACACCAAGAGCTTGTTCCTCAGCTCCCCAAAGCTGAGCATTCATGGCTTTCAACTAACTGTCCCCCACAACCCTGAGGCAGCACAACCTCTGTTCCAGTTTGATAACCCCCTGAAATGCAATATACCAAAATGGATTGACTTTTACAAAGGAGATTTGTTGGGTTTCAAATTTACAGTTCTAAGGCCATGAAAATTTCCAATTTAAGGCATCAAAAAGAGGATACCTTTACTCAAGAAGGGCCGATCAAATCCAGATTTTCTCTGTCACATGGGAAGTTACGTGATGATATCTGCTAGGTCTTCTCTTCCAGTGTCTGATTCAAAACAGCTCTCTCAGTTTCTGGCATCTCTTTGGGGTGTGTCCCCTCACATTTCCAAATGTCTGTCACATGGTTTCATCTCTTTGCTCTCTGTGTCAGCTCTGAGCTTGCTCTACATTTTATGCCTTTTATTTTCTTCATACAGGGCTCAAGTTACAGGATTAAGACTCACCTTGAGTTGGGTAGATCACAACTCCATGGAAACAATCTAATAAAAACGTCCCATCCAATAATAGGTCCACCCCACAGGACTGGATGTAAAAGAACATGGCTTTTCTGGGGTACATAACAGCTTCAAACCAGCACAGCATCTTTAAGGTCCTCTGCCATGTCCTTTGTCCAGGGCAGGTCAAAACAATGACCACCCTCAGAGGTGGGACCCCAGTGATCCAAGGTCACTAGTCAAACCACATGATTTGAGATAGACTGGCCCCTGGTCTTGGGGGAGAATATTTTCACATCCCTTTCTGTCACTGGCAAGCTCACCTGGGCTGGACCCACAGTGTCCTGCAGTGAGTAGGGGATGGATTTCAGTAGCTGCCATGCAGAGAGAGCAGCTTACTATTCTTTACCATTATTTATCAGTCACTTCCTTCTCTACCTTGGATCCTCTACAGTGTTCTTCTGGCCTCTGGTGTTTCAAAATAGTTGTTTCAGATAGGTCCTGCCTGTTTAATAGCTGTTCTGGTGGAAAGATTGAGTTCTAGAGCTCCCTACTCTCTGTAGGGCTGATATCATACCTTTTGGAGACAAGAGTTAAAGAAACTTAGCCATCTCTTACTCATCTCATCTAAACAGCCTTGTGTCTTCCATGACATGTAATGTTCTGTGGAAAGTCCTGACTGTCTGTTTGGACTAAATTATGACAGAGAGCAGAAGAGTTAACATAGCCCTGAGATAGAACTGTAATGAATATTGGTGTTTGTTCCATGTGAATACCAACTGCTTCTGATCCTCTTTCCTAATTAGGATGGAAAATCCATTTATCCACTCAAGGAATACATGCTCTATGAATGAGGCTTTATTAATCAGCTTGAGCAATGACACCTTGCCTAGCATAGTAGTGGCAATTTTATCTGTTCTTTGCTTGATATGGCATAGTCAACAGTCATTCTCCAGAATCAAATTTGTTAGAGATAGCTACACCTGTATGCTTTAGATTTCTAGGAGTTGTGCTATTTTGTTCCACTCTTTCCTCCAGTAGGGATATATTGCTTTTGACTTACTATCTTGTTTGAGAAATAGGAGAAGGCGGCAGCTTCAATGGTTTCTATTGAGTCTCTCTAATTATGATAGTTCTTACTCCAGAGACCAAGGATTCAATGTGGCCATTATTCTAGTTGACGAGTATATCATTTCTAAATTTGTAACTGGGGGAATGACCACTGGGTGGGACCTTAGGCCCATTGGGAGATTGGCTCTATCCAGGGCTGTATTATTGCCTGGTTCCTCTGAGCCACAGGTCATCAGGAGGATTGTGAAAATAATTGGAGTTTCCAAGTATCAACACCAAGCTGTAATCTGGGTTCAAGAGTGTTCTAGTTTGCTAACTGCCAGAATGCAATATACCAGAAATGGAATGGCTTTTAACAAGGGGAATTTAATAAGTTACTAGTTTACAGTTCTAAGGCCGAGAAAATGTCCCAATTAAAACAATCTATAGAAATGTCCAATTTAAGGCATCCGGGGAAAGATGCCTTGGAACAAGAAAGCCAACGACGTTCAACGTTTCTCTCTTAGCTGGAAGGACACATGGTGAACATGGCGGCTTCTGCTGGCTTTCGTGTGGCTCTACCAAAAGGGACTCTCTCCAAAATATTTCCTCTTTTAAAAGATTCCAGCAAGCAACTCCACCTTCAGTGGGTGGAGACACACCTCCATGGAAATCATCTAATCAAAAGTTACCACCCACAATTGGGTGGGTCACATCTTCATGGAAACAATCAAAATGCTCCCACCCAGCAATACTGAATGAGGATCAAAAGGCCTGGCTTTTCTGGGGTCCACCAGAGATTCAGACCAGCAGAAAGAGCCCTTGAAAGTTTTTGCTATTCCTCTTCCCCAGAATATAGTCATCTAAATAAATGAGTCCTTTGGAATAGGACTCAGGGAATTGTCATGAAATAACGCTTGCCATGATGTTGCCTTCCTTACAGAGACCCACCCCATCTTTAAACAAAGTATTCAGGACATCTGCTGGTGGCAGAAAGGGATGTGAAAATGTTCTTCCCCAAGACCAGGGGCCAGCCTATCTCCAATCATGTTTTTTGACTAGTGACTTTGGATCCCTAGGGTCCCACCTCTGAGGGTGACCATTGCTTTGACCTGCCCTGGACAAGGACCATGGGAGAGGACTTTAAAGATGCTGTGCTGGTTTGAAGCTGTTATGTACCCCAGAAAAAACATATTCCCTTAATCCAGTGTTGTGGGTGGACCTATTACTGGGTGGGACTAAAAGGTTCAAGACATATAAATTGTCTCCAGCTTGTGATGTGAGCAAGGGGCCATGGCTTTTTATTTGGGCAATCACCTGAAGATTCTAATTCTTCAATCTCCTTTGTTGCTGTTTTATAAACATTAAGCAGCACCCTTAATATCTTGCTCATCATGTCTAAACCACTTGGTCAATGATTTTGTCCCCAGTGACATTTATATACATCAAATTCCCTTGGCTGCACTTCTAACTCTGCCTATTACCATGGCAACTGGGGCCGCTAGGCTTCCGGCAGCTAAGGAATGCCACCCATCCTCCTCTACTACTGTCACCATGGTTGGGGGACCGTGAGAGTCCCCTTCTGAAAATAGATGTAAATGAACCTATCTCAGTAAAAGTCTGTTTCAGTAGTCCATGGCTGGAAGAGTAGAGACACCAATTTACTTTTTAGTTATACTGAAAATCATCACCTGAAAACTCCTGATGGCCTTTGTGAATTGAGTGTCTTCTGAATACACTCATGAAACCATACCTCCTATTGGATTTTGGGGCTTACATAACCCATCCATTCCCACAAACTCACTCCACTAAGTTTGTAAAGAGACTCTAAAAAGGAAGAACTCACTTCCTTTACCATCTCCAGTGAGAGTTAGGCATTTCCAGTTGGAGAAGTCATGGCCATATTTCCTTCAGATTTCTTATTTCTACCTTAGTAGCAGGTTTGTCATATCCCCTGCAGTTCTTACCAGAGTGTTCAATCTAAGTCCTTCTTTGCCATTTATTATTTAGAGAACTTAGACTCTCACATATATCCTTTATTACTTGTTGAGACCTCATTCATCTTCCTTCTGCATGGTGTGAATGCAATTTGCTTATATTTCACTCCACTTTCTTAATGGATATTATTCCTTAATGTTGTTCAAATTGCCTGTTATTGTTTTTTGCTCCTACCAAATAATTCTCCTCTACCAGTATAATTTTCAAGGTTACAATTGATGAAATCATTTGCAATTGTGCCAACACCCTGTAGCAGACACCATCCATGCCAGCCAACAAACCAAAGTATAGCACCTTCTTCACCTGCCAAGGCATAGCTGAGTCAGTCTAATGGTCCCATCAAATTATCTGTTTGGAGTTCTGTGAAGCATATTCTTGTTCCCACCACGACAATTATAGTCAGAGACTTAAATACCTCTTTCTTTCAAAAATTAATATAACAAGTAAATATAAGATTACTAAGACTTGAACAACACTTTAACAAATCTGACCTAATTTATTCACAGAACACTACATTCAACATTATTTTAAAGGATACATAAAACATATAAGCAGATAAGAACATAGTCTTAACAATTATAAAAAACTCAATTAATTTAAAGGGATACAAATCTCGTTATTGTACCAAAATGTAACTAAATTAAATCTCAAGAACAAATAAACATCTGTAAATTCCCCAAAAATGTGGAAATTAGTATAATATTTATAAATAACTGAGAGGTAAAAGAAGAAATCAAAAGATAAATTAGAAGATATTTTGGATTGAATGAAAATGAAAAATTGAATATCAAAAATTTTTAAATGTAGATAAAGCAGTGCTTAGAAAGACAATAGCACTAATTGGCTGTTTTTAAAATAACTGTTTCTCATAAGTAATCTAAGATTTCATCTTAAGAAGAGTAAATTAACCCTAAAGCAAGTAAAAGAGAGGGAAATAATGAATTTAATAACAAAAATCAGTGAAATAGTAAACAAATAACAGATAAATCCAATAAAGAAAAAGCTCATTGAAGAGATGATGGTTAAAATTATTAAAACTCTAGGCAGATCTATCAAGAAGAAAGAGAGAATACACAAACTACTAATATCAAGAATCAGCCAGGAAGCATCACTGCAGATCCTACAGACATTAAACAAATAATAAAGGAGTGTTATGACAAAGAAGTTTATGTTAAGGGATTTGAAGACAGTTAGAATGGACAAGTTTCTTAAAAGACACAAATAGCCAAAGCTCATTCAAAATGAAACAGTTAATGTGAGTACTTGTAAATCTATCAAAACATCAGAGAAATAAAACTCGCATACTCCCAAATGAATTAGCTGGTGAGTTCTGCCAAATATTTTTAAAAGAAATACAACCAATTCTATCCAAATTCCTCCAGAAAACTAAAAGAAGTGAAATTTCTGAAACTCATTCTATTGAAGCCAGCATTAAATTTATATTAAAACCATATTAAGTTATTACAAGGCAAGAAAATTGAGGACCAATAACTTATGAAATGAGATGCAAAAATTCTTAACTAAATTTTAGCAATTTGAGTCTGATGATATATAACCTTGTCAGATGGAGCTCAATCTAAGGAAGTAAAGCCTGTTTTAACATTAAAAAATTAAGCAATTAATGTAGAGTCAATATACAGTCACAAATAGACAGTTGTACACCAGTGTTTATGGCAGCATTATTCATAATATCCTAAAGCTGGAAACAATCTGCGTCCATCAACAAATGAACAGCTAAACAAAATGTGGTTCGTATACACATGGAATATTATATGGCCATAAGAAAAAATTAAGTTATGAGACAAACTGCAAAATGGAAGAAACATGCTCAGTGAAATAAGCAAGATGCATAAGGACAAAAATTGTGTGAGATCACGTATAAGAGATGACTAGAAATAGCAAATCTGAAGATAACAGACTATTGGGGATGGGGAGAGAGTAGTGGGGGAAAGGAGGAGTGCGTGTTTGCAAAAACAAAGACAAAAAGAAACCAAACATACTATCATTTCAAATGACACAGAAAAAAAGTTTGATAAAATCCAACACCCATTCATGATAAAAATTCTCAGCAAACTAGAAATAGAAGGGATTTCCACAAGAAGATGGACATTATGAAAAACATAGAAATGGTCTAATTTTAGTAATTAAATCTTGACCCCTGTGTTAGTTAGATTCAGTTGTCAACTTGGCCAGGTGAGCATACCTAGTTTTGTGCTGCAGACATAAGCCAATGGTACGTGAACCTCATCTGTTGCTAATTACATCTGCAGTCAGCTAGGAGGCATGTCTGCTGCAATGAGTGGTTTGACTTAATTGGCTGGTACTTAAATGAGAGTTCTCAACGTAGCACAACCTAGCCACTCGGCATTCCTCATCTCAGCACTTGCAGCTCAGCCCAGGCCTTTGGAGATGCAGAAAGAAGTCACCCCAGGGAAAGTTGTTGGAACCCAGGGGCCTGGAGAAAAGACCAGCAGAGACCATCCTGTGCCTTCCACGTAAGAAAGAACCTCAGTGGAAGGTTAGCTGCCTTTCCTCTGAAGAACTAACAAAATAAATCCCCTTTTATTAAAAGCCAATCCGTCTTTGGTGTGTTGCATTCTGGCAGCTGGCAAACTAGGACAACCCCTAACCCCATAATTGTTTTATTCTAACAGTTTATTGACGTATAATTGACATACATTAACTGCATGTGTTTAGGGTCTACATTTTGATGCATCTTGACACATGTATATGGCTGTGAAACCCTCATCATAACCAAGAAAATGAATGTATAATGTGTATTGTGTGTGTATGTTTCCAAATTTCCTCATACCCATAAAGGTTAATTTGCAGTTTTTGAAACTCAAAAATATAAAATTATTAGAGTTACATACTTTTTTTTTTGTTATTTGGGTATTTTTATCACTCAGCATAGTCATTTTGAGATTCTTCCATATAATGCTGCCTGTGCCCCTATGCCTCATTGATTGCTACTTCCCCTTTTGTATAATACAATTGCACCAAACATACCACAATTTGCTGAAAATGTTCTTTCTATTATCCTTTTCTTCCTTTGTACTGTTTACTTTGTCTTTCTATTTCATCTGAAACTACCCAGAAACATACTAAACATCCTTAGAAACCCAGCTTAAATATTATATATTGTGATACCATAGAAATCTCATTGTAATTTAATTTTTTTCCTTTTGTGTTTCCATGCTCAAGGTCTAGCATAATTCCTTTCACGGAATTAAAACTTCAACTGCTTTTCAAATTGAACAGTATTAAGAGGAAATCAGATTTTCTTTGTAAAGGGAAGACCTACCTACAGGCCAGTAATGAAATGATAGGATTTTAAAAATCAATTTTGCCAGCATTTAGCTGTCAAAAATATCCTTACCCTCATTAAATGTCTGCTTCCTTCCATTATCAATTTCGCCTTAGTCATTCTTAATATATATTTATATACTATGCATATGACTTCTCTGACCCCAAATTGCATGCAAACCTAACATTTCATTACATTTTAATTGGAGCAATTTGCCCAATTACTGTATTTTGTAAAATATGCTGCCTGTTAAAATTATCTGTTGAATATGTGTCACATACCTGTTGCAGCTTTTCTTAAATTTAAACTATCTCCACTATATTCAACAACAAAATTTGAATGAACATACCTTGTTCTTAGTCTCTGTGCTTCAAGTACTTTTGTATTTCTCTTAAAAAATAAAATCCACTTAGCATTTTGGGAGTTTCAGTTCTCATCATGTTTCTTTTCTACCCTGATAAAAATGAATCTCCACTAAGGCCAGGAGAGTTTTCAACATAATTCAGAGGAGCTCCATCTTGCAGATCGTCTGCCCTGATAATGTTACTATGAAGACATGTATTCATGGTTTATAATAACTGTAAGTGAATCAGCATGTACAATGAATAATTCATTGCAGGTAGAGCCCTTGGATTGGGGTCTTTCATTTCTTTCAGCTCAGCACCATGGGAGAATCACTTGGAAGGGGCTTCAGCTGAACTGACACCAACATTCCTTTGCTTCTGTCAGAGAGCCAAGGTGGCCTCTGATTAGCAATATGTCCTCAGGTTTCCTCTGCAGTCGTTTCACTCTCCTAAAGGTTATTGGGCACTAAAGTCTATCTTGCCTCCCTGTCTACAGTCTACTGGCTTCTTTTGATAAAATACATGAGTAATTTATTTCACCATATAAAAATGTTTTAAATAGCAATATCATTTAAAGAGGTATCAACAGGATATTCAGGGAGGAAACTTTTTCCACTGTAAACTAAGACAATTAGTATTTGCATTTAGTTTTCGCCTGAGACGTTTCTATATTGACCATTAATAGAGATAACTGAGAGCATGAACCCATAGCCAAAACTATAGATTAAGGGGTGACCAAGTACAGGAAAACTGAAAGCCCATCAGGAAAGAGGGCCTGGGAATTGGAAGTAGGGAAAAAGTCACTTGGAGGCTTTAAGTTAGAGCAGAAAAGAGCCAGAAGATGTCTTGGAATGATTGCTTAACATAACAAAGCAAGAAATGCATTCGGGGACCTGGGTATCAGCTGCTGTATAGAAACCAGATCATCAGAAAATGGCAAGCATGAGACACGACTTAAGACTAATTTAAATATGACAACTCCCCCTTCCCCAATAAATTCACTTACCACTGATTGAACACCTATTTAAGTACTAGTTGAATAACTTCATAAGTACAGAAAACTAGAAAATGAGAACACCTACAATGTCAGCTCTTCCAGTTTTTAAAGCTATTGCACTTTCCAGCATGTTATAATTCGTCCTTTGTAACCAGATTTTACAATATTTTTTTCTCCCAAGATGGAAACTGACCAGAGAGCATGTACTTCCATGGTTCTACAAACAGAAGACAAGAAGTGATAATATTTGAGTTTAGGGTGGGAAATAATGGAAGATTCTGACAATCTTTAAAAAAATTAGTTGAATGATAATGTTTCTTGAGAAGATACTCATAAGAATGATAACATTTGTGAATAATTTGAAACTTTTGTATCTGTGTTAGTCACCTATTTGATAATATGGCTGTAATATATAAATCTGCAACTGTTTCCAAATAAATTTTTATTTTTATTATGAATGAGTGATTGGCTATGCCATTCATTTTGGAGTTTAAAGTCTTTTTTAGGGTTAGAAAAAGCTGCAGTTTTCAAGCCATGACTCAGAACCCAGACATACTTTTCCACATAAAAAGTAGTGAAATAAATAGTTCAAAAGATATACAGAACAATCCAAGCTTCTAATAAAGTACATTTGATTGTTAGCAGCAAATGGCCATGCAGGATGAGAAGGTCAGTTTTAAAGAGGAGGGGTATGGAAATTAAAGACGAAAAGATGGATTTTGAAATAGCTAAACTACTTTGCTGTTCATTTCCAAAAGCAGTGAAAAATGCCAGGTCTGCATGATTAAGAAATAGTAGGTGAAAGTGGCAGCAGTTGGGGTGGGGGAGGGAGCAATTTGGTTAACATCTCAACTGCTCAGTTAAATGTAGCTAATTTTTAAATTATACTAATTTTTATCTTATAAAAACTGTCTGTTGAAATAAAAACAACAGCTGAATTAAATGCACTGATGTTATATCATCATCAGTAAAAGTATTTTAAATTTTAAGAAAAGTTTTGACACCATTTGATAAATCTCTCAATCAACTTTTTCAATACATACAGACATAGAAGCTGTATGCTGTTAACGAGAAGTAGAGAAATAGAGAATAGTGCAGGAATTATTGCTCCAAAAATGGGATATTTCTCAATATGGCCATGACAACTAAAATATGAAACCTATTTCTCTTTGAATTTGTCAGAATCAACAGAAATAAAAGTAAAACTGAAGAAATTGGTGAACTATATATGTTTATTTGAAGATAAAAATATTACTTTCAAAAACTCCTCTAACATAAAAACATGAAGAAAGTATAAGTTGTTACAACGTGTTTATTTTTTCCTGTGACAAATTTCAGTTTTAAACATTGGCTTCTTGCCATAAAATATGAGGTTATTTGAATTTCTTGCTCTAGTCACCTGAAACTTAAATATAAATTGTTTATTAGAAAATATTTCCACTCATGGTAACGAAATTATTACTTGCCGTCTTTTCCGTAGTACAACGTATAGAGTTTACTCACCTTCATTCTGTGTTTTTAAATATTAAGTGCTGTGGTCGTTTGAATCTCTATACACACCAGAAAAACGTGCTCTTAAATTTAATCCATTACTGCTGGGGTGAGCCTTTTTAAGTTGGACTTTTGATGAGGTTACTTCAGTTGAGGCGAGTCTCACCTCTACCAGGAAAGGTCTTAATCCTATTACCGGTGTCCTTTATAAGAGAATTAAAATCAGAGAGGGAAAGCCAATGAAGCTAGAAACTGAATTTCAGTGGAAACTGGAAAAGCACGGAGAAGTCAGGAGAGGCCCCCGCATGACTTGCCATGTGACAAGCTAAGAACAAAGATCACCAGCAGCCAGAATGCAGTTTCGAGAAGGAAGCATTGCCTCGATGACCCCTTGATGCCTCAAACCATGAGTGTATAAATTCCCATTTTTAACCTGACCCATTTCATAGTATTTTCTTGAGCAACCTAGGAAACTAAAACAACTCATAACCAGTGCTTTTACCATAGTATTTCTATTCCTGAGTTCCTTACGTTGGTTTATCTCTTGATTGGTGATCTAGTTTGTTAAGGCTGCTGAAATGCAGATATCACACAATAGGTCGGGTTTTACCTATTGGGGATTGATTAACTTAGAAGCTTGCAATTCTGAGGACATGAAAATGTCCAAATCAAGGAGTCCACAAGCAATGCTTTATCCCCAAAAACCAGCTCCGGGGACCTTGCCCTCCTCTACCCATGACCAGGAACATGGTTGTGTCTGCTCCCTCTGTGCACTTACTTCCCAGCTTCTGTCTTTTTCTCTGTTCAGGTTTATATCCAAAGGAATGGATTAGCTTCAGGAAAATGATCTTCTGGGGTCCAGAAAGCATCCAAACCATCATAATTGGCTCGATTTAATTATCAAGAAGGGTTTGGAATTTTGTTTTCTTTTAAGATGTGCTTAAAGGTGCTAGATTCCTAGGATTATGAAAAGCCTAAATATCCATTTGTTATCACTGTAATTTAAACAAATTCTTGGGCCAGATTCACTTTCATCCAGAACTTTCTATATGCTTATATAAACTTCTTTCATAAAACCTTAATAAAGGAGAATCTGAGGCCAGCAGTTTTTTCCATTTGTAAGTTACATTAGTAGGTATTTTCCTCCTTGGATTTCCATAGAGTTTTTTCTTTAAAGTCACTATCATACCCCACTTCATACTTCGGCTAATTTTTCAAGTTATACATAATAAACAGATTTATCAAACAACAGCAACAAAAAGCTGGGCCACTGAAGGAGTTTCCTGTTTCGCCATAATTCTTATGAAAACGTTGCCAGGGAAGTCTTTCATAGCTGTACAGTTTTAGTGAAATCTCCTTAATTCTCATAGGTCTAAGAAAGGATTTGTTACCTCTCAGCCTCTTGCTAATTTTAATCCACGTTTTACTTTATTTGTCAGATACTCACTGAAGTCTAAAGTGTTGGACTGTGGTTGGTGTGTGCACGCCTGTGCTTGTGCGTGTGGGATTGAGTTTTGTTCCTGCTGCTTTTGTAGTGGGCTTACACTGAATGCCCTG
Source organism: Tamandua tetradactyla (assembly GCF_023851605.1). Taxonomy (NCBI): domain Eukaryota; kingdom Metazoa; phylum Chordata; class Mammalia; order Pilosa; family Myrmecophagidae; genus Tamandua; species Tamandua tetradactyla. Next base: position 41,863,753 of record NC_135352.1, on the reverse strand, counting down.
GAGTAAAGAAGACTTTTCTTCTGCTGTTTTCCGTGGGAAGTTACACTTTATATATTTTTCCAAAATTAACGATTTTGTCTGATTAGTAACTTAGTTGCTATATAAAAATATGGGAATTTGCTTGTAATTTCAACCATTATAATGTGAAATGAATGTCATCATGGCACTATGAATGATTCTGACGTCATGAACAACCCTGCCAGTTACGTGGCTGTAATAGGAAGTCCCTTTGCAGTAACAGAGCCCGGGCACTCAGGGACGCGGTGCTCTAAGGGAAAACAGTGCCAGCACATGATGCATCAAGCAGTCCATGATGGCCTCACAGATCTACAACACTCAGAGAGATTTGCAGTTCCCAGATAAGCTTGCAGATAAGCCTATCCACATGTTTATTTAAAATCTGCATGGGGATTCAGTTTATATTTACCACAGAAGAAATGCAGTAACTAATGGCGATGTCATTTCTGGGCTTCCTAAGTATCTTTTCAACCCACAATAAACTTTAAAAATATCTCCACAATATTGAAGGTGAAGGTGCCCCCTCACTTACACAGAACATTTGGATTTCAGAAAAAGAACTCTGCGTGGATGGTATTCCCATGACTAGGTTGAAAGCCTAGTCCTGTTTAGGCAGGCACCCTCTTCCACAGGTAAGAAAACAGCTTTAATATAGCAACCTGCAGGGTCTGCGATAGAGACCCATGCGAGTCAGATGTCGGCTGGTTGAAAGAAGAGCAATCCAGTATCTCATGGGCTGAGACATGAAGGGGACAAGGGGCTTTCTTTCAGAGCAATGCTTTGTGGAAAGCTTTCAATCCTGGGCTCCTGTGCATCTTTTCTTATCTATCAGAGTAGCTGTTACCTGTCTGCTGTGTTCATAAGGTCTGATGGCAAAGGAAGGTACGGACCTTTGCAGTATACTGACGATTTTATTGCTAATAATAACAGGCAATTAGAAACGGAGTTATAATATTTCCACCTGTTTTCTCTTCACACATTCTCTCTTTTCTACTTCTGCCCTGCAATGAGAGACAAAGTTACACTTATTTGCAAAATTTAAGGGGAAAATGGTGATAGAGATTCAATTACATTGAATTAAGGTCAACTCTAGTTCATGTTCTGGTTTTATCACTTCTTTTTGAATCTTAGCAAATCATTACCCCTTACTCTGTCCTCTCATATATGAAGTGGGCAATGTAATTTTTATTACATAAGGTTATTATAAGACAATGTATAAGTTTCTTGCATACTGCTTCTTGTATAATAGGTATTATGAACTGAGAAGTCAGAATGGGGCAGAAGCAAACTTCGGAAATACACTAGGACTGAAGTAAATCAGGTTAAGTTACAAGGAAAGATATTATATGGGAGAGACATCTGAAGGCCCACAGACTTCTTGGGAGACTACAGAAGAGTCCGGCACTGAAAATGGGCAGGAGGCAGTGGAGGCTACAGAATGGATGTCCTGGGCCACAGACTGGGGGGTGTGGGGACAAAGCTGGCCCTGGCCCCCATCGCTGCTAACGTCAGTTCTCGCAAGAAGTATTCAAATCTAAGACCATAGACCAATATGATAATCTCCAAAAATGACTATCTTTTTGTTCTTTTGATTGTTGGATGACTTTTTTTTTTTCACAGACTTTCTATTTTAGAATAGTTAAAGGTTTTCAGAAGAAATCTGCAGACAGTACAAAGTTCCCACAGGCCTGTCTGCAGCATGGTTTTCCTTATTATTAATATCTTGCATTGACGTGGAGCGTTTGTTGTACCTGACGAACCAGTGTTGATATGTCGTGATTAACTAAAGTCCATGGTTTACATTAGAATTCATTCTTCATGCTATTCAGTCCTATGGTTTGCTTGTTTTTACTTTTTACCTTGAAATAATGTCTAACTTACAGGATGGCTGCAAGAGCAATACAAACTCAGAGCACTCCAAATACTCCCACCTTCCCAGATACCTAAATCTACCATCTTTTTTTATTTTTTAACTTTTTTATTGTATAGCAAAGAAAGAAAAAAGCAATAATTTTCAAAAAACTCCTCAACAAGTATTTACAGGACAGATCCCAGGGTTGTCATAGGCTACCGTACTATCATCTTAGATTTTTCCTTCTAGCTGCTCCAGAATATTGGAGGCTAGAAGGAATACTTTTTTATCATCACAAACAACTTTTTTGTGAAAAATAACTTATATACAAAAAAGCAATAAATTTCAAAGCAAAGCACAATTAGTTGTAGAACAGATTTCAGAGTTTAGTATGGACTACAATTCCACAATTTTAGGTTTTCACATCTAGCTGCTCTAAAATACAGGAGACTAAAAGAAATATCAATATAATGATTCAGCAATCATACTCGTTTGTTAAACCCCACGTTCTCTGTATATCTCCATCATCACCTTTAATCTTTTTCCCACTTTTTTAAGGGTATTTGGGGTATGCCCATTCTAACTTTTTCATGTTTGAAGGGCTGTCCATAATATGGGGTAGGGAGATGGAGCTAGCTGATGTTCTGGAAAGGTTTGCCCCTCTAGATTTCAGGACTTATTTAGTCCAGGGCCCATCTGGAGGTTGTAGATTTTTGGAAACCAACCGCAGTGCATGGAACCTTTGTAGAGTCTTGTATATTGCCTCGGGTGTTCTTTAAGATTGTCTGGAATGATTTTGGTTGGGGTTTGGAAAGGTAGCAATGTCTAACTGAAGTTTGCATAAGAGCAACCTACAGAGTAACCTCTTGACTCTATTTGAACTGTCTCAGCCACTTACTTGTTACACTTCTTTTCCCCCTTTCAATCAGGATGGCGTTGTTAATCCCACAGTGCCAAGGCCAAGCTCATCCCCGTGAGTCATCTCCCATGCTGCCAAGGAGACTTTTACCCCTGCCAGATCCACCAATTTTAATATTTTGTTACCTTTGCCAAATCATCTTCCTTCCTTCCTTCCTTCCTTCCTTCCTTCCTTCCTTCCTTCCTTGCTTCCTTCCTTCCTTCCTTCCTTCCTTCCTTCCTTCCTTCCTTCCTCCCTCCCTCCCTCTCTTCCTTCCTTCCTCTCTCCCTCTCTTCCTTCCTTCCTTCCTTCCTTCCTGCCTTCCTTCCTTCCTTCCTTCCTTCCTTCCTCCCTCCCTCCCTCCCTCTCTTCCTTCCTTCCTTCCTTCCTGCCTTCCTTCCTTCCTTCCTTCCTTCCTTCCTTCCTTCCTTTCTTGCCTCCTTCCTTCCTTCCTATTTTCTGGACATCTGAGGAAGGCTGCGCATGTCATACTTCTTGAAAACAAACTTCCATGTATGTTTCCTACAAACAAGGGTATTCCCTATGTGGTCACTTTAAGTGCAGTTATCAAGTTCAAGAAATTTAACTTTGATATAAAGTTTACATACTATAGTCCAATTTTTTCTTATGTCCCAATAGTGTCTGTTCTAGTTTGCTAGCTCTCAGAATGCAATATACCAGAAATGGAATGGCTTTTAAAAGGGGAATTTAATAAATTGCAGTTTACAGTTCTAAGGCTGTGGAAATATCCAAATTAGAGCAAGTCTATAAAAATATTCAACCTAAGGCACCAAGCAGAGGTTCCTTCGCTCAAGAAAGTTCAGTGAAGTTCAGGGTTTCTCTTTCAGTTGGAAAGGCACATGGTGAACATGGTGACCTCTGCTACCTTCATCTCCAAGACCTTTGCTTTCTGAAGCTCCCCCAGGGGCATTTTCCTTCTTCATCTCCAAAGTTCTCTGGCTGCATGGCTCTCATTTGCATGGCTCTCTCGTTGTTCTGAAGCTTCCTTAAAAATGTTTCCTCTTTTAAAGGATTCTAGTAACTAATCAAGACCCATCTCAGGTTGGCAGAGTCACACCTTCCTCTAATCCAAGATTAATTACCTCAATTGGATGAGTCACATCTCTGTGGAGATAATTCAACTGAGTTTTCAACCTATAGCACTGTATAGAGAACAGAAGAAACAGCTGCCTCCACAGGACAGATCAGGACTAAGACATGACTTTCTAGGACACATAATCCTTTCAAAGCAGCACAGTGTCCTTTGCAGAGATAAAAATGTCCTTTTCAACTGTGCCTGTTAAGGAAATTAACATTATTCTTTTGCTAGCAGTCAAGGAAATTTGAGATTTCAAAAGCAGGTAATATTAGGTACCAAAGACTAGGCAGATTTTAATTTATGTATCACTCCTGATAATTGCTAGCTATACTGCATTAAAAAAATAGTCATTGCACAATGGACCATGGGAAGTTGACACAGGCAATAGATAAGACCATGAGATCACCAAAGGGTTCCCAGGTGCCAGTTCCTCTCCAAGGAGCCCACTGGTTTTCACTGATAGTGCTCGATTGAGCATTTCAGTGTTGCCATAGAAGACCAATTTTGAGAGCAAATGTGTTGACATTAGTCATGTGGGTTGTGAAAGAACTTTAGAAATAATTTGGGCTGAAATATTTATTTTTCCCATAGGAATGCACCTGTCACACTCAGCTGAAACCTGTGTTGCGTTAATTGGAATAAGGAAGGTTCCTGTAAGATTAATCCAGAGCCATGAGTCTCATGGACTCTCTGAATCAGCTTCCTACCCTTGGAATCTGATGGCCAACGTCTAGAAGAAACAGTGACTATGTCTAATGACGTCACCCATAGGACACAGGAATGTCTGGCATGGGATGAGAAGCACACACCATTTCTCAAGCACTTTTTTTTTTTTTTTTTACTTTTTTATTAACGGAAAAAAAGAAATTAACCCAACATTTAGAAATCATACCATTCTACATATGCAATCTGTAATTCTTAACATCATCACATAGATGCATGATCATCGTTTCTTAGTACATTTGTATCGGTTTAGAAGAACTAGCAACACAACCGAAAAAGATAAAGAATGTTAATATAGAGAAAAAAATAAAAGTAATAATAGTAAGAACAAAACAAAACAAAACAAAACAAAACAAAAACCTATAGCTCGGGTGCAGCTTCATTCAGTGTTTTAACATGATTACTTTACAATTAGGTATTATTGTGCTGTCCATTTTTGAGTTTTTGTATCCAGTCTTGTTGCACAGTCTGCATCCCTTCAGCTCCAATTACCCATTATCTTACCCTGTTTCTAACTCTTGCTGGACTCTGTTACCAATGACATATTCCAAGTTTATTCTCGAATGTCGATTCACGTCATTGGGACCATACAGTATTTGTCTTTTAGTTTTTGGCTAGACTCACTCAGCATAATGTTATTACATGCTTCATAAGTTTATCCTGTCTTAAAGCTGCATCATAGTCCATCGTATGTATATACCACAGTTTGTTTAGCCACTCGTCTGTTGATGGACATTTTGACTGTTTCCATCTCTTTGCAATTGTAAATAACGCTGCTATAAACATTGGTGTGCAAATGTCCGTTTGAATTTTTGCCCTTAATTCCTTTGAGTAGATTCCCAGCAATGGTATTGCTGGGTCGTATGGCAATTCTATATTCAGCTTTTTGAGGAACCGCCAAACTGCCTTCCACAGTGGTTGCACCATTTGACATTCCCACCAACAGTGGATAAGTGTGCCTCTTTCACCGCATCCTCTCCAGCACTTGTCATTTTCTGTTTTGTTGATAATGGCCATTCTGGTGGGTGTGAGATGATATCTCATTGTGGTTTTGATTTGCATTTCTCTAATGGCCAGGGACATTGAGCATCTCTTCATGTGCCTTTTGGCCCTTTGTATTTCCTCTTCTGATAGGTGTCTGTTCAAGTCTTTTTCCCATTTTGTACTTGGGTTGGCTGTCTTTTTGTTGTTGAGTTGAATAATCTCTTTATAAATTCTGGATACTAGACCTTTATCTGATATGTTGTTTCCAAATATTGCCTCCCATTGTGAAGGCTGTCTTTCTACTTTCTTGATGAAGTTCTTTGATGCACAAAAGTGTTTAATTTTGAGGAGTTCCCATTTATTTATTTCCTTCTTCAGTGCTCTTGCTTTAGGTTTAAGGTCCATAAAACCGCCTCCAATTGTAAGATCCATAAGATATCTCCCAACATTTTCCTCTAACTGTTTTATGGTCTTAGACCTAAAGTTTAGATCTTTGATCCATTTTGAGTTAACTTTTGTATAGGGTGTGAGATATGGGTCTTCTTTCATTCTTTTGCATATGGATATCCAGTTCTCTAGGCACCATTTATTGAAGAGACTGTTCTGTCCCAGGTGAGTTGGCTTGACTGCCTTATCAAAGATCAAATGTCCATAGATGAGAGGGTCTATATCTGAGCACTCTATTCGATTCCATTGGTCGATATATCTATCTTTATGCCAATATCATGCTGTTTTGACCACTGTGGCTTCATAATATGCCTTAAAGTCAGGCAGTGCGAGACCTCCAGCTTCGTTTTTTTTTCCTCAAGATGTTTTTAGCAATTCGGGGCACCCTGCCCTTCCAGATAAATTTGCTTATTGGTCTTTCTATTTCTGAAAAATAAGTTGTTGGGATTTTGATTGGTATTGCATTGAATCTGTAAATCTCTCAAGCACTTTGAAGGTAAAATATATTACCATCCACTAGATTCCAGAGAAACTTCTACAGCAGGGTGTGCTTAAGCTCTGTGAGGTGAAAGAATTCAACACTGTACCAGCCATTTTGAAAAATCCAAGAGGACCTGGAAGTTTCATTGAATACTTCTTAATATGCTGGGGATTTTTTATTTCCTAGAAGAGGAGGGACAAGGAACCTAGTATGCAAAATTTCTACTACATGTCTGTTATGATGTCATGGATGCAGGTATTAACTTTTCTTCTTGTGTCTTGATGTTTGGCCAGGGATAAAGACTATATATTGAGCTCTACTTTGAGTAGGACTAGGGAAGTAAGGCAGTAAGAAACTAATCAGTATGTAAGTAACTGGAGGAAAAAGTTTTAGGAATGGTTCTTAACTATTGGAATTATCCAGAACAATAGAGGATGGAAAAGGCAAAAATAATGTCCGACTGAGATTCAAAGCACTAAAATAAATTTCAATAGTCAAGATGATCTCCAGATTATGCTGGGGTAACCCAAATATGCAAAGTCTCAGCAGCTTAAAAGCAGCAATATTTTATTTCTAACTCATGATTGCATGTCCATTGTACCATGATACATGCCCATTGTGGGTTTCACTCTACTGCAGCCTTCTTTTGTTACACTGCATTATGAAATGGCCACTCAGGTCATACTGCCCATCACCCTGGCAGAGGCAAGAACCAACCACTTCTAGAAGTACTTCACCTTATTTGAGCTCACATTTCATTGGCCAAAGTATGTCACACATATATGACCAACATCACAGTATCTTGTGATCACAATTCTGTTACATGTCTTGACAGAGAACTGGCATTTTTGAAACAGCTTCCATGACAACCAAAAAAGAGACATTATTTCAACTATAATGCTATAGAATTCCAGGTAAAAGAAATGAAGTATCTGAAATTACACTCTCTTGCTTATATCATCTGTATACAGAGTGACAGACAAGATTGAGACAGGCTGGTTTAAATTACCTACAGAAAAACATGTTACTCACATGGAAATCCAAATGGTGTACTTCTTTCCATACTCATTTCATTCATCTTGTGCAGAAAAGATATGCCTGGGTGAGAGGATAATTTTGTGAAAAAGAACATTTTTAATTTCTAAATGATGGAGGGAGTGAGCAGAGAGTTGGAGAAATGTAAGTTGGAGAGAATGCTCATTTAAGACTCGAATTTTCTTAATAATATCTTGGAGGCAGGGACCATACTTAGTAATAAGGCGGAGATTGATGGGGACACAGAAAAGTCAGAATCCCTGAAACCCGTGAAGAGAGCTCCACCACAGGGAGAGGAGTCAGGAGAGAACCAGAGTATAAGTGCAATTACACTAAATTTTGGAGATCTTGTAAAATTTTGACACAGCCACACACTGTTGAATATGGGCCTATTGCTCTGTATAAATATGTCCAAGCCAGAGAATTAAATTCTTTTATTTTCAGCATGGTGGACAAAGAATAGAGAGGATGGCAGAAAGCAGAATCATAGTGCTTTAAGATTTACCAAATAAGAGTGTAATAAAAAACAGTCACTTAAATATTGCTGAAGGTAGAGGCAAATGCAATCAGATAACTCGAAAATTTCCAAAAAAAGAATCACCATTGACATATCAGAAATTCAAAGAGAAACATATAGATCCCATGTTTTAAACAGATGTATAGTTAATTATGGAAGAAAAAATGTGGATCCCAAGTGATCAGTTCAGTGAGTTCTGACAATACACCCATGTGGCCATTATCTGAAACAAGGTATAGAATATCTCCATTTCTGCAGAGTTTCCCCCATGTCTTTCCAGGAAAACTTTTCCTTCCTCCCTGTCTTAGTTTCTCATGGCTACTACGATAAACACCACACACTGGCTTTATCAAGAGGAAATTATTGTCTTCGTGTACTTGGAGATTTTAAATCTAAAATCTAGGTGTTGGCAAGGCCATTCATCATCCTTGGTCTACTGCATTCCATTATTGGCTTTTCATCCTGATGAAAGCCGTAATTTGTTGTTGAGTAACTTCTGCTGTATACATGACCCATAGGTAATTCAGTAAACTCTATTTTTATTTATACTCTGAAAGTTTGTACATCCTATTCTAACAATCCTATGTGGACCTTCCACCTTTGAATGACCCAAGAATCTTCCAAACCTCCAAAAGAGGAAGAAACAACATGGACACTGAGAGGAACTTTGGTGGTTTTGAAAAGTACAATCTGGGACTCTACAGTGATAACAACTCAACACTATTACACTGACCTTTGATATTTGGTTGATACTCCTGGTGCTAACGGTAAACCCATTTTATAAAAAGCATCTTTTTTTGAAGCTTCTGAATGAGTAACCCCTTATAAAGAATGATTTATTGCCCCATTTATTCTTTGCTCACCTTCAATGCAGAGCTGAATTGTTTGCAGTGTGGGATACAGCCATTCCTACTTTCTATTTTTCCAATTATATTGAGGTAGCAAAAAAGTATATATTATCAAGAATACAAACATATTATTTAACCAATTGAGATGATTTTGTTTATAAAACCTGATCACCACTTGATTTTTCAATAATGGTTCCATAATAAAGTTTGGCCCAAAATTTTTATTTTAATAAATAACTGATTAGTCAGCAAATGCCTTTTAAAAAATTCTATTCAGCATACAAACATTTTGCCTATAAAATGTAAAAGTTACTTGTAGAAGTAACTTTTTCCATGAAAGGTAATGGAAAATGTCTTAGCTAGATATACCGTTTCACGGCTTTTGCCAAAATAATAAAATTCAATAAGGCATCACTATTCACTTAGAAAGTAAGGGCATTTAATACTAAAGGGATCTTTTAACAAGAGGGCACTCTAGCATCTTAATCAATTTTATATGAATGGAGTTGAATGCAAACCAATAATATTTATTATGCATAGAGGGCTGAAGTAATGGTCAATTTTATTTTAGAGTCATAAATATTTTCAATCTTCTGAATTGAAATGGCTCTTATAAAGATCATAAATGATTTCCACACTTGATAAATCTAATAGCTACCTCTCATCCCATTATTCAACTTCTTAGGAACAAAATTTGATTTACTTGACCATTTTTTCCTAAAATTCTTTCCTCTCTTGACCTCTTTGACCTCACAGTTTTGTCTTCTTCCCTTATTAGCTGTTATGTTTTGGCCCAAGTTCCCTAGGAAACAGAACCTAAAGCAAAAATAATATACTGATGTCTAATTGGAGGACGCATTCCAAAATTCAAGGATAAAGGAAATTGAAAGTAAGACAGGAAAAAGAAGAAAAGCAAATACATGGAGATGCATTAGCAACATGACCATATATTCTGAAGACACCCAGCTGGCTTTTTTTTTTTTTCCCCAAAGGAGGTGTTCTTAGAAGAGGTCATGAGGAAGGACTATATCTTAGTACAGTATATTCATTGAAGAAGGGAGAGCAGTTTTTCTATCACTAGTCCAGTATCCTGACTCTCTCATTGTTTAAAATCTGCCCCCATGGAAAATTATCTTCCCAGTACTTCGAGTTCTTATTATTCAGACCTATCAGCCAGCTGTTAGAGAAGACAGAACCTCTGAGAATTCATGTTTGGCTTGTCTACTGGAGCTGCTGCAATCCCAAGCTTATCGACTTCAGTGGACACCATGCTGAAGCCAACACTTATCTCTAAGAAAAGATGAATAATACTAGGTCACAGGATGTGAAATTTTGGTTGCAGTGAACAGGGTTTATTTCTTCAGTCACAGAAGCATGGCAAACCACTGGGGTGGTAGGCTAAGGCTGAATGGATGAAATGATTTTTTTTTTTAGCATTCTATGTATCTCTCATTTATTCTTTCCTTGTACTAGTTGCTCTACAAGATTGAAATATGCATTCTTAGCTAATTGAAGTCTACCTTGGTAATGCAAGCACAGGTACCTGCCAAGGATTAATGGTGAAGAATCCCACTTGTGTGTTGAGCTGTGGGTGAATGAAGATGGTGATCAATTACTGCTGGGAGGGAGACTTGAATCCCAATCATAGTCATGGGTCTTGTCTGAAATGAAGCAAAGCGTGTGTGCTTTCTCCTGGGAAATGACCTTTCCTTTTAACAGGAAAGTTACCCATCCCAAAGAGAAATGTAGGAAACTTCCCTTCTCCTAGATTTAGGCAAAAGTAAGGTGTGATAGTGAAATTGACATAAGTTTTCTGCTTCTGGGGAAAGTGCAGGAAACCAACCCATGCCCAGGATATTTTATTGATACATAGAGAGATCTCTTCCCACTGGGGAAGGGACTGGGTACCTGCCTGAGATAGGAAACTTGCACTGAGTAGGAAGATGTTATCTGTCTCTGAGGGAAAGACAGAAACACTGAAAAATCATAACTCCTGAGGGTCAGGTATTCAGGGGCACTTAAGATTGAAGTCTGGAGTAGGATCATGAGGAATCCTTGTCCTCCCCACAAGTCATATGTATAGAAACAATAACAGAGGGCAGACCATGCAAGCAGAAGGAAGAGGGTGGAGAGACACTCTCTCTACGGCACACCTATGTGGGGCCTGCCACAGCTAAAGATAGAGCAGGAACAGCTTATAAACAAACGAGAACATCCCAACATTCCCACCCTCACACTAAACACAGGCGCACAACTGGAGGGATGTAAAGAAGTGGTGCACTGAAGGAAACTGACCACAAATACCCAAACCCATCTTAACACAGTCCCTCATCCTAACAGCTGATGGGAAGATGGGAATGCATATTGACCTCACCTGTTATGTTCTTTCACTTACAGTATCCAACATTCAAACCAGATTATCAAACTTGTAAAGCCAGAAAACCGGGCCACGGTCAAAGCAGTCAAAAGAACGTGGCACAAACATGGCCTGGATGTTGAAACTAACAAACGGAGATATTAAAATAATTATGATTTATATGTAAAACAATCTAGGGCATGGAAAACAAAGGATTTCATCAGAGAGATAAACACTCTCAAAATGGGTAAAGTGGAAATGCTAGAAATGAAAAATAAATAAATAAAAAGGTCTAATGTCATTACTAGTGTAATGACTAGTTGCATCATCTACCTGTCCCTACCTAGATCAGGTTGTGCCCCAAGTAAGTAAACTCCAAAGGCTCTGCTCATCTATTCAAAGAGATTACATTTCTGTGGAATTGTAGTCATCAAAGTTTCTTTCAATTGTGAACCTTTGACAGCTCTATAGAAAATCTTGACATATTTTATCTGTTTTCTTTTTGCTCAAACCATTGGTGCAAAGGTTGTTTGCAACATCTTACATCTTAACTAAACTTGAAGTCTGTGACCAATTAAATCTAGCAAATGCACATAAGGAATCAGATATTTTCTGCTTTTCAACCACCTTTAGGAGCTACTTTTACCTTGTCTTCTCCAGTCAGGTGGCTTTTATTTTTATCTATATGATTATGACTTTCAAATTCTTATCTCCAGTTTCGACCTTGTTCTTGTACTCCAGTCTTGCATGTCTAATTGCTTATTCAAAACCCCACCCAATCTTCTAAAACATCTCAAAATTACAAATCTAAAATACTTTTATTTTTCTTGAAAATGTCCTTGAAACTATTATTACACCAAATTTTCTTACCTCATTAAATGACACTATTTTCTATCAAGTCAAAACCAGAGCACTCATTCCTGACTCCTGCTTCTCATTTCATCCATCAGAATATCCTGTAGGTTTCAACTTTAGCCATATCACAAATCCGTGTCTCTCAATTTCCACTTCTACTTGCACTTGAACACCTGCAGGCAAGAAATATGTCTCTTGGTTTCTATTTTTGCATCACTTGTCCATTCTCCAAGTACCTGCAACAGTGATTTATTAAATATATGACTGAAAGCATGTTTTAATATTGTCCATCCATTTCTTCTTACAATTAGAAAAAGTCCAGATTCAGTGTCCAGACTTCACAGTGCATATAAACTGACCCCTGTCCACTGGGCCAACACCACATGTTTAGTTGTTACCTCTGGTCCAGATACACAGGCACTCTATGTTTACCAAAATGTTATACTCATTTCTAATTTAGAGTATATTCAATAACTCTTTGCCCACAAGGCTCTTTGCCTTGACTCTTTGTTGTTTCTTTTCATGGCTGGATGCCTCTCGTTTACTGGTCACGGCTTCTGAAAGAACCACCAAACCAAAGTAGTCATTCATCACTTCTTATCTTGCGTTCCTAAACACATCCTTAATATTTTCTTTTTGTGATAGTACTTATACATATTTGACATGCTCTTTTTAACTTATTCATTTATACTTGTTTATTTTCTGCTAGCATGCCATTTCAAGCTGAAATTCCATAAAGAACAGGACCTACTCTGACATTTTCAAGTCTGCATCTCATGAAATAAGAATAGTCTTTGACACATAGAGGTATTTAATGAATGTCTGTTTAATTATTTGATTTTAATTATTTTAGAATCATATTATAGTAGATTGATTTATATACACCAGTAAAAAACATGTTGCTTTTTCCTAATTGGCTTCCTGAGGTATAAATCCATTATAAATTCTACTCTTGAATATGTTACTTTTAGGTGAGGTTTGGCCAATTGAGTCAGGATGAATCTTAATCCTATTACTGGAAGAGTTATAAAGAGAAAGTTGTGGGAGGAAAAAGAAACTGGAAGTCAGCTGTACCTGAGAAAGAGAAAGAGAAAGAAGAGGGCATAGCCATGTGATGCGAAAGCCGAGCAGCCTAAGGCTTGGCAGCCAGCCAGTTGCTAGTAACCTCAGAAGGAAACAAACCCTACAGCCTCCAAAGCCATGATACAATAAATTCCCCTTGTTTAAGCTAATGTATTGTGTGGTATTTGTCAAAGCAGCCTGGAAAATTAAGATGCATGCCATATACAATTATTTGAAATAATTGTCTCTTCATAAATTTTCCTGCATTCTTTATTTGGTTATTAGTATCCTCCTAGGGCAACTTTGGATTTTACGTATGGCACACATTTTCAAGTCTTCCGAGAAGAACCTAGAGAAAATATATTTTCTCAGCTTGCCAGTGACCTTCTTCAAAATTAAAACTGTGTATCTCTGTGATGGATTGAATGACAGAAAATAAAATATAAACCATTTTAGGCTTATCTTTTGGCAACTCATTCGATAAGCATGTGGAACATTTATTAATAAAAGTATAATGTCTGCTCTTATTTGAGCTCACATTAAAGTGACTTTGATTTAGTATGTTAACATCACAATCATTTTAAACCAAATAGCAGGACATTGACTATTATCACTGGTCAATTTTAAATCATACCAATGACCAAATTCTTTCCAGAAAGACCAGGAATTAATTTTACATAATTATAAATAAAATTAGTTTACTTTAATAAAAACTAATTCTATTTCAGCTGAAGAAGACAATTATTGCACTATAATTATTATATTAACATTCTCTCTTTCTAGAAATTACCAATCTGTTTAAATATGTATTTAATTATGCATTTGTTAAGGAATTAATGGAAGAAACTGATATCTACCAGGTAACTTCTAAAATTCTCCAAGTGTACAAATCAACACAAATGAGATTCTTAGGTTATGGATCTAATATTGAAATGGGTTATGAACTCTGAAAAGTAAGCCATTGTACATAAGAATGTTCTACTTTAGAAAGAAATGGAAACACTCACAACCCTTGAAAATTTCCCCAAAGATACAGACCGAATGATCCTAAAATAAAGAATCAAATCTTTAATCCCTTTGGACCTCCACAAGTGATATCTCAGTGCATTTCCTATTGTAAGTTCTGATTATGCTGCTAATGACAAAGGGATTGACTATGTGTCAATTTTTCATCAGAAATTCAGGAGGCAAGGCATTCCAGTAAATTTAAGGTAATGAATAATAAAAACTGACAGACAAAAATTATTTATCTGGCCAGAAAAAAAAAGAGGGAGAGTTTAAACTATTCACACACAAACAGAAACTGAGAAGAGTAGCAGTCTACTAAATTTCTGAGGGTACTTCTGCAGGCTGAAGGGAAAAGATAGGAGATAGTAGCCGACAGTAGCATAAGAAATGAAGTTCCACAGTAAAGGTGGATAAGAGGGAAAAGGCAAAAAAAAAAAAGAAATGCATCCTTGATCTACAACTACATTCTTTATGAGTCAGAATACAATTGAAAAGGAAAAAAGCATATTTTCTGATAAATGATATGAAAATGTAAAGAAGTAATGTGGGACCAAAAAACATAAAGATGGGAAACGTGGATTTGGGAATAGCGAATAGGCATACTATAGAACCTAGAAGAGATTATTTTCAAAACATTAAGTCACTGATGTAAGCTATATAGTATAGATTGTGTAAAAAAACCACAGGGTAATAACAAAGAAAGTATTTTTAAGACACGCAAGCACAGAAATGAGAAAGGAATCAGTCTGAATATCACACAAGATCAAGTATATAGAAAATGAGGCTGAAATAAAGGAACAACGAGACAAAAAAAAAGATATAAAATAAAAACCAAAAGACAAACTGGCTGAAGTAAGTATCAACTTTAGAGTAATGACACTGAATGGTAAGGGAATAAATTCCCCATTCAAAAGAACCAGATTGGCAGAAAGGATAACAAAGTATGATCCAAATACATGTTGCTTTTAAGAGATTTGGCCTGTAAGATAAAAATAGGTTTAAAGTGAAAGGATGGAAAATATATTCTTTGCAAATAATAACCAAAAAAGAGACAGAGCCTTTTGGCAAGTGATGCTAGTTATCTGGATATCCATAACCAAAATAGAGCTGGGTAGCTATATTAATATCAGAAAAAAATGGAAATTAAGTCAAACACTGTTGCAAGAGACAAAAAAGATACCATATTTTAATAAAAATTCAATCCTTAAGAAGAAATGACTGTTCTACCATGCTATAACCATTATGACATGTAATTGTGCATGTAAAAGTGACCATCAGACATGGGAATGTAAATTAAGTGATTAAATGCTTTGATTTGTTCAGAAAATGCAATGAACTTCTTTCCAAGGATGGATTATGGTAAATTTTGGATATTTTGATTATGAGATATATAGTTTCTTTGAAGCTTTAGCTGGAGATATAGCAATTGTGTGGTGTTCCTACAAATATGACAGTGTTTTCAGCCAAATATTTTTCTATCAAAAACCATTTTTGAAAAAACTATCTGTATTTCAATGCAACTTGTGAGAATAAATGTTATCTTTATTTTAAAATTTAAAAAGAAGAAATAACGATAGTAAATTTACATATACCTAAAAATGCGTTCAGCCAGGTGGTGAGATGCAAGATCAACATGCAGAAATCAGTATGTCTCTACATACTAGTAATGAGCAATCTGAGGAAGAAATAGGGAAAAATTTCCTTTTAAATTTGCTTCTAAAAGAATCAAATATCCAGGAATAAACTTAACCAAGGATGTAAAGGATCTTTACTCAGAAAACTACAAAACACTTCTAAAACAAATAAAAGACCTACATAAATGGAAAGGCTATTCCAAGTTAATGGACTGGGAGACTGGGAAACGTCATTAAGATGTCAATTCTACTCAAATTGATTTACAGATTCAACCCAATCCCAATAAAAATTCCAACAGCCTACCTAGCAGAAATTGAAAAAACAATTATCAAATGTATGCAGAAGGGTCAAGGAAACTGAAGAGCCAAAAACACTCTGAAAAATAAAAATGAAGTTGGAGGACCCATACTTCCCGACTTTAAAGCTAATTATAAAGCAACAGCCATCAAAACAGCATGACACTGGCATAAAGAAAGACATATTGATGAGTCGAATCAAACTGAGAGTTCAGAAATAGACACTCAGATCTAAGGCCAATTGATCATTGAGGAGGCTGCCAAGTCCACACAACTGGGAAAGAATAGAGTCTTCAGCAAATGGTGCCGGTTTACTGAATATCCATACGCAAAAGAACCAAAGAGGGCCTCATTCTCACACCCTATATAAATATTAATTCAGAGAGATCAAAGATCTTAAATAAGATCCAGGAGTATAAAATTCCTCGAAGAAAATGTAGGGAAGCATCTTCAGGATTTTGTGTTAGGTAATGATTTCTCAGACTTTACACCCAAAGCATAAGTAACAAAAGTAAAAAATAGAAAAATGGGACTGCCTCAAAATTAAAAATGTTTGCACATCAAAGGACTTTGTCACAAAAATTAGAAGACAACCTATTCAATAGAAGAAAATATTTGTAAACAACATATCCAATAAGGGTTTAATATCCAGAATATAAAAATAAATCCCACAATTCACAATATAAAGACAAACAACCCAATTAAAATGGGCAAAAGTCTTGAATAGACATTTCTATTCAAAGAGGATATGCAAGTGTTCTTTTGTGAATTATAAAAAATATATGGCACTATTACAAGGTTTTAGTAATAATTATTATTAAAATACACTGCTCAAATAGTATATGGGAAAAGTATACCTAATGTACACTATAGTTAAAAGTACTATATATTTCTTTCAAAGAATGATGATATTTTTTCATCAATTTTAACAAGGTACCAAACTAATGCAAAGTGTCAGAGATAAGGAGTTTTATGGGAACATTGTATATTTTATGTTACTTTTTTTGTAAAACTACAACTTCTATAATCAATAAAAATAATAATTATAAAGCACTATGCAAAGTGAAAGAAACCAAACAAAAAATACTATGTATTTATGAGTCCAGTTATTTAAAAAGTAAATATACATAAATTTATAGAGACAGAAGGAAAGAATCAAATATCTAAGTATAAATGCAGTCAAGGATGTAAATAGCTTGTACATAGAAACTTACAAAACACTTACTCTAAGAAATTAAAGAAGTTTTAATAAATGGGAGGATATTCCATGTTCATGGATTGCAAGACTAAATATTAAGATGTCAATTCTATCCAAAGTGATTTACAGATTCCATAAAATCCCAGTCAAAATTACAATGATTTCTTTGTAGAAATAGAACAGTCAATCATCAGATTTATATGGGAGGATAAGTGGTCCCTAGTAACCAAAAGCCTGGAAAAGAGAACAGATTTGGAGGACTGACAGTGTTAGTCCTCCAAGCTTAGCAGTTGCAAAGCTACAGTAATCAAAACAATATGGTACTGGCACAAGGACAGGCATATAGAGCAACAGAATTGAATGGCGAGGTTCAGAGTTTAATCCTCACGGTCATGACCACTTGATATTTTACAATAACGCCAAATTTACTCAGGGGGTAAAGAATAATATCTTCAACAAATGTTGGTGGGAAATCTAGATATCCACATGCCAAATAATGAAGATGGACTAATACATCATCCCATATGAAGATGAATTCAAAATGAATCACAGACCTGAATATGAGAATCAAACTATAAAATTCCTAGAGTTAAACATGCGTCTTCAGGAACTTGTGTTAGGTAATAGTTTCATAGAATATCAAAAGCATGTGCAACAAAGGAAAAATATATAAATGGACTACATCAAAATTTAAAGCTTTTGTGGGTCTGTGCTGGTTTGAAAGGATGTATGTCCCCTAGAAAAGCCATGTTTTAATCTAAATCCCATTTTTTTAAAGGCAGAATAATCCCTATTCAATACTATGCATTTGAATCTGTAATTAGATCATCTCCCTGGAGATGTAACCCAATCAAGAATGGTTGTTAAGCTGGATTGGGGGAAATGTGTCTCCACCCATTTGGGTGGGTCTTGATTAGTTTCTAAAGTCCTATAAAAGAGGAAATATTTTGGAGAATGAAGGAGGGTCAGAGAGAGCAGAGCAGAATGGCATAGCTATGAGAAGCAGAGTCCACCAGCCAGTGACCTTTGCAGATGAAGAAGGAAAATGCCTCCCGGGGAGCTTCATGAAACAGGAAGCCAGGAGAAGAAGCTAGCAGGTGATGCCATGCCCGCCATGTGCCCTTTCAGATGAGAGAGGAACCCTGACTGTGCTCAACACATGCCCTTCCACTTGAGAAAAAACCCTGAACTTCATCAGCTTTCTAGAACCAAGGTATATTTCCCTGGATGCCTTTGGTTGGACATTTCTATAGACTTGTTTTAATTGGGAGTTTTTCTCAGCCTTAGAGCTGTAAACTTGCAACTTATTAAATTCCCCTTTTAAAAAGCCATTTTGTTCCTGGTAGGATTGCATTCTGGCAGTTAGCAAATTAGAACAGGGTCTAAAGGATTTCATCATGAAAACAGACAGCCTATAGAATGATAGAAAATATTTGGAAACCCCATATCCAATAAGAATTTAATATCAAGATGTAAAGAGAAATCATACAACTTAACAATGAAATAAAAAACCCTATTTAAAAATTGTCAAAAGACTTAAAGAAGTACAAATGACCAATAAGCACATGAAAAGATGCTCATGGTCATTGTAATTAAGGAAATGCAAATCAAAACCCAAATAAATACCATTTCGAACCCACTAGAATGGCTACTATTTTAAAAATTAAAAATAACAGGTGTTGGGTAGGACACGGGTCGGAACATAAAATACTTCTGCCTTTATGGAAGACAGTTTGATGGTTCCTCAGAAAGTTAAATATAGAATTACCACAAGGCCAGACTGCTCTACTTCTAGAAATATACTCAAAAAATTGGAAGCAGGAACCAAAAGCATACATTTGCACTACATTGTTCATAGTGACATTATTCACAATTGCCAAAAGATGTAAGCAGCCCAAGTGTCTGTCAGTAGATGAGTGGATGAACAAAATGTGGTCGATACATACAATGAAACATTATGCAGCCATGAAAAAGGAATGAAATTCTGATATATGCAGCAACATGGCTAAAACCAGATGACATTGAGTGAAATAAATCAGGTACAAAAGGACAAATATTGTATGAATACATTCATATTCAATAACTGCTCATGTGAATAAGCAAATTCATAGAGTCAGAAGCTAGAATATGGTTCACTAGGGGCCATGGTAGGGAATGGGGGTTAATGCTGTTTTGGTACAGAGTTTATGTTTTGGGTGATGGAAAAGTTTTGGTTATGAATTGTGGCTTTGATAACACATTGTGACTGTAATTGACACCGTTGAATTATATGTTTGGACATATTTAAAAGAGGAAATTTTAGAATATGTATATGTTGCTAGAAAAATATTTAAAAAACCACAACATAGAGTTGTTCAACACGGTGAAGCTTCACGTAAACCATGGATTAGAGTTAATGATGATATTTTAATAATATTGTTCATCAATTGTAACATAGTTACTACACTGAAGCAAATTGTTAATAATACAGAAAACTGCAGGTGTGTGAAAGGGTATAGAGGAACTTCATTTTGTGTAACTTGAATGGTAGGTCTTTAAAATATATATATATGTTTGCATGTATGACTATATTTTAATGAATGATCCTCCCCAAGAAGCTTCTGAGGCTTGGAAAAATAAGAATAGCAACAGTGTCTGGCACATTTTCCATGCTTTCCCATAAGTTTTATAAATATATTTTTAAAAGAGGGAAGCATGAGGGAGGGAAGAAAGAAAAAAGAAATCACTCCATAGCAGCATTATGGTAAAGGGAGAGGAAAGAGTGTGCTCTGGTAATTTGGTATATTTGAAATTGCATGTAAAGTGTTATGTGTAGTAACTTTAGATTATTCTAACAGCAGCTTATAGACCCTCTGAGCCTAAGCTTTGTTTGTTTTTTTATGGGTTATCATTCCACTATTTCAGATTTTTCTTTCTAACTGCTTCAAAATACTGGAGGTTGGAAGAAATTTTTTTTTCTTTTTTTTTTTTTTTTTTTTTTTTTTTAAAGGAAAGACAGAGAGAAGGAAGGAAGGATAGAAGGAAGGAAGGAAGGAAGAAAGGGAAACATCTTTAAACATTTTCTTGTTTTATTGTATTTTGTTTTTCCGTTTTTTGTTACATGGGCTGGGGCCGGGAATCGAACCGAGGTCCTCCGGCATAGCAGGCAAGCACTTTGCCCGCTGAGCCACCGCGGCCCGCCCTTTTTTTTCTTTTTTTGTGAAAAGTAACATATATATAAAAAAGCAATAAATTTCAAAGCACATTCCAGCAATTAGTTGTAGTACAGATTTCAGAGTTTGATATGGGTTACAATTCCATAATTTTAGATTTTTATTGCTAGCTGCTGTAAGGTACTGGGGACTAAAATAAATATTAACATAACAATTCATCAATCATACTCATTTGTTAAATGTTATCCATTCTCTTTATAACTCCACCATCACCTTTGATCTTTCTCCCACTTTTTAAGGGTATTTGGGCTATGGCTATTCCAACTTTTTCACATTGGAAGGGGCTGTTGATAACATGGGATGGGGGATGGAGCTAATTGATGTTCTTGAGAGGTTGACCCGTCTGCATTTCAGGACTTACCTGGTCCAGGGACCCACGTGGAGATGTAAGTTCTTGGAAAGTTACCGTAGTGCATGGAATCTTTGTAGAATCTTATATAACACCCTAGGAGTGAACCTAAACTTTTCATTCGCTATTTTTCTCAGTCACAATAGCCCGCTGCATCGTATTTTTCTCTATATGATGAGATTCCGAGTCCTCAAATGTTTCACCATTTGAGAAATCACTCTGGGATGACCATAGACAGAGCTTTTTCACCCTCCACACAAAAAATACATTTAATTTAATTGTCAACGAATATGAATATGCTTCTTTTATTTTAAAAGTTTATCCCAGCAAAGGAAGCATAATACTGTGTAATAAATGTACCAGAGTTTTAAAGTCAATCTTTGAAAGAAAGCATAAGCAAAGCGCTGGGAACAGTAGGGAAGAGAATTGCGGTAGGAGAGAGTTTACAGACATCCCTCATTTTATTGCACTTTGCTTTATTGTGTTTTATAGATATTGAGTATTTTATAAATAGGAGGTATGTGGTAAACCTAAGTGCATCGGCACCATTTTTCCAACCGCATATGCTCACTTTGTTTCCCTGCATCACATTTTGGTAATTCATGCAATATTTCAAACATTTTCATTGTTATTACATCTGCTATGATGATCTTTGATTAGTGATCTTTGATATTAGTACTGAAATCGTTTGGGTATGCCACAAACAGCGCCTATATAAGATGGCAAACTGACGGATAGTGTGTAGATTCTGACTGCTGCCCTGACCAGCCATTTCCCTGCCTCCTTCTCCACTGTTCTCCCTATTCCCTGAGACAGGAAAATATTGAAATTAGGTCAGTCATGCCTAAAATGGCCCATAAATGATCCAGTGAGATGAAGAGTCCATGTCTCTCACTTTAAATAAAATGTTAGAAGTGACTAAGCTTAGTGAGGAAGTCATGTTGAAAGCTGAAGTAGCTGTAATCTAGGCCTCTTATGCCAGTAAGTCAAGTTGTTAATGTAAAGAAATAGCTCTTGAAGGAAATTTGAAAGTGCTACTCCAGCGAATACAAAAATGATAAGTAAGCAAAACAGCCTTATTGCTGATGATGAAGAAATTTCTAGTGGTCTGGTCAGAAGACCAATCCAATCACAACACAGTTTTCAGCCAAAACCTAATCCAGGACAAGTTCTTAACTCTCTTCAATTCTGTGGATGCTGAGATATGTGAGGAAACTGCAGAAGAAATGTTTGAAGCTAGCAGAGATTGATTCAAGAGGTTTAAAGAAACATGCCTCTGGGGCATAAAAGTGTAAGGTGAAGCAGCAAGTGGTAATAGAGAAACTGCAGTAAACTGTCCAGGAGATCTAGGCAATATAATTGATGAAAAAAATGGTCATACTAAACTACATATATATATTTCTTTCTTTCTTTTTTTTTTTTTTCACATGGGCAGGCACTGGGAATCGAACCCTGGTGTCTGGCATGAGAATTCTGCCACTGAGCCACCATCCACACCACCCAAACAACATATTTTTAATGTATACAAACAGCCTCATATTGGAAGAAGATGCCATCAAGGACTTTCCCAGCTTTCACACAGTGATGAGTTCCAAACGATTTTTTGGCATAGCGTATTAGTTTGCAAACTGCTAGAACGTAGTATACCAAAACTGGAATGGCTCTTAAAAAGAAGGATAAGTTACAAATTTACAGTTCTAAGGAAAAATGAAAATTTCCAAATTAAGGCACCAATGAGAGGTTACCCTCACTGAAGGAAGGCCAGTGGGTCAGTAATACCTCAGCCATCTGGGAAGTCACGTGGTGGCATCTGCTGGTCTCTTACTGCTGGGTTCCATCGCTTTCAGCCTCTCTTCTGTGGAGGTTCCTCATTATACTTCTCCAGGGCTGACTTTCATCTCTTGGCTTCCCTACACTCTCTCCAGGTTCTGGCTTGCTGAACATCTCATGGTGACATCTGCTGGGTTCTATACATCTGTGCCTGTTTTCCATGTGTCTGCATCTGTGTCACTCTGTTGGCTCTGAGGCTTCCGTCATTTTGAGGTCTGTTCAAAATGTTTTCTCTTTTAAAGGATTCCAGTAAACTAATCAAGACTCACCTGGAATGGGTGAAGTCACATCTCCTTCTACTCAGGCCACACGCACAACTCGACCCATCACACTTCATGGAGATAATCTAATCAAAAGTTTCCAACCTGCAGTATTGAATCAGGATTAAAAGGAATGGCTGCTCCCACAAGATTGAATCAAGATCAAAACATGAATTTTTCTGGGGTACATACTATTTTCATACTAGCACAAAGAGTATCGAAATCAATCCTCCATCAGCTATTTACCCCTTCTTTTATTAAACCTGCTAGTGCCTTTCTTTCAAGGTAAATCTGTTCCTTCCATTCTTACTCTGTTCCTGCACCCACCTAAGACCCCAAGGCAAACTTCCTAAAGTCATGTTTCCATGCCTTTCATTAATAGAACTTTTGAAATTAAGCTGAAAAAATATTTCTGCCACCAAGTAAAAGCAATCATTTATTTATGAATAAATGAATGACGACATTGATTGCACATCTATTTAAATAATTATACACATCTACTTAAAGAAATTAATTCTTCATTAAAATGATATATGCTTGTAATTTATTGTAAATGCAAATATACAATTTATTTGTGTTTCATTACACTTTAATTTAAATGTATGAATAGACATAACTTACAAAAAGGCTATATAGGTACCAACAGTGTATAAGCATCTGGAGCAGAATTTGTAAAATGGAGGCATGAAGAAGGACTTTGAAATACCTATAACATTTAGAATTATCTATTAAAACCTTAAATGTGGGAAATTTTCAATAAAATTTTTGTTCGCTTTCTTTGAAAAACTGGAAAGTGCTGACCACATCTTACATGCATATATTGTAATACAGCATAACTGCACCCTAAGAAATGCTAAAGGGAGTTTGCCCAGCAAGGGAAAAAGATGCTGATGAAATTTGAAAGTTCAAAAATTGTGGTATATATAAAACACATGTTCCTCCTTTGCCAATGTCTTAAAGAGACCACAGACCTGTTAGAAGAGGAACAAATTGTGTATTGTGTGACAGATGTTGAAGTAAAATGTTTAACAATAATACAACAAGAGCAGAAGGAGGAAATGAAGTATCCAGTTCTATGATTCTTACACTATTGGCAAAATTGTAAAATATTAATTGAGGGAGACTAGGATAAGTTAAAGGCACATACTTTACACCCTAAGTACCCAATCATTAAGTAAAACAAAGGTGTGCACTTAATGAGCAAATAGATACAATGAAATCATTCAATCCAAGTGGACATAAAAGGGATGAAAAGAAAAATGACATATTAGACAAATAGAAAAAATAAAATCAGCAGACTTACAGACAAAATTAAAAAAATAAATTTCATTAAAAATCAGATATCAAATTGGTTAAAAAAGAAAGAGCCAACTATAATTATAAACACACAGGTAACTTAAAGAATGTTTTTGAAACAATTAAATGAAATGGACTGGTTATGCTAATATTAGGCAAAATAGACACTGCTACAAGCAATATCAAATATAAAAAGGGGACATTTTATAATGATAAAGGTGCCAATTCATCAGAAAGATAAAACAGTAATAAATGTGCTTGCTAACCGAGATTCAAAATACTTGAATCAAAACTTATAGAACTAAAAGTTAAAGTAGAAAAATGCAGAGAATAAAAAAGTTGAAGAAAAAAAGGTACAGAGACTTGGTCAATGTCATCCTTTGATTTGACGCAATTTTCATTTTTATAAAACATAACAGCAGAATATTTGCTTCTTTTCAAGTGCATGAAAAATATTCACTAAGATAGATCATGTTTTGTGTCATTAAACAAGTTTCATGATATATAAATAATTTCCATCATGCAAAGTATGCTATCTCATCACAATGAGATTAAATTATAAATATAATTTATATATCTATCATAATATTTCTCTATATATGAACATATTTCGAACTGTATAAAATCAAAGTATCAGTTAACAAAATATTTAAGATACAAATCAGGTAGTGCTCAGTGATAAATGTGTAACATTAAACGCTTATATTAGAGTTGAAAAAATTCTAAAATCAATGAAAAACAACTAATAGAAAGACAAAAGAAAATCTAAGTAAGTCAAAGTAAGAAAATAATGAAGACAGATATAATAGTGAAATAAAAAGCAGGAAAACAAAAGTGAAACAATCGAAGCAAAAACTGTCTATTTGATATATGTTTGTAGATCACTATCCAGAATGGTTAAGGAAAAATAAGAGAACACAAATATTACCAGTGTCAATACTGAAAGGAGACATAACTACACATTGCATGGACACTAGAAATATAATAAGCGAATGTGAGGAACAATTTTTTTTTTCTAGTATATATTTTTTTTATTAATTAAAAAAAGAATTAACAAAACAATTAGAAATCATTCCAATCTACATGTACAATCAGTAATTCTTAATAACATCACATAGTTGCATATTCATCATTTCTTAGTACATTTGCATCGATTTAGAAAAAGAAATAAAAAGACAACAGAATAAGAATTAAAATAATAATAGAAAGAAAAAAAAAAACAAACCTATACCTCACATGCAGCTTCATTCAGTGTTTTAACATAATTGCATTACAATTGGGTAGTATTGTGCTGTCCATTTCTGAGTTTTTATATCCAGTCCCGTTGTACAGTCTGTATCCCTTCAGCTCCAATTATCCCTTCTCTTTTTTTTTTTTAATTAATGGAAAAAAAGAAATTAACCCAACATTTAGAGATCATACCATTCTACATATGCAATCATTAATTCTTAACATCATCACATAGATGCATGATCATCATTTCTTAGTACATATGCATTGGTTTAGAAGAACTAGCAACATAACCGAAAAAGATATAGAATGTTAATATAGAGAAAAAAATAAAAGTAATAATAGTAAAATCAAAACAAAACAAAACAAAAACCTATAGCTCAGATGCAGCTTCATTCAGTGTTTTAACCTGATTACTTTACAATTAGGTATTATTGTGCTGTCCATTTTTGAGTTTTTGTATCTAGTCCTGTTACACCGTCTGTATCCCTTCAACTCCAATTGGCCATTATCTTACCCTGTTTCTGCCTCCTGCTGGACTCTGTTACCAATGACATATTCCAAATTTATTCTCGAATGTCTGTTCACATCAGTGGGACCATACAGTATTTGTCCTTTAGTTTTTGGCTAGACTCACTCAGCATAATGTTCTCTAGGTCCATCCACGTTATTACACGCTTCATAAGTTTATCCTGTCTTAAAGCTGCATAGTATTCCATCGTATCTATATACCACAGTTTGTTTAGCCACTCTTCTGTTGATGGAGATTTTGGCTGATTCCATCTCTTTGCAATTGAAAATAACACTGCTATAAACATTGGTGTGCAAATGTCCGTTTGTGTCTTTGCCCTTAAGTCCTTTGAGTAGATTCCCAGCAATGGTATTGCTGGGTCATATGGCAATTCTATATTCAGCTTTTTGAGGAACCACGAAACTGCCTTCCACAGTGGTTGCACCCTTTGACATTCCCACCAACAGTGGATAAGTGTGCCTCTTTCTCCGCATCCTCTCCAGCACTTGTCATTTTCTGTTTTGTTGATAATGGCCATTCTGGTGGGTGTGAGATGATATCTCATTGTGGTTTTGATTTGCATTTCTCTAATGGCCAGGGACATTGAGCATCTCTTCATGTGCCTTTTGGCCATTTGTATTTCCTCTTCTGATAGGTGTCTGTTCAAGTCTTTTTCCCATTTTGTAATTGGGTTGGCTGTCTTTTTGTTGTTGAGATGAACAATCTCTTTATAAATTCTGGATACTAGACCTTTATCTGATATATCATTTCCAAATATTGTCTCCCATTGTGAAGGCTGTCTTTCTACTTTCTTGATGAAGTTCTTTGATGCACAAAAGTGTTTAATTTTGAGGAGTTCCCATTTATTTATTTCCTTCTTCAGTGCTCTTGCTTTAGGTTTAAGGTCCATAAAACTGCCTCCAGTTGTAAGATCCATAAGATATCTCCCAACATTTTCCTCTAACTGTTTTATGGTCTTAGACCTAATGTTTAGATCTTTGATCCATTTTGAGTTAACTTTTGTATAGGGTGTGAGATATGGGTCTTCTTTCATTCTTTTGCATATGGATATCCAGTTCTCTAGGCACCATTTATTGAAGAGACTGTTCTGTCCCAGGTGAGTTGGCTTGACTGCCTTATCAAAGATCAAATATCCATAGATGAGAGGGTCTATATCTGAGCACTCTATTCGATTCCATTGGTCGATATATCTATCTTTATGCCAATACCATGCTGTTTTGACCACTGTGGCTTCATAATATGCCTTAATGCCAGGCAGCGCGAGACCTCCAGCTTTGTTTTTTTTCCTCAAGATGTTTTTAGCAATTCGGGGCACCCTGCCCTTCCAGATAAATTTGCTTATTGGTTTTTCTATTTCTGAAAAATAAGTTGTTGGGATTTTGATTGGTATTGCATTGAATCTGTAAATCAATTTAGGTAGGATTGACATCTTAACTATATTTAGTCTTCCAATCCATGAACACGGTATGCCCTTCCATCTATTTAGGTCTTCTGTGATTTCTTTTAGCAGTTTTTTGTAGTTTTCTTTATATAGGTTTTTTGTCTCTTTAGTTAAATTTATTCCTACGTATTTTATTCTTTTAGTTGCAATTGTAAATGGGATTCGTTTCTTGATTTCCCCCTCAGCTTGTTCATTACTAGTGTATAGAAATGCTACAGATTTTTGAATGTTGATCTTGTAACCTGCTACTTTGCTGTACTCATTTATTAGCTCTAGTAGTTTTGTTGTGGATTTTTCCGGGTTTTCGACGTATAGTATCATATCGTCTGCAAACAGTGATAGTTTTACTTCTTCCTTTCCAATTTTGATGCCTTGTATTTCTTTTTCTTGTCTAATTGCTCTGGCTAGAACCTCTAACACAATGTTGAATAATAGTGGTGATAGTGGACATCCTTGTCTTGTTCCTGATCTTAGGGGGAAAGTTTTCAATTTTTCCCCATTGAGGATGATATGAGCTGTGGGTTTTTCATATATTCCCTCTATCATTTTAAGGAAGTTCCCTTGTATTCCTATCTTTTGAAGTGTTTTCAACAGGAAAGGATGTTGAATCTTGTCAAATGCCTTCTCTGCATCAATTGAGATGATCATGTGATTTTTCTGCTTTGATTTGTTGATATGGTGTATTACATTAATTGATTTTCTTATGTTGAACCATCCTTGCATACCTGGGATGAATCCTACTTGGTCATGATGTATAATTCTTTTAATGTGTTGTTGGATACGATTTGCTAGAATTTTATTGAGGATTTTTCCATCTGTATACATTAGAGAGATTGGTCTGTAGTTTTCTTTTTTTGTAATATCTTTGCCTGGTTTTGGTATGAGGGTGATGCTGGCTTCATAGAATGAATTAGGCAGTTTTCCCTCCACTTCGATTTTTTTGAAGAGTTTGAGGAGAGTTGGTACTAATTCTCTCTGGAACATTTGGTAGAATTCACATGTGAAGCCATCTGGTCCTGGACTTTTCTTTTTAGGAAGCTTTTGAATGACTAATTCAATTTCTTTACTTGTGATTGGTTTGTTGAGGTCATCTATGTCTTCTTGAGTCAAAGTTGGTTGCTCATGTCTTTCCAGGAACCCGTCCATTTCATCTAAATTGTTGTATTTATTAGCGTAAAGTTGTTCATAGTATCCTGTTATTACCTCCTTTATTTCTGTGAGGTCAGTAGTTATGTCTCCTCTTCCATTTATGATCTTATTTATTTGCATCCTCTCTCTTCTTCTTTTTGTCAATCTTGATAGGGGCCCATCAATCTTATTGATTTTCTCATAGAACCAACTTCTGGTCTTATTGATTTTCTCTACTGTTTTCATATTTTCAATTTCATTTATTTCTGCTCTGATCTTTGTTATTTCTTTCCTTTTGCTTGCTTTGGGATTAGTTTGCTGTTCTTTCTCCAGTTCTTCCAATTGAACAGTTAATTCCTGCATTTTTGCCTTTTCTTCTTTTCTGATATAGGCATTTAGGGCAATAAATTTCCCTCTTAGCACTGCCTTTGCTGCATCCCATAAGTTTTGATATGTTGTGTTTTCATTTTCATTTGCCTCGAGGTATTTACTAATTTCTCTTGCAATTTCTTCTTTGACCCACTCGTTGTTTAAGAGTGTGTTGTTGAGCCTCCAGGTATTTGTGAATTTTCTGGCATTCCGCCTATTATTGATTTCCAACTTCATTCCTTTATGATCCGAAAAGTGTTGTGTAAGATTTCAATCTTTTTAAATTTGTTAAGACTTGCTTTGTGACCCAGCATATGGTCTATCTTTGAGAATGATCCATGAGCACTTGAGAAAAAGGTATATCCTGCTGTTGTGGGATGTAATGTCCTATAAATGTCTGTTAAGTCTTGCTCCTTTATAGTAATATTCAGATTCTCTATTTCTTTATTGATCCTCTGTCTAGATGTTCTGTCCATTGATGAGAATGGTGAATTGAAGTCTCCAACTATTATGGTATTTGTGTCTATTTCCCTTTTCAGTGTTTGCAGTGTATTCCTCATGTATTTTGGGGCATTCTGGTTCGGTGCATAAATATTTATGATTGTTATGTCTTCTTGTTTAATTGTTCCTTTTATTAGTATATAGTGTCCTTCTTTGTCTCTTTTAACTGTTTTACATTTGAAGTCTAACTTGTTGGATATTAGTATAGCCACTCCTGCTATTTTCTGGTTGTTATTTGCATGAAATATCTTTTCCCAACCTTTCACTTTCAACCTATGTTTATCTTTGGGTCTAAGATGTGTTTCCTGTAGACAGCATATAGAAGGATCCTGTTTTTTAATCCATTCTGCCATTCTATGTCTTTTGATTGGGGAATTCAGTCCATTAACATTTAGTGTTATTACTGTTTGGATAATATTTTCCTCTGCCATTTTGCCTTTTGTATTATATATATCATATCTGACTTTCCTTCTTTCTACACTCTTCTCCATACCTCTCTCTTCTGTCTTTTCGGTTCTGACTCTAGTGCTCCCTTTAGTATTTCTTGCAGAGCTGGTCTCTTGGTCACAAATTCTCTCAGTGACTTTTTGTCTGAGAATGTTTTAATTTCTCCCTCATTTTTGAAGGACAATTTTGCTGGATATAGGAGTCTTGGTTGGCAGTT
The DNA here is from genome assembly GCF_023851605.1 of Tamandua tetradactyla. Lineage (NCBI taxonomy): Eukaryota > Metazoa > Chordata > Mammalia > Pilosa > Myrmecophagidae > Tamandua > Tamandua tetradactyla. The sequence goes on along the minus strand of NC_135352.1, from coordinate 41,833,629 downwards.
TTTCTCTTTTAGTAATTTAAATATATCATCCCACTGTCTTCTAGCCTCCATGGTTTCTGCTGAGAAATCTACACATAGTCTTATTGGGTTTCCCTTGTATGTGATGGATTGTTTTTCTCTTGCTGCTTTCAAGATCCTCTCTTTCTCTTTGACCTCTGACATTCTAACTAGTAAGTGTCTTGGAGAACGCCTATTTGGGTCTAATCTCTTTGGGGTGCGCTGCACTTCTTGGATCTGTAATTTTAGGTCTTTCATAAGAGTTGGGAAATTTTCAGTGAAAATTTCTTCCATTAGTTTTTCTCCTCCTTTTCCCTTCTCTTCTCCTTCTGGGACACCCACCACACGTATATTTGTGCGGTTCATATTGTCCTTGAGTTCCCTGATACCCTGTTCAAATTTTTCCATTCTTTTCCCGATAGTTTCTGTTTGTTTTTGGAATTCAGATGTTCCATCCTCCAAATCACTAATTCTATCTTCTGTCTCTTTGAATCTATCATTGTAGGTATCCATTGTTTTTTCTATCTTTTCTACTTTGTCCTTCACTTCCATAAGTTCTGTGATTTGTTTTTTCAGTTTTTCTATTTCTTCTTTATGTTCAGCCCATGTCTTCTTCATGTCCTCCCTCAATTTATCGATTTCGTTTTTGAAGAGGTTTTCCATTTCTGTTCGTATATTTAGCATTAGTTGTCTCAGCTCCTGTATCTCATTTGAACTATTGGTTTGTTCCTTTGACTGGGCCATATTTTCAATTATTTGAGCGTGATCCATTATCTTCTGTTGGTGTCTGTGCATTTAGACAGATTTCCCTGGGTATTGGATCCAAAAGTTTGGAAGATTTTTCTGTGAAATCTCTGGGTTCTGTTTTTCTTATCCTGCCCAGTAGGTGGCGCTCGTGGCACACGTTTGTCTGCGGGTCCCACCAGTAAAAGGTGCTGTGGGACCTTAAACTTTGGAAAACTCTTGCCGTTCGGGGGGTTCGCTAGCCGAAGCGGCTTGAGCCGGCCCGGGGTCTGAACGCAGGGAGGGTTGCTGGTCACCGCAGCCCGGGAAAGAGCCCGTCCGAATTTCCTAGTTTGCCCTGGGCGACAAGCGTGGTGGGAGGGCGCTAGCGGCAGCGGCCTGCCCGAGAGAGTGCATATTCCCCGGGAGTCATGGGTTTGGAAGGGGCCTCCCCCACCCATCACCGTTCTCCGCGGCCTGGGGATTTCCGATCCAATTCTCTCAGTTGGTCCGGGGGGCTGCGCGTGGTGTGGGCGCCAGCCGCCTTGGTTTCAGGGGACCGCCTCTCCAATTCTCCCAGCCGGCCCGGGAAGGGGGAAGGGAGTGACTCCGGCCGCTTGCCGCCCCGCCCGGTGAGGCCCGCGCGCCTCGGCGATCTCACCCGAGCTGCTTCTCTCAGCCAGCCAGCCGTTCCAGGATGGGGTACGCTGTCTTTTTTATCTCTGTTGTGGCTTTGGGCGCTTTCTGTATTGTTTCTACTCCCCTAGTAGCTGTCCTGGAGAAGAAACTAAGATCCGCGCGTCTTACTAAGCCGCCATCTTCCAGGAAGTCCCCACAATTTGATCATAATAATTTGATAGGTAAAATATTCAACTCTGTGAAAAAATGAAATATACCAACGTTAAATCAATAACAATAAATAACCTGAAAAGCCCTATATCTATTGATATACTTAATATCTAGTTTAAAAGCTTTTCATAAAGAAACATGCCCTGTTATTTTCACTAGTGAATTCCGTGAAATATTTAAGGAAGTGAAAAAAAATCAATGATAAAGAAATCTAAAAAAATTGAAGATGAAAAGTACATCCAAATTAATTTCATGAAGCCAGAATTAATCAGATACCAAACTCAGACACGCATTTACAAGAAAAGGCAATTACAAACCAATAACTTTTATGAACATAAAAACAGAAATCCTTAATAAACTATTGGCAAATTGAATCCAGTCATACAAACATATATCATATCTAACTGTGGTTTAGCTCAGAATCCAAGATTGATTTAATATTTGAAAATATTAAACTGTAGTCCATTATGTTAACAGACAAAATAGAAAGAACTTTTGATTATATAAAAATATCTAAAGCAAAGAAGCTGACAAAATTTAACAATCTTTTATGCCAACATTTCTCAGCAAACTTTGAATAGAGGTTTCAGTTGGAAAAATGACAACTTGAAAAATGACAACTAAACTTAACAGCTTACATTATACCTAAGGATGAGTGAATGGATATTCCTTTCCTAAGATCCAGGACAAAGTAAAGGATAACTGCTTTTACCACTTGTGTTTAATAAGGTAAGCAAAAGAAGCATAAATTATACATATTGAAAAAGAAATGTATTTTTGTGATGACACAATCCTCTCTGAAATGTCATAAGGAATCTCCAAACAGCTACTAGAAAGAATAAAGTTTACTGAGTTTGCAAATTCTATTTTTCAAAAGACATTGTTTGGGGGAGGCAGGGCAAGATGTGCCAATTTTGGTGCATCATGTACCTCAGAAAAACCATCTTTTAATACTGATGCAATCTTGTGGAGGTAGCTGTTTCTTTTAATCCTGACTCAATACTGTACATTGAAACTTGATTAGATTATCTCCACAGGCAGGTGGCACACCCAATTGTGGGTGTGGCCTTTGATTAGATGCAGATGTGACTCCAGCTATTCTAGGTGGATCTTGATTAGTTTACTGGAATCCTTTAAAAGAAGAAACATTTTGAAGAGAACCAGAAATGACAGAAACCTGGGAAACAACAGAAGCCTCAAAGCTGGCAGAGAGAGCAAATTTAGATGCTTGGAAAACAGTTGCTTTAGAGAACAGATACATGGATATTTGGAGATGCATGGGGCCCAGAAAATATCACCAGGAGATGTTAAGCAAGCCAGAACCTGCAGAGAGCCAAGAGAAGCCAAGAGATGAAAGTCAACCATAGAGAGGCAAAGTGAGGAACCCACAGGAACAGAGGCTTGAAATCAACAGAGCCCAGGAGCAATGGACCAACAGATGCCAGCCACATACCTTCCCAGCTGACAGAGCTGCTTCAAATCCATCAGCCTTTCTTGAGTAAAGGTAAACTCTTGTTGGTGCCTTAATTTGGACACTTGCACTTCCTTAGAATTGTAAACTTATAACTTATTAAATTACCCTTTTAAAGAGCCACTACATTTCTGGTATATCGCATTCCAGCAGCTAGCAAACTAACCCAGATTTGGTTACTGGAGAAGTGGTGTATTGATGCAGTTTGCAAATAAAAAAAAAAACAAAACATGTTGAAATGTTTTTTTAAATGGATAAGGTGAAGATTTTGGAAGAGTTGTGAAGATTTTGATGAGAAGGTCTGAATTGCTTTGAGGAGACTGCTGGTAGAAATGTGAATTTCAGGGATACTTCTGATGGAGCTTTAGACAGAAATGATGAACGTGTCATTGAGAACTAGAAGGAAGGCATTCCTTGTGGATGGAGGGCAGAATTTGAGAATAATGAACTTGGATATTTAGCAGAGAAAATTTCCAAACTAAGTGTGGAAGATGAAATATGGCTGCTCCTTGAAGCTTACAGTAAAATGTGAGAGGATAGAGATAGGTTGAGAACTGAACACTTGGGTACAAGAAACCAGAAATTGATGGTCTGGAAAATTCTCAGCTTCCTGAAAGGGAGACCCCAGAGACTAGAGCCCCACATTGGGATTTAACCAAACTTGGAACCAGTCAGCCATTTCAGAAAAAGCCAGGATTGGAAATGATGTTATCCAGGACGGACTTGTGGAAAGTCCTTTTGTCTGATGGACATGATCCCAGTACACTGCATAGAAAACCAAAGGCAGAACCATGGAAATTAAAGTCTGAAGCTAAGAAACCTCAGGCCAAGAGAGCAGACCCACCCATGCATTTGGAGAGGGTGAGTTTGCCCCAAAGGCAGAGGGTGGGCCTTGCACCCTGCTGTCAGGAAGAGTTATGCCTCAGGTCTTGGAGAGGGTGGAGCACCTTCCTTGGGAATTGGGAGAGCCTGGCCACAAGTCCATTGTTCTGTAAGGGTTGAGCTTGAGCTCCGGTGATGGCAGAGAGCCCAGTGTGACCCTGATGCTTGGAGAGGATGTAGCCAATAAAAATGTGGTCTCCTCAATATCCGCCAAGGTTGTATTCAGAGAGAGGTAGACCATTGAATAGGCTTTTGGAAAGGGTGGGACTGCTGCTTTCTAAAGGCCTGAGGATGAATGGTTCTCAGTCTTTGAAATCTAATGGAGTTTGCCTGGCAGATTTCCAGAACTGTTTGGGTCCTCTGCCCCCTGTGTTTCTTCCAATTTCTTCCTATGGAAAAGGAAATATTTATCATATGATTGTCTCTACTTTGTAAATTGGCAGCAGATAACTTGTTCTGAGTTTTATAGATCTACAGATAGAGGAGAATTTTTGCCTTAGAACAGACCATCCCTGTTGCTGACTTTGATGAGATTTTGTACTGTTTTAAACTTGTATTGTGTTTGTATTGTTACTGAAATGTTTTAAGGCTTTGTGGTATTGTGATGGAGTAAATGCATTTTGTATGTAGAAAAACATGTCTTCTGGGGGTCCAGAGAATAGAATGTACCAATTTGAATGTATTTTGTACCCAGAGAAGCAATGTTTTAATCCCATTCAATCTTGTGGAGGCAACAGTTTCTTTTAATCCTGATTTAATACTGTAGGTTGGAATCTTTTGATTAGATTGTATCCACAGAGATGCAACACATCAATTGTGGGTATGACCTTTGTTTAGATGGAGATGTAACTCCACCCATTCCAGGTGGGTCTTGACTGGTTTACTGTAATCCTTTAAAAAATGAAACATTTTGGAGAGAGCCAGAAATGACAGAAACTTGGGAAACAACAGAAGCCTCAGAGTTGACAGAGAGAATAGATGCAGATGCTTGGAGAACAGTTGTTTGGAGATGCTTGGAGCCCAGCAGACATCACCATGAGATGTTAAGCAAGCCAGAAGTTGGAGAGAGCCAAGGGAAGCCAAGAGTAGAAAGCCAGCCTTGGAGAAGCAAAGTGAGCAACCCCCACAGAGAAAAGAGGCTGAAAGCAACGGAGCCATGAGCAAGGGACCAGCAGATGCCAGTCATATGATCTCCCAGCTGACAGAGCTGTTCCAGACCCATCAACTTTCCTGAGTGAAGGTAACCTCCTGTTGATGCCTTAATTTGGACACTTCCACTTCCTTAGAACTATAAGCTTGTAACTTATTAAATTTCCATTTTTTAAGAGCCATTCCAATTCTGGTATATCACATTCTGGTAGTTAGTAAACTAACACAGAAGGTGTGAAGTTTAGTTAGTCCTCTAGGGTAGGTAGTAAATAGTCAGGAACTTTCTGGAAAACTGTTTGGGGGACTTCTTTCACCAGACACACATCATACACCAGTCTCAAATGGAAAGTGCTGAGATCACAGTACAGAACTGTGAGTAGCCTCTGAAATGGCAGAGATTTACACCCAGCCCCACTGTTATGGCAGACTGCTTTGGAGACATTTCCCAGTAGGAAAAAGAAGCAGTCTCTACTAAAAGCAAGGCAAGAAGAACTCAACCGGCTCAAACCGTGGGCGTAATTAACCAATTTGGACTGCTGAATACAGATTCTTAGCACAGAAAAACAGAGCAAGCATGAAAGGAACCATGGACTCTTTCATCAGAGAGAAGGCAGGGGCTGATGGGAGAAAAAGAGCAGAGGCTTTTGGCATCTGCTGAACTCAGAAAACTGGAAAAGGGCTGTGCCACAAGAAAAGGCATACATAAAGTTCGGTATCAATTCCCGCTCTTGATTGGCAAACCTGGAGGATGAGGACGAGCTCTGAAAAGGAATTTTTAAAACAATCTTTTAGCAAGACCATTATACAAAGCCTCAGGCATTTTCAGTTGTTAGCACTGACCCAGGCAAGGGCAGAATTAATGTCTGTCTGAGAGACAAAGTAACTAGTCAAGTGAAAAGGATAATTTCCTAAAGGGCATTTTATCTTCCCCAAGAAAAGGTGGGGGGCAGGGTCCAGCACCAGTGTTGGCTCTCATTCAGACACAAAGATACTTTAAACCCACCTTCCACCTCAGCCTCTGCCTCAACCCTGCCCCTAGCAGGGATAGGGTCTGCTAAGGTTAAATGCTCTGGACCTCTTTGCAGGGTTGGGGAGTTGTGGGCTGACAAGTGCCCTACTGGCAGGATAGGAAAAGAACAGAGTTGAGAGGCTTCACAGGAAAGACTGGCAACCTGATGGGTGTCATCTTCAGGGAAACGTGATACTGATCCTCCTGAGAGCTGGGAAAATCTTATTGGGATCGACCATGTTTAGGGAGACCCTCCTCATAAAAACGTTCCATGGAGGCAGAGCAAGAACCAGAAAGACAAGAGCTGAAAAACTCTGATTAAACAGAAGCTATGCTCAAGGTCTAGAATAAGTTGAACTTGATGTCAAAGAACAGATAGAGAACAGAGCCAATGAACCAAAAACCCTGGATAAAAAGAGAGAAAATGGTCTCCAGAATAAACTAAAGAAGAAAATCGAATGCCTAGACATCAGCAAAAAATCATGAGTCACGTTAGGAAAAGCAAAGCTATGACCCAATCAAAGGAACAAGTTAACACGTCAAATGAGCATCATCATATGGTCTGCACGTGTGATGGAATATGATGCAGCTGGGAGGCAGAATGAATTCACGGTGCCTGCAGCAATGTGGATGAAACCTGAGGACATTACATTGCATGAAATTAGTCAAAAGCAAAAGGACACATTTAGTGTGTTCTCATTAGTATGAACTATAAACTGTGAGAGTTAAAGTTAAGAACACAGGTTATCTGGAGATAGAAAGAGGGTAGAGACTGGGCATTTGATGCTCAAGGAGAACACAATACTCAACAGGCTTGATTGTAAAGATTTAGAAATGGACAGCATGATACTCTCTGATAGTAGCACAATATTGTAAGTATAATGAACAGAACTGCATGTGAAGAGGGTTGAAAGAGGAAGGCTGGAGAATGTATGACACCAGAAAAAAAGATAGAGAATAAAAACTGGGGTTGTCTAGTTTAGTAAAACCTTGAGTGGACTTCCAGTTTAACATGTCAAACCCTCAATGTGGGAGTCAGCTCTCATGAACTTATTCCTGCAAAGAAAAATCTAATCCTACTTATAATTATACCTAAGAGTCACCCCCGGAAAACCTATGATGTTGCTCCTCTATGGCCTCTCTCTGCCAACTCTGCAAATAAACTCACTGCCGTCCCCCCACGTGGGACATGACACCCAGAGGCATAAGTCTCCCCGGCAACGTGGGGCATGATTCCTGGGAATGGCTGGCCCTGGCATCGTAGGATGGAGAAAGCCTTCTTGAGCAAATGAGGGGAAATAAATGAACAAAATAACATTTCAGTGCCTAAGAGATTTCAAATAGAGTTAGATCATTCTGGAGATAATTCTTATGCATTTTATAGATATACATTTTTACTTTGTGGTATATTGGAGTGCCTGGGGGAAGAATCTGAAACTGCTGAACTGTAATCCAGTAGAGTGGATTCTGTATGATGACTATATAACTATACAGTTGTTACCATGTGACCATGTGATTGTGAAAACCTTGTGACTGACATTCCCTTTTTCCAGTGTATGGGCAGATGAGTAATAAACTAAAAGCAAAAAAATAAATAAAAGGGGAGATAAGGAGTATGGGATGTTTGAGGTGTTCTTTTTTATTTTTGTGGTTTTTCTTGAAGTAATTAAAATATTCCAAAAATTGATTGTGGTGATGAATGCACAACTATATGATGATACTGCGAGACATGGTTTGGATTATTTGCTGTGTGAATATGTCTCAATAAAATTGCACTAAAAAGCAATTAGAAAATTGAATGGCTTGGCACAGACTGGGTTAAATATATGTGAAACCTGAATCTGACAAGCATTTGTTTCCAAAAGTATATGAATAATTACAATCCAATAACAAGGCAAATTAACTAATTTAAAATGGCAAATATATTTGAACTTTATCAGGAAATATATTCCAATAACTATAAAGCACATTAAGGTATGCTCAATATCATAAATCATTAAATAAATGAGAATTAATACCGTAATGATATAACACTACACAAATGATATACTGGCTAAAAATAGGAAGATTCTCATTACCAATTTTTTTATGAGTATATGGAAAAGCTGTAACTCCCATACACTGCACTTCTGGGTGTTTATCCTCTCAAATCAAAAGTATATTCCTACAAAATAATTAAAATTAGCTTGTGGCAACTATATTTAAAATAGCCCCGAAAGAGAAGCAGAACAAATGTCCATCACCACAGAATGCATGAATAATATCACTAAATGCAATACTACTCAGCAGTAAAAGGAAATATATTTCATTCACAACATAGTTGAAACTCAAAGCTTTATGCCCTGTGAATGAATCCAGACTGAGGAGACTGTCAATGATTCCGCACATATAGAATTCTAGAAAAGGCAAATTTATAGTCACAAGAAGCATATCAGCGTTTTCCTAGGACATCAGTAGAGATGAGGATTATTTGCAAAGGGTCAGAGGCAAAATACTTCCAGCTGAAGTGAGTGTTCTATAGCTTGATTGCACTGGTGAATATCAAGATTCATCATCATATATTTAAAATCAGTGAATTTTTATTATATGCAATGTATACCTCAATAAAGCTGAAAAGAGATAAGGAGAGGGTGGGCACAGGGTGGGAAAGGCAGAAAGAAAGACGGGGGAAGGGTGGGGGAAAGAAAGAAATGAAAGAAGGAAGGAAGGAAGGAAGGAAGGAAGGAAGGAAGGAGGGAAGGAAGGAAGGAAGGAAGGAGGGAAGGAAGGAAGGAAGGAAGGAAGGAAGGGGGGAAGGAGGGAAGGAAGGAGGGAAGGAGGGAAGGAGGGAAGGAAGGAGGGAAAGGAGGGAAGGAAGGAAGGAAGGAGGGAAAGGAGGAAGGAAGGAAGGAAGGAAGGAAGGAAGGAAGGAAGGAAGGAAGGAAGGAAGGAGGGAAAGGAGGAAGGAAGGAGGGAAGGAAGGAAGGAAGGAAGGAAGGAGGGAAAGGAGGAAGGAAAGGAGGGAAGGAAGGAGGGAAGGAAGGAAAGGAGGAAGGAAGGAGGGAAGGAAGGAAGGAAGGAAGGAAGGAGGGAAAGGAGGAAGGAAAGGAGGGAAGGAAGGAGGGAAGGAAGGAAAGGAGGGAAGGAAGGAGGGAAGGAAGGAAAGGAGGGAAGGAAGGAGGGAAGGAAGGAAAGGAGGAAGGAAGGAGGGAAGGAGGGAAGGAAGGAAGGAAGGAGGAAGGATGGGAGGGAGGGAAGGAGAAGTAACCATGGTAATATGAACCTCAGAGGCTGAAACGTGACTGCCTTTCTTCCCTCTATAAGATTAATGAAAAAGGTGATTCTACTAGGTTTCTACAATATTTAAAACAAATGATTGTCCTGAAATATAGCCTCGCCTTTTGTGATACTAATGCTATTGACTCTTATTTGCAACCAGTATCCTTCTAAATCTGTTCTTTTTAACCCTAAACACATATCCATCTTGCATTCACTGCATCAAGGATTACCACTGAGTACCTGTCTTTTAAAAATTCTTTACTTGGCTTCTGAAATATAACCACATTTTGTTTCCCTCCATATTCTAATTTGAGTTTGACTTCTGCTTTGTTGACTCTTCTTGTTCTTTCTTCCCCCAAACCGAATGTTTGTCAATATTTTTCTCCTCCATCTTTAACTCTTAAAATATTCTGCACGGTTTGTCACATCTACAGCCCCAGTTTCATATTTTCTCTCACTCTGAATGTCATGTGTCCGAAAGCCTCTATCAGATGTAGCTCTTGATCCAACCAAAAGTTTTAATTTCACTAGTTTAAGCTCAAATCTTACATCTCCTATTGAAGTATGCACTAATTGTTCCTCAATTTGTTCTCTTCCCTTTCTGCTTTATATCAAGCTAAGCACATGGCCATCCAGCACATACATTTCCGAGCTTCCAATGTATATGGGTGTGACCCACTGGTACTTTCTGCTGTTATTGGTTGAATTGTGTCTCCCAAAAGGTTTGATGACATCTTAACCTCCAGTACATTAGAATGTGACCTTATTTCAAAATAGGGTCATTTCAGATGGAATTAGCCATTAAAATGAGGTCATACTGGAGTAGCCTGAGCCCCAAATCTAATATGATTTGCATCCTTGTGAAAAAGGGAACACAGTAGCACAGTCACAGGGGAAGATACCAAGTGATGAGGTAGAGATTGGGGTTGAAGGGTTGCCAGGAATCACCAGAAGCTAAAAAGAGTTGAGGAAGCATTTTACCCCATAGTTATAGGCCATTGTGATGGTTAATTTCGTGTGTCATCTGGGAGAGGTTATGGTCTCCATCTATTTGATCAAGCAAGCTCTGGCCTGGTTGATATTGTAAAGGTATTTTGTCGCTGCAGTTACATCGTTAGTCAGTTGATTGCACCTATAACGAGCGAAGGTGATTGCCAGAGCAATGAGGGGATTCTCCTCATACAATCTGCTGCAGGATGTAAAGTAACAACTGAGGATTTCAGAAATCAGAAAGAATTTCTATCTAAACTTCAGACAGCCAGCTTATCCTGCTGAATTCAATGTCACCTTCATTGGAGTTTCTAACTTGCAGCTTCTCCTAGGAAAGTACCTTCATTTTCATTGGGTTGAAAAATTACAACCTGCTCTCCAGAATTTGGACTTGCCAGTCCCCATGGCCTAATACATGGCATTTAGGACTGTGAAACTGCATTTCTATTGTTTTAAGCCACCCAGGCTGTGGCACTTTATTATGCCAGCCCTAGAAAGCTAAGACACTGGCCAAAGGAATATAAGTGGATATGACATGTATAAATTTAGTACCTAGAATTTTGCTTCCTTCTCCTTTCTGACTAGAAAGTGGATGCGATTTTCGGACTCCCAAACATATAAAAGTTCACGACGTTACCTTAATTATGAAATTCAGGAACAAAACAGCAATTGCATAGATAAGGTCTTGGCCCTTCATATCATATCGTACCACTTCCCTGCATTGGCCACCTCCGGAATTCTGGATAAAATTAACCTGTTCTCAGCACTCTCACTTTAGAATTGTCTGCCATGAACAGCTGAATCTAATCCTAATAGGACTCCAATTCTCAAGGACCTTCAACAGCTGCTTATGGACAGAAAATTAACATCAAAACTCAGCCTGTTGTGGATCCATCACAATTTGGACCATATGCAGTTGTCAAACTTCATCCTCAGTGTGTCCTCTTCCGAGATTAAGCTGGTTTGATTTTTTGCCTGCCTGCATGTATGTGTGTGTTTTCCCCAAATGTGCCTCAGTAACTTTCTACTTGCTAACTGCTCTTTTATGCTCTCCACAGACACTCAAATATGTATGACTATTAGAGATTGACTATGTCAATCTTTTGGTACCCTTCATTCATCTCTGCAAAACTACAAAAACCTCTCTTTTCTTGACTCACCATAGATTTCTATCTGTACTTCCATTAAAATATTACCATTTTGCTAACTTAACCACAGCAAAATCCTACTTTTCACAGAGATCAATTCTGCATATGTGTGTGGGTATGTATACATCATAGATATTAGACACTGAATAAAAGATTCATTTTACAATAACTATTTTTAAAATTTAATTAACATATATTGAGCAGCTGGATTCTCAAACCTATTTATCTTATCAGACACTATTGAATATTTACTTTCTTTCTCACTGTTTCCAGTCAATACAATCAGGTGACTTGCATTTGGCATACCTTTTTATAGTGTGATGTTCACTGAATTAATTTCTGACTAAACTTTCACCTGAATATTTTCATCTTTTTAATTGGGACAAAACCATGTATCCAATTTTTGCTGCTTCATAACTACAACAGTTACTCAAAATAAAAATGTGCTATTTCTATTTTATCACTAAATGTGGTACTATATATTTTAATTTATAAAGCTAATAAATGGGAGCAGGGGCAGCAATAGAGTGGACTTTGGAGAAAGACTGTGTGGACTCAAATCCTTTCTCTACAATCTGCTATTTAGTTAAATTATATAAACTGTTCTGATTTAATTTCCTTTTTCATAAAAATCAGAAAATTGGTTTTTCGTAGGGCTGTTTAAGGCAATAGGTTTATTCATAGGGTGCTTCCTTTTGCCAAAACTGCTCAAATGCAATACCATAGAATGGGTCTGCTTTCAACAGTGGGGATTCATTAATTCACTTGCTTACAGTTTTGAGGCTGTGAGAATGTCCAAATCAAGACATCATCAAGATGATACTTTCTTTCTGAAGACAGGCTATCTGACTTTTGACTCTTCTGACACGTGAGAAGGCATATGACCACATCTGCTGGGTGCCATTGCTTTCAGCTCTTGCTTCCATGGCTTTCTCTCTGAGCCCCTGCGATTTCTCACTGCCTCTGTGTCCTCTCTGAGCTTCTGCATGTTTCTCTGAATTTCATCCTCTTATGAACGACTCCAGTAAGAGAATTAAGACCCACCTGGGGCATGCTACAACCGAAATAACCCGTATCGAAAGGCTCCGCCCACAAAAGGTTTACGGTAACAAGAATGGATTCAAGACCGTGATCTTCTGGATTCCAAAAAGCCTCCAATCTATCACACAGGGTTTTATGTAGTTTAATATTTTTAGGTTAGCACAAAGTTAAATTATGAAATGTCTCTTAAAATAATAGAAAGGTATATGACCAGGGCAAACATTCAATAAATATTCAACATTGCCTTTGGTGACACTAAAAATTTGAAAGCTACAAAAATATCTTTAGAATAAAATACAAGTTATTTACATTCTCACTATCATTTCATAATTATTCTTCATAGTGTGGTGCATTTAGTTCCAGTGGTTTTGGAAGTCATGAAATTAAATATGGAATTACTTTAAAAATTAATAACAAATATTTAATTTATGTACTATGCTTATTTTATGTGTAATAACCTTATCTACGTTAGTCAAATAATTAAATTTTTAAGTTTCATTTAGAATGATTATTATATTTCTCAAAAATGTTATCAAAATTTCATTTTTTTGATAAATGTGAAAAATAATATAAATCTCAAGTTATTTCTAAATGAACAAAACTGATCATTTGTATTTTATTTCTTTGTAGGGTAAATACTGGGATCAAATGCTATTGAATGAAATTTGCTAAGTCCAACTTCCATACATGGGAAACATCCCCCTTGTTTTTTTTTGTTTTGTTTTGTTTTTTGTTTTTTTTTTACATGGGCAGGCACCAGGAATCGAACCCGGGTCCTCTGGCATGGCAGGCAAGCGTCCTTGCCTGCTGAGCCACCGTGGCCTGCCCTCCCCCCCTTGTTTTTTTGTTGTTTAATTCTTCTCATGCCCAGTTAGATTCAGTTTGATGTATTTTATTTGCATCTATATTTGCGATGGTTTGAACCTATAATTTTCTTTTCTCGTGATGTCTTTATGGGATTTAGCATGAGGATAATGTTAACCTCATAGAATGGGTTAAGGAGTGTTTCCTCTCCTATTTTTTGTAAGAGTTTGGGGAGGATTGGTGTCAAATTTCTCTTGAAATGTTTTGTTTCATTCACCTGTGAAAACATTTGGTCCTAGGATTTTATTTTTTGGAAAGTTTTTATTGCTCCTTTAATCCCCCTACTTGCTATTGGTCTTTTGAAATCTTCTATTTTTTCTCAAGTCAGTGTAGATAGTTTGTCTGTTTCTAGACATTTTCCTATCTCATCTGGTTTGTCTAATTTGTTTATACATAGTAATCCACAATGTCCTCTGGTTATTTCTGTGGGATTGATAGTAATGTTCCCCCTTTCATTTCTGATTTTATTTATTTGCATCTTCTTTATTTTTTCTTTATCAGTTTAGCTAAATGTTTCTTAGTGGTGTTGATCTTTCAAAGAACCGACTTTTGGTTTTGTTGAACTTCTCTACTTGTTTGTTTTAATTATTATTATTATTATTCTCTAATTCATTTATCTCTGCTCTATTCTTTGTTACTTCCTTCTGCTCACTTTGGATTTAGTGTGCTCTTCTTTTTCTTGTGCCTTCATGTGCCAGATTACGTCTCTAATTTGAGCTTTTTCTTCTTTTTTTAATGAAACATTTCATGTAACTGAAACATTTAATAATGTATTTCCCTCTGTTATCTACCTTCATTGCATCCCATGAGTTTAGATATACTATGTTTTCATTTTTATTTGTTTGAAAATATTTCGTGATTTCCCTTGTGATTTCTTCTTTGAGCCATTGATTGTTTAAGAGTGTGGTGTTTAGCTTCCATACATTTGTGTATTTTTCAATTATCCCTCTGCTACGGATTTTTCCTTAATTCCATTATGGTCGGAGATGTTTTGTATAGTTTCATCTTTTACAATTTATTGAGAATGTTAATGTGAATGATCAAATGGTCTATTTGGGAGAATATGCACTGAGGCTCTTCTACAATGCTTGGTCAGGTTTCTACTGAACCTTTAGAGCAGCCTGCGCCTACCACTCAGATTTTCTCAGGTCTTTCTATAGCTGGCTTTTGCTCTGGACATGTGCAGTAATGATTAAGATGACACCATTAATCTCCAGCAGAGGATTTCCTTTCCTCTATTCTTCCCCAGAAGATCACGGTCTTGAATCCATTCTTGTTACCGTAAACCTTTTGTGGGCGGAGCCTTTCGATACGGGTTATTTCGGTTGTAGCATGCCCCAGGTGGGTCTTAATTCTCTTACTGGAGTCGTTCATAAGAGGATGAAATTCAGAGAAACATGCAGAAGCTCAGAGAGGACACAGAGGCAGTGAGAAATCACAGGGGCTCAGAGAGAAAGCCATGGAAGCAAGAGCTGAAAGCAATGGCACCCAGCAGATGTGGTCATATGCCTTCTCACGTGTCAGAAGAGTCAAAAGTCAGATAGCCTGTCTTCAGAAAGAAAGTATCATCTTGATGATGTCTTGATTTGGACATTCTCACAGCCTCAAAACTGTAAACAAGTGAATTAATGAATCCCCACTGTTGAAAGCAGACCCATTCTATGGTATTGCATTTGAGCAGTTTTGGCAAAAGGAAGCACCCTATGAATAAACCTATTGCCTTAAACAGCCCTACGAAAAACCAATTTTCTGATTTTTATGAAAAAGGAAATTAAATCAGAACAGTTTATATAATTTAACTAAATAGCAGATCCTTCCTTACCTTGCTTACTCTCTAACATTTCTTTCTGGTTTTCTCTACTGCATGGATGCCTTGTACTTCCTTATTGAGCTCTGCCTATAAAATGACTCTCTAATGCCAGGACCTCAGTCTCAAATGGACAAACTCGTTGCCCTCATCAGTTGCTGACACCCCGTGTCAAGCTGCTTCTCTGCATGAATGCTCTTCTCTGCCTGCTCTGGTTGTGTCCCCCACACTGGGCCGTCATGCCTTCATAGACACCACCTCACCCTACCTGGACTCTGAGCTACTCTAGTCTCCCACCTCATAGAGGCAGCTTACCTTGTTTTGCCTACCTAATGATTTTATACCCAAATGTTTCAGGAAGGAAAGAGTAAAAGGTAAGAGCAGAAAGAGGAGAGAAGGATATAGATGAAGAATAGTGTCTTTGTATCTCAAACTCATTGTTCTTCATGTTAACATTTCTATAAATATATTCTTTCCAGTTCCCCATGAGTACATTTAGCCTTTCCATAACTATATATTGAGCCCCTATCTTTTTTTTAAATATTTAGTATATTTTTTCTTAATATCATGCATTCATTGATTTGAAAAATGAAAAATATATCCCCTGATTCAATATTTAGAACCACATGTCAAGCTACAAAAAATCAATAATTGACATATGCAGATTAAGCACTTAGTCACCAGGAGTCATATTTGTGCAATTAAAAAATTAGTCCATCTTCCATACAGATATATGAAGTTATCATCTGTACTTTCAAGGATTCTGAAATAATCTAGATTGCATGCAACTATTTTTGAAAATACATAATTGGTTAGCACTGTATATCTGCATGATACCAGGTACCCTGTTTAGAAATCACTCTGAAGATATCTGTTTGGAAGTAAGATTCATGGATCCAATTATATTTTCTGCTGTCTGGAAGTATGTACATATTGTATAAAATCAGCTGTTAATTTGGAGGTCAAAGGTGAACTAGAAACTTATGATCAGACCCACTAAAGAATACTATTTGAAATAATATGTTTTTCTACATATTTTTTTCACAGCGTTGCTATCTCCTTCAGCCTATATGGGCTCTCAATATCATGATAATAACGACCTACATATATATCCATGTCTATGTCTCTAACTATCTATGCATGGCATTGAATATATATGTTCCTACATATATATAATTGCAAGCCAGAAATGGTGCAACATGATTTGCATACTACTCTTATTAAGTACTTATTTTTATTATCACATTATTATCATATTTAATAGAATGAAAAACTGAATTGCGAAAATTAAGTGATTTTTCTAGGCTCATTGAACTTGTAAGAGATGGAACATGGAATTAAACTAGAATCTTGAGAGTAGCACATTAAGTTAGTAAACCATATTTTTCACATTATTTTCATCAATTTAGATCTCACGAGAAACTTATATCTTTAATTTTTATGTATATAATATATATATACCTCAAACAGAACAAAGTATGTCCATTATACAATTTCTTCTTTATGTGGCTGTTTCCACTGTTAAGAACTTTGCATACTGCACTGTCCTAACTCTATCTCTCTGTCTAGTTAATTCTTTATTGTTCTTGAAGATATAGGAGTAGAATCATCACTTCACTTTAATAGCCAACATTGACCAGTTCCCCGCTTCCAGACTGCTAAAGTATGCTTCTTATATTAAAGTATACAATATTCAAATGAAATTGAATACTTTTGCATATTTATTAGTTATTTGATGTTTTGTGAGTATCTTTTTATATCCTTTGTAACCCTGCAATGTGATCCTTATTTTGGATGGTAATTATCAATTCATGTTAATTTCTTATTGGCTAATGCTTATAATGGTGCTTCAGAAAGAGTAGATGTTTACTCATTGTAAAGTAAAGTAACAAATCAGTGGGTTTAATTTTTATAAGGATACAATCTCTCCTAATCTGCATCACAGAACGATAATTTTATAAGAATTCATATTAGCAGTCTGAAAAAAGTGTTTGTTTACAATGTAAATATTATTGAGTTTAGTTTAGATTATGCTCATCCACACTGAGTGAATACATTGTTTTTGTATTTCCTAGCATTTAGCATACATATTCTAAATATATGTCTCTGAGAATGATAGTGCCTCTTCTTGGAGTAGAAGTTTACAGTGAGAAAATAAACCTACGGATGAACTGATGTATGTGCACAGATGAATTGAAAATAATTTATAATGTCTGATAGATCTACTATCAAGCTAGGCAATTAATGCACATAAAAATGACATACCTATGCATTAAATCAGTGTTCACTCTAGAATGATTAACTTGCTCTTGGCTCACAAATAGATTGAAATTCAACAAGAAAATGCCATCTTGCAGTCAGTAAAGAATATTCCAAAATACGAATAACTATGATTTGAATTGGTGATGTTTATAGATGGCCAGGCTGCTCCAAATGTTTTCTTAAGTGACTCTGAGGTCTTTGTGATCAAGAACTAAAAAGCTCCACTTTATCTCATATATCTAAAATAAATTATTTTTCACAACCATGAGTTATCTGATTCTTTACAATTTTTAAAACATATATAGAAAACATGACAATAATGGTGATAGTATTTTAGTAAGAACTAATTTGTATTCTATACACACAGCTATATATAAATAGAAGTTAATATAAATATTTGACATTTTCCCTTTCTATATGTCACTGGATTTTCAATTTGAATACCACCTTTACTCCCACTTTTCAAATAAATTCTGGTTTTGAATTTACTTTTATTCCTGTGAAGTAATGAATTCTGTTCACTGATGTTTTGCCTAAATAATAGCAACGATATATTTTTGAAAATGGGATTCTATGTGCATAATTGGATACTGTGCAAGTACTTTATTTCACTGCCCACAAAGAGACAGGCTTTTGAAATGCTTATCATGGATTTTAGGGTTATGGTAATCATGTTTTTATACTTTAACGTAAATAAAGTGTTAGTCACAACGAACCTGAAATTAGACTTTGCAGTCTATACTTGTTTTAGAGGATTTATTAGAATAAGATGAATTATATAAATCTCTCATGCCAGATGATATAAAATGAAAAAACAGAAAAAATGTGGTTTCCTTTAAGATCATAGTAAATGTATTTGCCACAATAAATTCCTGAAGTGCTTATATCAAATTGCTGATAAATAAAAGGGTATTTAAAAAGGAATTTCAGTCATTAAAGATATGTGAATTCTGAGATGACTAAATAAGGAAAAAAAATAGCCAAAATGTCAATACAACGTTATAGTTCATTTTTTACTTCATTAACAAAAATGTACTTTTAAAGGGTATTATACTTGACAGAATTTAGTTTTCCCAATAATAAATTCTATAGAAAGCATAATATATATGTCAGCATATAAAAATACATTGTCAATATATACTGTAAACATTAATATATTTATACCATATATAAATATACAAATATCATATCCGTATTTGGTAATATATACATGTGAAGATATAAAGAGAAAACATATTTTGTGAAAAAATAGTAAGCAGATATTTTAAAATATTAATTACACTCTTTTTGTTGTATATATATTTTCACATGAAAAACTACAAAAGTTATCCAGTGAATTCTGATGTTAATAATCAGTTTCTATAAATTGTGAATAATAGCCACTAATTCTCTTGGTAGGGAAAGCAGTTTTGATCTTCTGTTTGATGTATATAGTTTCTGATCCTCTCTAAAATTATCAGAATGACCATCCATTTCTTGCCCTAGAGTTTTCATCACTAAAATGAAAACAACTTGGTTTTTATGTTTACACAAAATTTTAGTTTTGAGATGTATGTCTTTAATAGTACATTTTGAAAGAAGCAACTTATTCAAAGATCATATGATTTTTGTTTCTTCTAAAACATTACCAAAGCTGCTGGGAGAAAATGTTATTGAATACTGTATTAATTAAGATTTCCCTTTTTATTAAAATATTTGAATACTTTCATATTCTCGTTTGAATTTACTTTTGTTATTTTTCTATATTATTTATGCAGCTTTTCTTTTTTTGTTAAAAATGAAAGTTCTCTTCACCTTAGTAATATTGTACACTTGTTCAGTGTACAATAAATATACCAATTATATTGGCATAGTTTTCCATTATTGTATACTTTCCTATATTCTCATATTTTAAATGTCTATATATTCAAATTTATCACACTATTCCTTTGTGATTTTTCCACTGATTTTATGCTTGGAATGTCCTTTTCCATACTGAGATGACTTAACTGTTGAGATTTGCTTGTACTTCATTCCTATGATTTTCTGTTTTTATATTTAATTATTATTCCATGTAAAATTTAGATATTATCTAAATTTTTCTTCTGCGTTCTGTCAGTTGAAATCAGAAAGTGGATGTTTTTCAGTTTTGTCAAATTTCAAACTGAAGGATTTTAAAGACCTTACGTGAAGGGATATTTTTGGGATGCATTGGAACAGTGGTTCTCAGGTTATGATATTGGGACACTAGCATTAGCACAACATGTAAACTTGTTAGAAATGCGAATGTACGGATCTTGTCCCATAAGATTGAGTCAGAGACTCTGGGAATGAGGCTTAGGAAACTGTTATAATAAGCTTTCCATGAGATTCTGATGAACATTGAAGTTTGAGACCCATTGCATTAAGTAGCCACAGCAAAACTCTATACATCTCTCTATCAATATCTGTCTATTTGTCAAATCAATCACCCAATTTAAAAACAAGTAAATATCCAAAATGTGAGTGCATATTTAAATTTATAAATAAGTAGCATCCATATATAAATCTCCAATTATATCTGTAAATATAAGGCTTGATGGAAGTCTAATCTCCCTTTCTTTTGTCTGTTCCAGAGCACAGGACCTGGCTGGCATCCCTGGGGAAGGGAAGAAATGATTTCACCTCTAACTAGCATTGAGGCATGGTGGGAAGTACGAAGAAGACACAGAGCTCTGATGCTGCTGGGTCCAAAAGTATCTCAGGGAGAATGTCCACAAGAAACATTATGAAATTCAGGATCTCAGAATATTAGAGATGAGAATAAATGGATCACACATAGTGATTAGGAATTGAATTTCCTGTAATTGTACTCAGGAGATACAAGCAAGGACAGAACAGCTGATTTTAAGAAAAGCTTCTAAAATAATCTTTAACCTTTTAAAGATTTTTAATTTGAAATAATTTGGAATTGGAAAAAATATATTACAAAGTGTTCCCGTATAAAATTTACCTAGCTTCCCCTTAGGTTAAAAATTGACATAACATTGGTACATTTATCAAAATGAAGGAAACAACACTGATAACATATTATTACACTACAGACATTTTTCTAATAGCATAAGTTTTCTCACTGATGTTTTTTTTTTTCCTGGACAGAATCCAACCCAGGCTACCACATTGCATTTAATTATGCCTCTATAGTCTCCCCTAACCTGTGACACATTCTGAGTCTGTCCTTGGCTTTCATGATCTTGAACTGTATGAAGATACTGCTCAGTATTTTGTAGACAATCTCTTAATTTGGGTTTGTCTGATGTTTACTCATGCATAGACTGGGATTATGTGATACGAATAAAAATATTGTAGATGTGAAATGCCCTTCATGTTGCATCATATCAGGAGATACATGATTATCTGCACAGCTTAGTACCTGTGCTCTTAAGTTGATCATTTGGTTACAGTGGCATGTGTTAGTTTTCTTCCCTTTCCATCTCAATTTATTAGGAGTGAGTCCCCAAACCTAGTCTACATTCAAGGAAAAGTTGGTTAATTTCCACCTCCTGGGGAGAGGAATATAAAAGAATTTGTAAAAATATGTTAAATATACCTGTGGTGGTTTGGAGCTGTATGTAACCCAGAAAAACATGTTCTTAAAATTAATCTGGGGGTAAGATGGCACCTTAGTGAGGCGAGGAATTTAGTTCATCCTTCAGAGCAGCTAGTAAACAGCCAGGGACAGGACAGAACAACTGCTGCAGGAACACCAGTGACTGGACACACAGTGTACACCAGTCTGGACCACATGGAACAGCTGAACTCCTGCACAAAACTGTAAGTCCCAGAAGCCACGTTGGCCACTGTTCCTCCCCCATGGGCTCTTCAGGCTGGTTCCCACAGGGGAAAGAAAACAGACTTTACTAGCAGTAGGGGCTTAGCTCAACCAAGCTCCAATTGCAGAATTAATTCACAAATTCTGACTACTGAAAACAAGCCTCCAGCACAAATAAACCTGGCATAAGCCCTAAAGGAAGTAAGAGATTTTGCCCCTGAAAGGGAGTACGGGTGATGTAAAAAAAAGCATTTTGAATTGAACAGCATAAAATACTGGAAAATGGCTGGACCCCAAGAAAAGGGGACAGATAGAATCCAGAGATATATTGAGCAACTTACCAACTCGAGCTGTTGATTCACAAACCCAAGGAATGGGGGTCCAGCTCTGGGAAGTTTTTCTGCTTTCTTTTTTATTCCTTAAAAACCTCATTATATAGGACTGGAAGCACTCTCAGGTTCCAGCACTGCCCAGGCAAAGGCAGATTTAAGCTTGTCTGAGAAACAGAATAATTAGTCAGGTAGAAGGAGTTAATTCCCTAAAGGGTTTATCTTCCCCAAGAAAAAGGGGGCAAGGCCAAGCTCAAGTGGAATCACTCCTTCCAGGAATTCAGGCCCCAAGGACTGGAAAACAAGATTAAATAAACCATCCTACTATTTCACATCTGTCCCAGCCATATCACTGGCAGGGAGAGGCGGCTGAAATTAAAGACACCAGATCACTTTAAGCTACGGGGAAGCCATGGGTAGACAATCTCCACAATCTTGCAGGATAGGAAAAGCACAGAATCTAGAGGCTTCTTAGGAAAGTCTGACAACTTGCTGTGTCTTACCCTCAGGGAAAATTACTGACTACTCTTTCATCATGAAACATGGGCCCATCTGGTCTGGGAAAATATGATTGTGTCTATAATATCTGAGGGATCCTCCTAAACAAAAAGACTCCACATAGGCAGGGCAAAAAAAAAAAAACAGAAAAAAGATAAACTGAAAAATTCTGATCAGTTAAACAAAACCTATGCTAGAGGTCTAGAATAAATTGAACCAAATGAAAAACTACAGATAGACAACAAAGCCATCCAACAAGACAACCCTAGGTAGAAGAGTGAAAACAACCTACAGAATAAACCAATTTAGGAAATCAAATGCCTAGACACCAGCAAAAAATAATGAGTCATTAGGAAAATTGAAGATATGACCCAATCATAGGAACCAATCAACACTTAAAATGAGACACAGGAATTGAAACAACCAACTCAGGATGTTCAAACAGACATGCAAAATGTCATCAGAGATCAAATCCATGAGTTGAGGGAGGATATAAAGAAGATACTAAATGAACAAAATAATAACTTGAAAGGTTAAGAAAATTGTAGAACTTATGAGAATGAAAGGCACAATTGGAGAGATGAAAAATAACAATGGAAACCTACAACAATAGATTTGAAGAAGCAGAAGGATTAGTGAACTAGAGGACTGGACATCAGAAATCCTACATACAAAATAACTTATAGGAAAATAATATAAAAATATGAGCAAGGACTAAGGGAACTGAAAGACAACATGAAGCACATGAATATACACGTTGTGGGTGTCCCAGGAGAGAAGACAAGGGAAATGGAGGAGAAAGACTAATGGAGGAAATAATCACTGACAATTTCCCATCTCTTAAGAAAGAGATAAAATTAAAGATCCAAGAAGTTCAGTGTACCCCAAACAGAATAGTTTCAAATAGTCATACTTCAAGACACTTACTAATCAGATTTTCAAATGTCAAATACAAAGAGAGAATTTTGAAAGCAGCAACAGAAAAGCAATCCATCACGTACAAGGGAAGCTAATTAAGACTATGTGTGGATTTCTCAGCAGAAACCATGGAGGCAAGAAGGCAATGACATGATATGCTTAAGATTCTAAAAGAGAATAATTGACAATCAATAATTCTATACCCCCCAAATTGTCCTTCAACAATGAGAGTGAGATAAAAATATTTTCAGAAAAACATTCAACAAGACAATTTGTGACTAAGAGACTAGCTCTGCAAGAATACTTAGTGAAGTGCTACAGGCAGTTAGGAAAAGTCAGGAAAGAGAGATCTGCAGAAGAGTTTAGAAATAAAGATTATCAGTAAGGCTAAAATGAGAAAAAAAGATATAACATATAAAATTCAAAAGACAAAATAGTAGAAGAAAATACTGCCTTTACAGTAACAACATTAAATGTTAATGGAGGAAACAACCCAATCAAAAGACATAGACTGGGAGAATGGATTAAAATATGGGACCCATCTATGTGCTGTCTACAGGAAACTTATTTTAGACCCATGGACAAAACAGATCCCACAGAATTAAAAGGATCATAATAGAATATTATGAACAACTGTATGCCAAAAAATAACAAATACACTGTAGGACTACATGGCTCACAAATGAATATAGCAGTCATTTCAAAAAGTATTAATATCAATCTCAAACTTTTCCAAAAAACAGAAGAGGAGGGAACAATATTCTGTTCATTCTGTGAGGCCAATATCACTCTAATGCCAAAACCAAAGAGATACTACAAGGGATTAGTAGCAATGTTGCCCCTCTAATTTCTCATTTTATTTATTTGCTTCCTCCCTCTCCTTTTTCTTTGTTTTTCTAGCTAAGGGTTTGTCAAATTTATTGATCTTTTCAAAGAACCAGCTTTTGGTTTTGTCAATATTCTGTGTTTTTTTAATTCTAAATTTCACTTATTTAGAAATTTCACTTAAGATGATATTGTGAATACAGATGTGGAATTCCTCAATAGAATAAGTACAAATTGAATCCAACAGAACCTTAAAAGAATTATACACAATGATGATGTGAGTCTTATCCTGAGTATGCAAGGGTGGTTCAACACAGGAAAAATCAATTAATGTAATACACACATAAAGAAAACAGAGGGAAGAAAACACATAGTCAACTCCTTTGACATAGAAAAGGCATTTGACAAAATTCAGATCCTTCCTTGATAAAAAGTTATGAAAATTAGAAATAGAAGGAAATTTCCTTAACAAGATAAAGTATATATATTTGAAAAACCCACTGCTAACATCATACTCAATGGGGAAAGACTGAAAGTTTTCCCTCTAATATCTGGAACAACACAAAGATGTCCAGTGTTACCACTGTTATTCACTATTATACTGAAAGTTCTAGACATAGCAATTAGGCAAGGAAAAGAAATAAAAGATATCCAAATCAGAAAGGAAAAAGTAAAACTCTTATTTTCAGATGAAATTATCTTATATAGAGGAAGTCTGAAAAATCTCCTACTAAGCTCCTAGAGTAATAAACAAGTTCAAAAAAGTGACGGGGCACAAGATTAAAATACAAAAATCAGTAGTGTTTCTATACACTAGTAATGAGCTATCTGAAGAGGAAATCAAGAAAAAAAATTCATTTACAAAAGCAACTAAATCCAAGAATGTTTAGGACTTGGTCCACAGAAAACTACAAAACAGTTCCAAAAGAAATCAAAGAAGACATAGATAAATAGAAGGCCATTCATGGATAGGAGGACTAAATATCTTTAAGATATCAATTCTATCCAAAGCAATTTACAGACTCAACCCAATCCCTATCAGAATTCAAATAGCTGTTTTTGCCAAAATGGACATGCCAATTATCAAATTTATTTGGGAGGGTAAGGGGCTCTGAATAGCCAAAAACATCTTGAAAAGGAAGAACAAAGTTGAAGCATTCACGCTTTCTGTCATCAAAGCATACCATAAAGCTCCAGTGGCAAAAAAATAAAAAAGCTTGGTATTGGCACAAGGATAGCTATATCAACCAAGGGAATCAAACTAAGAATTCAAAAATACACCCCTGCATCGACGACCCATTGATTTTTTTCTTTATTATAAAAGTTTATTATTGGGTTCCGTTTCTATCTATGGGGGTAAAACTGTGTCTCAATATATACTATAGTAACTCTAGGGTCATAGCAAGCCTACGAAGCAGTTGTACTGGGGCTCTGTTAGACATGGATTATAAATCAGTGGAAGAATGAGCCCAGAGAAAAATTGACAGGGAGTCATTACTCTAGGAAATTTCCAGTGCTGTGCAACCTGTAAAGCGTCATCTATTAGCTGATAAGTTTCAACCAGTTGTTGGTGAGATAAAACAGGTGCTAAACCCATCTTCTACTTTTTTTGGCAAGATAATTATGGCCCCAATGCAAGAGCCTTAAATTCTAAGTCTTGAAAAAAATGTTAACACTCCCAAAGCAAGTGAAATAAGACATAAAGAGGAAAGGACCAAGGGACTCAGTCAGTGGAGGACAGATTTTGTAAAATTGGAGAGAATGGAAACTTCTAGAATGGAAAGTAGATAGGTTTAGATGCCATCTGTGATGACAAAGAATACAGCACAGGAAAAGCGAATGAGAAACAATTTAAATAACCCATGGATTTTTGAGGGTCTGCCAAGTCCATTCAATTGGGAAAGAATAGTCTCTTCAACAAATCGTGTTGGAAGAATTGGATATTCATATGCAAAAGAGGGCCCCTATCTCACATCACACACAAAAATTCAATCAAAATGGATTAAAGGCCTAAATATAAGTACCAGGAATGTAAAACTCCTAGAAGAAAATAGAAGGAAGCATCTTCAAAATCTTATGTTAGGCAATGGTTTCTTAGACTTTACACTAAAAAAACAAACAATGCAATTTAAAAATGGGCCAAAGACTTAAACAGACATCTTTTCAAAGAAGATGTACAAATAGCCAGAAGCATGATGCTCAACATAATAGCTACCAGGGAATGGAAACCCAAATCACGATGAAATAGCATTTCATACCCCCTAGAATGTCTACTATGATGAAAACGGAAGACTACCAGTGTGGGAGAGGATGTGGAGAAATTGGGACATTCATTCCTTGCTAGTGGGAATGTAAAAATGGTGCACCTCTATGGAAGACAGTTTGACATTTCCTTAGGAAGCAAATATAGAATTGCCAAATGATCTGCCAATCCAGACTGGCAGGTATACTCAGAAGATTTGAAAGCAGGGACTCAAACAGATATTTTCACCCCAATGTTCATAGCATAATTATTCACAGCTGCTAAAACATGGAAGCAATCCATGTGTCCATGAACTAAGGAATGGATGAACAAAATGTGCTGTACGATAGAATTTTATTAAACTGTAAAAAGGCATGAAGTCTTGATGCATGTGACAACATGGATGAACAAGAGGGCATTATGCTGAATGAAGTAAATCTAAAGGACAAGTATTTTCTGTTCTCACTGATAAGAATTAGTTATTATAAGAAAATTCATAAGGTTAGAATCTAGAATGTAGATTACCAGGGATAGATTAAGGTTAGAGAATGGGGAGTTGGTGCGTAATTGTATAAAATATCTATTTAGGTTCATTGTAATTGTAAAGTTTTGGGAAAGGGTAGCATGCTATTGTGAGTGTAATTAGCAGCAATGAATGATATAGGTGATTATGGTTAAAAGGAGACACTTTAGTTCATATAAGTTAATAACAAAAATTGAAAGATGAAATATAGGATAGTATAAGACAGTGAACCCTATTGTAGATGATAACTATTGTTAATAGTACAAATATAAGAATATTCTTTCATGAATTATAATAAATATACAACACTAATATGAGATGTTAATAATAGGGTGATATATGGAGAAAAATACACTTAAAGTAAACTATGGATGACAGTTAATAGCATTATTTCAATAATTCTTCACCAATTATAATGAAGGTAACTACTGCTAAAAATAACAAAATAAACTACTGTTAAAAAATAAAATCTCAAACCATTGGATCTTAGGTGAACACTGAATATTATGAATATTAGGTGAAAATATTCTACATACTCAATTTAAAAAAATCATATTGCAATTAACATTCTCAAAAAAACATTTCTGTGAATGAAGATGCCCTTTCTTTGTAATAGCCTTCAAATTCATTCACCTTATCTCATAAATACGAAGACACAAAGATACTGATAAAGAAAGATATGGGTGACACAACTAATATTAGCAATCATTTTTCCACTGGAAGGTGGGATATTATTTTGAGCACATATCTGTGTCACAGTTAGTTTTCTTGAATTTTCATAAAGTTTATTGCTAATTACTATGAAAAATAATTAGCCCCACCTTCACTTGAAAGCTTATTTGTCTTTATCCTAAGAATCAGCTACCACAGAATTATTTCCAAAAAACATCTATGCCTAGACTAGTGATAGTCACTGAGTTTGCCATTTTTCACTCTCTCCTTGCCGATTTGGTTAGAAAAAGACTACATGCCAGGGTTTCATAAAGGAAATTAGTTGTTATATGACAGTAAATGAAAGGAAAATAATACAGATAATATATATTTAGGCATCAGACAACAGTTAGATATTGCATCTGACATGAACTATATATATTGTTGAGGAGGTAAAGGTATCCAGAAAATATGCAAAGGATTGTTACTATTTTAGAAAGCTTATTACAAAGTGATTATTATGGTTTACTTATATGCATGGTATAAAGTGTTACTTTCCAAAGATAGTGTGCTGCAAAAATAAATGTATCTATCCATATAGAATATATTTATACTGAGTCCCAGATAATTTTGTTAGGAAAATTTGTCTGGGAAAACAAAATCAATCCATATCACTGGCAAGGAATCTTTTTTTGTCTTTTTTTAAGAGTGTACGCACAAATGAAGTATGTGAGCAGGTGGCTGGAATATTTGGGGGGATGAAATCAGGAGTATGGAGCCGTGGATGGGGAAATTAGCTAGAGATGGTGGTGGAAACCAAAATCATGAAGTCCTTAGACTGCTGAGCATGGGGCTTGGACTTTTGGGCATGTGACATCTGACCTTTGGCTCCATGTTCTGCCTCAGTAGGTCAGGGTGGGGTAGGGTTTCTAGGCTC